>NC_065581.1:33541480-34141480 GCF_024542745.1 Macaca thibetana thibetana | reverse complement strand
GGAAGGTTTTCCTAGTCAGGCATGGAGGCTTATGCCTGTAATTCCAGAATGATGGGAGGCTGAGGTGGAAGGATTGCTTAAGCTCAGGAGTTAGAAACTAGCCTGGGTAACATAGCGAGACCCTGTCTCTACAAAATTAAAAAATGAGCCAGGCGTGGTGACACACATCTGTGGTCCCAACTACTCAGGAGGCTAAGATGGGAGGATTGCTTGAGCCAGGGAGATCAAGGCTGCGGTGGGCCATGTTTGAGCCACTACACTCCAGCCTGGGTGACAGAGCAAGATCCTGTAGCCTGGGTGCGGTGGCTCACGCCTGTAATCCCAGCACTTTGGGAGGCCGAGGTGGGTGGATCACGAGGTCAGGAGTTTGAGACCAGCCTGGCCAACATGGTGAAACCCCGTCTCTACTAAAGATACAAAAAATTAGCCAGGCGTGGTGGCACATGCCTGTAATTCCAGCTAGTCAGGAGGCTGAGGCAGGAGAATCGCTTGAACCCAGGAGGCAGAGGTTGCAGTGAGCTGAGATCGTGCCATTGCACCCCCCAGCCTGGGCGACAGGGTGAGATCCCATCTTAAAAAAAAAAAAAAGATCTGGTAAAAAAAGAAAGAAAAAAAAAAAGGAACAAGGTCTTCCTATTGATGTAAAAATGAAAATGAAATATTTTAGGTAGGAGGCGCTAAAGGTTCCCAGTATAAGGTTCACTACTACACACACTGCTTCCTCCACCGTTCCCCCTCCCCTCCCTCACCCTCACTTGGGGAAATCCCTTGTCTCTAGATGGCCTTCAATTTCCCTACCCAATCTTCAGGCCAATGCCTGGGGAACAGGATCAATAAAAGGTCTTCTTTTTTTATTTTTATTTTTTTGAGACAGAATCTCACTATGTCACCCAGGCTGGAGTGCAGTTGCAGTGGCATGATCTTGGCTCACAGCAACCTCCGCCTCCCGGTTTCAAGAGATTCTCCTGCAGCAGCTTCCCAAGTAGCTGGGATTGCAGGCACGCGCCACCACTTACAAGCGTGAGCCACCACGCCTGGCCTAAGAAAAGGTCTTCAATCAATCAAAAAGGAAAGAAAAGAAAAGGTCTTCAATCCTTGCCCCCACAAGTTCCTCAACCACATCCTCTACCAGTAGCCTCTGAGACCTGGACCATCGATGGGAAAACTTCACTCTTCTTTAAAATTACCGCCGGGAGCCGGGCGCGGTGGCTCAAGCCTGTAATCCCAGCACTTTGGGAGGCCGAGGCGGGTGGATGACGAGGTCAGGAGATCGAGACCATCCTGGCTAACATGGTGAAACCCCGTCTCTACTAAAAATACAAAAAACTAGCCGGGCGTGGTGGCGGGCGCCTGTAGTCCCAGCTACTCGGAGGCTGAGGCGGGAGAATGGCGTGAACCCGGGAGGCGGAGCTTGCAGTGAGCCGAGATCGCGCCACTGCACTCCAGCCTGGGCGACACAGCGAGACTCCGTCTCAAAAAAAAAAAAAAAATTACCGCCCGGCGCGGTGGCTCAAGCCTGTAATCCCAGCACTTTGGGAGGCCGAGACGGGCGGATCACGAGGTCAGGAGATCGAGACCATCCTGGCTAACACGGTGAAACCCCCTCTCTAGTAAAAAATACAAAAAACTAGCCGGGCGAGGTGGCGGGCTCCTGTAGTCCCAGCTACTCGGGAGGCTGAGACAGGAGAATGGCGTAAACCTGGGAGGCGGAGCTTGCAGTGAGCTGAGATCCGGCCACTGCACTCCAGCCCAGGCAACAGAGCGAGACTGCATCTCAAAAATAAATAAATAAATAAATAAAAAATAAATAAATAAAATTACCCTGGCTGGGTGCAGTGGCTCACGCTTGTAATCTCAGCACTTGGGGAGGCTGAGGTGGGCAGATCATTTGAGGTCAGGAGTTCCAGACCAGCTTAACCAACATGGTGAAACCCCATCTCTACTAAAAATACAAAAAAATTAGCTGGACGTGGTTGCACATGCCTGTAATCCCAGTGCTGAGACCAGCTCAGTAGGGGAGACCCTGACCCAGTGGCACTAAAGGAGTTAAAGTCACACACACATAAAAATAGAGGTGTGAAGTGGGAAATCATGGGTCTCACAGCCTTCAGAGCTGAGAGCCCCAAACAGAGATTTACTCACGTATTTATTAACAGCAATCCAGTCATTAGCATTGTTTCTATAGATATTAAATTAACTAAAAGTATCCCTTATGGGAAATGAAGGGATGGGCCGAATTAAAGGAATAGATTGGGCTAGTTAACTGCAGCAGGAGCATGTCCTTAAGGCACAGATGGCTCATGCTATTGTTTGTGACTTAAGAAGGCCTTTAAGCGGTTTTTCACCGTGGGTGGGCCAGGTGTTCCTTGCCCTCATTCCCGTAACCCCACAACCTTCCAGCTTGGGCGTTAGGGCCATTATGAACATGTCACAGTGCTGCAGAGATTCTGTTTGTGGCCAGTTTTGGGACCAGTTTATGGCCAGATTTTGGGGGCCTGCTCCCAATATCCCAGCTACTTAGGAGGCTGAGGAAGGAGAATTGCTTGAACCCAGGAGACAGATATTACAGTGAGCTGAAATTGTGCCGCTGCGCTCCAGCCTGGGAGACAGAGCAAGACTCCATCTCTAAATAAATAAATAAATAAGTAGAGTAAAATAACCCCAACCCAATAGCCAAGTCCCAATCACATACCCTTGCCCTGCTGATCCATCATGGTCTTTGTCTTTTTATAAGCCTCCCCTTGGGCTCATGAAGTCAATGATAATCCTTGCATTATCATTAGGAAGAGAGTGCTCTGGGTTATAACATCTCAAACTTAGCTGCCTGCAGACCCAGTGGGGAGAATTACTCCTGTGAGAACTCAAGTCCCTTCTGCTTATTCCCACTCGCTTTGGTTAGGATAGACCATCTCACCCCCTACCATCCAGCCAGAAGGGGCTTTAGATCCTTGACTGACAATGGCCCACAGATGCATGGTAGTTCCATTTCCTCACTCTCTATCAGTTGGGGCCTGAGACTTTGAGCCTTGAGGCTTTGAGACTTGACACCCAGAGTGACAGGCAATTCTAGCTTATGCCTCCATGTTGGGCCTTCAGTTTCCAAATCACAGAATTATACTATGAAAAAGCTGAAAAGAGTTCATGAATCATTTAGTCCAGACCTTTCACATCACACTGGATGTTTACATAATTGATCCGAAGGCTCAGAGGGTCCGCTTTCTTTTCTCTTAAGTGTGGGAATTAGGGTCAGGACTGGCAGGTGCAGGACTTGCCATGGCCATGCCCCTTAATCCCGGCAGTGCTGAGCAAGGCCTTCCATCCCAGCCCCCGATCCAGCCAGCTGTCTGACTGTGAGTCAGGATGGCAGAGGAAGGTGATGTGGATGAGGGGGATGTGTTCCTGGCATTTGCCCATGGTCCCTCTCCTCCCAGGGGTCCCATGCGACGTGCCTTGGACAAGGCTTTCTTTATCTTCCTGGCCCTCTTCCTGACACTGCTGATGCTGGAGGTTGCTTATAAGCTGCTGTGGTCACTACCATGGGCAAAGTTAGGGGACTGGCTCCTGGGGACACCTCAGAAGGAGGAGGAGCTGGAATTGTGACCACCTTTCCTATAAACATCTTCTTTCCTCGCCAAGGAGGTGAGAGGGGAGACAGGAGGGAAATGGGAGTGTTGGGGGCTGTGGAGGAGACGCTTGGATAGCTTAGGGCAGCAGTACTTTTTTTTTGGTGGGGTGGGGATGGAGTTTTGCTCTTGTTGCTGGGGCTGGAGTGCAATGGCACGATCTTGGCTCTCTGCAACCTCTGCCTCCAGAGTTCAAGGGATTCTCCTGCCTCAGCCTCCTAAGTAGCTGGGATTACAGGCATGTGCCACCGCACCCGGCTAATTTTGTATTTTTAGTAGAGACAGGGTTTCTCCATGTTGGTCAGGCTGGTCTCGAACCCTGACCTCAGGTGATCTGCCCGCCTTGGCCTCCCAAAGTGCTGGGATTACAGGCGTGAGCCACTGCGCCCGGCCAGGGCAGCAATCTTAAATTCTGCACCTATACTCAGGGAAATAATTTTGAAAAAGTATATACTCCTTCACATATCTTTAAGTAGGTATCTAAAAATTTTCATCATCAGTTAAAATTGTGGCCGGGCACAGTGGCTTATGCCTGTAATCCCAGAACTTTGGGAGGCCGAGGCAGGGGGCCGACCTGAGGTCAGGAGTTCAAGATCAGTCTGGCAAATATGGTGAAACCCTGTGTCTACTAAAAATACAAAAACTAGCTGGGCAAGTTGGTGGGCACCTGATTCTCTGCCTCAGCGACTTGGAGGCTGAAGAGGAGAATCGCTTGAACCCCGGAGGCAGTTGCAGTGAGCCGAGATCACACCATTGCCCTCCGGCCTGGGTGATAAGAGTGAGACTCCTTCCAAAAATAAATAAATAAATAAATAAAAATTGTTTCAAGGATGTAATTCTGGCATATTGAAAATATTCACATTTATTTATTTATTTATTTATTTATTTATTTATTTATTTGAGGTGGAGTCTTGCTCTGTCTCCCAGGCTGCACTGCAGTGGCACAATCTTGGCTCACTGCAACCTCTGCCTCTGGGGTTCAAGCTATTCTCCTGCCACAGCCTTCTGAGTAGGTGGGACCACAGGTGTGTACCAGCACGCCTGACTGATTTTTTTTTTTTTTTTTTTTTGAGACGGAGTCTCGCTCTGCCGCCCAGGCTGGAGTGCAGTGGCCGGATCTCAGCTCACTGCAAGCTCCGCCTCCCGGGTTCCCGCCATTCTCCTGCCTCAGCCTCCCGAGTAGCTGGGACTACAGGCGCCCGCCACCTCGCCCGGCTAGTTTTCTGTATTTTTTAGTAGAGACGGGGTTTCACCGTGTCGGCCAGGATGGTCTCGATCTCCTGACCTCGTGATCCGCCCGTCTCGGCCTCCCAAAGTGCTGGGATTACAGGCTTGAGCCACCGCGCCCGGCCTCTGACTGATTTTTATATTTTTAGCAGAGACAGGGATTTCACTATGTTGGCCAGGCTGGTCTCGAACTCCTTTTTTGTTTTTTGAGACAGAGTCCTTCTGTCGCCCAGGCTGGAGTGCAGTGGCAGTGATCTCGGCTCACTGCAGCCTCTGCCTCGCAGATCAAGTGATTCTCCTGTCTCAGGCCCCCAAATAGCTGGGATTACAGGTGTGCGCCACCATGCCCAGCCATTTTTGTATTTTTAGTAGAGATGGGGTTTCACCGTGTTGGCAAGGCTGGTCTGGAACTCCTGATGTCAAGTGATCCACCCACCTCAGCCTCCCAAAGTGCTGGGATTACAGGCGTGAGCCACTGTACCCAGCCTATTTATTTATTTATTGAGATGAGGTCTCACTATGTTGCTTAGGCTGGTCTGTACTCCTGAGATCAAGCAATCCACCCACCTCAACTTCCCAAAGTGCTAGGATTATAGGCGGTGAGCCACAGCATCTGGCCACATTTTATTTTATTTTATTTTATTTTATTTATTTATTTATTATTTAAAAAATTTTTTTAGTTTTTGAGATGGAGTCTTGCTCTGTCACCCTGGCTGGAGTGCAGTGTCAAAATCTCGGCTCACTGCAACCTCCGCCTCCTGGGTTCAAGCGATTCTTCTGCCTCAGCCTCCCAACTAGCTGGGACTACAGGTGCCAGCCACCACGCCTGGCTAATTTTTGTATTTTTAGTAGAGAAGGAGTGTCACCATATTGGCCAGGCTGGTCTCGAACTCCTAGACCTCGTGATCTGCCCGCCTCGGCCTCCCAAAGTGCTGGAATTACAGGCATGAACCACGCGCCTGACCTATTTATTTTTGTGAGACAGAGTCTCTCTATGTTGCCCAGGCTGGAGTGCAGTGGTGCGATGTTGGCTCACGACAACCTCCGCCTCCCAGGTTCAAGCAATTCTCCTGCCTCAGCCTCCCAAACAACTGGGACTACAGGTGCCCGCCACTGCACCCAGCTAATTTTTTTGTAATTTTAGTAGAGACAGGGTTTCATCATGTTGGCCAGGCTGGTCTCGAATTCCTGTCATCAGGTGATCCTCCCACCTCAGCCTCCCAAGTGCTGGGATTTCAGGTGTGAGCCACCACGCCCGGCCTATTTTTTTATTTTTTGAGACAGAGTCTTGCTCTGTCACCCAGGCTGGAGTGCAGTGGCACGATCTTGGCTTAACTGCAACCTTCGCCTCCCAAATTCAAAGGATTCTCCTGCCTCAGCTCCCAAGTAGCTGGGATTACAGGCACCCACAACCACACCTGGCTAATTTTTTGTATCTTTAGTAGAGACAAGGTTTCACCATGTTGGTCAGGCTGGTCTCAAACTCCTGACCTCAAGTGATCTGCCCACCTTGGCCTCCCAAAGTACTAGGATTACAGGCATGAGTCACCATGCCTGGCCCGGCATTTTAAAATAAAACAATTAGATCACCATTTATTGTCCAGTGGAATTGAAATATCATAGTGATGCCGGGTGCAGTGCTTCACACCTGTAATCCCAGCACTTTGGGAGGCCGAGTTGGGTGGATCACGAGGTCAGGAGTTCGAGACCAGCCTGGCCAATATGCCGAAAACCCATCTCTACTAAAAATAAAAAAAAAAAAAAAACAAAAATTTAGCTGGGCATGGTGTCATGCGCCTGTATTCCCAGCTGCTCAGGAGGCTGAGGCAGGAGAATCGCTTAAACCTGAGAGGCGGAGGTTGCAGTGAGCCGAGATTGTGCCATTGCACTCCAGCCTGGGTACGGAGCAAGACTCTGTCTGAAAAAAAAAAAAGTATAAATAAGTTCTTACCAGTTGGGAATCATTCCTTTTTTTCTTTCATCGCCTCTTTTCTCCTTGAGCTCCTACTACTACTCCACTTCCCCACAAACTTTATGCTTTTATACTTGAAAGTCCTTTATTGACCAAACTTTTACATCTTCCTGCATATACATATATATAAATGGAGATGAAAAATATCTTTCTTGTGTTTGTAAGACTCTAGTTGTTAAAAATTATTCTGGAGTAACTGTTACAATTATTATAAGAACAGAATGTTCTTATAAACATGTGATCGTACACATTTTTTTTTTTGAAGGAGTCTTGCTCTTTCGCCCAGGCTGGAGTGCAGTGGCGGGATCTCGGCTCACGGAAGCTCCGCCTCCCGGGTTCATGCCATTCTCCTGCCTCAGCTTCCTGAGTAGCTAGGACTACAAGGCGCCTGCCACCACGCGCTGCTAATTTTTTTTTTTTTTTTTTTGTATTTTTATTTTTAGTAGAGACGGGGTTTCACCGTGTTAGCCAGGGTGGTCTCGATCTCCTGACCTTGTGATCCGCCTGCCTTGGCCTCCCAAAGTGCTGGGATTACAGGCGTGAGCCACCGCGCCTGGCCGATGGTACACATTTTTATAACTGTTAAAAATAAATTTTTAATAAGATAGTAGTCTGGGAGTGGCGGTTCACCCCATAACCCAGCACTTTGAGACGCTGAGGTGGGAGGATTGCTTGAGGCCAAGAGCTCAAGATCCATCTGGGCAACATAGTGAGACTCTGTTGCTATAAGAAAACCTTTTTTTTTTTTTTTTTTTGAGACTGAGTCTTGCTCTGTCGCCAGGCTGGAGTGCAGTGGCTGATCTCGGCTCACTGCAACCTCCGCCTCCCAGGTTCAAGTGATTCTCCTGCCTCAGCCTCCCGAGTAGCTGGGCCTACAGGCGCGTGCCACCAAACCCAGCTATTTTTTGTATTTTTAGTAGAGACGGGGTTTCACCATGTTGGCCAGGCTGGTCTCAAACTCCTGACCTCAGGTGATCTGCCCGCCTCGGCCTTCCAAAGTTCTGGGACTACAGGCATGAGCCACCGTGCCCGGTCTCTACAAAAAACTTTTTTAAAAAAATTAGCCGGGCGAGGTGGTGTGCGCCTGTAGTCCTAGCTACTTGAGGTGGGAGGATGGCTTGTGAGCTATGATCGTACCCACATTCCAGCCTGGTTGATAGAACAAGACGCTGGCCGGGCGCCGTGGCTCAAGCCTGTAATCCTAGCACTTTGGGAGGCCGAGACGGGTGGATCACGAGGTCAGGAGATCGAGACCATCCTGGCTAACACGGTGAAACCCCGTTTCTACCACAAAATACAAAAAAAAAAAAAAAAAAAAAAAAAAAAAAAAACCCAAAAAACTAGCCGGGCGAGGTGGCGGGCGCCTGTAGTCCCAGCAGCTGCTGGGGAGGCAGAGGCAGGAGAATGGCGTAAACCCGGGAGGCGGAGCTTGCAGTGAGCTGAGATCCGGCCACTGCACTCTAGCCTGGGCGACAGAGCGAGACTCCATCTCAAAAAAAAAAAAAAAAAAAAAAAAAAAAGCAAGACCCTTTTTTTCTTTTCTTTTTTTTTTGAGATAAACTCGCTCTGTCGCCCAGGCTGGAGTGCAATGATGCGATCTCGGCTCACTGCAACCTCCTCCTCCCGGGTTCGAGCGGTTTTCCTTCCTCGGCCTCTTGAGTAGCTGGGACTACAGGCGCCTGCCACCACGCCCAGCTAATTTTTTGTATTTTTAGTAGAGACGGGGTTTCACCATGTTGGCCAGGATGGTCTCCATCTCTTGACCCCATGATACGCCCGCCTCGGTCCCCCAAAGTGCTGGCATTACAGGCGTGAGCCACCGCGCCCGGCCGACCTTGCCTTTAAAAAAAGAAACAAACAAACAAAAAAAGAAAGGAAATAAAAGAAAAAAAAGAAAAGGTGTTCATGGTGCCTTAGTGAAAGAAACAGGGTACATCTCCCTTTATTTTAAACAGGTAAGAATACCCCAGGAGATTTCATGGTTGAGAACTACACTTTTGAGGGCGGAGGGGAAAAAGAGAGAACTATTCTTTTCTTTTTTCTTAAGAGGGTGTCTCTATTGTAAAAGGAGAAGTGAAGAATGAGAACCTGTACTGCAGGTGTTTCCTTAGGAAGACCAATTTTGGGAAAGTTGAGGTTCTGGAAATTAAATCCCTTACATCTCCCAAGTTCCAGTCCTCGCGGAGGTTTTTTATGTTCCCCATTTTGAAAGCTGTAGACTTTGACAACTGGAGAGAAGTGATGTGGGATTGTTCAATGGACGGGTGTTTGCGATTCTATGACTCAGCGTTAGGGATGTAGTAAATTCTGTGAACCTAGTTAAGCGGCAAGATGCCCACCACTTGTGGAAATGGGAATCTTTGCGATTGGGACCTTGTTAATCTTTCTGGTTTCCTCATAAGCTCACCTCTGGACCCAGCCTTGCCTCCACGACTCCCTCCAACCTCCCTAAACTCAACGAGGTGGGTATCAAGTCTGTTTCTTCATCTTTCATTCTTTTTTACCCTCTCCCAGAAGAGGAGGAGGAAACCCAAAGTATTTTATGAGCCTCATTTCGTTTCACAGCAGCCCTTGCAGAGGCTCAAACTCTCCTCCAAGCCCCACCCCATCATCGCCCATCCGCAGACCCTGGGCCTCCACGACAAAGCACGGCCTCACAGTCAGCACCGACGGCCCTTCGAGGACCCCCTCTGGAGGAGAACCATTCAGGTCCCAACCGTCTGGTCATTAGTTCTGTGGTGAAGCTTGAAAAGCAAATCAGCAACAATAGTAATAATAATAACACTTTTGTATGGCGCATTGTGCTTATTTGTACGCATGTGTTATAACGACTGTGGGACGCAGCACCTGGCAGTAGAAGCAGCTGCTGGACAGCGGCAAGGAGCGCGCCGCCCTTGCAGGGGAAGGGGCTGGGTCAGCCGAATAAGCCGTGGAAATGGGAACCTGGGGGACAGGAAAGCAGGGCCAGATAGCTTGCCAATAGCCTAGTTGAAGATAAAGGTTTTACTTCCCTTTTAAGAGACTTCTGCCATTCCCTGAAACCCTACGCAGCTTTGGAAAGCCTAATTCCTAAACCACCCTGTTCGGTTCCCCTGCCCCTCCTTGGAACGGAGGCTCCGTTCTCCCCACGCTCTACTCGCCGGCGGTTGGACCCCAGGGAGGAAGTTTCTGATTGGCGGAGTCAGAGAAGCACCGGGTGAAAAGAGCTCCTCCGGCTGCGCACCGAAGTTCTGGCGTAGCCAGCGCCGTACGGCAAAATGGCGGCCCCCAGCTGCTTTGGGACGCCCGGGTTCGGGGAGACAAACTCCGACCTGGAAGACAGCGCTGACTATGTGGGCGGCACTGGAGGTGTTCGCGGGGCGGGCCTACGGCCGCTTCCGGCCACAGGAAGCCTTGTTCCGTACGACAATATGGCGGCGCTTAGTTGCATGCAGGCGGAAACTCTGTTGCTTCCGGTCCGTAGTGGGGCCTGCGGTGGGAGTGGGAAGGAAGGCGGAGGGAACCATGCGAGGTTCTGAGATCTGCGGCGAGGGTCGCCTCGAGAGACGGTTTCTGAGGTGGGGGCCGGATGGTGCGGGGATCAGAGGCGGGGGCGGGGATATCGAGGCAGAGGTATTGGGGAGAGCCGGGCTCTGAGTCTGAGGGGAAAACTGTGGTACCTTCCTATCCCTGAAAGGGAGTGGGGCGGCCGGGGGCTGAACTGGGGGAGGGGGATTTGGCGGGAAGCGCATCTACCGGACCGGCCGGACCCAGGGTTAGGATCTAAGAGGAATCGGGAGAGCGTAGCGCGGTGCGGGGGGACTTCTAATTAGTTACAGGTCACCGAGAGAATGGGGAAAATTAGGGTGGGGTGAAAGGGAGGGGACTTGGGTAAAATATCTTCAACCTAAAGGCCCAGTTTGAGGAGACTCATCTGAGGGTGAAATACGGAGATAATTCAAGGAGGGGGAAAGAGAACGGACTGTTGGGAGGGAACCTCTTTCACCTCAGAGAGTCTAGGAGTTGGGGTGATCATTCAGGATGGGGCGGGTGTGGGGTTGACTTGTTTGAGGGCAGAGGGGGCAAACACATGAGGTGGCGCCCACAGGAGTGTGTTGTCTGTGCCAGGGGGTGTCAGGACGATTTAGGGTGCAGTGTGGGAGAAAGAACCAACTTGCCAACTCTGAGAAAGAGTGGGGAAATGCAACAGAAAGACCGGAAATCGACGTGAGGGGTGGAGCAGAAGGTGGCAACTTAAGGTGTGGGGGGGTTTGCCCCCCCCCCACACCACTTGAAGGGCCCGAAAAGCATATAGAACTAATGGTTATTGAAATCAGGTGGTGAAGACAGTGTTGGTCAGGGCTGAAACCCAAGGAGTTCAGAAAATGCGTGAGGTGAAGGGATGGGGCTATGCTGGAGGGGCTCATTCTGAGGCCCCATCCCCTTCCAGCAGGAATTCTGAAATCCCCACCACTTCCTCCTTCCGGGGGATTTGATTCCCCCATGGCCACCGCTAACAGCATCATTGTGCTGGATGATGATGACGAAGATGAAGCAGCTGCTCAGCCAGGGCCCTCCCACCCACTCCCCAGTACAGCCTCACCAGGGGCAGAAGCCCCTAGCTCTTCTGAGCCTCATGGGGCCAGAGGAAGCAGTAGTTCGGGCGGCAAGAAGTGCTACAAGCTGGAGAATGAGAAGCTGTTCCAAGAGGTGAGCTTTAGCGGGGAAGATCGTTGTACCCCAGGGAGGGGGATGGCTGACTGGCTCTCCTGTCCTTTCTTCCCCACTAACCCCACTCCCCTTTCTCTCAACCCCCTCCCTTGTCTCTCTTCCCCTTCCTTCTTCCCCTGAACCTTCTAGTTCCTTGAACTTTGTAAGACGCAGACAGCGGACCACCCTGAGGTGGTCCCATTCCTCTCTAACCGGCAGCAACGTGCCCACTCTCTGTTTTTGGCCTCGGCGGAGTTCTGCAACATCCTCTCTCGGGTCCTATCTCGGGCCCAGAGCCGGCCATCTAAGCTCTATGTCTACATCAATGAGCTCTGCACTGTTCTCAAGGCCCACTCAGCCAAAAAGAAGCTGAACTTGGCCCCTGCTGCCACCACGTCCAATGAGCCCTCTGGGAATAACCCTCCCACACACCTCTCCTTGGACCCCACAAACGCTGAAAACACTGCCTCTCAGGCCCCAAGGACCCGTGGTTCCCGGCGGCAGATCCAGCGCCTGGAGCAGCTGCTGGCGCTCTATGTGGCAGAGATCCGGCGGCTGCAGGAAAAGGAGTTGGATCTCTCAGAATTGGATGACCCAGACTCCACATACCTGCAGGAGGCACGGTTGAAGCGTAAGCTGATCCGCCTCTTTGGGCGACTATGTGAGCTGAAAGACTGCTCTTCACTGACCGGCCGTGTCATAGAGCAGCGCATCACCTACCGTGGCACCCGCTACCCAGAGGTTAACAGGCGCATTGAGCGGCTCATCAACAAGCCAGGGCCTGATACCTTCCCTGACTATGGGGATGTGCTTCGGGCAGTAGAGAAGGCAGCTGCCCGACACAGCCTTGGCCTCCCCCGACAGCAGCTCCAGCTCATGGCTCAGGATGCCTTCCGAGATGTGGGCATCAGGTTACAGGAACGACGTCACCTCGATCTCATCTACAACTTTGGCTGCCACCTCACAGATGACTATAGGCCAGGTAGGGGGTTAGTGGGATGCCTCTCAGTGACCCTTATATGTCAGGTATGAGGCGGATGGGGCATCTCTCTAGTCCTTTCTAGGGTTTGTACTCTTCTAGTCCCTTCCACGGCTGAGTGCTCTGACTTTATATTTTCCCACGTAGGCATTGACCCTGCACTATCAGATCCTGTGTTGGCCCGGCGCCTTCGGGAAAACCGGAGTTTGGCCATGAGTCGGCTGGATGAGGTCATCTCCAAATATGCAATGTTGCAAGACAAAAGTGAGGAGGGCGAGAGAAAAAAGAGAAGAGCTCGGCTCCAAGGCACCTCTTCCCACTCTGAAGACACCCCCGCCTCCTTGGATTCTGGTGAGGTGTGGATGGGGTAAAGCCTTCAGAGAGACATTGTCCTTCCCCTGCACTGGCCACCAGGGAGTCCAGGTTGACTGATGGGGGAGCATGAGAAGGAATGCAAGAACCAAACCCTCTAGGGCAAGGGATTCCTTAGAGAAACTTCTTTGTCCCCCAGGGCCCTAGTGGAATGGCATCCCAGGGGTGCCCTTCTGCCTCCAAAGCTGAGACAGATGACGAAGAAGATGAAGAGAGTGATGAGGAAGAGGAGGAGGATGAGGAGGAGGAGGAGGAAGAAGAAGAAGAGGAGGAGGCCACAGATTCTGAAGAGGAGGAGGATCTGGAACAGATGCAGGAGGGTCAGGAGGATGATGAAGAGGAGGAGGAAGAGGAAGAAGCAGCAGGTATGTCAAGGGAACATTCTCCTCACCTGTCATTTGTTTTTGTTAGGCATAAGCCACCTGTTTGAGACCTTTCCCTTCCTCCTCCTAGTGTCCTCTCAGCAGTATTTTTTCCCCTCATTCTCGGGCTACCCTCTCCCCTTTTCTTCTTTTCCAGGTAAAGATGGAGACGGGAGCCCCATGTCCTCACCACAGATCTCCACTGAAAAGAACCTGGAACCTGGCAAACAGATCAGCAGGTCTTCAGGGGAGCAGCAAAACAAAGTGTCACCCTTGTTACTGTCAGAAGAACCCCTGGCCCCCTCCAGCATAGATGCTGAAAGCAATGGAGAACAGCCTGAGGAGCTGACCCTGGAGGAAGAAAGCCCTGTGTCTCAGCTCTTTGAGCTAGAGATTGAAGCTTTGCCCCTGGATACCCCTTCCTCTGTGGAGATGGACATTTCCTCTTCCAGGAAGCAATCAGAGGAGCCCTTCACCACTGTCTTAGAGAATGGGGCAGGCATGGTCTCTTCTACTTCCTTCAATGGAGGCGTCTCTCCTCACAACTGGGGAGATTCTGGTCCCCCCTGCAAAAAATCTCGGAAGGAGAAGAAGCAAACAGGATCAGGGCCATTAGGAAACAGGTAATAACAACAGGAGGAGGAAGAGGGAAGCCAAGGAGGGATTGCAGGGGACTTTCGGAGAGGAATATTGGGGAACTGAGTCTGCTGGGAGAGACTGGACTGCCCTCCTCCAGCCTCAGTCTTCCCTTACCCCTCCGCATATTTATGTTTCGGTTTCTAGCTATGTGGAAAGGCAAAGGTCAGTGCATGAGAAGAATGGGAAAAAGATATGTACCCTGCCCAGCCCACCTTCCCCCTTGGCTTCCTTGGCCCCGGTTGCTGATTCCTCCACGAGGGTGGACTCTCCCAGCCATGGCCTGGTGACCAGCTCCCTCTGCATCCCTTCTCCAGCCCAGCTGTCCCAAACCCCCCAATCACAACCTCCTCGGCCCAGTACTTACAAGGTAAGAAGGGGAGGCCGTGTTTCCTCTGATAATTTGTTCTCTTTCATTGTCTGTTTCAGCTGCTCTGTCTGAATATTGCACCTGCCACATCCTGTCTCTTTTTCCCACCCGTTTTATCCTGTAAATCCTCCTGTCTGTTTCTTTTCTCCTGTACTCTAGATCTCTGACTCTTTGTCTCTGACTTCCCTGCAGACAAGTGTGGCCACACAATGCGATCCAGAAGAGATCATCGTGCTCTCAGACTCTGATTAGCTGCCTCCCCTTCTCCCTGCCTCCAGAATGTTTTGGGATAGCATGTGGAGGAATGTGGGAAGCAGATGACTGAGGAAGGGATGGACTAAGCTAATCCCCTTTTGGTGGTGTTTCTTTAAAAAAAAAAAAAAAAAGCTTAAGTTTTACACAGAAACATTAATAATAAAGTTCTTTTCTTACTGTATCACTGTCTTTTTCTTGTCCTTCTACTGTTACAGATTGGCATTAGCTGTCCCCTTGCTCAGGGTTAGCCCAATATCCCCGGGGTAGTCCCGATCTGTCCTTTCTAGCCTGGTCTTTTGTTGTTGTTGTCTCGCTGTGTCGCCCAGGCCAGAGTGCAGTGGTGCGATCACAGCTCACTGCAGCCTGGACCTCCCAGTCTCAAGTGATAATGCCCCAGTCTCCCGAGTAGCCGGGACTACAGGCGCGTGCCACCATACCTGGCTAATTTTTTGTTTTTGTTGTTTGTATTTTTTGTAGAGACAGGTTTCGCCATGTTGTTCAAGCTGTACTTTTTTTTTTTTTTTAAGTGCTTCAGCCGCCTTAACGCACTTTACTTTTTCACTTCGTGCAGTAGGAGTGAAAAAGCCAATGAGGGGCCGACTCAAGGTTATTTGGCCAATCCAGGCCCGGAGAAAGGGGGCGGGGCTTCAGGGGGCTGTAAGGAGCTAGGAAAAGGGCGATTAGATCCCACCAACCAGCTAATGGTCACAGCTCAGAGGCGGAGCCTGGGGAACGATACCTGAACCCATCGCCAATGGGAAAAGACAGGCTTATAGCTTTAAAGGGGAATAAATGCTTCGGCCGAACCAAGTCCTGAGTTCCCAGCGGAGGAGGGGGAATCTGATCTTTTAAGGTGGAATGAGGCGACGGTTCTTTAAAGGCAAAGTGGCCGAGTCGGCCGAGTATTGCCCAGCGGCACGGGCGGGGTGGCCGGCTGTGCCTTTAAAGGCAGAGGGGCGGGAGGCGGAGCGGAGGCGGAGGGCGGAGGAAGTCGGCGCAAGATGGCGGCGGGAGGGGCCCAGGCTGCTGCTCTGGCCGCCGAGTGAGGGGCGGGGGGGGCCCGGGGGCGCGCGGCCCGGTAAGCGGGGACGCGCGAGGTTGGGGGGCGCCTTCCGAGTGGGAGAAGAGGCCGAGGTAGCGCCTGGGGCGGAGCGGGGGGGGCGGGGTCCGTTGTGGGCGGAGGTAGACAAGGGGCGGGGTCGAAAGGCCCGATAGTGGGCGGGGCACGGGGGCGGGCCTGGAAAGGGGCGGGGCTAGAGAGAAGCTGGGGTGAAGGGGGCGTGGTCGACGAGAGAGCTTGCAGGGCATAGCATGGAGGGGAGATGGAGCAAGAGTTGGTTTTCAGTAGCGGAGCTGCCCTGCCCCCTCCCAAAAAGTGGGTGCAAAACACCAAAAAGGTAGATTTTGGAATGTCAGACTCCCAGGTAAATGGGAAATAGGGTGTAATTCCGAAGGAAGCCACTCCACCCGCTAAGAGCACCTTATTTCTCTAACCTCCAAGGAAAGGGCACAGGATTTGTCAGATACCTGTGTTTGCTGGCGGTGCCACTTGCTGTGTGACCTTGGATAATCTTGTAATCTTTCTGAGCCTCAGTTTCCTCATCTGTCAAATGGGGTTGAGAGGAATACCTACCTCACTGTTGTGGGGAGTTACACAGATAATGGGTGTGAACATATTTTTGAGTTGTAATGGGCTGTGTCGTTATAAGATGTTATCATTATTCTTTTCTCTTTTTCTTCCCAGAGACCCCCCCGGCCGCCCTCTTCCTTTCTTTGTTCCTGTGGCTGGGGGGGTATCCCCTCCTTCCACAACATGGAGCCATCTCCTCTGTCTCCCAGTGGGGCAGCACTTCCCCTGCCGCTGTCGCTGGCTCCGCCCCCACTACCCCTGCCAGCAGCTGCGGTGGTACATGTGTCCTTCCCTGAGGTGACCAGTGCCCTCCTGGAGTCCCTCAATCAGCAGCGTCTGCAGGGCCAGCTCTGCGATGTGTCTATCCGAGTGCAGGGCCGTGAGTTCCGGGCTCATCGGGCTGTCCTGGCTGCCTCTTCCCCTTACTTCCATGATCAGGTCCTACTCAAGGGCATGACCTCCATCTCACTGCCCAGTGTCATGGACCCAGGCGCCTTTGAGACTGTCCTAGCCTCCGCTTACACTGGCCGCCTCAGCATGGCTGCTGCTGACATTGTCAACTTCCTCACAGTGGGGTCTGTGCTCCAAATGTGGCACATTGTGGACAAGTGCACTGAACTACTCCGAGAAGGCCGGGCCTCAGCTACCACCACCATCACTACTGCTGCAGCCACCTCTGTCACTGTCCCTGGTGCTGGGGTCCCATCCGGGAGTGGGGGCACTGTGGCCCCTGCTACCATGGGCTCTGCACGCTCCCATGCCTCCAGCCGGGCCAGTGAGAATCAATCTCCCAGCAGCAGCAACTACTTCAGCCCCAGGGAGTCCACTGATTTCTCATCTTCCTCTCAAGAGGCATTTGCAGCTTCTGCAGTGGGCAGTGGGGAGCGTCGAGGAGGTGGCCCTGTGTTCCCAGCCCCTGTCGTTGGCAGTGGGGGGGCCACATCTGGAAAGCTGCTGCTGGAGGCAGATGAGCTGTGCGATGATGGTGGGGATGGGAGGGGGGCAGTGGTTCCTGGGACTGGGGTCCGGAGACCCACCTACACACCCCCTAGCATCGTGCCACAGAAACACTGGGTATACGTGAAGCGAGGTGGTAATTGCCCAGCACCAGCACCGCTGGTTCCCCAAGACCCAGATCTGGAGGAGGAAGAGGAAGAGGAAGACCTGGTGTTGACCTGTGAGGATGATGAAGATGAAGAGCTAGGGGGTAGCTCCAGGGTTCCAGTAGGGGGAGGGCCTGAGGCTACCCTCAGCATAAGTGATGTCCGTACCCTGAGTGAGCCCCCAGACAAGGGAGAGGAGCAGGTTAACTTCTGTGAGTCCTCCAATGACTTTGGCCCATACGAGGGTGGGGGTCCTGGGGCAGGTCTTGATGACTCAGGGGGGCCAACTCCCTCTTCCTATGCACCCTCCCACCCTCCTCGACCACTTCTTCCCTTGGACATGCAGGGCAACCAGATCTTGGTCTTCCCGTCGTCTTCATCCTCCTCCTCACAGGCTCCTGGCCAACCACCAGGGAACCAAGCAGAACACGGGGCAGTGACTGTGGGGGGCACGTCGGTGGGGAGCCTGGGTGTGCCGGGTAGCGTTGGGGGGGTCCCTGGAGGGACTGGCAGCGGGGACGGGAATAAGATCTTTCTGTGCCATTGTGGGAAGGCCTTCTCCCACAAGAGCATGCGGGACCGGCACGTGAACATGCATCTCAATCTGCGGCCGTTTGACTGCCCCGTGTGCAACAAAAAGTTCAAGATGAAGCACCATCTGACTGAGCACATGAAGACGCACACAGGTCTCAAGCCCTACGAGTGCGGAGTCTGCGCCAAGAAGTTCATGTGGCGAGACAGCTTCATGCGCCACCGAGGACACTGTGAGCGCCGGCACCGCCTGGGTGGGGGCGGAGCCGGACCTGGGCCTGGGACGCCCACGGGGCCTTCCTTGCCTTCTAAGAGAGAGTCTTCCGGAACGGGCGGGGGCAGCGGCGATGAAGCGAGTGCGGCCACGCCCCCGTCCAGTAGACGTGTCTGGTCCCCACCCAGCGTCCACAAGGTGGAGATGGGCTTCAGTGGAGGTGGAGGAGCAAACTGAAGGGGCAGGCTACTGGGGTGGGGTAGCTTTCGGGAAAAGGAATAAGCACGATACAAGGGCGCTGTGACCCCCGGGTGATCTCCCACCACTCTTTCTGTCTTCCTTTATCTCTGTGGACTTGTACATATTCTGGAAGGGGAGCCACAGTTGCACCATCGCCCGCCCATTCTACTACTCAGCCCCTCCCTCCCAAGGTATTTCCGGAACTAAGCCCTTCCTTTCCCTCTGATGGGTACACTGAAGCCCCTGCTCCACAGAGTAGGGTGCACGAGGAGGGTAGGAGAGGGGGCGTGTTGAGCATCTTGCAGTCACAGGGTCAGGGGTCAGGTGGTTGTAGTCTGTGCCTGAAGTCTGTGTTTGTGTTGTCGTGGAGACCAGGCCTTTGAGCCCCACCCTTGTCCTAGAACCTACCCCCTCTCAAGGATGCGCTCTTTATTTCTACCCTCTGTCCTCGCCACCCCCCACTTCCCGTGGAAATTCCCAGCTCCGTTCTCATGGAGGAGTGGGTGGAGACAAGGAGGGAGTAAGTCTTAGGAGTACAAGGTTTTTATTTTTTTTAACAGTGATTAAAATATTTATTGGTCATTTACTTGGCTTCCGACACCCGTGTGTTTGGTGGGGACGCGGCACAGATGGGGGAAAGCAGGAGTAATGGTTTTCGGGCAAGTGGATGCTGGAGAGCACACACAGGAGTTGGGGAGCGGGGAGTGGGTGCCTGGGCTTAGGGAGGGCTCGAACTCGGGGCTGCTGTGTAGTCCAAGAGGGCGCGGTAAGACTGGGGTGTCCTGGTGAGAACTGGAGAGGATCTTCCCGGGTCCCTGCCTGGCCATGAGGAAACACTGGTCTCCCAGGCACCCTCACCTAACCAGAGCGGGGATTTCCACCGCCCCTCCCGTCGCCCTTTGGAGGAAAGTGAAAGTGAAAGGAGGAAGAGGGGGGTTGCTGGCTGAGGAGGTCGCAGAGCCATGAAGTCGCTGTCTCTGCTCCTCGCTGTGGCTTTGGGTGAGCGAACCCCGCGACTCATCGCCCAGGAACTAGAGGGAAGCGGGGGGAGGTGGCCCCACTGGAGCCGACGCCAGGGTGGGTGGGAGTGGGCAGGTCACCAGATATCCAAGCCGCCCCTCACTCGCGCCCCTATACGCCAGGCCTGGCGACCGCCGTCTCGGCAGGACCCGCGGTGATCGAGTGTTGGTTCGTGGAGGATACGAGCGGAAAGGGTCTGGCCAAGAGACCCGGTGCACTGCTGTTGCGCCAGGGACAGGGGGAACCGCCGCCCCGGCCGGACCTCGACCCTGAGCTCTACCTCAATGTGCACGGTGAGTCTTTAGGGACTCGCCGCCCCCCTACCTCTGTCGCCTCCACCGAAACCCCCTCTTCTTTAGATCCGGCAGTGACCTCGGGCCTCAGCTTCCCCCTCTATAAAGTGAGTCTCACTATGGGGTAGTCTGTGCATTTGAAGTTCCCTGAACGCTGCCCTTCCAGCCCCTTTCCCGGCGGTGACTCTACAGCTGCAACTTCCTTCTCTACACTCAGACCCCGCGGGCTTCCTCCAGGCTGCCTTCAGGCGGTACCCCCGGGACGCCCCCGCACCACACTGTGAGATGAGCCGCTTCGTCCCTCTCCCCGCCTCTGCGAACTGGGCCAGCGGCCTGACCCCGGCGCGGAACTGCCCGCGGGCCCTGGATGGGGCTTGGCTGATGGTCAGCATGTCCAGCCCAGTCCTCAGCCTCTCCAGCCTCTTGCGACGACAGCCAGAGCCTCAGCAGGAGCCTGTTCTCATCACCATGGCAACAGGTAGCTGGGGAGGGGAGGTGAAGGGTGGGTAGATTCTAAGGGTCCAGATCAGCCGGTGGTCTCGCTTTATGGACTTGAGCAAGACATTTCGCTAATCGGGGTTCAGTTTCCTTTTTTTGTTAAGAGAGGTGTTTGGCTAGAATGAATCAATCTCTACCGCTCCTTCTAGCCCTCACCCAGTTAAAAAAAAAATACTGCGGCTTGGCGGGGGTGTGGGGGGAGAGCCGGGGCGGTCAAGGGGGTTACTTTCTGATGTTTCGAAGGGCGGGGCTTTGAAGAGGTGGAATTTCCGGACACCAGACCTGGAGAGACTTGTCAGGTGATGCGAGGTGGGAGGGGTTCAGAGGCAGGAGCGTTTTTTCTCTGCTCCTGCCAGATCCGTATCTTGCTCGGCATCCTCAGCTTTGCGGTTCACTCTTTCAAAACCCAGCTCTCTAGCCCCACCTGCGCCCACACCCGGTGCTGCGGCAATCCGCAAAGCAAAGGCTCTTGCACTCTAGCGCGTTGACCTTCCCTGACAGCCGCGTGTGGGGATGTGCTGCCGCTCTGTGGTCCGCAAACAAGTGGGCTCGAGTGGGCGGATGGACGCTGCTGGAGATTGGGTGGTTCCTATTGCATTGCAGGGTGCGTTGCAGTTTGAGGCCCAGGGGTCGGAAGCTTTGCTGGGCTGGGACGTGGGAGGGACTGTGCAGATAATTCAAGAATGAGGAGAATCTGACCTGGATATCTGGGAGCTCTCCGTCCTGGCAGTGGAGGCGGGGTATTCCTGGGTAGAATACCTGTAGAGTTCTTAGCTTTTCTATCTGGATTTTATGTAAGCGACACAGCCTGATGGACAGGCCAACCCTGCACCCTCCCTTCCCTCCACCCTCCTGAGAATTACCCACAGAACCAAGGAGACAGACTTGAAACCCACGCTGAAACCCTCACCTCTGCCTACACCTCCATTCTTAGTCTTAAGCCCCCACCCTGGCAGAAGCTGAGGAGCACTGCTCTTGTGTAGACAGTAGCTCTCTCTGGTGGGGGAAATATTTCCTAGGGCTACTGGCTCCACCGAGGTGATGATGAGAATGGTCTTTGCTTTCTGAGTTTGTTTTTCCAACTGTAAAATGTGCATACTATTTCCCAGCTGCCTTTCCTGTTGTGACTATCAAGAGATGGCACTGTGTTAATTTATTCATTGACTTAATAAATACTTATTAGCACCAAGAATGAGTTGGGACTCAGCAGTTCTCAGTCCACACTGGAAATAAGAATCCTGTTGGAGGTTTCTAAAATATACTGAAACCTCATTCAATCCCATGCTTGACTTGGTCAATTAAATCAGAATCTCTGGGGTGGCCCTGGGTACCCTTGAGGGTCACAAAGATGATCCGATGTAGATTCTGCTCTCCAGGAGGTTCTGGGCGGATTTGCCACAGATAATCCTAATGTAAAGTAGAAAGTGAAGGACGTGCAGACAGGGAGCCTTGGAAGTGTCCAGGTGGTAAGATTGTCTGTATCTCACAGACAACTGGGGTCAAAGCAAGGTGCTATGCTATTTTTTATTTTTATTTTATTTATTTATTTATTTATTTTTGAGATGGAGTTTTGCTCTTGTTGCCCAGGCTGGAGTGCAATGGCATGACCTCACACTCACCGGAACCTCCGCCTCACTGGTTCAAGCGATTCTCCTGCCTCAGCCTCCCGAGTAGCTGGGATTATGGGTGCACACCACCACACCCAGCTAATTTTGTATTTTTAGTAGAGATGGGGTTTCTCCATGTTGGTAAGGCTGGTCTTGAACTCCCAACTTCAGGTGATCCTCCCACTTCGCCTCCCAAAGAGCTGGGATTACAAGCGTGAGCCACTGTGCCCGGCCTGCTATCTATCTATCTATCTATCTATCTATCTATCTATCTATCTATCTGTGTTTGAGACAGAGTCTCCCTCTTATTGCCCAGGCTGGAGTGCAGTTGCAGTGGCATGATCTTGGCTCACTGCAACCTCTGTCTCCCAGGTTCAAGCAATTCTCGTGCCTTAGCCTCCCCAGTAGCTGGGATTATAGGTGCATGCCACCATGCCCACCTAATTTTTGTATCTTTAGTAGAGACAGGGTTTCACCATGTTGGCCAGGCTGGTCTTGAACTCCTGACCTAAGATGGTCTGCCTGCCTTGGCCTTCCAAAGTGTTGGGATTACAGGCGTGAGCCACCACGCCCAGCCTGCTGTGCTCTTTCTTTTCAAGCATTTTTGCTTGATTTGGGATTTAAGAAAATGAAAGCTGTTGTGCTGATGTACAATTAGAAATGAAATCTCTCCAGGGTCAAAGATCATTGATAATTTTGCTAATATACATTTATACTTGTCTTATCAAATATTTTAAAATGTTTGTTGACAAATATACTTATTTATTTATTTGAGACAGGGTCTCCCTCTGTCACCCAGGCTGGAGTGCAGTGCAGGCTGGAGAGCAGTGGCATGATCTCAACTCACTGCAACCTCCACTTCCGTGGCTCAAGTGATCCTCGTGCCTCAGTTTCCTGAATAGCTGGGACCACAGGCATGTGCCACATGCCCAGCTAATTTTTGTATTTTTATTTGTAGAGATGGGGTTTCATCAGGTTGCCCAGACTGGTCTTGAACTCCTGGGCTCAATTGATCTGCCCACCTTGGCCTCCCAAACTGCTGGGATTACAGGTGTGAGCTGCCTGGCCCCAAATATACCTTTTTTTTTTTTTGAGACAGAGTCTCACCCTGTTGCCCAGGTTGAAGTGCAATGGCGTGATCTCTACTCATTGCAACCTCTGTCTCCTGAGTTCAAGTAATTCTCCCGTCTCGGCCTCCTGAGTAGCTGAGACTACAGGTGCCCACCAGCACGCTCAGCTAATTTTTGTATTTTTAGTGGAGACAGGGTTTTGTCACGTTAGCCAGGCTGGTCTCGAACTCCTGACCTCAGGTGATCCACCCACCTCAGCGTCCCAGCACTTTCCGAAATCACCTGAGGTCAGGGATCGACATCCTGGCTAACATGGTGAAACCCCGTCTCTACTAAAAATACCACCGGGCGTGGTGCCTGTAGTCTCAGCTACTCGGGAGGCTACGGGAGAATTGAACCCGGGAGGCGGAGCTTGCAGTGAGCCGAATCACGCCACTGCACTCCAGCCTGGGTGACACAGCGAGACTCCGTCTCAAAAAAAAAAAAAAAAAAAAAAAAAAAAAAAAGAAATATACATTCTCACCATTCTTTTAAAATATTACTGAGCCAGGTGAGGTGACTCATGCCTGCACTTCCAGCACTTTGGGAGGTCTAGGTGGGAGGATCATTTGAACTCAGGGGTTTGAGACCAGCCTGGGCAACATAACCAGACCTTGTCTCTACTAAATACTAAAAAAATGCTGGGTACAGTGGCTCACATCTGTAATCCCAGCACTTTGGGAGGCTGAGGTGGGCAGATCACCTGAGGTCGAAAGTTCAAGACCAGCCTGACCAACTTGGAGAAACCCTGTCTCTACTAAAAATACAAAATTAGCTGGGCATGGTGGCGCATGCCTGTAATCCCAGCTACTCGGGAGGCTGAGGCAGGAGAATTGCTTGAACCTGGGAGGCGGAGGTTGCCGTGAGCCAAGATCATGCCATTGCACTCCAGCCTGGGCAACAAGAGTGAAACTCTGTCTCAAAAAAAAAAAAAAAGTTGGGTGTCGTCCCAGCTACTCTGGAGGCTGTGGTGGGAGGATTGCACCTTCGATGGGTGACAGAGTGAGACCCTGTCTCAAAAAAAAAAAAAAGAGTTAAACTGTAAAACCTTTAGGTTTTGTTTATTTTAATTTTTTTTCTTTTAAATAAAGATGGGGTCTTGCTATGTTGCCCAGGCTGGTCTCAAACTGCTGGGTTCAAGTGATCCTCCAACCTCAGCCTCCCAAGGTACTGGGATTACAGGTCTGAGCCACCCTGCCCAGCCAGGTTTTGTTTATTAATCCTGTGGATTTTTTTTTTTTTTTTTTTTTTTTTTTTTTGAGATCGAGTTTTGCTCTTGTTGCCCAGGCTGGAGTGCAATGGCATGATGTCAGCTCACCGCAACCTCCACCTCCCAGGTTCAAGTGATTCTCCTGCCTCAGCTTCCCAAGTAGCTGGGACTACCAGCATGCACCACCACGCCCGGCTAATTTTGTATTTTTAGTAGAAATGGGGTTTCTTCAGTCTGGTCTCAAACTCCCAACCTCAGGTGATCTGCCCGCTTCGGCCTCCCAAAGTGCTGGGATTATAGGCATAAGCCACTGCACCCGGCCTGTGGATCTTTTTTTTAGCAATTCAAAAGTATGTTTCTGGATTTTGACAAACTAAGTGAAATTGCATACTGTTTTTACTCTACTGAACAATTCCATGAAGCTGAGAACAGTTTAACCTTATAGGCCTCAGAAGCTAGGACTAAAAAGAACATACAGATAATAACAAGAAGAAAAAGATTATTTCTACCCGAAGGACCTAGACATTTCTGGGAAGAAACAGCAGTGAAAATGACCTTAAAGTACATAGAGTATTTAGATCATGGGTCTCCAATCTTTTGGCTTGCCTGGGCCACACTGGGAGAATAATTGTCTTGGACCACACATAAAATACACGAACACGATTGCTGATAAGCTAAAAAAAAATTGTGAAAAAAAATCTCATAATGTTTTAAGAAGGTTTATGAATTTGTGTTGGGCTGCATTCCAAGCCGTCCTTGGCCGCATGTGGCCCGTGGGCTGGAGGTTGGACAAGCTTGATAGATGTTTGGGAGAAAATGGGAAAGACATTGTAAACTGAAGGGACCTCATGACCAAAACAAAGAGATGCCCAATGATGACCACTTCTACTAGGCACAAGGAAGGGGTTCTATGTGGCTGGTCTGTAGGGTGCAGGAGAAGTCTGGAAGGGTGGGTTAGGGGCTGAATGTTCAAATACCTTGAAAGCTGGGCTTTGTTCTGTAGGTGAGAGTGAACCATCAGAAGTTCTTTTGGAGGGCTGGTTGTTCTAAAAAGCCTGTTTGTTTTGTTTTGTTTTGTTTTTGAGACAGAGTCTCGCTCTGTCACCCACATTGGAGTGCAGTGGCGCGATCTCGGTTCTCTGCATGCTCGCCTCCTGGGTTCACGCCATTCTCCTGCCTCAGCCTCCCAAGTAGCTGGGACTTACAGGCGCCCACCACCACGCCCTGGCTAATTTTTTGTATTTTTTAGTAGAGATGGGGTTTCACCATGTTAGCCAGAATGGTCTCGATCTCCTAACTTCATGATCCGCCCGCCTCGGCCTCCCAAAGTGCTAGGATTACAGGTGTAAGCCATCGTGCCCGGCCTAAAAAGCCTGTTTTTATTATGTACATATTTATTTTTTGAGACGGAGTTTCACTCTTGTCGCCCATGCTGAAGTGCAATGGGACAATCTTGGCTCACTGCAACCTCTGCCTCCTGGGTTCAGGCAATTCTCCTGCCTCAGCCCCCCAAGTAGTTGGGATTACAGACACCCGCAACCACACCCAGCTAACTTGTTTTTTGTATTTTTAGTAGAGATGGGGTTTCATCATGTTGGCCAGGCTGCTCTCGAACTCCTGACCTCAGGTAATCCACCCGCCTCAGGCTCCCAAAGTGCTGGGATTACAGGTGTGAGCCACCATGCCCAGAAAAAACCTGTTATTTTACTTGATTCTTTTAAAAGACAAAGGTCAGATCTTTGGACTAGTGGGGAAAATACCCGATAAATGATTTTCCCAAGTTAACCAGCAAGTCCATGACAATGATGAAGGTAATGAAAACAGTAATAGCTAACATTTATCAAGTATTTTCTATATGCCAGGCCCTGTTCTAAGCACTTTATATGATAATCTCACTTATTCCTCTCAACAACCATAGGCCGTAGGTTTTAATATTATCCCTATATTGCAGATGGAGAAATATGGGACACAAACTAGTTAAATAATTTGCCCAAGGACACACAGTGTGTAAGAAGCAGAGCTAGAGGCCAGGCGTGGTGGCTCACACCTGTAATCCCAGCACTTTGGGAGACTGAGGCAGGCTTATCACCTGAGGTCGGGAGTTTGAGACCAGTCTGGCCAACATGGTGAAACCCTGTCTCTGCCAAAAACACAAAAATTAGCTGGGCATGGTGACGGGCGCCTGTAATCCCAGCTACTCAGGAGGCTGAGGCACGAGAATCACTTGAACCTGGGAGGCAGAGGTTGCAGTGAGCCAAGATCGCACCACTGCACTCCAGCCTGGGCGACAAGAGCAAAACTCCATCTCAAAAAAAAAAAAAAAAAAAAAAAATTAGGGCTAGAAATTGAACCCAGGCCATGTGGCTTCAGTCTATGCCTTTATCGACTGACTTCCTAGGTATTTGGGATTTTTATTTTATTTATTTATTTATTTATTTATTTATTGAGACAGAGTCTCATTCTGTCACCCAGGCTGGAGTGTAGTGGCATGATTTTTCGCTTACTGCAACCTCTACCTCCCAGGTTCAAGTGATTCTTCCATCTCAGCTTCCTAAGTAGCTGGGACTACAGGTGCCTGCCACCACACCTGCTAATGTTTGTATTTTTAGAGAGATGGGTTTTCGCCATGTTGGCCAAGCTGGTCTTGAACTCCTGACCTCAGGTAATCCACCCATCTCAGCCTCCCAACGTGTTGGGATGAGCCACTGCGCCCAGCCGTATTTGGGATTTTTTTATTTTGAAATGGGGTTTCCCTCTTGTTGCCCAGGCTGGAGTGCAATGGCACAACCTTGGCTCACTGCAACCTCTGCCTCCTGGGTTCAAGCAATTCTACTGCCTCAGTCTGCCAAGTAGCTGGGATTACAGGCATGTGCCACCACACCAGCTAATTTTGTATTTTTAGTAGAGACGGGGTTTCACCATGTTGGTCAGGCTGGTCTCAAACTCCCAACCTCAGGTGATCCGCCTGCCTCAGCTTCCCATCTGGTGTAACCAGCCACCGCGTCTGGCCCATATTTGGGATTTTTAAACAGGTAAATGATGGGATCAGACTTGTAGTCACCTTGTTTGGCTACAGTGTGAAGGAGGAGTTGAAGGAATAGGGAGATCAGACAGGAGGGCTGTTGTAATTGTCTAAATGTACATTGATGAGAACCTGAGTTGGAAACAGATATGAGATCTGTTAGGTCCTGGTGGGGAAAGCACATAGCACATAATTTTTGACAATTTGCTTGTCTATCATTGGACTATAGGCAATTTGAGGGTAGGGACTGCCTGTCTTGTTCACCATTCTGTCTTCTACCAGGATACCTTGAACATCTTCAGTGCTCAATAGTTGCTGAATGAATAAATGAATCTGAGTAACTCCAAGGGTTTGCTTTTAGTGTCTGGCGAGCTTGGTGATCATTCATCAAAGACAGGGAAGATGGGCATTGGAGCAGGGTGGGGAATGTTGCAGAGATGCTATTGACTTGGGGTATGCTAAGTTAGGTGTAACTATAGCAAATATATGTGTAGACTTACTGTGTTCCAGACAGTGTTCTAAGCACCCTTGATATTTAGGTGTCTCTATTATCTAAAATTGGGAACTGAATAGACTTGAGTAGCAAGAGGTATTAATGATTTAACCCTCACAACAACCTCATGAAGTAGGTACTATTATTATTATCAACTTTTAATTTTAGAGATTGGGAAGCTGAGCCATGGAAAAATGAAGTGGCCCAAGGCCATATAAATAAGCTGCAGAGGGGATTTGAACCAGGTCAGCCAGGCTCCAGGCACTTAGCCACTGCACTGTACTGCTTCAGTAGAGCATAGAGGTCTGTGCTCAGGTCTAGGCTATAGCTGTAACCTTCTAGAGTCAGTAAATGTTCTGTACAGCACCACAGGACTGACAGTCATGGCTCAATCATTGTCTTCACCCATACGCAAGAAAGGCCTGGTTCCTCAAGGGTGGTGCTTGGAGATAGAGTGGTTCAGGTTGTGTCAGAAGTGACCTCAGATTCTGCAGTCCCAAGCTTGAGTGTGCTATGTGTTCAGAGTAGGCTTCAAAGGCCATATACCCTCATTGCCCCTACTCACCACCCCTAGACCTCTCTGCTCACCCTCAGCCACACTAGGTGCCACTCAGTCGCAGAGCAAAAGGAATTCGCAGGGAGGGCTAGGAAATGGTGAGTATCAGAAAAGGTGTCCTCTGAGGGGTGGGTAAACTGCAGTTTAGTCCTCCCCAATAATGCATTTCTCTATTTTTTTCTCCTTCTTTTTCTCCCTCATGCCCCTCCCAACCCCTCATCTCCCTATCTTCGTCAGTGGTACTGACTGTCCTCACCCATACCCCTGCCCCTCGAGTGAGACTGGGACAAGATGCTCTGCTGGACTTGAGCTTTGCCTACATGCCCCCCACCTCTGAGGCCGCCTCATCTCTGGCTGCGGGTCCCCCTCCCTTTGGGCTAGAGTGGCGACGCCAGCACCTGGGTAAGGGACATCTGCTCCTGGCTGCAACTCCTGGGCTGAATGGCCAGATGCCAGCGGCCCAAGAAGGGGCCGTGGCATTTGCTGCTTGGGATGATGATGAGCCATGGGGCCCATGGACCGGAAATGGGACCTTCTGGCTGCCTAGAGTTCAACCCTTCCAGGAGGGCACCTATCTGGCCACCATACACCTGCCATACCTGCAAGGACAGGTCACCCTGGAGCTTGCTGTATACAGTGAGTTGGGGGACAGAGGTCTCCAAGGGTAGAGGGTGGGCACTGGATTGTGGGGACCATGATGGGGGAGGGATGATGGAGAAGAGGGTGCCTGGGTAAGTAAGTAGAGATAGAAACGGATTCCTGGGAGTCAGAGGGGTAATGGGAGGCTAGAGGGTTCCTGGGAATTTGAGGGGCTTTGGCATGGGTATTTCTGTGATGCACCAATGGAAAGACAGTGGGTTCCCCATTTCAGGAGAAGAAACCCAACCTTCTTTAGTTCTAAGGAAGCCAGAAGGCAAACTGAGGGTCTCTTAGGGAGGACAGTATGGACTGATTTCCCTATGCTCATTTCGTCCTCTTTCCCCAGAACCCCCCAAAGTGTCCCTGATGCCAGCAACCCTTGCATGGGCCGCCCCAGGGGAGGCACCCCCGGAGTTGCTCTGCCTTGTGTCCCACTTCTACCCTCCTGGGGGCCTGGAGGTGGAGTGGGAACTCCGGGGTGGCCCAGGGGGCCGCTCTCAGAAGGCCGAGGGGCAGAGGTGGCTCTCGGCCCTGCGCCACCATTCCGATGGCTCTGTCAGCCTCTCTGGGCACTTGCAGCCGCCTCCAGTCACCACTGAGCAGCATGGGGCACGCTATGCCTGTCGAATTCACCATCCCAGCCTGCCTGCCTCGGGGCGCAGCGCTGAGGTCACCCTGGAGGTAGCAGGTAAGAGCTGGGAGCTCCGCGGAGCCTGAGCCAGCCTTCGGGAAGACAGGAGCTCACTCTCATCCCTTCTGCCTGCCAGGTCTCTCAGGACCCTCCCTCGAGGACAGCATAGGCCTTTTCCTGTCTGCCTTTCTTCTGCTCGGGCTCTTCAAGGCACTGGGCTGGGCTGGTGAGTGTGAGCCCCACCCTGACCATGACCTGAGGCTGGTGGACTTTTCCCCGCTCTACTCCCAGAAGCCTGATACCCATCCCTCTGCCCTCCACCTGTACCACTCCGGCATCCCATCCCTTCTCAATCTTTTCCCACAGCTGTCTACCTGTCCACCTGCAAGGATTCAAAGAAG
Organism: Macaca thibetana thibetana; assembly: GCF_024542745.1. Taxonomy (NCBI): domain Eukaryota; kingdom Metazoa; phylum Chordata; class Mammalia; order Primates; family Cercopithecidae; genus Macaca; species Macaca thibetana. Next base: position 34,111,798 of record NC_065581.1, on the reverse strand, counting down.
GTACATTGCTCCACCTCTCTGTATCTTTCCCTTGTCACTTTATCTCCTCATCCTATCTCAAAACCCATGGAGGGAGGCTGCTGGTGTGGTAGGCAGAACCTAGGCTTGGAATTCACGCTGATTTGGGTTAAAACCTGGCACTATATCCTAACTGTAGGACTCTTTGTGCATGCTACTTAATCTATATCTGTTTCCCTGGGTGTAGGGATTTTAAAAAGTTACTTAGGCAGTGCTGTCCAGTAGAAAGATAATGCAAGCCACATATGTAAATTTAAATAATCTAGTAGTCACATTAAAAAAAAAGCAGAAACAGATAAAATTAACTTAATAATATACCTTATTTAATCTAATAATTCTGGTCCCTTATCTGAAATGCTTGGGACTAGAAGTATTTTTGGATGTTGGATTTTTTTCAGGCTTTGGAATATTTGCATATATAATATCTTTGGGATCACACCCAAACCTAAACAAGAAATCATTTGTTTCCTATACACATTATACACATGGCCTGAAGACTTTGTTTCCTTGTTTTTTTTTTTTTTTTTGTTTTTTTTTTTTTTTGAGACAGAGTCTCTGTCGCCCAGGCTGGGGTGCAATGGTGTGATCTCGGTTCATTGCAACCTCCACCTCCCGGGTTCAAACGATTATCCTGCCTCAGCCTCCCGAGTAGTTGGGATTACAGGCACCCACCACCACACCCGGCTAATTTTTGTATTTCTAGTAGAGACCAGGTTTCGCCATGTTGGTCAGGCTGGTCTCGAACTCCTGACCTCAGGTGATCCGCCCATGGCCTTGGCCTCCCGAAGCGTTGGGATTACAGGTGTGAATCACTGCACCCAGCCACAATATTTTTAATAATATATGTGATCCATCACATGAGGGCAGCTGTGGGATTTTCCAATTGTGGCATCATGTTGGCACTAAAAAAATTTCAGGTTTTAGAACATTTCAGATTTTAGATTTTTGGACCGGTGATACTCAACCTGTACATCCAAAACATTATTGCAACATGTAAACAATATAAGAAATTACAGGCTGTTGTGCACGGTGGCTCACGCCTATAATCCCTGCACTTTCGGAGGCCGAGGCGGGAGGATCACCTGAGGTCAGGAGTTCGAGACCAGCCTGGCCAACATGATGAAACCCCGTCTCTACTAAAAATACAAAAAATTAGCCAGACGTGGTGACGGGCCCCTGTAATCCCAGCTACTCGGGAGACTGGGGCAGGAGAATTGCTTGAACCTGGGAGGCGGAGGTTGCAGTGAGCCGAGATCACACCATTGTACTCCAGCCTGGGAGACAAAAGCAAAACTTTGTCTCAAAAAAAGAAAAGAAAAAGAAATTACAATCTCGGCCAGGCGAGTTGGCTCACGCCTGTAATCCCAGCACTTCAGGAGGCTGAGGTGGGCGGATCACCTGAGGTCAGGAGTTCAAAACCAGCCTGGCCAACATGGTGAAACCCCGTCTCTACTAAAAATACAGAAAAATTAGCCGGGCATGGTGGTGCGCACCTGTAATCTCAGCTACTTAGGAGGCTGAGGCAGGAGAATTGCTTGAACCAGGGAGGTGGAGGTTGCGGTAAGCCGAGATCGCACCACTGCACTCCAGCCTGGGCAACAGAGGGAGGCTCTGTCTCAAAAAACAAAACAAAACAAAACAAATTAGCTGGGCACGGTGGCACACACCTATAGTCCCAGCTACTTGGGGAGCTGTGGCAGAAGGATCGCTTGAATCTGGGAGGTCGAGGCTGCAATGAGCCAAGGTTGTGCCACTGTACTCCAGCCTGGGTGACAAAGTGAGACCCTGACTCCAAAAAAAAAAAAAAAAAAAAAAAAAAAAGAAAAAGAAAAGAAATTGCAGCCCTTTTTCCACCCTAAGTATTCAAAAGCAGGTGTTTAAACAGTCAGCACATCTCAGTTTGGACTAGCCACATGTCAAATGCTCAATAGCCAAATGTGGGTGGTGGCTGCCATATTGGACAGCGGAGCCTGAGAGGACTGTTAGGAGGATTAAGGAAGACAGTGTATCTCCTTTAGAAGATGTAGGAGATAGAGCACTCAGCACAGTGTCTGGAGGGCAGAAAATGTTAGCCTCATCCTTCTCCCATCATCTGTGCCCATGATAGTTTATATGTCTCTGGACTGACCATGTACACCTCAACTGCCTTCTAATATTCTGAATTCCTCACCACCTTCCTCTCTTCCAGAAAGCAGAGTGAGGGCACTCACCTCCATCCTGTGGAAGCCACCATCATCTCTGGCCCAAGCGTCTGTAGTAGCTCCCCAAAATAATACCCCATCATCTGTTCCTACTCCCTCCAATCTCTCTCCACTGAGTGGCTGGAATGCTTTTTTTTTTTTTTCCACTTATACAAGGGAGAATTTTTTTTTTTTTTTTTTTTTTTTTTTTTTTAGACAGTGTTACTTTCTTGCCCAGGCTGCAGTGCAGTGGCCTGATCTTGGCTCACTGCAACCTCTGCCTCCTGGGTTCAAGCAATTCTTTGGTTTCAGCCTCCGGAGTAGCTGGGATTACAGGCACATGCCACCACACCAGCGAATTTGTGTATTTTTAGTAGAGACGGGGTTTCACCATTGGCCAGGCTGGTCTTGAATTCCTGACCTCAGGTGATCCGCCCTCCTCGGCCTCCCAAAGTGCTGGGATTACAGGTGTGAGCCACTGCACCAGGCCCAAGAAATGCTTTTTTAAAAAACACATATCTTTTTTTTTTTTTTTTTTTTTTTTTTGAGACGGAGTCTCGCTCTGTCACCCAGGCTGGAGTGCAGTGACGCGATCTCAGCTCACTGCAAGCTCCGCCTCCTGGGTTTACGCCATTCTCCTGCCTCAGCCTCCCGAGTAGCTGGGACTACAGGCGCCCGCCACCTCGCCCAGCTAGTTTTTTGTACTTTTTAGTAGAGATGGGGTTTCACTGATGTTAGCCAGGATGGTCTCGATCTCCTGACCTCGTGATCCTCCCGTCTCGGCCTCCCAAAGTGCTGGGATTACAGGCTTGAGCCACCGCGCCCGGCAAAAACACACATCTTATGGCATTCACCTTCTTGGAGCTCTAGGACAGTGGTTCTCAAAATTTTTTCTCTCAGGATCTCTTAAAAATCATCAAGGACTCCAAAAAGCTTTTGGGTATGTGGGTTATAGCTATCAATATTTATGGTACTAGAACTTAAAACAGAAAAATTTAAAACACGAGAATACATAGGCACACATTCCATTCATTGTGGGAACCATGGTGTCAATACGTATCATGTAGTTTCTGAAAAACTCCACTGTACACTCTCATAGAATGAAGAAGGCAAAAAACTCTTTTTGTTTTGTTTTTTGAGACCCAGTCTCTCTCTGTCGCCCAGGCTGAAGTGCAGTGGCGAGATCTCGGCTCACTGCAAGCTCCGCCTCCCGGGTTCACACCATTCTGGTGCCTCAGCCTCCCGAGTAGCTGGGACTACAGGCGCCCTCCACCATGCCTGGCTAAAATTTTGTATTTTTTAGTAGGGACAGGGCTTCACCGTGTTAGCCAGGATGGTCTCGATCTCCTGACCTCGTGATCCGCCCGCCTCGGCCTCCCTGTGTTGGGATTAGCGGCGTTAGCCACCGTGCTCGGTTGCAAATAACATCTTAATTTTGTTATAAAAAATAGTCATTCTCACCTACCCCCTGACATAGTCTCAGCGACCTGTAGGGCCGAGGTTACACTTGGAGAACCCGTGCTCTAGGGCCAAACCCATTCTTCTTGCCCTGGCCCACGTGTTCCCCCCACCGCCCCACACTGGAGCCACTGCCTAATTCTCCAGCCCAAGATGGTGCTCGCCAGCCCTCCTCTCAATGCTCATCACACACAGGGCTATTCCTTTCCTCCAATGAACCAACCGCCTCCCGCCCACCTCCAGTTCCCAGCCCTCTGTTCCCTTTGCCTGGTCCACCCTCGGCCTCCCTGGGTCGCAGACGAGGTCGGCCTCGTCATTCCCCGCAGACCGCCGCGCGTCCCTCTTGTGCGGTTCACCACAGTTGTATTTTAAGTGATCATGTGAGTCGTCGTTAAATGCCTGTCTCCCCGCGGATCATGGGCTCCTCGAGGACAGGGACCGGCCTGTCTGTCCACTGCTGTAACCCCGCGCCGGCATAGGGACGTAAGGCCCCACTGGAGGGCGCTCATCAAATAGCTGCTGGATATTGACGAAGGAAGCGGCGGCGCAGCTCAGGGATCTCCGAGTCAGGACTGTCGGCCAGACCGACGGGGTAACATGTCTAATGGTGTGGGAATAAAGTTGTATTCCAGTGCTTCCAAACGGGCCTCTCATTCCAACCCCCTTCCAAGCAAAATGAATATTCCAATCATCTCTGGTCCCTTCCAGTGACCTTGAACCCCTCAGAGAACGCCCCGTCGACACCGTTCGGGGTCGGGCGCCACTACTGGCGCATAAGATGCGCTCAAGCGGAGGGCACTCCAACCGCAAAGCGACGCCGAGCCAACAGGGATCCCTGCCTCGGCGCCGGAAGCCCCAAAGAGCCGAATCTGGAACCGGATGTGGCTGCTTCCTGCCCCGCCCCCTGCCGAGGGGGCGGGAACCGAGGGCCCTTCGGAAAACGCGGCCGGGATTTCGGTCAGCGGAGTTCGTGGGTTGTGGTGGGGAGCGTAATCCCGTGGGGATGGAGTGACCCGCTCTCTCTCCTCCTGAAACGCTTCCCGCGGGAGTTTTAGCCGTGTTATTGTTGGGGAAGGGAATGTCAAATTCTGCTACTGCCTTCCCCCAGGGGCTGGAGATTGGAATCTTTATTCCAGTTCAGTGCGGAGCGACGTGGTCTCCAGAATCCCCGAGTGTAGAGGCGGAGGACAGTGGAGCTGGGGACTCGGGCGCCTGGGTCCTGGTCCCTGAGCGTCCGGCGCTCCCCTAGTCCGCGGCCCTGGCTCCTGTCCTCACTTCCTTCCCCTTTTGGCTCCTGCTCTCGGAGCGGGCGGACGCGGGGGGGAGCGGAAAGGGCGGAAGGGGCCCGGGAGCCTAGCGGGAGGGGTTCAAGGGGGTACGGAAAAGCCGGGGAGGGGACTTGGTCCGGGGCCGGAGACCGACGGCAACAGCGGCCCAGGACCCACGCTGCCCCCACCCCTCCCGAGCAGGTCAGAGCCTGAGCACCCTGCGCGTCCCCGTACTCGTGACCCCCTCCTCCCCCAACTGCACCAAGGGCCACCCTATTTCACCCTTCTGTTGCCTCCCTCCCCCAGCCTTCCTGCAGAATTCCCTTCCGGTCTTCTTGACACCCACCCACGTCCCTTCCCTGCCCGGCTCCCCCGCGCCCACCTGACTCTCCACCCCCACCCCACCCCGTCTCTCCCCAGGCGCCCCCATGGCCCGACCCCGCTGATTCCTTCACTCGGCCATGCTCCCGCGGCCCCTGCGGCTGCTTTTGGACACGAGCCCCCCAGGGGGAGTCGTACTGAGCAGCTTCCGAAGCCGGGACCCCGATGAGGGTGGGGGCCCAGGTGGCCTGGTCGTGGGCGGGGGGCAGGAGGAAGAGGAGGAGGAAGAAGAAGAGGTGAGACGCGGGTGGTGGGAGGTAGGGGTCGGATGTATTTCTGAAGTCTCCACTTTTCTCTTGTCTCTGGGTCCCTACATCTCCTCCTCCTTGCCTCAGTTATTCTCGCGCCTCCCTGGGCGTCGGCCCGTTTCTCTGCTGCGGGGAGTCCCGGCGTCTCTGTGGTTCTCTGTCAGTGTGACTCAGGACCTGCCCGCAGGAACCTGCCTGGAACTTCTGGCTGGCTGTCCCTGCGGGTCTCTGGCCCTCTGCCTCTGCCTGCCTGAGTGTGCCTACTTCTCTGAGCAGTCTTGTCTTGCCCCCTGTCTCCCTCCTTGTTTTTGTTTGGCGGGGAGGGGTTTGTTTCCACAGTAACCAGCTCCTCTGACTCTGGGATTGGGGAGGGAACCCTCAGATTTCGTGACCCCTCCTTCCCTCCCTCCCCTTTACCCCCCCCCCATCCTGGGTAGAGGCAGGGAAGCCACGGTTCTGGGACCTGGAGGAACGATCCTAGAGTGGGTAGAGAGTGGTTACCTGTTTTCATTAGGGATTAATGGTGGTGGCCAGGAGCAGGATTTTAGGCCTCAGGAGGGGCCAGAATTTGGATTTGGGGCCCCGAGGCCCTGAACTCCTAGGTCCAGATCCTAAGTGAGGGCAGGTTGACTGGCAAGGCTGGTTTTTCGGGATCGGTCGGGGGAGGGACTGGGGCCACGTGACTCTCTGAGTCTACCGCCCCCCAGCCCCCATCATCCCACTTCCCCTTTTCCTTCCTGGACTGGGATTGGAGCTGCTACCTTCAGGGGTCCCTTAGGGCTGAGATAGTGGAGGCATTACCCGAGGGACCAGTGTGAAAGGGGGCCTGAGAAGGACTAAAGCTCTGGGCTGGTCTAGTCCTTGGCCGGGAGGGGCGGGGCATGTGGCAGTGCCTGAACTGAGGTTTCAGCTACTCCTAGTCTCTGCCTCTGGCTTGCTGCCTCTCGCTTCCCTCTCCTGCTCTTTGTACCCTGCTTCTCTGTCGTGTGTGGGTTCAGCTCTGGGGGGAAAGGGCTTTGGGGGTCTCCAGGATCAGGATTCCTGTACTCCATCCACGCCTCCACTACAGCCCCTTCGACTCCACCGGGGCCCTGAGGCGACTGGGGTGGGGCTGTCTGGGCCCCAGTGGGGGAGACCTGGGGTCACCAGCTCCCCCCACCCTTCCTCGCACTCGCTGGTACTATGCCCTGCCACCACAGGTGAGGGGTATAGAGGGAGAAGCAGGGCCTGGGGTGAAGGCTGAGGGCAGTGGGGGGTGATATGGAACTGTCTGACTTCCCCTTCCTTGCTCCTGCAGGCCCCTGTGTCCGTCTGGGATGAGGAGGAGGATGGTGCCGTGTTTACCATCACAAGCCGCCAATATCGACCTCTTGATCCCTTGGTGAGATCATGACTTTAGCTTCTCACCTCTGACTCTTCAGTTCGCTTCCTCTGGCTGACTTTCTGGCCAGAGTGCTAGGTTGGAGTTCTGGAGTCCTGGACTCCACTGTATGACATAGGCCAAGACTTTTGCCCTCTCTAAATATCAGAAAAATGAGGCTGGAACATCTCCTGGGTCTGGGATTGTCCTCAGAAATCTAGGGGCAGAGTGGGAGAAAGCGTTGGTGATCATCTCTTTGTGTCCTCCAGGTCCCTATGCCTCCCCCGCGTTCCTCCCGACGGCTCCGAGCTGGCACTCTGGAGGCCCTGGTCAGACACCTACTGGATACCCGGACATCAGGGACTGATGGGACTTTCATGTCAGCCTTCCTGGCCACCCACCGGGCCTTCACCTCGACGCCTGCCTTGCTAGGACTTATGGCTGACAGGTCAGAGTCATAAGGGACCCAGGGTCGTGGAGTGTCTGTCCAGATTTCCTAAAGTTCCAACATCCCACCAAAATAGTTAAGGCCACTGGGGGTTTGGGGAAAATGGAGAGATAGATCCTCTTCTTCCCCTCAGGCTGGAAGCCCTTGAATCTCATCCTACCGGTGAACTAGAGAGGACAACAGAGTGAGTGACCCCTGTTTCTTAATCTCACAGTCCACTCTGCCTAGGCTGCAGCTTTACCTCTCACCCTTGGCTGATTCCCTTCTCCCAGGGTAGCCATCTCTGTGCTGTCAACCTGGCTGGCCTCTCACCCTGAGGATTTTGGCTCTGAGGCCAAGGGTCAGCTTGACCGGCTTGAGAGCTTCTTACTTCAGACAGGGTATGCAGCAGGGAAGGGTGTTGGGGGGGGCAGCGCTGACCTCATCCGCAACCTCCGGTCCCGGGTGGACCCTCAGGCCCCCGACCTTCCTAAGCCCCTGGCCCTCCCCGGCGATCCCCCTGCTGACCCCACGGATGTCCTGGTGTTCCTCGCTGACCACTTGGCCGAACAGCTGACCCTGCTAGATGCGGTGAGACCCTGACCTCTGGCCCGTATGCCCCCTGACCCCTTACTAACCTCTCCTTGACTCCAGATCCTTTCCTTGCTTCTACCCTTTCCTGATCCAGCTCCTAGCCTCCTTCACCTACCATTTTGACTTTCCCTTTTTCCTTTTGGTTGTTACCCTTCAAACCCTGTGCCCCTCTGGTTCCTTGGCCACCTGAGATCCTCAGATCCCTAATATTGGAAGGCTGACCTCACTTGACTATGAACTTTAACCTCTTACCTCTACCCTGCAGGAGCTATTTCTCAATTTGATCCCCTCTCAGTGCCTGGGAGGCCTGTGGGGTCACAGAGACCGGCCAGGACATTCTCACCTCTGCCCATCTGTCCGAGCTACTGTCACACAGTTCAACAAGGTGGCAGGGGCAGTGGTTAGTTCTGTCCTGGGGGCTACCTCCACCGGAGAGGGACCTGGGGAGGTGACCATACGGCCACTCCGTCCCCCCCAGAGGGCCCGCCTCCTGGAGAAGTGGATCCGCGTGGCGGAGGTGAGAAAGAAGATTGCCCCACGGTGGGTGGCCATGGCATGGAGAGGGCTCTCATAGCCTTAGCTCTCTTTGACCCCCACAGGAGTGCCGGCTGCTCCGAAACTTCTCTTCAGTTTATGCTGTGGTGTCAGCCCTGCAGTCCAGCCCCATCCACAGGCTTCGGGCAGCCTGGGGGGAAGCAACCAGGTGGGGAGGCTGAGGCATTGGACTGGGGTGGGGGTTCCTCAGAAGGCAGGGAAGAGGGGGTGACAGAGCCAGGCCTGTCCTCAGGGCCACTTTTCTCCCTCCCCCAGGGACAGCCTCAGAGTCTTTTCTAGCCTCTGCCAGATTTTCTCCGAGGAGGATAATTATTCCCAGAGTCGGGAGCTGCTCGTGCAGGTGAGAGCCTGGTTTGTGGCATTCCCCCCTCTCCCTGCTCCCTACTGCTCCCCCATGTCTCTTTATTTTGTCACCACCAGGAGGTAAAGTTGCAGTCTCCTCTGGAGCCACACTCCAAGAAGGCCCCGAGGTCTGGCTCCCGGGGTGGGGTGAGTGACTAGCTGGGTGGTGGGCTTGGGGGTTGTGATTATGAAGGGGTGAGGAGTATGTTTTAGGGGAGCAGCCTGAAGGATGGGTAAGGGAGGCACAGAGGGGTGAGGGGTGAGGAGAATGAAATCTGTTCTCTGAGGCAATGGGGAGGGCAAGTGCGGAGGGACGGAGAGCCCTCACATCAATGGCAGGCACGTCTGACCCTGACCCCTGACCTCAGGGTATAGTCCCATACCTTGGCACCTTCCTGAAGGACCTTGTGATGCTGGATGCAGCCTCCAAGGATGAGTTGGAGGTCAGTGGTGTGTGTGTGTGTGTCATTATGATGATGTAACAAGTGGGCTGCAGGGTTCGACAGATCCCCCCCTTGCAAGGGGCTGTAAGGCACAAATAGCTGAGTGTAGGACAAAGCCAGATCTATTTCTGTGCCAAGTCGCCTCAGTGGTCTGTAAATGAGAAACTAGAAATAGCATCTACATTGATCTGTTATTATAAGGGTTAAATGAATTGTATTTGTCAAGCACTTAGAACATGCCTGAAACGTAAGCACATCTAGGTTTTGTGATGGGGTCCTGCTCTATTGCTAGAGTTTGTTAAATAAACAAATACTGAGACCTTGGGCAAGTTCCTTATCCTCTCTGGATGAGGAATCCTATCCAATTGGATACTATCCAGTCTTCTCATCTGCAAAGCAGACTAGTTGTCTACCTGAGATATTAAATTTCAAGGGTCAAGTGCAGTGCTTAGGCCATGATAGATTGAGGGGGAAGGCAGGGAGGGATGGAAGAGTCAGAGAGGCTAGAGGGAAGTGATTGTGAGTTGGATGTGGCTGTGTGTGTTTAAGAGAGGGGATATTCTCTCTCTGTGGCCTGGAAGGTAGTGTTAGAACTTTCACCCCATCCCCATTTTCCTCGCAGAATGGATACATCAATTTTGACAAGCGGAGGAAGGTGAGTGGAGTGCCTGGGCTGGATGCTGGACTTCTCAATCCATGTTCCCGGAAGGGGAGGGGGGAAAGTCAGGTGTCCCTGAGTTTTGGCTCCTGCAGTTTGAGGGCTCCTTCCCAGGAGTTTGCAGTCCTTTCTGAGTTGCGACGGCTCCAGAATGAATGTCGTGGCTATAACCTCCAACCTGACCATGATATCCAGAGGTGGCTACAGGGGCTCCGGCCACTGACAGAGGCTCAGAGGTGACTGGCGGGTGAGGTTGGGACTCTAGGGCTCTGGCCAGGTGTGGGGGATTGGTGTCATGTCCTGAGCTCTGTCTTTTGCCCCCTAACCCAGCCATCGTGTATCCTGTGAGGTGGAGCCACCTGGTTCCAGTGACCCTCCTGCCCCACGGGTGCTTCGGCCAACATTGGTCATCTCGCAGTGGACAGAGTGAGAGATTCACTGGCTGGGGGATGGTTACTTGGAACTTCCACTTTTCTTCTGATCCTCCCAATCTCCTGCCACTGTAGGGTTCTGGGCTCTGTTGGGGTCCCTACCCCGCTTGTGTCCTGCGAGCGGCCCAGTATGGTGGGAGATGAGGTGCCTACAACTCCTGCTCCTCTGCTGACTCGGCTGGCCCAGGTGAGCTCTGCTCCTGACTCTGACCTTGATGCTGACCCTCACTCTGTAAATGTTTCTTCCTTAATCTCCCTGCCTTCATGCCAGTCCCATGTTGTTTATTCCTAGCACATGAAGTGGCCATCTGTCTCGTCACTAGACTCTGCCCTGGAAAGCAGTCCATCCCTGCACAGTCCAGCTGACCCCAGCCATCTCTCCCCACCAGCCTCCTCCCCTAGGCCTTCTCGAGGTCACCGCCGCTCAGCCTCCTGTGGCTCCCCGCTGAGTGGGGGTGCAGAAGGGGCCTCCGGGGGGACTGGATATGGGGGAGGGGGATCTGGGCCAGGGGCCTCTGATTGCCGAATCATCCGAGTCCAGATGGAGCTGGGGGAAGATGGCAGTGTCTATAAGAGCATTTTGGTGAGGGAGCCTTGGGATGGAGTTGGGGTGAAGGATGGTGTCTTGTTGGACTATAAATGTCTGAGGTTTGGGCAACCAAATGGAATTGAATGTAGTTTTAATTTTGACTTTTGGTTTTGGCAGTTGTTTTATTTATTTTTAATTTTATCTTGTAAACTCTGGTCTTCAATACAAGCTAAAATTTGTTTTATTTTGATGGCTATTTTGCATTAGTTGCTACACCTTAAACTTTTGGTGGCCATATTAAAATTTCAGAATCAACAGCAGTTTCCCCAAAGGCAAGCAGCTCTGTTTCACTGGGCACCATGTGAGCTGGCTTATGGGGTATAGGAAGCCACCGTATTGGGTTTCCCTGTTCCTTTTAAAGCCTTGGACACAAGTAACCTTTTGTGGTTGGGTTCAGTGGCTAAGGGTAGAAGGATGGGAATTCATGGCTGATTGATTGCTCTTTTGGTCTCCTGTCCTGCCAGGTGACAAGCCAGGACAAGGCTCCAAGTGTCATCAGTCGTGTCCTTAAGAAAAACAATCGTGACTCTGCAGTGGTTTCAGAGTATGAGCTGGTACAGCTGCTGCCAGGGGAGCGAGGTCAGAGGCCACGAGGGAAAGGCAGACTCGGGAGGAGAGTGGAGTGCTTCCACATCTGGGCGGCTGTGGGGGGAAAGACTGTGCTTGTGCTTGACATCCATCCCCTGAACCTTCAGAGCTGACTATCCCAGCCTCGGCTAACGTATTCTACGCCATGGATGGAGCTTCACACGATTTCCTCCTGCGGCAGCGGCGAAGGTCCTCTGCTGCTACACCTGGCGTCACCAGTGGCCCATCTGCCTCAGGAACTCCTCCGAGTGAGGGAGGAGGGGGCTCCTTTCCCAGGATCAAGGCCACAGGGAGGAAGATTGCACGGGCACTGTTCTGAGGAGGAAGCCCCGTTGGCTTACAGAAGTCATGGTGTTCATACCAGATGTGGGTAGCCATCCTGAATGGTGGCAGTTATATCACATTGAGACAGAAATTCAGAAAGGTAGCCAGCCATCCTGGGGCAGTGAAGTACCACTGGTTTACCAGACAGCTGAGAAATCCAGCCCTGTGGGAACTGGTGTCTTATAACCAAGTTGGATACCTGTGTGTAGCTTCCCACCTGTGTGTGCTTCCTACCTGTGCAGCACACAGGTAGTGCTGGAAAAAACGCATCAGTTTCTGATTCTTGGCCATATCCTAATATGCAAAGGGCTAAGCAAAGGCCTCAAGGCTCTGAGCCCCAGGGCAGAGGGAATGGCAAAAAATAGGTCCTCGCAGGAGTTCTTCTTCCCACTCTGGGGGTTTCTATCACTGTGACAACACTAAGATAATAAACCAAAACACTACCTGAATTCTACTCCCCTGTCCTTGTAGTGCGTATGAACTGGCTGCTATGAGTGGGGGTGGGGAATTGGCTGAAGGTAGATGCCATGGAACAGGAAGGGGCACAATGTTTTCTATCCCCATGAACAGAGCAAAAAGTGAGTGAGGTATTGGTGAAAAAAGTTTCCTCAGAACAATTTTTCTTCAGTAACCTCTCTACCACTGGTCCCTTGCTGCAAATGTGTATAAAACAATTTTAGGACAAGAAAATGGCAGAACAACTTTATGGACAACATATAAACTTGGGAGGACTTATACACTACAAAGCATTACGTGCTGGGATTTTAAGTCAGTTTAAGCTACATTCAAGCAAATTCTAGGAAGACAGAGGCTGAAAAGTACCAATAGAGATGCCAGGGCTGCTGGCAAAGAGCACAAAGGTTAGAGAACTGTGAATTCTTTTTTTTTTTTTTTTTTTTTTTTTTTTTTTTGGAAGACAGAGCTGAAAAGCTCACTGCAAGCTCCTCCTCTCGGGTACCAATCCTGCCTCAGCCTCCCGAGTAGCTGGGACTACAGGCACCCGCCACTTCGCCCGGCTAGTTTTTTGTATTTTTTAGTAGAGACGGGGTTTCACCGTATTACCAGGATGGTCTCGATCTTTCATGATCCTCGGCCTCCCAAAGGGCTGGGATTACAGGTTAGAGAACTGTGAATTCTTTTTCAATTGAACTGACATTCCTAGTAATACGCTATGTTGTAAATGCCCTTCCAAAATAATCATGCCAACCAAGATGAGGGAAAGTTAAGGGTTGTATATACAGGCAAGAAGTAGGTTTGAGGACATTTAGGATTTCACTTTCAAGAAAGAAAGAACATCGTGCCACAAAGAAGTTCCAAGTGCAAGAGTTTGAACCTGAGGGGGTAATACAGGTGGTGTGTGTGAAGGTGGAAGGGACTGTGGGGATATGACAGAAGCGCCTGGTCAGGAAACGGAGCCAGGTGTTTTTACATTTTATTAGCTACAGTATAGATGCTAGAGCTGCCTCATTCCCTCCCCTCCCCTCCCCCCACCAAGGGGTCAGGCCTTGCCAGGAGCCCCTGCCTTTGCCGCCTGGGCCCGCTGGAACTCCTGCTGCAGCTGAGCAAGGGTCTCCCTCTGTTGCTCTGACTGCCGCTCAAGATCCCGGAGCTGGGATTCATATCGCTTACTAAAGAGAGACAAGGGAGACAAGTAGAAAGGGAGAAATTAGTAGGACTTACTAAGGAGGGTGCTAAACGCAAGAAAGAGATAGGTGGAAAACTTGAGATTAGGGAAGGGAGAAGGGGGGTTAAAAGGGAAGGAAGGGGTTGGAGGAACTGGAGGACTAGGGGCCACTATGGAGAGCTGTTCTGCAATGGTTCAACACCTCTACTCCAATGGTTCACTGCATCACAGGGTGCAGCACACAGTGGTGGAATAAAGACTCACATTTCAGCTGTGATATAGTCCAGCCTCTTCCCTACTGTGGCCCGAGCCTCCCCCAGCTCCTGTTTGACTAGCACCGGACCCAGAAGTTTAAAGACCACGTTGGACCCATCCAGCAGGGCCAGTTCCTGATGGAGGGATGGGACATACGTGATCAGAACCATGGCTAGTACAGGTCCCTCCTCGCCCCACAAATCCCAGTCCCTCACCTCTTTCACGATATTATTTTCTGTTAGTTGTGCTTCAAGTTTCTGCCTCCCCGACATGGATTTACTCAAGTCTGGGGATAAGAGGAAAGGCAAGATTAGAAACATCAATCCTAGTCAGGTGGATATGGATCTGAGGAAGCAGAAAAAGATGGGGGCAGCGGGTCAGTGAATAGGGAAGAGTACTGAAGCGGGAAAGTCTCTGCACGCAAGGGCCCAGATGGGGCAACAAACCTTATCTCGGTAATGGCTTTGGGTTGTGAGTGCATTGGGCGAGGCCATACCGACCCTGCTCCCTTACCCTTCTGTAGCTGTTGATATTTCTCCACTTCTCCCTGCAGCTTCTTCTGGATCAGCTCCGCCATGGCGGGGATGAAAGCCTACGGGGAGCGAGACAAGGGCGCTGCGTCTCACTCTCTGGAAGGTACCTGACCTCCCTTTTCTGATCTCGCCTGCGGAAATGATAGCACTCTTGAGAGGCAGCCCTGAGGGGCACCGCCACCTCCCCCCCGTCCTGGGTATCGACTCCACCCCGTCCCCAGGATATGGTGGGCGAAACGCAAGACCGTAAGCCTCTCAACCGAAATCCTAACCTATTCACGTTCTGCTTTCAGTAGTAATAAACCCGGAAGTAAACGAGGAATGCCGGGAAAAGACTGCGCCGGAAGTTTCTTTCTGACCCTTGATGGGAAGTGTAGTTCTGACATGTTTAGCGAATGGAGTTCTGCTACAAAGACTGGACTCGGATATTTTTAGGCAAGATGGGGAAACTAACCCGGAAAAAGAAACCGCACCGCTACTTAGCCCCTGGTCCCGGGCCTGCCTTTCTTTTGTAAGTCACTCTTGCATAAGCTGCCGCTCCCGATAAGGTGCCAAGAGCTCTTCCGCCCCTCTAAGGAGAGCGTGCCCTCACTCAAGATGGCGCCTAGAGAGCTTCAGACCTGGTACGCTACTGATTGGATGAAGGATAGAGGGCTTCCGGGAGTTTTCAAGCCGACTGTGGGGCAGCTGAGAGGAGTTTTGCACGTGGATCGCCGTTCGGATGGGCGAGATGGAGACAGCCCCCAAGCCGGGCAGGGATGTCCCGCCCAAGAAAGACAAACTTCAGACCAAGAGAAAGGTATCGGCCTCCCTGGGTGGGAAAGGAAGTTTTTCGCTGCGGGGTCTGGGGGGCGGGGCGTGGGTGCGGAGTATCAGAGTTCCTGATCTGCTTGTAGAAACCGCGGCGATACTGGGAGGAAGAGACTGTTCCGACCACAGACGGAGCCTCTAAAGGGCCTCCTTGTAACAAGAAGAATCGGGAGCTCCGTCCTCAGAGACCAAAAAATGCTCACATATTAAAGAAGTCTCGGATCTCTAAGCAGCCTCAGGTCCCGAAGAAACCCCGAGAGTGGAAGAACCCGGAGTCCCAGCGGAGCTTGTCCGGGGTGAACGTGGAACCTAATGGGTGGCGAGGCAGGCCGCCTTGTGCTTTGAAAGGGTTGGGGTCAACCCAAGGCTGTCTACTAACTGCGTTCTCCTTTCCCCTAGGCCCAAGATCCATTCCCAGGCCCCGCCCCCGTCCCTGTGGAGGTGGTCCAGAAGTTCTGTCGTATTGACAAATCCCGAAAGGTGAGGTCCAGCCGGAGAGTTGGGAAGTGTTGGAGGCAGGGAGTGTCTGGGTGAGTTGAATGGAGGCTGGGCTAGGTAGCTCTCCTGTGACCCCACTTATCCTATGGTTCTTCTGCCACTCCTCCCCACCAACAATGTTATAGCTACCACGTTCTAAAGCCAAAACTCGAAGCCGACTTGAGGTGGCTGAAGCTGAGGAAGAGGAAACAAGTATCAAAGCTGCTCGTTCTGAGCTGCTGCTTGCTGAGGAACCGGGGTGAGTGGGCCCTAATCTGGACCCCCAATCCTTGCCTTATAGGACTGTCTTTTCTCGTTTTTATGTTGGTACACTTGCTTCATATTGGGAAACTTTACTGCTATCCTAACCCTTGCTTTCAGGTTTCTGGAAGGGGAGGATGGGGAAGACACAGCAAAGATATGCCAGGCTGACATTGTGGAGGCTGTGGACATTGCAAGTGCAGCCAAGGTGAGCCTGAGGAGGTAAAGGAGCCAAGGGATTGATTGGTGGTGCAGGACAAGAGAGGAATGGGGGCTAGAAGAAGGCGTTCCTGCAGGGTACTCATTTTTTTTTTTTTTTCACTCTTCTCTTTCCCAGCACTTTGACTTGAATCTGAGGCAATTTGGGCCCTACAGACTAAACTACTCTCGAACTGGAAGGTAAGGTTGAATTCTAGTGACTCTTGAACTAAGATGTGTTTCCTTAACCACTTTAGCCATGCCCACTTCAGCCATTCGCAGTATTTGTTTGGGTTGTTGATGAGGGGAGGGTCCTTTGATTTGCTTGTGTGTGCGGGTGAGCACCTGCAGCAACATGTGTCTGCCCACCTGGAGAGATGGGGCTGGCATGGGGCAGACCTCAAGTCATCCGAGTCGGTGGTCCCCTGCCTTAACACCCTGCCTGCCCCTCACCTCCAACAGACACCTGGCTTTTGGAGGGCGCCGAGGTCATGTGGCTGCCCTTGATTGGGTAACAAAGAAGCTTATGTGCGAGATCAACGTCATGGAGGCAGTGCGGGACATCCGGTCAGTGGCCTCATTGTCAGCGGTCAGTAGGGGTGAGATAGTCCATCCTTGATTGAATGATAGCCTGTGACCTCATTTCCCAATTGAACCACTCTTCCTCTCCCCCAGGTTTCTCCATTCTGAGGCACTGCTTGCTGTTGCCCAGAACCGCTGGCTCCACATCTATGACAATCAGGGCATTGAGCTCCACTGTATCCGCCGGTGTGACCGAGTGACACGGCTTGAGTTCCTGCCCTTCCACTTCCTCCTGGCTACAGCTGTGAGTGGCCGTGGAGCTCAGGAACTGGGTGGCAGCCCTTGGGATGACCACTTCTCCTTTAGGACCCCAGGAGAGGGAATACAGAGAGCAATCAGGACTGGGTCATTCTCTCTGTCTCTCTCTTTCTCAGTCAGAAACAGGGTTTCTGACCTACCTGGATGTATCAGTGGGGAAGATCGTGGCAGCTCTGAATGCTCGAGCTGGGCGGCTCGATGTCATGAGTCAGAACCCTTACAATGCTGTCATCCATCTCGGACACAGCAATGGTCAGTACCTAGCTTAGTTTTGACTCTCCGACCATCCTGACTTGCATTTCTTCTATATTTATACTTCATGAGTCTCTTAAAGTTACCCTTTTATTTCCCTTTTTTGTTATCTCTTGGTCTTGAGTTCCCATCTTTCCCAGGTTTAATAACCTTAGGGTCAGGTTTGTATTAGCAACTTTGGTTCTTCTTCTCTTCCAGGTACTGTGTCTTTATGGAGTCCAGCTATGAAGGAGCCACTGGCAAAGATTCTCTGTCATCGTGGTGGGGTCCGGGCTGTGGCAGTAGATTCTACAGGCACGTAAGTTACTGGTGGGATGAGGCGTTAGGTGGGCAGAAAGTTGTGGAAGGTAGTGTGCTTTAGGAGCACAGACTCTAAAGCCAGGATGCCCAGGTTTAAATCACAATGTTACCACTGATGGGCCTTGTAAGTTATGGGCATATGGCATAACCTTTGTGTGCCACCGTTTTCTCACCCCAGAAATGGAAATATGAGTGTCTAGTTCAAGGGTCCACAAACTTTTTCTGTAAAGAGTCAGATAGTAAATATTTGATGATTTGCTGATAAGAAGTGAAATCAAAGGGTACTGTGTAGGTATTTAAATACCAAGAGAAAACAAATTATCACAATTTTTTTTTTTTGAGATGGAGTCTCGCTCTGACGCCCAGGCTGGAGTGCAATGGCGCAATGTCAGCTCACTGCAACCTCCGCCTCTTAGGTTCAAGTGATTCTCCTGCCTTGGCCTCCCAAAGAGCTGGGACTACAGGCACCCAGCACAACACCTGGCTAATTTTTGTATTTTTAATAGAGACAGGGTTTCACCATGTTGGTCAGGCTGGTCTCGAATTCCTGACCTCAAGTGATCTGCCCGCCTCAGCCTCCCAAAGTGCTGGGATTACAGGCGTGAGCCACTGTGCCTGACCTTTTTTTCTTTTTTAATCTTTTGAGAGAGATGTAGTCTTGCTCTGTCTCCCAGGCTGGAGTGCAGTGGCGTGATCTCAGCTCACTGCAACCTCTGCCTCCCGGGTTCAAGTGACTCTTCTGCCTCAGTCTCCCAAGTAGTTGGGATTACAGGCACCTGCCGTTATGACCAGCTAATTTTTGCATTTTTTTGTAAAGACGGGGTTTTGCCATGTTGGCCAGGCTGGTCTTGAACTCCTGACTTCAGGTGATCTGCCCGCCTCGGCTTCCCAAAGTGCTGGGATTACAGCTGTGAGCCACTGCACCCGGCCCACACATTTTTAAGTTATAAAATTAAACATAATATGGCCAGGTGCAATGGCTCACACCTGTAATCCCAGCACTTTGGAGGCTGAGGCGGGTGGATCACCTGAGGTCAGGAGTTCGAGACTAGCCTGGCCAACATGGCAAAACCCTGTCTCTACTAAAAATCCACAAAATTAGCCGGGTGTTGTGACAGGGGCCTGTAATCCTGCAACTTGGGAGGCTGAGGCAGAAGAATCGCTTGAACCTGGGAGGCAGAGGTTGCAGTGAGCCGAGATTGTGCCATTGCACTCCAACCTGGGCAACAAGAGCAAAACTCTGTCTCAAAAAAAAAAAAAAAAAAAAAGTTAAACATAATATGAGGCTGGACACAGTAGCTCATGCCTGTAATCTTAACACCTTGGTAGGCTGAGGTGGGCAGATCGCTTGAGCCCAGAAGTTCGAAACCAGCCTGGGTGACATGGCAAAACTCTGTCTCTACAAAGATAGAAAAATTAGCCAGGTGTGGTGGTGCATGCCTGTAGTCCCAGCTACTCAGGAGGCTCAGGTGGGAGGATCACCTCAGCACAGGAGGTTAAGGCTGCAGTGAGCTGTGATCATCCCACTGTACTCTTCCATCGGCAACAGAGGGAGACCCTGTCTTAAAAAATAATAATAAATATGATATTTGTGTAATACAGATCTACTAATGGGAAGAACTGAATTTCTCTTTTTGAGGATAACATTTTGCCTAGTTCATGTACAAAGTTAGTGTTCCAAATGATCAAACTTGACTGTAGATACTCATGTTCATGCTGATCTGTAGAGATTTCATGTATTTCATCTTTGAAAATATCTTTTCACACAGTTAGGTAATGATAGGTGATATGTGAGGTGCTCAAAATGCTGTGAAGCACTTATGATTGTGTCACTGTGACTTGTAGCGTACAAAGCAGGAGTGCAAATCAGGATGCCGTATTCTCTGTCATGACCACTCGGCTGTGTGTTGTAGAGCAAAAGCAGCCACGGTGTAAATAAATACTGAGTGGCCATGTTCCAATAAAACTTTATTTGTGGATATTGGAATTTGAATTTCATACAGTTTTCACAGTCTCAAAATATTATTTTGATTTTTTTTTAACCACTTAAAAATGTAAAAACCATTCTTGGCTTGTGGGCTATAAAGAACTAGATGATGGGCCAGGTTTGGCCCATGGGCAGTAGTTTACCAAGCCCTAGTTTAAAGCCCTTATAAAAGCTGTTGTAGACATTAAGATGAGTTAAGGCATATAGTTTAGCACAGTGCTTAGCAAATAGGGAGTGCTGTATTCATCATTGTCATTCAAGATGATCGTTCTCTCCAGGTCTGGCTGATGTGAGGGTAGAGGTGGTGTCTGCTTTGGATTTCTGCTGTTCCTGAGAGAGTATCTGCATTTTCCACAGCTGTTCTCTCTGATTTGTATTGTCCTCTGATTCCTTTTGTCAGGTATTCACTGGGCATCTGCTGTGGGCGGGGCTCTGTGCTGAAGTTCTGGAGATAAAAGGATGAATCATTGAGCCTGCCTTGGTGTGGTGCTCCAGTTACCCTTTGGGTATAAAAACTTGTGGCTATGGGTTTTTTTTTTTTTTTGAGACAGAGTCTCACTCTGTCACCCAGGCTGGAGTGCAGTGGCACAATCTCACTGCAACCTCTGTCCCCGGGGGTTCAAGCGATTGTCCTGCCTCAGCCTCCTGAGTAGCTGGGATTATATGCACCCGCCACCACGCTCGGTAAATTTTTAAATTTTTAGTAGAGACAGGTTTCACCCTCTTGGCCAGGCTGGTCTTGAACTCCTGACATTGTGATCCACCTGCTTCAGCCTCCCAAAGTGCTGGGATTACAGGCATAAGCCACACTGTACCCGGCCATGGCTATGGTTTTTGAGAATGACTGGCCAGGTGATGCATTTATTTATTTATTATTATTTTTCGAGATGGAGTCTTGATCTGTCACCCAGGCTGGAGTGCAGGGGCACGATCTCGGTTCACTGCAACCTTCACCTCCTAGGCTCAAGTGATTCTTCTGCCTCAGCCTCTGAGTAGCTGGGACTACAGGTGCGTGCCACTGCGCGCAGCTAATTTTTGTATTTTTAATAGAGATGGAATTTCACTATGTTGGCCAGGCTGGTCTCGAACTCCTGACCTTGTGATCCGCCCATCTGGTCTCCCAAAGTGCTGGGATTATAGGCCTGAGCCACTGGTCCTGGCCTCTGTAATTGTATCTTTGTGAACAAGTGATTTGGTTCTGCCCTTTTTACTCCATATCTATACCAGCCTGGCTCTAGGAGAGTCGGAAGGCCTGCCCAAGGGTTTCTGCCCTCTCTGGGCCACTGAGCCAAAGCTGTAGCTTGCCCTCCATGGGCTACCTGGGTCAGCCACTCCTCTGCTTAGCGCTTAATCACTAGTTAGCTGAGGCCTGAAGTTTAATCAACACCTTGATGCTGAACAGCTCTGGTCCTTGTGATCTTCAGCCCATCCCTGCTTTTCTCTGGTCCTTCTCAGGAGCTTGTCAGATAGGCCACGGGGACTCCAGCGATGAAGCCGACCATCTTTCATAAGAGGTGTTCTGGTAGCCTGCATTAGGATTGGATTGGGTTGACGTATCAGAGTCGAACTGCTGCTTGCAAGTTTAGTAGTACAGTAGTATGGCCCAGACTCCCATCTGGCACTGGGCTGGTCTTTACCCAGGGGATCCCATAGATGGGTATGTGGAGGGGAGAAGAGCCAGCATGCATCCTTGAGTTGTTAGTTCACCAAAGGATGTGACCCTGTGTTCCAGGAGCGCTCGGTAATTCCTGGTTTGCACTGATGGCCTTTCTCTGTGGTAAGGTCAGGGCCCTGATTATCTTGTCGGAAGCATCCAGTTGGGCCTCCCTTGGGCTCCATCACTGTGCAAGTCTCTGCTCATAAAAACTCTTTAGTTCCCTTCTGGGTTCACAGCCAAGGCAAAAGAGAGTCCTTGGCCTCTTGGCAAACATACATCCCCTACCTGGCTGGTTCCCCTTCAGCTTCCCTCTTTAAGGAATAACTTGAACATAGAAACTCCAACCTCACCTGTAATCCCAGCACTTTGGGAGGCAGAGGAGGTCATTTGAGGCCAGGAGTTCAAGACCAGCATGGCCAACATGGCGAAACCCCGACTCTACTAAAAACGCAAAAATTAGGCATGGTGGCGCATGCCTGTAATCCCAGCTACTTGGGAGGCTGAGGCACGAGAATCACTTGAACCAGGGAGGCAGAGGCTGCGGTGAGCCAAGGTCACGCCACTGCACTCCAGCTTGGGCAACAGAGTGAGACCCTGTCTCAAAAAAAGAAAATTCCAACTTCTGAAAGTAAACAACTTATACTGTACATGATTCCTGGAGAGGATTTGGTCCCAACCTTCACTCCCTCCTTCCAGGGAAAGCACACAGAGGGGCAGGCCAAGGGATACTTCACCACTTTCTGAGTAGGTCTTCTCAAGTCCTTGGAGCCTTCAGTTTGTGATTTGTTATTGCCAGAGAGCAACGTTGGGATTGTGAGCTGTGGGTCCTCGGTCTGACTTTAAAGAAACCCCACAAATTTTCCGCTCCTGATTTTCCTGACCATGTTTCCCACCAATCCTGCTAACATAACCTCTGCTTCCCTCTCAGTCTCCACACTCTGGTGTTAATGCATGTGAACCTGCTGTGTATCTCTTTCCTGTACTTTTTTGAGAATTACCTAGAATGGGTCAAATCCCACCTTTCCCATGAAGCCTTTCTGACGACTGCCGATGCTCTTTCCCCTCGCTGGGCTGTGTGCTGCATGTATGTACAGGGGGACATCACATTTAGGTGCAGCCTGTCGTGTGGGTGCTCCTTTTGACTCCCGTGTCTTGAGAGGGCTGTGTGGTGTTAGCAGAGGAGAGGCAGATGCTAAAGAGATAGGCCTGACCATCCACTGACCTAGCTTTCCTTTCTCTGAGCTTGTTTCCTCACCTCTTAAAGGGAAATAAAAATCGTAAGAGTTGTGTGCAGCTTAACCAAGAGGATGCCTGTGGAGTGTTCAGGGTGATGGTAGTGGTTATTACTATTAATCTTTTTCTCCCCAGCCAGACTTGATGCCTGGACTTGGCCACAGTTTGCTTGGTAAACCCATTTACTGACAGATTAATTGATCCCTCTTTTCTCACCAGGTACATGGCCACCTCTGGCCTAGACCACCAGCTGAAGATCTTTGACTTGAGAGGGACCTACCAGCCTCTGAGCACTCGGACCCTGCCCCATGGAGCAGGGCACCTGGCCTTCTCCCAGAGGGGACTGCTGGTGGCGGGAATGGGTGATGTTGTCAACATCTGGGCAGGGCAGGGCAAGGCCAGCCCACCCTCCCTTGAACAGCCCTACCTCACCCACCGGCTCTCAGGCCCTGTGCATGGCCTTCAGTTCTGCCCCTTTGAAGATGTGCTAGGGGTGGGGCACAGTGGGGGCGTCACCAGCATGCTGGTCCCTGGTGAGTGGGCCAGGGATGGGGCTTGAAGTGAATGAACTCTGGGTGGAAGTTTGGGCCTGAGACGCCCAGGAGCTAGGGGATTGGTTGGGCTGGAGCTGTTGGACTTAGGTCTTTCCTTACGGCTCCATGCTCCTCCCTCCCTCCCTTCAGGGGCCGGTGAGCCCAACTTTGATGGCCTGGAGAGTAATCCTTACAGAAGCCGGAAGCAACGCCAGGAGTGGGAGGTGAAGGCCCTGCTAGAGAAGGTGAGGCTCCCCTGCTGGAGAGGGTGAGGTTCCCCTCTGCTGGAGAGGGTCAGGGTTCCCCCTGCTGGAGAGGGTCAGGCTCCCCGCTCCTGGAGAGGGTCAGGTTCCCCCCTGCTGGAGAGGGTCAGGGTTCCCCCTGGCGGAGAGAGTGAGATTGCCCCTGTTGGAGAAGGTGAGGTTCCCCTGCTGGTTGGTGTGCAGCATGCTTGTGAGGCCCCTGCTGCTGGGGAAGGTATGCATGTGGTTTTGGGTTGGAGGTAGAGAAAGCTATCCTGAGGTCTCATGCTGGGGGTCCTGGGTAGAGGGGTTCAGCAGCCTTCCTGGCTTCCCTTTTTGGTGCTACCCTCCTGTGGCTCCTTGCTGAGTCCTATCCCTCTGTGAAACCCTCAGGTACCTGCAGAGCTTATTTGTCTTGACCCACGAGCCCTGGCCGAGGTGGATGTCATCTCTCTGGAGCAGGGAAAGAAGGAGCGGATAGAGAGGCTGGTATGGAGCAGGCCCCTGAATGCCCAGGCCTGTCTTCTCCTCCACATCCTCTCCCCACCATGGCTTGTCCCCAGAAGTGTGGCCAGCAGGTGGGTGCTGCCAGTTCCCTGACTCCGACCCAGGCTCTAACAGATTTCACTCCTGTCCCCTCCCTCAGGGCTATGACCCAGAGGCTAAGGCTCCCTTCCAGCCAAAGCCAAAGCAGAAGGGCCGCAGCTCCACAGCAAGCCTGGTGAAGAGGAAGAGGAAGGTCATGGATGAGGAACACAGGGTAGATGAGTATTGGGATGGGCCGGGCCTTCCACAGGCTGCACCCTCCTGCTTGTGCCTCTGCCCTTGTCAGCCTGCCACTTCTCACTGTCCCTGTGTCCTCCCCCTCTCCGGTCCCCAGGACAAGGTCCGGCAGAGCCTTCAGCAGCAGCAGCAGCAGCAGCAGAAGGAAGCGAAGGCCAAGTCCACAGGGGCCCGGCCATCTGCCCTGGACAGATTTGTGCGCTGAGCCAGACTCCAGGGTTGCCTGGGAACAGTCTCTCCCCAAGATCACCTGTAGGGAAAAGAGTGTTCCCTGGAACAAGGAGGTGGGGCACTGTGGTCCTTTCCCCAACTGGGGGTGTGGACAGCTGGCTCCTGGGGTGGGTTGGTATTAAAGAGGAAAGCGATTTTTTGGATCATGTGTCTGGATCATCTTGTGGACCTGTTCCCCTCCCCCTTGCCCAGCATGAGGCCATTCTAGGATCAGAGGAGTCAGTTTCCTGCCTCTACCCCCACCCCCATACCTTGTGGCTGCTGTGGCCTTAGCTTTGCCTTTTAGGGGCCTTCCTCCTCAGAGAGGCTGTCCTCTCTCCCATGTCCCTGGAGATGTCCTTCCCATGAAGCAGGGTCTGGCAGCCTCTGGGGTCTCCAGGTTTGTGGTGTTCTGGGGGTCCTGGTGAAGACCACACTGCACTCGAAGAAGTGGAGACAAGTTTATTGAGGAGCTTGACAGCCCTCTTCTGCCCTAGCTTGAGAGAACAGCTGCAGCATTTTTTTCTTTTTCTCTTCCTGATGACCATCTTTCAGGCTGGCGGGCCAGGCCCCTGGGTGTCTCCCATATCCCTGTCTTTAGTGAGACTGAGGATCTGGTATGAGGAAACAGATCAGCTCCAGCCAGTGAGGGCCCCTGCGTTGGGCCTGGGAGAGAGAAGGTCCTGTTCCTGCCTTTCCTGTGGCCCCAGGCACTCTCAGCTGTGAAGCCAGGCTATTGCTCGACACCGCAGGATGCCCAGGACTCCCTGGAACCAGGAGCAAAAGGGCGCAGTCCTTTCCCCGTCAGAGCCACCCACCAGCTTCCAGGCTTCCTGCATCTTCCAGGGGTCCAGCCTGTGGGACGTCAGCAGGAATTTCCCATAGCAGCACCGGTCTAGTGGGTAGTGGGTGGCACCAGCCAGCTTGACACACTGTGTTGGGGCGAGGCCTCCTCTTCGGGCACTTACCCCCACAAAGACATCCTCTAACGGGAGAGGGGGTGCCCGGCTAGCCACCTTGAGAATAAGCTGCACAGCAGACGCTGACAACACATACCCCGTGCCTGAGGCATAGGGTGGGAAGGGGCCCCAGGTGTGAGGCCACTGCTCCTCTGATACACGGTGCCTGCCCCCTGGTGTCCGAGAGGGGTTTACTCGCCAGTGCACCCGGCCCAGGTACAGAAGAGGCACTTCCTCGCTGTGCAAGGCCTGGCCTCCTTCCTGCTGTTCATTTCCAACCTCAGCCTCTCTCTGGAGTTCCGTGCTTCTCTCCCATTGCTCCCAACGGCCCCCTCGCAAGACCAGTTCTGATACCAGTTCGGGGACGTTGACATACACATCATCGTCCGTCTTGAGGACGTATCGGGCCATGGGGCAGTGTTTCTCAGCCCAGTTCAGCCCACTGAGGGTCTTGAGGGTGAGGTTGCGGTAGGAGTCCTGGAAGGCGGCCTGCAAGATATCCCCCTGGGCTGCTGACTCCGAGGCCAGGTCGTTCCCCTGGGAGCCCCACACGGGGTGCTGTGCGTTCGGCTCTCCCAGCAGGAATAGCGTCTGTACCCTGAGTCCCCGGGCCTCGCGCAGCCCGCCCCACGAGGCCCGAATGGCGTTTCTCTGGTTCAGGTTTTCCGGAGCCGTGCACACCAGGATGAGCAGGAAGGGAGGAGCCCCGGGACCACCGCAAGCTTCCTGGTTGGGGATCAACAGGCGGGGCAGGGCCAGGGGCGGCCCCGGTGAGGCGGGGGCTGGTAGCAGGGAGGCTAGTGAGAGGCTCAGCAGCTCCTCCCCCAACCCCGAAGGCCCGAAGAGGGTCCAGACGATCACCAGCAGCAGAGCGGTGAAGAGCAGGCGCCGGAAGAGCCTGAGCGGCATGGTGTGGCGCACTCCAAGGGTAATCCGGAGAGCGAAGGGCGGAGACTAGCTCCCCGGGCCTGGGTCACGGCGGGGATTTAACCGACCACACCTGGGATGCGGAGGGCGGAGCGCGCGACCGGGACCAGCGCACCCTGGGGGTCGGGGGAAGGCGGTGCGGACCGCGGTCGAGGCATGCTGCGGGGGTGGCTACCTTGTCGCTGCCTCGCCGCCAGCAAGCTCCGCTCCATGGCTGGCCGACTGCGGCACTCACGGCCCCTCCCCCGCCTCGCCCCGGCGGCCGGCCTGCCACCCGCTTCCGCGCTGCGCGCTCCCATCCCCGCCGGAAGCGGCGTCGGAGCAGCGCGGCAGGGCGCGGAAACCCGGGCGGGTGGAGTGGCACCAAACGGAGCGAGACCGGTCTGTCCAGCCACTCCCCATCCCAACCCACCCACGTATTCCACCAGGGGGACCACACCCTACATAACCAACGTCTGTTTTTGCCTTTGTTGCTTTGGTCACAGCCCCAAAGATTTTCTCTTATAACTAGATGACCCCTTTTTTAAAAACAAAACAAAAAAAACCCAGTGACTAAGACCTGCAAACTCACCTGAACTGCAACTGTCTAGGCTCAGCTACCCACTCCACAACCATGCTGCACACCAACCCCAGGGGACTGGTCTCTAAACTGGTCTGGGTCACCCCCTCGAGGGTGGGAATTGTTTTCCCCTCACATTTCTCTTTACAGAGAGAGACATCACTAGCTACACATAGGAAGACTGAGAGGGTCTGCAGCATCACCACTGCTAAAACCAATAGCACTGTGTGGGCAACTGAGTAGGGCAGCTCTAAATGGAAAAGGGACCCAGCACTTTAACATTCCCTATTAGAATGGACAGAAAGGACAGGAAGCCATAGATATATAAACTATTTATTAACAGACAAGGCCTACAGACTTATTTCTTCTTGGACACACCCACGGTGCGGCCACGGCGGCCAGTGGTCTTGGTGTGCTGGCCTCGGACACGAAGGCTGCAGGTAAAAAGAGAAGGGTCATAGGTCATACACAGCACAAAAAAAAGGTTGGGGAAAAGGAAGAGCGAGTAGGAGGAATGCTGTGAGTCGAGGTAGGCAGTGAGATGAGACCTCCACTCACCCCCAGAAGTGGCGCAGCCCTCTATGGGCCCGAATCTTCTTCAGTCGCTCCAGGTCTTCACGGAGCTTGTTGTCCAGACCATTGGCTAGGACCTGGATTCAGAGGAGGCGGCAAGGGATGTTTTATCCCCTGACCACCTACCTATGCCCAATTCTATCAGGACCCTCCACCCTTCCTCTAATCCTGCCCTCATTTCAGTACACACCTGGCTATATTTTCCATCCTTTACATCCTTCTGTCTGTTCAAGAACCAGTCTGGGATCTTGTACTGGCGTGGATTCTGCATAATGGTGATCACACGTTCCACCTGGCAGGCAGGACAAGGTCAGATCTACATGACCCCCTTTCTGAGGCTGACCCCACCCCCAGCCCCCTTCCTTGTCCTCACCTCATCCTCAGTGAGTTCTCCCGCCCTCTTGGTGAGGTCAATGTCTGCTTTCCTCAACACCACATGAGCATATCTTCGGCCCACACCCTGAATGAAGTGAGGGTTTTCGGAATTAGGGTTCAATCTGATTTTTAAATTACTTTATAGCCTCATTATTCAAAAAGCTCACAAAGGTAGGATCTGCAATAATCTATTTTGCAATCCCCTAGGTCACCCTTTCCTCACCCACCTTTCCAGATATAAGCCATTTGATAGAAGGTTAACTTTGGGCCGCACGCAGTGGCTCACGCCTGTAATCCTAGCACTTTGGGAGGCCCAGGTGGGTGGATGACTTTGAGGGCAGGAGTTTGAAACCAGCCTGGCCAACATGGTGAAACCCTACTAAAAATACAAAAAAATTAGCCGAGCATGGTGGTGGGCGCCTGTAATCCCAGCTACTTGGGAGGCTGTGGCAGAATTGCTTGAACCTGGGAGGCGGAGGTCACAGCAAGCCGAGATCACACCACCACACTCAAACCTGGGCGAGAGAGACCCCGTCTCAAAAAAAAAAAAAAAAAAAAAGGTTACTTTGTTCAGGGGCACGACTGAATCATGAACACAGAATTTAGTGTTATAGACAACCCTTTGAAAGCAGGCAGTATCTTTTTTTTTCCTCCTCATTGCTCAGCATATGTATTTGTCACTAAGTGCCTTCTGATTCTTGCATTTAGGAGAACAAGGGGCCTGCCTCTCCAAGCTAATGCAGTAAACCAGAGTCTTATGAGTTACAGGATTTGATTAAGGTACTTGGGCTGTCAGTTCCTCAGAATCTCTAAGGCAAATCACTGTATCCCTATAATCAAAGTATTCCAAGATCACAAACTGAATTTTGTCAGTGCCCAGAACTGACCGCCCAAGTGATTATAAAAAAAACCTAATGCTTACATTGGTAGCATCATATCAACACCAGCACTAGCACCCATGCTATCTAAACTCATGAACCAAAGTGATTTGGAGAGTGAAGGATGAACTGAATAGTAAGCCCTGCCCCTCATTTTGTCCAACTAGAACCTCAGAATGTGGCCTTATTTGGAAATAAGGTCTTCACAGAAATAACTAGGTAAAATGAAGTTATCTTTGATTAGGGTGGGCTCTAGATCCAATGACAAATCATAAGAGAGACATGAAGAGGACCATGAGATGACAGCAACAGATCGGAGTAATGCAGTTACAAGCCAAGGAACACTAAGGATTACTGACAACCACCAGAAGATAGGAAGAGGCAAGGTTCTTAAGTGCCTCCAGTGCCGTAAGTAATTTTCTTAGTTTATATGAACTTGTTATAGTAGGCCCCAGGAAACTAAAACAAATGGCAGTTCCTCTCTGCAAGAGAGAGAGATCAAGGGTTGGCTTCACAGTGGCTCATGCCTGTAATTCCAGCACTCTGGGAGGCTGAGGGTGGAGGATCACTTGAGCCCAGGAGTTCCAGACCAGCTTGGACAACACAGCAAGATCCAGATTAGCCAGACGTGGTGGTGGTGCACACTTATAGCCCCAACTACTTGGGAAGTTGAGGCAGAAGGATTGACTTGAGCCCTGGAGGTCAAGGCTGCAGTGAATGGTGATTCCGCCACTCCAGCCTTTCAAAAAATAAATGTGGCTGGGCGCAGTGGCTCAAGCCTGTAATCCCAGCACTTTGGGAGGCTAAGGTGGGTGGATCACCTGAGGTCAGAAGTTTAAGACCAGCCTGACCAACATGGTGAAACCCCCTCTCTTCTAAAAATACAAAAATTAGCTGGGCGTGTGCCTGTAATCTCAGCTACTTGGGAGGCTGAAGTTGCAGTGAGATGAGATTACGCCACTGCACTCCAGCCTGGGTGATGGGGCGAGACTCTGTTTCAGAATAAATAAATAAACGTGACCAAGGGTCAAATTATTAGGTTTATTCAGAAGAGAGCAGGGTCTTTCAAATATATATATTTATTTATTAATTAAATGACGAGGTTTCACCGTGTTGGCCAGGCTGGTCTTGAATTCCTGACCTCAGGGGATCCACCCACTTCAGCCTCTGAAAGTGAGCCACTGCACTCAGCCTCAAATTTAATTATATGTTTACAAATGAATATTTACTTCAAAATGGGAGTGGGAAGACAGATAGATAAAATGAGATTTCTAATTTTAGTTAGAATAACTTTCATCCATGAAGGTTATTCTCTATTACACTTCTGAATGGTGCACCTCTACTTAAGCCTCACAGCAAGTATCTAAGTACAGTATTTCACACTGCCTTATTAGTTTCACAGAGCACCCAACAGAAGGAATTTTCCTCTACACATTCCTTAAACCAGCCAACAGTATCCCTACTACTATCCATTCGCTAACGTCGCCTAAGTATCTACCATGCAACAGAAGCCAAGAACTGGTAAGACAGGCCTAGCCCTGCACCCATGAAGTGGACACATACTGGTAGGCTATTTCCACAACTAACTACAAATTCTGACTTAAGAAAAAAAAAAAAAAGAACGTGTGTATCTAGAAAGCCAGGAGTTTATTAGGTTTGTGGAGAGAAATACCCAAGTGAAATAATTATTCTTGCATTCACTGATTCGATTCTTAAAAGCCGAAGAGATGTACTCCTTCACACTTTAACAGGAGTGTCAACTCTGACATATGAGTAAATGTCCTGCTCATACTTCTTCCACCCTCCATCTACAAGTTTCTTCACACTTTTTATCTGTTGGCATTTTTACTCATCCCTCAAGATGCCCAATAATCCTCCAATTCTGAGGGAATATAAATTTTACAGGAAGGGTTGCTGTTATGATGGCGGGGTGAGTAAAGAAACCGAATCTAGAAGGATCTCACGGTTCAGGAAAATCTTAGCGAATTCGGGTGAGCAACCATACCTCTTTCCCACTCCCCCGGGTGAAATGTTTTGGCTTGACCTTAGACCACTCTCTTGGCTTTAATCACTTATTTTCTGTGGTAAATGTGGTAAGTGCTAAAGGGGTTAGTCTCTCCCTAAACCACTTTCTTTTCTTAATCCAGCAGTCAAGGTGCTCTGGATGAGACTCAAGTCTCCCCAACCTTGCTTCATTTTTGCTCATGTCTTCACAACCCAATTCTCATTTACATTCCCTATTCCTTACCCTACTTTACTTACCTTAATGGCAGTGATGGCAAAGGCTATTTTCCGCCGCCCATCGATATTGGTGTTGAGTACTCGCAAAATATGCTGGAACTTTTCAGGGATCACTAGAGACTGGTTTAAAAAGTACGGGGGAGAAATTAGACACAGTAAACTATCAAACAGTAAGGTTGATAAGGCAAACGAACTTCATACAAAACGGTTAAGTCTGTCACACAAGTGGCAAAGGCACCCGATCCCCACCCCTAAGATTTTCACACCACACAGCAAACTCCTCAGTCCTGCAGAGTAGGTACATGAAGCGTTCAAGCTTGGGAAAATGCAACCTTTGGAGAGAGGAGGCAGGTCTCCTGCCCATTCCCAAAAGTGCGTGGCGGAAGCCAGAGTTCCCCATATACGCCCAAGCCTTAGGCAGCTTCCGTGCGCCAGAGCAGTGACCCTTCCTCGGGCCCGCTCTCCGGAACTGGAAATCTTTGGTGTCCCTTTCCAGGGGCGCGATCCAAGGCTTCATACGGAAAGTCTCAGGCCCTCAGGACAGGGCGTTTCCAGAACCCCAACAGCCGGCTTTCCTTGCCCGAGTTGCGATGTCGCTGGATCACGGCACGGATTCCAGGCTTACCATGGCGGCAGCACAAGCGGCGGCGTGTAGGCCTCCTGTGGAAGAGAGAGCGGAAGTGACGCGGTATCATTATATAGCTTTCAGG
This sequence comes from Macaca thibetana thibetana, assembly GCF_024542745.1. Classification (NCBI taxonomy): domain Eukaryota; kingdom Metazoa; phylum Chordata; class Mammalia; order Primates; family Cercopithecidae; genus Macaca; species Macaca thibetana. Next base: position 34,080,517 of record NC_065581.1, on the reverse strand, counting down.
AGGAAGAGGCGGAGCGATCTAGGAGAAGTGCTTCCGGAAACTGTTTCAGCCTGACCTAGCTGGACTTAGGAGAGTATGGCTTGGGTACCACAACTTCCGGTGCGCTTTTCTTTACAGTTCGTAAAGTTCATAGGTTTAAGAGAAGCGAAGGTTCCGGGCTGGTTTGTGCTTCAGACTTCCACATTTCCGTTTAGAGTTGGGTGAAGTGGTTAGAACTGAAAGGGAACAGCTGGAGTCAAACAATTTAACTCAAATATCTGGGAACGATTTCGCGCTGAGGAAGACCCTTTGGGACTTGTAGCTCCACTCCGGGGAACAGACTCGCGGGCCTGACAGTTGCCGGAAGTGAGGCTGCGGGGAATGGCCGCCGCTGCGACCATGGCGGCTGCCGCCCGGGAACTGGTGTTGCGGGCTGGGACGTCAGACATGGAGGAGGAAGAGGGCCCGCTGGTGAGAGCGCGGAACTGTTTCTCCTCCGTAGTCCCGGTGCTCCTAGCTTCAGAAAGACCTGAGCTGGGTTTAGGCACAAGGGTGGGAACTTGGCTGCTACCTGTGATATTACCTGTTTGACTCCCCGTACCCTTCCCTGTGATCAGACCCGACCCTGAGCGGGACCCTCGTGGCTGAAACTCATATTCTGGGGCACAATTTCAACTTCGCTCCACATTTTGGGGTAGAGTCAAGAAGTAATATAGTGTAAAGGTTAAGAACATGGACTCTGGAGCCAGACTGCCTGGGTTCCAATTCCATCTCTGCCACTTACACGCTGTGTTCCCTTGGGCAAGTTAACCCGCTTTTCTGTGCCATCATTTCTCAGACCTATAAGATGAGGAAGATAGAACCTACTGTATACATCGTTGTTAGGATTAGATGAATGAGTATGTTTAAGATTGCATCTCGCACGCAGGTAAACACTATGTATTTTGACATTTCTAGAAAGCCTGGGGTTCCCCAGAGGTGTGATAGAACATCCAAGATGGCAGGAGCCTGAGGGTCCTAAATTTAAGTGCAAGTTCAGCTCCATCCTCTGCAATTCCTAGCTTTCCTCATTAGGTCATCTCCACTGTCTTGTCTTTTACTTTTTTTTTTTTTTTCTTGAGACGGCTCTCCCTGTGTTACCCAGGTTGACCTTGAACTCCTGATCTCCTCAGACAGTCTTCCAGTCTCAGCTTCTAAGTAGTTGGGACTACAAGGAGCCCGCCACCATGCTGGGCTACCTCCACTGTCTCATTGGATCGTCTCACTCCTTGTCGTATTCCTTACCCATCAACACAAAATAGGAGAGTGGGTACAATGTGAGACTTAGAATTTTTCAAAGCGGTACCTGTGGCTTCCAGCAAAAGCACCTCCTTCTCACTTGAAGGACTGGGGATATCCAATTACATTTTTTCTTTCTGTCTTTCACTGTATCCTACTCCCATTAACTTATTCCTTTTCAGGCGGGTGGTGCTGGGCTCCAGGAATCACTGCAACTTGGGGAGTTGGATATCACTTCCGATGAGTTCATCCTGGATGAAGTGGATGGTAAGTGATGGCGTGGAGTGGGTGCAGTACCTGTAATCTGAGAGGCATGGGAGCTGGAAGGAATAAGGTAGGGATTGGTGTGCAGATACTCAATGTGGGGAGAGGGAGCTGTGGAGCTGAACCCTTACGATAAACTTCTATTTCCAGTTCACATTCAGGCAAATCTGGAGGATGAGTTAGTAAAGGAAGCTCTTAAAACGGTGAGGATTTCCCCTATACTAATCTGCCCTTCTATCTACTCTCCCCCAAAAGGAAAAACAACAGTTTTTTGCTTTTGTTATATCAGCCTGGTATCTATCTGATCCTTTAGTCCTTCACTGATTCTGTTACAGTGTCCCTTTACTGAGACTTTTTTCTGACCTGTCATCTTTATGTCCTCCCAGGGTGTAGATCTTCGTCACTATTCAAAACAAGTTGAACTGGAGCTACAGCAGATTGAACAGAAATCCATTCGGGATTGTATCCTCCAGCAGAGGGAAGGGGCGGTGCTATTGATATGGGGATTTTGTGGTGTGTGGTACAGATGTCTCAGCTGGGGTCAACATCTATGAGGTTTCTGTCACTTCAGAGAGCAATTGGAGAGGTACTACAAATCTGAGGCTCTCCCATTTTCACCATGAGGCCCCTTGACTTTTTGTGGGTCAGATATTCAAGAGAGTGAGAATATAGCATCTCTGCACAACCAGATCACAGCCTGTGATGCTGTCCTGGAGGTTAGTAATCCTGAACTGTGACCCCTAATAGCTGCTCTGAACCAGATCATGGACTCTGGTGCCATTTTTAGGTCATCAGCCTTAAGATGGGGACAAGTTAGGGTCATTTTCAAGATGACTTCAGGAGCCTTTTTTGTTATTGCTGCCATATTTAATGTTATTTCCTGGTAATCTGGGGTATCTCATCCTCTGCCACCCTCATGGACTGATGAATACTGAGGACTTCACAGAGAGGCTTTGGTGGCCCACTTATCCCGTACAAACCCTATAGCACTCCAGCAACATCTTCTACCTTCCCTACAGCGAATGGAGCAGATGTTGGGAGCTTTTCAGAGTGACCTCAGCTCCATCAGCTCTGAGATCCGGACACTGCAGGAACAGTCAGGAGCCATGAACATTCGACTTCGAAATCGCCAGGCAGTTCGGGGGAAACTTGGGGAGCTTGTTGATGGTCTGGTCGTGCCTTCTGCTCTGGTCACGTGAGTTACCGGTTTGAAGGGTCATGATGTCCATGGCGGGTGAATGGGCTGGGGTGACCTACCTTATTTACCATATGGGTCTACTGGCTCCAGATTAAGTGCTTTTTAGAAATTAGTAGCCAGGTTAACCACCATTTCTTTAGGCATGCATTAGGCATCAAAGATTAAGATTAAGAATGATGTAAGATCAGGTGTATAGTGGGAAGGTCCAGGAATAGAAAACTTTGTACATGTGTCCTGACTATATGGTACAATGCAAGGTGGTAGAGATGATAGGAGCTGGAGGTAAGGAGTGTGGTCTGGGTCTGGTTTAGGGATGTCTGGGTTTCCCTTGTAACTTATCCCACCCCTTCCTGCTACCCAGGGCGATTCTGGAGGCTCCAGTGACAGAGCCCAGGTTCTTGGAGCAGCTACAGGAGCTGGATGCCAAGGCAGCTGCAGTCAGAGAGCAGGAAGCTAGAGGCACAGCAGCCTGCGCGGATGTCAGAGGCGTGCTTGATCGGCTCCGGGTCAAGGTGGGAAGTAGGGATGGATACCCTGGAGGCTACTAGAAGCAGCCCTCCCAAGATCTTCACTATGGATTTCCTTGGCAGAGCTCACTGTAGCCTGTCTCCAAGAACTTCACCCTGCCTTTTCTGGGCAGCCCCATTCTTGCCTCTCTGGGTTTCCTTGAAAATCTTGAGAAATACCAAAGAGATATGCACCACTTTTCTTTTTTTTTTTTTTTTTTTTTTTTTTTTTTTTTTTTTTTTTTTTTTTTTTTTTTTTTTTTGAGACGGAGTCTGGCTCTGTCGCCCAGGCTGGAGTGCAGTGGCTGGATCTCAGCTCACTGCAAGCTCCGCCTCCCGGGTTTGCGCCATTTTCCTGCCTCAGCCTCCCGAGTAGCTGGGACTACAGGCGCCCGCCACCTCGCCCGGCTAGTTTTTTGTATTTTTTTAGTAGAGACGGGGTTTCTCCGTGTTAGCCAGGATGGTCTCGATCTCCTGACCTCGTGATCCGCCCGTCTCAGCCTCCCAAAGTGCTGGGATTACAGGCTTGAGCCACCGCGCCCGGCCAGATATGCACCACTTTTCAACCTATGTTTACCATTTGTTGCTTCCCCCAATTCCTCTCATACAGCAAAAAGGTTGCAGCTTCATGCTCTGTGCTTGGTTCCCCACATCTAGGCAGTGATGAAGATCCGAGAGTTTATCCTCCAGAAGATTTATTCCTTCAGGAAACCAATGACCAACTATCAGATCCCCCAGACGGCCCTGCTGAAGTACAGGTCACAACCCCAAGGAAGTGCATGGGATGGCCTTTGAGCTTTTGAGCAGCCTAATGTGGGCATCTGGTTTCCTGGGAGACAGGTAGACTGACATGTTCCTGACCTCCTAGGTTCTTCTATCAGTTTCTGCTGGGCAATGAACGAGCAACAGCAAAGGAAATCAGGGATGAATACGTGGAGACGCTGAGCAAGATCTACCTGTCTTACTACCGCTCTTACCTGGGGCGGCTCATGAAGGTGCAGGTAAGGTCAGGAGGGAGAGGCATTCCTGGGCACATGGACTGGGAGGAGGGGACATCCCTGGGCAAGGAATATTTTATTGTGTTGTCGGAAGAGACGGTTATCAGTTCTCTTTTCTGTTTTCTTAGTATGAGGAAGTTGCTGAGAAAGATGATCTAATGGGCGTGGAAGATACAGCGAAGAAAGATATCCTAGTCCTGGGGAACCCTCATGCCAGGTCTTGAGAGTGGGAGGACTTTCGGCTGCAGCCACCAAGGCACTGTTCCTTACCTTTTCCTATGGGACTGAAACCTTTTAGAATGTGATGAAAGCTATAGCCTCCCTCCTAAGAAAGATGCACACGTCATTTTGACACAGTTTTGCATATGATTGCAGGAGGTGGGGAGACACCCTGAAGTCCGTTCACAGATGTCATCACGTGGGGCCCTAGTACTGGGAAAGAGGGCTGACTAGGCCATGTCTCGCTGTCTGGGGTCCCTGCAGATAGTGAGTCTTTGGGCCCAGTTATGGTCTCATTGTTTTCCCTGACTCTGACCCATCTTACGATTCTTCTCAAAGCCATCACTCCGCAGCAGGAACACCATTTTCACCCTAGGAACCCGCGGCTCTGTCATCTCCCCCACTGAACTTGAGGCCCCCATCCTGGTGCCTCACACAGCCCAGCGCGGAGAGCAGAGGGTATGAGGAGGAACAAGCTTCAGTCATGAAAGAGACTCTGAGCATGGAGGGAGGGAAGGCCAGACCTCAGGGCAGAGCTTCCCAACCTGCAGGCCCTGTCTCGATCCCCTTAGACTTGGGAGTGGCCTTCTCCAATCACTCCAGCCTGCTGTGATGTGAAAAGAGCTGGGAACCATTGACTTAAGGGCATGCAGAGGGGAGAGACTGGATGAGGGGAATGACGGTCAGAGGCAGGTGTTGAGGTGGATGCAGGAGTAGCAACAGCAGGTGGGTGTAGGCCCTTTTTGTACCCCTATGTTCCCCCACCTTTTCAGTGCCCATTCAGCTTGCTCTTTGACAGCCTAGACCTAGATGGATGCCAAGGGTCTGCCCAGCTCTTATTACCCAGGTTTACTGATTTTGCAGCCATATCCATGGGAAGTCAGTGTTGGGGTCCATCCCTTCTGTGTTTCTTCTTTACTTCTCCTCTCCCAGTATCCATTTGAGGCCCTCTTCCGCAGCCAGCACTACGCCCTCCTAGACAATTCCTGCCGCGAATACCTTTTCATCTGTGAATTTTTTGTTGTGTCTGGCCCGGCTGCACATGACCTGTTCCATGCTGTCATGGGCCGTACACTCAGCATGACCCTGGTAAGATTCCTATTTCCTGTACTATTCAACACCTTTGTCTCCAGTCTTCATCAGCAGCATAGTGGGGTCATGACTCTGGTAGAACTGAAATCAGGATCACCTCATTCTAAAATGTCTAAGCCTTGGCTGGGCACAGTAGCGCACGCCCATAATCCCAGCATTTTGGAAGTCTGAGGCAGTAGGATTGCCTGAGCTCAGGAGTTTGAGACCAGCCTGGCCTGTCTATAAAAAATAAAAAATTAGCCAGCTGTGTGTTGATGTATGCCTGTGGTCCTAGCTACTTGAGATGCTGAGGTGGAAGGATTGCTTGAGCCCAGGAGGTCAAGGCTGCAGTGAGCCATGCACTCCAGAGTGAGACCTGTCTCTTAAAACAAAAAAAAGAAAAGCTGGGCACAGTGGCTCACACTTGTAATCCCAGCACTTTGGGAGGCTGAGGCGGGAGGATCTGTGAGTTCGAGACCAGCCTGACCAACATGGTGAAACCCCATCTCCACTAAAAATACAAAAATTAGTCGGACGTGCGCAGCCTGTAATCCTAGCTAATCAGGAGGCCGAGGCAGGAGAATTGCTTGAACCTAGGAGGAGGAGGTTGCAGTGAGCCAAGACTGCGCCACTGCACTCCAGCCTGGGTGACAGAGCAAGACTCCATCTCAAAAAAAAAAAAGTCTAAGCCTTGTTACTTAGACTTGTCACAGTGTTACTTCCCATGAAATCCTCAGAGTGTAGGGTCCCTGAGACTCCCCCTGCTGCTACCCCACAATCAGGCAATAGCACGTGAAAACTGAGGGTCCTCCAAACCCCTGACCCAAGCTCAGCCTGGAACTCTGCTGTGATAGGCTTGTGATCGTAGATCCTGCTGCAGCCAGGTGCAGTGGTTTACACCTGTAATCCCGGTACTTTGGGAGACCAAGGCAGGAAGATTGCTTGAGGCCAGGAGTTCAAGACCAGCCTGGGCAACATGGCAAGACCTTGTCTTGACAAAAAATTTAAAAATAAGCCAGGCATGGTGGTACACACCCATGGTCCCAGCTACTTGGCAGGCTGAGGTGGGAACATCACTTGAGCCCAGATGTTTGAGGCTGCAGTGAACTGTGATTGTACCATTGCAATCTAGCCTAGGTGACAAAGCAAGAACCTGTCTCTAAAGTCAAAAACGCCGGGCACAGTGGCTCACACCTGTAATCCCAGCACTTTAGGAGGCTGAGGTGGGCGGATCACCTGAGGTCAGGAGTTCGAGACCAGCTTGGCCAACATGGTGAAACCCCATCTTTACTAAAAATACAAAAATTAGTCAGGCGTGGTGGCAGGCGCCTGTAATTCCAGCTACTCAGGAGTCTAAGGCAGGAGAATCGCTTGAACCTGGGAGGCAGGCGGAGGTTGCAGTGAGCTGCGATTGCGCCACTGCATTCCAGCTTAGGCGACAAGGGCGACAAGAGCGAAACTCCATCTCAAAAAAACAGCAACAAAAAAAGCCAAAAACATAGATCCTGGTGGGTAAGGCAGTAGGACCACCCGGGGGCAGTGGACAGGAAAGCAGGGGGCAGTTGCATTTTACATCTCTCCCTTCTGTCCTATCCAGTGCATCATCCCCAAAGAAACACATGCGTTTGTTCATAGTCACTGAGGAAAACAAACTGACATTCTCTTTTAATCCTCTGCTTGTTCCCCAATCACATAGAAACACCTGGAGTCCTATCTCGCTGACTGCTACGATGCCATTGCTGTTTTTCTTTGTATCCACATTGTTCTCCGGTTCCGTAACATTGCAGCAAAGAGGGATGTTCCTGCTCTGGACAGGTCACTGAATTCTGGTCCTTGATGCCCAACAGGCCACAAACTCTTGGTCTTGCATGACTCTGCCCTGACCTTAGACTTCTACTGACCTGGTATCATTAACCTTTATTCCCATTGATTTGCTTCAGAGGCAGTACTGCTGCTTTTTGACTCACCTTTCTCCAACCACTGCCTCCCCATCCCCACAACTAACTGTTGACCATTAAACTGAATGGTGCCCCACTCCCCCCCATCCCTCTCCAACATTCCTTGCCGGCTGACCTCAGATTCTGATTAAGCCCACAGGTACTGGGAACAGGTGCTTGCCTTGCTATGGCCACGGTTTGAGCTGATCCTGGAGATGAATGTCCAGAGCGTCCGAAGCACTGACCCCCAGCGCCTAGGGGGGTTGGATACTCGGCCCCACTATGTGAGGGAGGGCAAGGGTAACAAAGGGTTCTTGAAAGGCAGGGCTCTAAGCATCATTGTGGGGGTTGGCCACGGTCACAGTTGTGTCATGGGCCACGCTATGAGCAGGCATTCTGGGAGGGTGATAAAACTCATGGTGAGTGGTGCACTGTGGGTAGGAGGGACTGGAGGTAGAGTCACATCACATGGTGGCGGGTTGACCAAGGGAGTTGGGAGGTGGTGGTGGTTGGGCCAGGAGGTGGGTGTGATTTTCCTTCCCACTCTGTCCTAGATCACACGCCGCTACGCAGAGTTCTCCTCCGCTCTTGTCAGCATCAACCAGACAATTCCCAATGAACGGACCATGCAGTTGCTGGGACAGCTGCAGGTAAGGGTCAGACAGGAGAGACTTACCAGCAGCAGGGCTGCTGCCAGTGGGTGGAGGCCGAGGAGGAGCCAGAGGGGGGCCTGATGGCCTTGCTTTCTGGTGTCACCTCTTCCTCTCTGCCTTTTCAGGTGGAGGTGGAGAATTTTGTCCTTCGAGTGGCAGCCGAGTTCTCCTCAAGGAAGGAGCAGCTTGTGTTTCTGATCAACAACTATGACATGATGCTGGGTGTGCTGATGGTAATAGGTGCTCCTTCTCCTTGTCTTCCTACCCAGAAAATTTGGTTTCCCCTCTGCTTTGTTAGCTCTGTGAGGGCAGAGATGATGCCTGTCTTGTTCAGCGTTTTACTCTTGGAGTCTGGCACAGTGTCCAGCTTAGTACAATAAGTGTGGAATGAAGGGGACATCCTGAAGTGAAGGACTGCTTTCCCCAAACTTGACATTTCCCTTTGTCTTCCCTTAGGAGCGGGCTGCAGATGACAGCAAAGAGGTTGAGAGCTTCCAGCAGCTGCTCAATGCTCGGACACAGGTAGGGGTGTGGGGAAAAGGGAAGGGACAGCTTTGTGTGCTGTTTTCAGCTCCTGTGTGTTTGTGTGTATGTGTGTGTGTGTAGGGAGTGGCATAATGGACCTCAGGTACATGGAATTACTGTAACTCTTGATCCACAACATACTGTCATTATTGGTCTACTTTATTTTATTTTGTCTTTGGTTTTGCTTTTTTTTTTTTTTTCCTTTTTTGAGGCAGAGTCTCGCTGTGTCACCCAGGCTGGAGTGCAGTGGCATGAACATGGCTTACTGCAGCCTCGACAGCCTGGGCTTAAGCGATCCTCCCACCTTAGCCCCTGGGTAGCTGGGACCACAGGCATGAGCCACCACGCCTAGCTAATTTTCTATTTTTAGAATGAATTTTATTTTTTTCTTTATCCATCCCCTCAAGCACTTATCCTTTGTGTTATAAACAATCCAGTTACACTCTAAGTTATTTTAAAATGTACAATTAAGTTATAATTGACTATAGTCACCCTGTTGTGCTGTCAAATAGTAGGTCTTATTCATTCTTCCTATTTTTGTTTGTACCCATTAATCATCCCCAGCCTTCCACTAGCCTTCCCAGCCTCTGGTAGCCATCCTACTCTCTTTGTACATGAGTACATGAGTTCAATTGTTTTGATTTTTAGATCCCACAAATAAGTGAGAACACATGACATTTGTCTTTCTGTGCCTGGCTTACTTCACTTAATATAATGATCTCCAATTCTATGCATGTTCTCCAATTCTATGCATGTTGTTGCAAATGACTGAGTCTCATTATTTTTTATGGCTGAATAGTGCTCCATTGTGTACATGTCCCACGTTTTCTTTACCCATTCATCTGCTGATGGACACTTAGGTTGCTTCCAAATCTTAGCTATTGTGAACAATACTGCCAACAAACATGGGAGTGCAGATACCTCTTCAATGTATTGATGTCCTTTCTTTTGGGTATATATCAGCAGTGGGATTGCTGGATCGTATGGTAGCTCTACTTTTAGTTTTCTGAGCAACCTTCAAACTGTTCTCCAAAGTGTTTGTACTAATTTACATTCCCACCAACAGTGTATAAGGGTTCCCTTTTCTCCACATCCTTGCCAGCATTGTTATTGCCTGTCTTTCGGATAAAAGCCATTCTGACTAGAGTGAGATGAGATCTCACTGTAGTTTTAATTTGCATTTCTTTGATGATAGTGATGGTGAGCCCCTTTTCATATATGCCTGTTTGCCATTTGTATTCTTTTGAAAAATGTCTATTCAAATCTTTTGCCCATTTTTTAATAGGATTATTAGACTTTGTCATGTAGTGTTGTTTGAGCCCCTTATATATGCTGGTTATGAATCCCTTGGCAGATGGGTAGTTTGCAAATATTCGTTGTCTCTTCACTTTGTTATTTCTTTCGCTGTGTGTGCAGAAGCTTTTTTTTTTTTTTTTTTGACACGGAGTTTAGCTCTTGTTGCCCAGGCTGGAGTGCGATGGTGCGATCTTGGCTCACCGCAACCTCCGCCTCCTAGGTTCAAGCAATTTTCCTGCCTCAACGTCCCAAGTAGCTGGGATTACAGGTATGTGCCACCATGCCTGGCTAATTTTGTATTTTTAGTAGGGATGGGGTTTCACCATGTTGGTCAGGCTGGTCTCAAACTCCTGACCTCAGGTGATCCGCCCACCTCCATCTCCCGAAGTGCTGGGATTACAGTGTGAGCCACCGTGCCCAGCTGTGCAGAAGCTTTTTAATTTGATGTGATCCCATTTGGCCATTTTTGCTTTGGTTGCCTGTGCTTGTGGGGTATGGCTCAAGAAATTTTTGCCCAGACCAATGTCTTGGAGATTTTCCCCAGTGTTTTCTTGTAGTAGTTTCATAGTTTGGTCTTAGATTTAAGTTTTTAATCCATTTGAATTGGTTTTCCTATGTGGCGAGAGATAGGGGTATAGTTTCATTCTTCTGTGTAATGGATAGCCAGTTTTCCCAGCACCATTTATTGAAGAGACTATCTCTTTCTTTTTTTTTCCTCAGACGGAGTCTTGCTCTGTCACCTAGGCTGGAGTGCAGTGGTGCAGTATTGGCTTACTGCAACCTCCGCCTCCTTGGTTCAAGTGATTCTCCTGCCTCAGCCTCCTGAATAGTTGGGATTACAGGTGCCTGCCACCACGCCGGGCTAGTTTTTGTATTTTTAGTAGAGGTGGGGTTTCACCATGTTGGCCAGGCTTGTCTTGAACTCCTGACTTCAAGTGATCCTCCCGCCTCGGCCTCCCAAGTGCTGAGATTACAGGCATGAGCCACCGTGCCTGACCAAGAGACTATCTTTTCCCCAGTGTATGTTCTTGGCACTTTTATCAAAAATGAATTCACTGTAGGTGTGTGCGGGCTAATTTTTTAATTTTGTAAAGACAGTGTCTTGCCATGTTGCCTGGACTGTTCTTGAATTACTGCCCTCAAGTGAAAAATCTAATGATTCTTTTGGTTTTTTTGTTTGTTTGTTTTTTTAGAGACGGAGTCTCGCTCTGTCTCCCACACTGGAGTGCAGCGATACGATCTCGGCTCACTGCAACCTCTGCCTCCCAGGTTAAGTGATTCTCCTGCCTCAGCCTCTTAGTAGCTGGGACTACAGGTGCATGCCACCATGCCCAGCTAATTTTTGTATTTTTAGTAGAGATGGGGTTTCACCATGTTGGCCAGGCTGGTCGTGAACTCCTCACCTCAGGTGATTCACCCGCCTTAGCCTCCCAAAGTGCTGGGATTACAGGCGTGAGCCCCTGCACCCGGCCCGGATTCTGTTTTTAATGACACTGAAAAACAGAATGAATTTTTGTTTTGGCATATATATAGCTCTACTTTTAAAAGCAAGAACACACACACAAAAGGGGGAAAAAAGCAGGAGTACAATAAATGCAACGTTTAGATCAACGAGTACCTGTGCATGAGAGGCACAGGGATAGTTTCAGGAGGATTTCATAGTTTGATGGTGGCTTTTGCCAAGCTGCTACTTCTTGGATTGTGTGGTGTGTTTGTGGGTGTTTATATCATTAAAAAACAAAACAGCCACTGCACTGGGTTGTTTTATTTTTTAATGATATAAACACTGATGAGACAAGGCAAGAAAACAGCAAGGCAAAAAAAAAAAAAAAAAAAAAAAAAAAAAAAAAAAACCAGGCATGGTGGTGTGCACCTGTAATTCTAGCTATATGGGAGACAAAGGCGAGAGGACCACTTGAAATCCAGGAGTTCGAGGTTACAGCAAGCTGTGATCATGCCATTGTAGTCTACCCTTGGCAACAGAGCAAGACCCTGTCTCAAACAGCAAAACAAAAATCCCCAGAATCACAGGATTTTTTTCATGCATAATTTTTCTAATATTGTCATGTTATTGCATATGGCTATAGCTCATTCTTTTTCACTGCCATATATGACTTGTGTGATTAAACATATTCTATAAATGGATTGTTTCCAGTTTCTTGCTTCTGTGAGCATTGTTTTATGAATAATCATGTCTTTTAGCACACATAGATACTGATTATCTTCATCAGAAGTTTCTCTTGGGTATAAACCTAGGACAGTATTTTTGCTGTTTATAAGATAGGCAGTATTAGTCTTTATAAGACAATGATAAATTGTTTTCCTAAGTAGTTCCTTCTTACCAGCAATATGTAAGAATTCCTTCTGAGCCACATTTTCTCCAACATGTGGTATTATCAGATCTTTGCCATCTTTTTCTTTTTTTTTTTTTAAGAGACCAGAGATGCTGCTAAAGATGCTTGGGATCAGAAATGTTTCAGATTTTGAGTTTTTTTGGATTTTGGATTACTTTCATTATTTTTACTGGTTAGCATCTGTAGTCTGAAAATCTGAAATCTGAGATGCTCCAAAGAGCATTACCTTTGAGCGTCATGTTGATACTCAAAAACTTCCAAATTTTAGAGCATTTTGGATTTTAGATTATTGGATTAGGGATACTCAACCTGTATTTCAGTGGGTCTTTATTTGTAATTTCCTGATTACTAATAACATTGAGTATCATTTCAAATGTTTAGTAACTATATGTAGGGGTTCAGTCAGGCTGGTGGGAAAAATATTAGTTATGATAGCCACAAACCCTCTTCGAAGGCCTGAGAGTTTGCATAACTTCAGTAATAGATATGGTTGAAGGCGACCTGATCTTTACCTTTAGTTAAATAAATTAGAGTAATAACAAAGGAATGTGGGGAAGTTAGCTAGCTAGCTTGTTTACTCATGTGGTCTTAAGACTAACCTTTCATGTACCGCAGGTGCCTAACTGCTTTCTACTCAGGAAGTCCACAGTGTCAGTTACCCTGTAGTGGTGTTGACTCAAGTCTTTGTCAATTAATCTTTACTGAATAAATGAGAGTCTCACTAGCTGGTCAGGGCCGCCATCGCAACTGTTTACAGTACTCTACAGGGAGTTTGTAAGCAGCCTGGACACACTCAGCTGGACTGGCAAAGCAGAATATCTGTGTCAGTGTACTTCATTCATCCGTCGCCGGGTCAGGGGTCTGCAAGGGACAGACTCCCCGCAGCTGGTGCTCTGTGTGAGGAGCATCACCACAACTATACCATTTTTTTTTTTTTCTGTAGAATGGCTGTCATAGCATTTGACCTTTTAAAAATCGGGTTGTGGCTGGGCATGGTGGCTCACACCTGTAATCCCAGCACTTTGGGAGGCTGAGGCGGATGGATCAGTTGAGGCCAGTAATTCAAGACCAGCCTGGCCAACATGGCAGAACCCTGTCTCTACTAGAAGTACAAAAATTAACCAGGCATGGTGGCACATGCCTGTAGTCCCAGCTCCTCAAGGGCGCTGAACCTGGGAGGTGAAGGTTGCAGTGAGTCAAGATTATGCCACTGTACTCCAGCCTCAGTTACAGAGCATGACTCTCTCAAAAAATAAAGAAAAAAATAAGTCTGCTGATATTTTTTGATTTATAAGAGTTCTTTGTATCATCTACATACTAATCTTGTTGATTATATATAGGTTACAGATTATCTTTTAGTATGTATCTTTTTACCTTTTTTTTTTTTTTTTTTTTTTTGGTGAGATGAGGGTCTTTCTATGTTGCCCAGGCACCTGGGCTCAAGAGATCCTTGCACCTCTTTTTTTTTTTTTTTTTTTTTTTTGTTTAGACGGAGTTTCACTCTTGTTGCCCAGGCTGGAGGGCAATGGCATGATCTCAGCTCACTGCAACCTCCGCCTCCCAGCTTCAAGCAATTATCCTGTCTCAGCCTCCTGAGTAGCTGGGATTACAGGTGTGTGCTACCATGCCCGGCTAATTTTTGTATATTTAGTAGAGATGGGGTTTTGCCATGTTGGCCAGGCCGGTCTTGAATTCCCGACCTCAGGTGATCCATCCACTTCAGCCTCCCAAAGTGCTGGGATTACAGGCATGAGCCACCGCGTCCAACCTTTGTTTTTTTAATGTTGCTTTTTGATGAAATAAATTTAGAATTTTAATGTGATTGAATTTATCTGTCTTTCATTTTTATGTCTTTGTTTTTAGTAACAGTCTTGCTCTGTCACCCAAGCTGGAATGCAGTAGTGTGATCATGTCTCACTGTAGCCTCAACCAGCTGGGCTCAGGCAACCCTCCTGCCTCAGCCTCCCAAGTAAGTGGGTCTATAGGTGTGTGCCACACGCCCAGCTAATTTTTGTTGTTGTTGTTGTTTTGTAGAGACAGAGTCTCACTATGTTGCCCAGACTGGTCTCAAACTCCTGGCCTCAAGTGATCTTCCCGCATCAGCCTCCCAAAGTGCTGGGCTTACAGCCACTATCCATCTCACCTGTGGCTCATGCCTGTAATCCCAGCACTTTGGGAGGCCGAGTGGGGGTGGATTACAAGGTCAAGGGATGGAGACCATCCTGGCCAACATGGTGAAACCCCGTCTCGAGTAAAAACACAAAAAAATTAGTTGGGCATGGTGGTGCGCACCTGTAGTCCCAGCTACTCATGAGGCTGAGGCAGGAGAATCACTTGAACCAGGGAGGTGGAGGTTGCAGTGAGCCAAGACTGTGCCACTGCTCTCCAGACTGGTGACAGAGTGAGACTCCGTCTCAAAAAAAAAAAAAAAAAAAAAAAGACATTCCTTATTACTCCAAGGCCAGAAAAATATTATACTACATTTTCTTCTTAATATTGTAGAATTTTGGTTGGGTGCAGTGGCTGAAGACTGTAATCCCAGCACTTTGGGAGGCCAAGGCAGGAAGACTGCTTGAAGCCAGGAGTTTGAGACCAGCCTAGACAGTATAGTGAGACCTCATCTCTACAAAAAATTAAAAAAAAAAAAAAATAGCCAAGCATAGTGGCACACACCTGTAGTCTGTGCTATTCAGGTAGCTGAGGTGGGAGGATCACTTGAGCCTGGGAGGTCGAGGCTGCAGTGAGCCCTGTTTGCGCTGCTGCACTCCAGCCTGGGCAACAGAGCGAGACCTTGTCTCAAAAAAATATAATAATAAAATTAGAGAATAAGCAAATATATAGAGAGAATTTTGTTGTTACCTTTAAGTCTGAAATTTACTTGGAATTAATTTTTGTGTATGATGTGAGGTAGGGATCTATTTCATTTTTTTATGTGGATGGTTGGCCCAGAACCATTTATAGAAAATCTTTTCTTTTTCTTCCTTTTTTTTTTTTTTTTTTTTTTTTTTGAGACAGAGTCTCACTCTGTCACCCAGGCTGGAGTGCAGGGCCACAGTCTCAGCTCACTGAAACCTCTGTCTCCTGGGTTCAAGTGATTCTCCTGCCTCAGCCTCCTGAGTAGCTAGGATTACAGACATGTGCCACCACACCCAGCTAATTTTTGTATTTTTAGTAGAGACGGGGTTTCACCATGTTGGCCGGGCTGGTCTCGACAAGTTTTCACATTTTAAAAAGTCTTTAATGATTTTGATTAGAATTACATTGTTTATAGATTAATTTGGAAGAATTGATACTTTGTGATTTTTTTTTTTTTTTTTTTTTTTTTGAGACAGGTTGGAGTGCAGTGGCACAATCATAGCTCACTGCAGCCTTGAACTCCTGGGCTCAAGAGCTCCTCCTATCTCAGCCTACTGAGTAGTTAGGACTAGAGGCACACAGCACCACACTTGCCTTTTTTAAAAAAATTTTTAAATTAAAAAAAATTTTTTTTAAATTTTTCTGTGAGAATACAAAATTTAAAAATTTAATTTTTTATAGTGTCTCACTATGCTGGGATTACAGACCTGAGCCACTTTACCTGGCCTCCTTCTCCAATTTTTAAGATAATCTTTTAATGCCTTTTGATAACCTTTTTAAATTTTCAGCACAAAGACACTGTAAGTCATTTGCCATATTTTTAGTTGGGCATAATATGTATGTTTAGTCCTACTAGGAATAAATATTTTCTAATCTTTTGTCTTTAATGTCTTATGTTTTTGATTTCTTATTCTATTGGCTAACACTCCCAGGATGATGTTTAGAAGCTGAATAGAAAGGTGATAGTGAGAACCCTTTTCCTATTCCTGATTTTGAAAGAATTGTTGCTAGCGCCGTGGCTCATGCCTGTAATCCCAGCACTTTGGGAGGCTGAGATAGGAGAATCTCTTGAGCCCAGAAGTTTGAGGGGATCAGCCTGGGCAACATAGTGAGACCCCATTTCTTTTTTTTTTTTTTTTTTTTTGAGACAGAGTCTCACTCTGTTTCCCAGGCTGGAGTGGTGCAGTGGCGCGATCTCAGCTCACTGCAAGCTCTGCCTCCTGGGTTCATGCCATTCTCCTGCCTCAGCCTCCTGAGTAGCTGGGACTACAGGTGCCCATCACCATGCCTGGCTAATTTTTTGTATTTTTAGTAGAAACAGGGTTTCACCATGTTAGCCAGTATGGTCTCGATCTCCTGACCTCGTGATCCACCCGCCTCTGCCTCCCAAAGTGCTGGGATTACAGGTGTGAGCCACCATGCCCGGCTGAGATCCCATTTCTTTTTTTTTTTTTTTTTTTTTTTTTTTTTTGAGACGAAGTCTTGCTCTGTCGCCCAGGCTGGAGTGCAGTGGCCGGATCTCAGCTCACTGCAAGCTCCGCCTCCCGGGTTTACGCCATTCTCCTGCCTCAGCCTCCCGAGTAGCTGGGACTACAGGCGCCCGCCACCTCGCCCAGCTAGTTTTTTGTATTTTTAGTAGAGACGGGGTTTCACCATGTTAGCCAGGATGGTCTCGATCTCCTGACCTTGTGATCCGCCCGTCTCGGCCTCCCAAAGTGCTGGGATTACAGGCTTGAGCCACCGCGCCCGGCGAGATCCCATTTCTTTAAAAAAAAAAAAAAAAAAAAAATAGCCAGGCATAGTGGCATGCACCTGTAGTTCTAGCTGCTTGGGAGGCTGAGGCGGGATAATTGCAGGAGATTAAGGCACCACAAAGATGCACTTAAACCAGTTGTTTCTGCTGAGAGCAGCTGGGATTTGTCACTAGATTTGCCAGGTATAGAGAGAGACTGGCCAGCTGCCATCAATGCTTTTAGTCCTTTTTTGGTTGGCTGCTGCTTGATACTATGTAGGAAAGATTGTTAAAGCCCAGTGCACTGTTTCCCTCTGGTCACACCTCTGCTATCAATGTGTTGTCTTTTGTGTAATAGAAAGCTTAAAGTTCATCCAAGTCGAGACCAGTACTCCCATAGGAATATAATGCATGCCACAAATGTGAGCCACGTAAATAATTTTAAATTTTCTAGAAGCTACGTAAATAATTTTAAATTTTCTAGAAGCTACATTAAAAAGTAAGGAGAAACAAATATGAGCCACTTAAATAATTTTAACTTTTCTAGAAGCTACATTAGAAAGGAAGAAACAGATGAAATAATTTTTTAAAACACTACATCCAAAATACTATTATTTCAACATATAATCAATAAAAAATAGTACTGAGGCCAGCACGGTGGCTCACACCTGTAATCCCAGCACAGGCCAAGGCAGGGAGGATCGCTTGAGCCCAGGAGTTTGAGACCAGCCTGGACAACATGGTGAAACCCCATCTCTACAAAAAATACAAAAAAAATTAGTGGGGCTTGTTGGCACATGCCTGTTAGTCCCAGCTACTCAGGAGGCTGAGGTGGGATAATCACTGAACCAGGAAAGTCGAGGTTGTAGTGAGCTGTGATTGTGCCACTGCACTCCAGCCTGGGTGACAAAGCAAGACCCTGTTTCAAAAAAAAAAAAAAAAAAAAGATATACTTAAAATTTTTTCCCATATGAAGTCTTCAAAATCAGGTGTATATATCATGCTTACAACACATGTAATTTATGGCTACTGCATAGCAGGGGTTATCACTGTTAGTTCAACTTTTCTTCGGCAGTCCACTCCCTGTGCCCCACACTACACTGCTGCACTGTTGTTGTATATGTGTGTGTGAGATTGCATTTAGACAACTGTAATAGGTTGAATTTGGTTATTTAATCTCTGTCCAAAATCACATCACAATGATGCCTTGATTATAGAAAGATCCTTCCTTGCAGCATATCTCCCTAGTCTCACATTAGTTATCTGACACCATCAGTGTATATAAGTGAATATTTTGAGGGAAGAATAGAAAAGATGCAATTATATATATATATATATATATATTTTTTTTTTTTTTTTTTTTTTTTGAGACAAGTTGCTGCTCTGTCGCCCAGGCTGGAGTGCAGTGACATGATCTCGGCTCACTGCAACCTCCGCCTCCCGGTTCAAGTGATTCTCCTGCCTCAGCCTCCCTAAGTAGCTGGGATTACAGTCATGCACTACCACACCTGGCTAATTTTTGTATTAATAATTTATTTTTAAATGGAATAATAATTTCACTTTCTTCTTACCAGATCTTATTGTCTGGGTTGTTTTTATGGGTTTTTTTTGTTTGAATCTCCCTTTTACATTAAACAAAAATTAACGTTTTATTATGGGAAATTTTTTTTTTTTTTGAGACGGAGTCTCGCTCTGTCGCCCAGGCTGTCTCAGCTCACTGCAAGCTCCGCCTCCCGGGCTTACGCCATTCTCCTGCCTCAGCCTCCCGAGTAGCTGGGACTACAGGTGCCTGCCACCTCACCCGGCTAGTTTTTTGTATTTTTTTTAGTAGAGACGGGGTTTCACCGTGTTAGCCAGGATGGTCTCGATCTCCTGACCTTGTGATCTGCCCGTCTTGGCCTCCCAAAGTCCTGGGATTACAGGCTTGAGCCACTGTGCCCGGCTATGGGAAATTTCAATATGCTATTAGAAAAGCATAGTGAACCCCCCGGCACCATCAGTGATATTCTGTGTATAACAATTCATGGACAGTTTTGTTTCATCTATACCAACACCTATTGCTTATCCTCCTTCTGTGTCCCCCGGTTACTTTGGATTAAATCTTATACATTATTATCACTTCATCTGTATCAGAATGTTTTTCTTTTTTATTAAGAAAATTAGTTTTGAGATAGGGCCTTGCTATAGTGCCCAGGCTGGAGTGCAGTGGCATGATATAGCTCCCTGTAGCCTCGAACTCCTGGGCTCAAGTGATCCTCCCACCTCAGCCTCCTAAGTAACTGGGACTACAGGTGTGTGCCACCACACCTGGTAACAGAATGGTTTTAAAAACTACATTATCACACTTAAAAATATTATCTTATTTAAAATAACTACTATTCAGATTTCCCCAGTTATTTCATAAATGATTTTTTTTTTTTTTTTTTTTTTTTTGAGACAGAGTTGCACTCTTGTTGCCCCCAGGTTGGAGTGCAATGGCCCGATCTCAGCACACTGCAACATCTGCCTGCCTCCTGGGTTCAAGCAATTCTTCTGCCTCAGTCTCCCAAGTAGCTGGGATTATAGGCACCCATCACCACGCCCTTTTTTGTATTTTTAGTAGAGACAGGATTTCACCATGTTGGCCAGGCTGGTCTCAAACTCCTGACCTCAGGTGATCTACTCACCTCGGCCTCCCAAAATGCTGGGATTACAGGCATGAGCCACTGCGCCCGGCCTTCATAAATGATTTTTTTTTTTTTTTTTTTTTTTTTTTTTTTTTTTTTGAGACGGAGTCTCGCTCTGTCGCCCAGGCTGGAGTGCAGTGGCCGGATCTCAGCTCACTGCAAGCTCCGCCTCCCGGGTTTACGCCATTCTCCTGCCTCAGCCTCCCGAGTAGCTGGGACTACAGGCGCCCGCCACTCGCCCGGCTAGTTTTTTTTGTATTTTTAGTAGAGACGGGGTTTCACCATGTTAGCCAGGATGGTCTCGATCTCCTGACCTTGTGATCCGCCCGTCTCGGCCTCCCAAAATGCTGGGATTACAGGCATGAGCCACTGCGCCCGGCCTTCATAAATGATTTTTATGGTTCAAATCAGGATCCATATAAAGTCCATATATGTGTCTTTTTTTAATCTATAGATTTCCCTTCCATCTTAACCTCCTCTCTTCTGCAATTTATTTGTGGAAGAAACTGAGTTACTGAGTCATTTGTCATCTAGAATGATGTACAGTTTAGATTTTGCTGACTGCATTCCATGGTGTGGCCAAACTGTTCCTCTGTCTGGTGTGTTTCTCATAAATGTGTAATTAGATGGAAAGGTTTGATCAGATTTATTTTTTTTCTACAGGGATATTTGAGAGGTAGTGGTATGCATTTCCATCAGGAAGCGCATAATGTCTTCTTGGCTCTCTTTGTGATGTTAGTAGCCATCAATTTCAGTGCCTAGATACATTAATTAGATTTCTGTATCTCCTACTATTTCAGAATTTTCTATCTTCTGTCTGTGCTACATTTTGAGTCCTTTCTTCAGTTATAAATTCTAGTTCATTGTATAATTCTTGTTAATCTGTTGACTTTCTAAAAATTTCCTTTTTTCAAGTCTGTTCATTCCTAATAGTTCTTACTAATTGGTCATTTTTACATCCTTAACTTTTTCTTTTTTTTTTTTTTTTTTTTTTTTTTTTGAGACAGAGTCTTGCTCTTTCATCCAGGCTGGAGTGCAGTGGCGCGATCTCAGCTTACTGCAACCTCCGCCTCCTGAGTTCAAGCGGTTCTCCTGCCTCAGTCTCCCGAGTAGCTGGGATTATAGGCACCCACCACCATGCCCAGCTAATTTTTGTATTTTTAGTAGAGACGGGGTTTCATCATGTTGGCCAGGCTAGTCTTGAACTCCTGACCTCAGGTGATCTGCCCGCCTCAGCCTCCCAAAGTGCTGGGATTACAGGTGTGAGCCACCGTGCCTGGCCTATCCTTAACTTCTGACATTGCAAACAGTGCAACTGCTATCTGTATCTGATAGTTCTAAGGTCAGCAGCTATTGCTTATTGTGTCTGCTGACTCTCTTGGTAGCTGCCCTTCTTTTGTGTCTAGTTATCTTTGAGTTCATTGTTTGATCTTAACCAGGGGAATTGTATGGGCCAAAATTAGCATTGAGGATATTTTTCTCCATAGAGAATTTTCCTTAACTTCTGCAGCAGCTGAAAGATGCCATTCACACGGATCTACATTAGTCATGATGCCAGAATTGGGCAAATCTGCTGACACCAGGACACCTGTGTATATGTGTTTGTCTTTCCAGGAATTCATTGAAGAGTTGCTGTCTCCCCCTTTTGGGGGTTTAGTGGCATTTGTGAAGGAGGCTGAGGCTTTGATTGAGCGTGGACAGGCTGAGCGACTTCGAGGGGAAGAAGGTATGAGGAAAATGCGGTAATGATGGGATCAGTGGTAAGGGAAGTGGAAAAGAAAAATGAAAGGATGCAGATTACATGGTGGGGGAATAGAGTATGAAAGACTGGATTGAGAGAATACCAGAAAAGAGGGTTTGATGGTAAGGATGGCTATACCTTGGGGAGAACTTAGTGGAGTTGAAGATCAGCCAGATCCGTCTCTGACACTCTCTTTCCTCCTGCTGTTAGCCCGGGTAACTCAGCTGATCCGTGGCTTTGGTAGTTCCTGGAAATCCTCAGTGGAATCTCTGAGTCAGGATGTAATGCGGAGTTTCACCAACTTCAGAAATGGCACCAGTATCATTCAGGTGACCTGCAAGTCCCAG
The DNA here is from genome assembly GCF_024542745.1 of Macaca thibetana thibetana. Taxonomy (NCBI): domain Eukaryota; kingdom Metazoa; phylum Chordata; class Mammalia; order Primates; family Cercopithecidae; genus Macaca; species Macaca thibetana. Next base: position 34,058,897 of record NC_065581.1, on the reverse strand, counting down.
CCCCCACTCAGATACCCCATCATTTATTATTTTCTCCCATCATTTTGCTGGGCTCAGCATCATCTAAGTTACCCCATCATTTATTATTTTCTCCCATCATTTTGCTGGGCTCAGCATCATCTAAGTTACCCCATCATTTATTATTTTCTCCCATCATTTTGCTGGGCTCAGCATCATCTAAGTTACCCTTGGTCTTCAGTTACTAGCTGTGCCCAAAGTGCTGGATGAGCCCTAACCTGATTCTTTTTTTTTTTTTTTGAGAGAGAGTCTAGCTATGTTGTCCAGGCTGGAGTGCAGTGGCACGATCTGGGCTCACCTCCACCTCCACCTCCACCTCCCAGGTTCAAGTGATTTTCCTGCCTCAGCCTCCCAATTAGCTGGGATTACAGGCACCTGCCACCACACCCAGCTAATTTTTGTATTTTTTAGTAGAGATGGGGTTTCACTGTGTTGGCCAGGCTGGTCTTGAATTCCTGACCTCGTGATCTGCCCGCCATGGCCTCCCACAGTGCTGGGATTACAAGTGTGAGCCACTGCGCCTGGCTGCCTAACCTGATTCTTAATCATCACTATTAGCACCACTTTACAGTTTGATCCCTCAATGACTTTCTTTGACCAGGGAGCGCTGACCCAGCTGATCCAGGTCTATCATCGCTTCCACCGGGTGCTGTCCCAGCCGCAGCTCCGAGCCCTGCCTGCCCGGGCTGAGCTCATCAACATTCACCACCTTATGGTGGAGCTCAAGAAGCATAAGCCCAACTTCTGATGTGCCGGAAACCACCCTGAGATCTGCCAGTCATCTCCATGGACTTCTGCACCCCATTCCATACCCTTCTTCACCTGGGGGTCCCCTTTCCAGTTTTTCCCTTGCCTCCCAGGCCCTTAATATGGCTTACCTGCCTTCCCTCCCAGCACCTTGCCCAACAGGATAAGCTGGATCTCCTTGGCCGTCTAAATTTCCCAGTGTCTTCAGGTTTCCCAAGACCACTTCCCTGTGGGCTTCCAAAATGGCCTTTATCATTTCTCCAGTCTGTCACCCTCCTTTCCTGCTCCCATACACCCAAGGCTTGTTTCTTCCCCTGTAAAAACCGTCACTGCGTCAATCTCTGGTTCACTCAACTAGTCACCATGTCTTGAGGCATGAAGCCTCAGCTCTTGGAATTGCTGGCAAGGGGTGACTGCCTCTGTCATTGTGTTTTTCAAAGTGATTTCTGTAGTTTTTTGACCTGAGATCTGAGCAATTTGAACACTAACCCCTCCCCTCCTGGCTCAAGAATTAATCCCAAGTCAGTATGCAGAAAATAAATATTTAATATGACATGACACTTCTCCCATTTCCTTTCTCCTTCCTCCTGAAGGCCTTAAGGTGGCCCCATCTCTAGAGTGACCTTTCCTTTCTGACTGCTTCCTGGGCTTATATCCCTTATGGCGGGTGTAACCTCTAACCTCTAGCTACTTCCAGGCCAGAGGAGGAAGGTGGCCCCTGGCTAAAGTAGATGCTGCAAGGGCTGAGAACCAGGCCGCGCAGCCCCAGACACTATCTCGAGGGCTCCCTTGGGACAAGCCCAAGCTGACTCTGGAATCCCTCCTCTGTAGCAGCTCCGTAGCTCCTCTGGTTGTGGCTGTCACAGTCCCTTGCCTCCTGGGCTGCAGCAGCCAACCCACACACACACCGCTGGGGCAGGGGTAGACGAGGCAAAATTCATCCATGTCATCTATTTGTTTGCCTTGGAGCCTTCCTGCTGCCCATGCCTATACGCTTCGTTTGACCTTAGGCTCTAGACTGGAGAGACACAGGGACCCCTTTAAGGCCTAAGAGGAAAGGTGCAGTTGAGGAAAAATGGTAATTTGGGGATGTTTCCTGTCTCCTCCACCCCCACGGCCTAAACATTCCCTTCCCAGGTCCCTGGAGAGTGGTGGAAAGAAAGCGGATTCTACTCCCCGCCTTAGGCCCTCCGGATGCGGTTCTAGACCGCCGGCGACGGGAGGCGTCTTGAGTGAGTCTGACTGCCGAGCACACCCGCCGCGGAGCGGAGGCTGCTGCGTGCTGAGGCTGAGAGCGGGTACGGCTCCGGGCTCTCCTAATTGGCGGACGCGGGAGGCGGCGTGGTAAGGCAGAAAGGAGCGGGATCTCAGCTCTCGCCTTTTCAGGGTTCCGCCCCATATCTGAGAGCCGCTCTCTGATTGGCTTGGGAAGCCGTATCTCAGCGCTTTGGCCTAACGACTTTGAAAGTGTTTGCGCCTGAGACCGAAGTGCAGAGGAGGGCGAGCACAGGCGGAGAGGATTGGAGAATCAGCGATTCCTGATTGGCCAGGCGTGTCTTGAGGGCGGGGCCAGAACTGCGTCCTTAAGTGACCTCGCACTTGCCCCGCTCACCCGCTCCGCGTTATTCAGGGTTTACACCGCCTGACTCACTGCGCTATGCGTTCCCTCACACCTGCTGGATGCCAGGCGGCGGTGTGCCAGGCTCTGAGGGGCCGCGAGCTCACCCCAGACGGCAGCCCCGGGAATCCTCTGCTCCTCCACTTTCCCTTCCCGCTGCTGCTTTCTTGGCCACCCACTCCCAGGTGTCACTCTTGGGGCATCCAGATGTTCTGGCATTTGACCTGACTCCAGCCTAAGCGCGAGGACGGGAGAAAGGCCAAGGGTATGAGATTTGGGACAGGAGAGGCATTTAGCTACTCTGACAAAGAGCGTGGGTTCCCAAAGAAAGGGTCCCCAGATACCCCTCAGGGGAGACTGTCGAGACAGACGGCTTTAGTCAACTAATGCTCGCATGCGGGGAGGGCTGTGCAGGCAGCCACCACGGTTCTTCACAGCCTTCATTCTTTCCTTCCCCTGTCCGTCGCAGAACCCAAATCCTCAGAGCTGACCGAAAAGCGCGTGTTGTTGAAGTCGCTGAGGGGCAGACGCGCGGAATGTGAGCCGTGGGGCAAAGGGACAGCTCCGGAGGCTCGAGATTCCGGAACCCGGTGGGCATTCAAGTGATACTGAAGCACGCAGTTTTCAGGGACATTAAGCGCGCCCCGGGGGTCCACTGGAACCTTCTGACCCAACGGTCTCTCTGGACAGGGTGATCCAGAACAGACGATGAAGAGACAGACTAGCGTGAAAGGGAGCAGCGATGCCTACACTGACCTCCGGAGGGCAGCATGATCAAGGGAAGGAGCTGTTCACGCTCCGCTCAAACCCCCGCGCAGCCTCTGCGGCTTACTCCCGCTTCCCAAGGCTGCGAGGTTCCACCCCCACCACCGCCGGCCCCCGCCGCCCTCTTCGCGCTGAAGCTGCGGAGGGTCTGTTTCTTCAGCCCAGAATCCTCTGCTCTGTGGTTTAAGATTCCCAGGCTTAAACTCGTAACTCCTCAAACTTCTCCCACACTTGTTTTGCTGATGACGGACACAGGGGCCTCACAGACTCAGAAGCATCTGGAATCATTCCGAAGGACATAACTGTGTCATTATCCTCTTTCCCCCGCTAATCTCTGAGAACAGTGTCTGTATATGGCACAGGGGTTCCTAGTGTTATATAGAAGGACTTGGAGATGTACTCATGGGCTGTAACAGCCCCCAGTGCTATTCAGGGATCTCTGTCCTTTAAAGAGATATCATTTCCCTTTATTTCTCTACCTTTGTGCCCTCACTTCGCCCTGAATTGTTTCCTTAAACTGGGCTTTCTGGGAAACGTTTACTTCGTGTTCAACAGCAAAGTCTTATGTTCAACAGCATAAGGCGAGGGCGGCCGGGGACAGTGGGGCGGGAGTTTGTTTGCTTTGGCATTAATTTCAGAGCTGCTGAACGTGGACAAAAGAGAGAAGGAACATTCTCCTTTCTTCCATTCCTGTAAATATGGGCCCACCTACCCTCCACTTAAGAAGGGTGGCTTTTCTGATTTTAAGATATCAGGCAGCCGGGCGAGGTGGCTGACACCTGGGATCCCAGAACTTTGGGAGGCCGAGGCAGGAAGATCCCTTGAGGCCAGGAGTTCGAGACCAGCCTGGCCAACATTGCAAAAACCCATCTCTACTAAGAATACAAAAATTAGCTGGGCGTGGTGGTGCTTGCCTATAATCCCAGCTACTAGGGTGGCTGAGTCAGGAGAATCGCTTGAACCTGGGAGGTGGAGATTGTAATGAGCCGAGATGGCCACTGCACTCCAGCCTGGGTGACAGTGAGACTCTGTCTCAAAAAAATAAATAAAAAAAAAATAAATAAAATAATAAAAATATATAAATTGACTGAGCTTTAAAATAAAGTAGTCAGAGGCCCAGGGTGGTGGCTCATGCCTGTAATCCCTTTGGAAGGCAGAGGCCAGAGGATCTTGAGTGCAGGAGTTTGAGACTAGCCTGGGCAACATAGGGAGACCCCATCTCTACAAAAAAAAAAAAAAAAAAAAAAAAAGCTAAGCATGGTGGCCCATGCCTGTGGTCCCAACTACTTGTGAGGCTGGGCAGGAGGATTGCTTGAGAACAGGAGTTAGAGATTGCAGTGAGCTATGATTGCACTACTGCACTCCATCCTGGGTGACAGAGTGAGACCCTATCTCTTTTAAAAAAAAATTTAAAAAGTAGATTTAGTGTGAAGATTCAAGAAAAGAAAGAGAAAGCAAGCAAAACTTTAAGGAGAGGAGAATCGAAATTGGCTGTCTTCATCCTGGACATAATGGACACACCAATTCATGTTACATACTAGAGTTAACTAAGTGTTTTCAGAAGCAGTTGCCATTAAACCAACATAGTTATTGAAGCTCTGCTCTGTGTTCTGTGATAGGCACTGTGGATTCAGCAGAGACTAAATCAAAGTCCTTGATCTCAGAGGACATATTTCATCTAATTGAATTCACATATCAGCCTTATGAGGAGGTGTTCTTCCTGTTTCAGGTAATGAGCTTGAATTTCAAATAATGAGCTCAAAACCATATAGGCACTCAGTGGCTGAAACTTCTGTGCCCACATTCAGCTTTTGTTCTATGACTCCAGGCTGGGAGTCATGGAGCTGAGGAGGCAGCCGGTTGTAGAGAAGCAACAGATTAATAAGTAATAGTAAATTATTGAAAGGATATTTACAGAACTGAAGGAAAAGCTGAACAGGTGGTCTTTGGAAAGGACAGAAGCCAGGATAGTTCCAGCGTCCAGGCAGCAGACACCAATAGTCAATGCTTCTACTTTGGGTCAAGAGAGAGAACTCCAATAGGCTTAGGGTGGGTCAGGTGCTCACACTCCTCTAAGGAAGGGGAGGGTCCCTTGAAGAATAGTACCATAGACTACCCAATGTTGGAGGATAATGGCCCCAATGCAAAAATGGGATCCTGCTACCAGACGAATGGGATACAGATGCCAGGTAGCAAAATCCAACAAATGTACACGTGCCAAAATCCCAACTCCATCACTAAGAGCCACGCAATCCTCTGAATATCAATTAGATTAATTGACACTCTTTTTCCTCTTGCTACTGTGGTACATGCAGTAGTTACCTTTATTCTTCACTTTGTTTTCTCATAAGACTAACCAAGGAGTTTTTTAAAATAAAGAAATAAAAGCAAAATTGCTTATTGTCTTATTCTATTCATTGGCAAACTAGTAACATTAAACTCCAGACAGAGCCGCTGGAGAAGAATCAAGTACAATTTAGTAGAAATAACACTGTATGTGTGAGGGTGAGTGTGTGTGTGTGTGATGGAAAAAACTTTGTCCTGCCCAAACTGTAAGTCATGACCATGCCCCTCTCAGCAGAAGTTTATCTTTTTGGAAGAAGTTTGGAAGAAGTTTATAAGAATGCAGCTTAAAAAAAATCGTGTGATTTTGGAGCAAGGTCAAGCCTTTGCTATTGCTTTCACATTTCGTTTTATTTATTTGTTTACTTTTTAGTTTTTTGGGGGTTTTGTTTGTGTTTTTGAGACAAGGTCTCGCTCTGTTGCCCAGGCTGGAGGGCAGAGGCACCATCTCGGCTCACTGCAACCTCCGCCTCCCGGGTTCAAGCGATTCCCCTGGCTTAGCCTCCTGTGTAGCTGGGATTACTGGCACGCACCACCACATCCAGCTATTTTTTGTATTTTTAGTAGACACAGGGTTTGCCATGTTGGCCGGGCTGGTCTCGAACTCCTGATCTCATGTGATCCGCCCTCCTCGGCCTCCCAAAGTGCTAGGATTACAGGCATGAGCCATTACGTCCGGCTAGTTTTTAGTTTTTTGAGACAAAGTCTTGCTCAGCACCCCCAGGCTGGAATGCAGTGGCATAATCACCGTTTACTGCAGCCTTGACCTCATGGACTTAAGCAATCCACCCACCTCAGCCTCTGGGATAGCTGGGACTACAGTCACGTGCCACCACACCTGGCTAATTTCTGTAGTTTTTGGTAAATGAGGTTTCACTATGTTGCCCAGGCTGGTCTTGAACTCCTGAGCTCAAGTGATCTCCTACCTTGGCCTCCCAAAGTGTTGGAATTACAGGCATGAGCCACTGCCCCAGCCTGTTTTATTAATTTAGTTAAAAATATATGAAAAGAGGCCCTGTGCGGTGGCTCACGCCTATAATCCCAGCACTTTGGGAGGCTGAGGCGGGTGGATCACCTGAGGTTTTGGAGTTCAAGACCAGCCTGACCAACATGGAGAAACCCCATCTCTACTAAAAATATAAAAAATCAGTCAGGCATGGTGGTGCATGCCTGTAACCCCAGTTACTTGAGAGGCTGAGGCAGGAGAATTGCCCTAACCCAGGGGAGGTTGTGGTGAGCTGAGATTGCACCATTGCACTCCAGCCTGGGCAACAAGAGTGAAACTCCATCTCAAAAAAAAAAAAAAAAAAAATATATATATATATATATATGTATAAAAACATATGAAAAGGCCAGGTATGGTGGCTCATGCCTGTAATGCTAGCACTTTGGGAGGCTGAGGCGGGTGGGTCACCTGAGGTCAGGAGTTCGAGACCAGCCTGGCCAACATGACGAAACCCTGTCTCTACTCAAAATACAAAAATTAGCCAGGCATGGTGGTGCATGCCTGATATCCCAACTACTTGGGAAGCTGAGGCAGAAGAATCGCTTGAACTCGGGGGGCAGAAGTTGGCAGTGAGCCAAGATCACACCATTTCACTCCAGTCTGGGCACAAGAGCAAGACTCTCTCTCTCTCTCTCTCTCTCTCTCTCTCTCTATATATATATATATATATATATATATGAAAAGCAGGCAGGGCATGGTGATCCACGCCTATAATCCTAGCACTTTGGGAGGCTTAGGTGGGCAGATCAGTCGAGCACAGGAGTTGGAGACCAGCCTGAGCAACATGGTGAAAGTCTGTCTCTACCGAAAATACAAAAATTAGCTGGGCGGGGTGGTGCGTGCCAGTAATCCCAGCTACTCCGGAGGCTGAGGCAGGAGGATCGCTTGGGAAGGCAGAGGTTGCAGTGAGCCGAGATGACACCACTAGACTCCAGTCCGGGTGACAGAGCAAGACACTGTCTCAAAAAATAAAAAGAAAAAAGAAAAGAAATCACCTGCCTTATGAAGAAACAGTTGGTAACAGATATAAGATACAGAATGTACAGCCCCTGGTATAGAATAAGTCCTTAGAAATGTTAGTTCCTCTCTGTCCCTGTGTGACATGAAGGGAATTCCAAGGCCAGTACCACTTCCTGGTGGCTTCCCTCACTTAAGTGCTGTGTACCCCATTGCAAAAGCATGTCTCCCAGGTTCCTGATACCACATCCCATGTCCTCTGCCTTTGGGGATCTCATAGGATAAAGTGTCATTTTCTGTATGAGCTAGAAAAGAATCTTCCGAACAAACGTCTGCCTTGGGAATGATGATATAACTTAACTGAAAGGACAATTAGTTTTCGTCCCCAGACCAACCCAACCTTCAGGGCTGGGGACTCATTTGATGCTCCCATTCAAACAATTGGAGAACATTGTCTCTGAGTACCGGGGCTTTTTAGCATCTTTTCTCCAAATGTTACATCCTTAGGGGCTTTGAATAGTAGAAGAGCCTACAATAGTGGTTCAGATGGAAGCATGCAGGCACGTGGAGAGTTTCCACTCCCTGATCCCTGAGACAAACCTTAGGGTGGAAAAGAGGCTGCTGGGGAGGTTGGCTCTGAATGTCAACCTAAGGGCTTGTGGGCAGGGGCAACATGTTGACCTGGCTTCCTTTCCACTCTGAGACATCACTGGCTCTCATGCAGAGCTTTTCTTTTCTTTTCTTTCTTTTTCTTTTTTTTTTTTTTTTTTTTTTAGACAGAGTTTCACTCCTGTTGCCCAGGCTAGAGTGCAATGGCACAATCTCGGCCCACCACAACCGTCACCTCCCCAGTCCAAGCGATTCTCCTGCCTCAGCCTCCCGAGTAGTTGGGATTACAGGCATATGCCACCATGCCCAGCTAATTTTGTATTTTTAGTAGAGACAGGGTTTCTCCTTGTTGGTCAGGCTTGTCTCGAACTCCTGACCTCAGGTGATCCACCTGCCTTGGCCTCCCAAAGTGCTGGGATTACGAGCATGAGCTACTGCGCCTGGACTTCCAGTTTTTTCTTTCTTTCTTTCCCTCCTTCCTTCCTTCCTTCCTCCCTCCCTCCCTCCCTCCCTTCCTTCCCTCCCTCCCCCTTCCTTCCCTCCCTCCCTTCCTTCCCTCCCTCCCTTCTTTTCTTTCTTTCTTTCTTTCTCTCTCTCTCTCTTTCTTCTTCTTCTTCTTCTTCTTTTTTTTTTTTTTTTCAGGGTTTCACTTTGTTGCCCAGGCTGGAGTACAGTGAGTGGCACGATCATGGCTCACTGTAGCCTCAACTTTCTAGGCTCAAGCAATCCTCCTACCTCAGCCTCCTTAGTAGCTGGGATTGCAGGCATGAGCCACTGTGCCCAGCGTAATACAGGGCTCTTCATCCAGGATCCCAAGGGGAAACAAAGATAGGATAAAATTACATTGCATTTTCACTAATCTCTAACTGATATTTAGCATCTTCTCCAATGATAAATGTAGGCAATAAACCTACACAGGTATTTGTAGTACATGTGACTGTTGTTAATAGAATTTACAGGTTTATATCATCTTCCGATAGTTGCAGAAATTTCAAAATGTCATGTATGCTCATGGTTACTTTGTAGTTAGTGGTAGTGGTTAGACTCACCACTAGATCTTCTTACACATTTTGCTTCATTTTGATAACTGTACTTCAATATGATTGTTTTCCTTTGTAATCCCATTTATTTTACTTTATGTAGTTGAAGGTTATTCTGAGACTCCACAGACTTCTCCAGACTTCCAAAGCCTGTCTTAGACATAAAAAGTTAAGAAACCTTAAATCTCTAATGATGCTGTCATTTCCTGTTTTGTATTATTTTACAACCAGGGCAATTAGGAATGCTTTCTTCTTCTTCCTTCTTCTTCTTCTTTTTTGAGACGGAGTCCTGCTGTGTCACCCAGGCTGGAGTGCAGTGGCACGATCTTGGCTCACTGCAACCTCTGCCTTCCAGGTTCAAGCAATTCTCCTGCCTCAGCCTCCCAAGTAGCAGGCACCCACCGTGCCCAGCTTTTTTTGTGTGTATTTAGTGGAGATGGGGTTTCACCATGTTGGCCAGGCTGGTCTTGAACTCCTGATGTCAGGTGATCTACCCACCTCAGCCTCCCAAAGTGCTGGGATTACAGGCATGAGCCACCTCGCCTGGCTTGCTTTTTTGTTTAAACTAAATGTTTGCTTGTAAAATTTCTGCCCATATTTTCTTCATTATTACTCAAATTCCATTATTCATTTGCCAAATATTTAGAAAACATTTCTCTTTTACAAAACCATGCTGCATAAAACTGTTATTATGCGAAAAATAATCCTTACTCACCATGCCTTCCACCCCGACCCGCCAACCCCATTTACAATCTGGTAGAGGAGCTGAACTGTTTACTTACATAGGACACACAGGCTGCAGCTTACCATGGACACGGAGGGAGATGATTGTTCCGGGTGCAGGCAATAAGAAGGTGTATTGTGTGTGGAGAATTTAAAAATAATTCTAAAACCAGCTTTTTTTTTGAGATGGAGTCTGACTCTGTTGCCCAGGCTGGAGTGCAGTGGCACCATCTCACCATCTCAGCTCACTGCAGCCTCTGCCTCCCAGGTTCCAATGATTCTCCTGCCTCAGCCTCCCAGGTAGCTGGGATTACAGGCACACACCACCATTCCAGGCTAATCTTTGTATTTTTAGTAGGGACGGGGTTTCACCATGTTGGCCAGGGTGGTCTTGAACTCCTGACCTCAGGTGATCCTCCCGCCTCGGCCTCCCAAAATGCTAGGATTACAGGTGTGAGCCACTGCGCCCAGCCTAAAGCCAACTTTTTATTGATGCTGTGCACCAACAATTATAAAACAATGTTAGTGAAAAAATACCCCTTGTGGTGTAGCCTCCTCCCACCACTCCACCCTGCTTGGTATACCACTGCACACAGGGGAGTTTAACAATTTCCAGTTTACACACACACACACACACCCCCTTTGAAACTTCCTTTTCTCCTCCTCAACTCCCCCAGCCCAGTTCTCATGTCACTCTACTCAGGGTGGGATCTGCAGCGCTGCTGGGCCAGTATCCCCGAAGGTGAGTCCAGCCCTCTCCCTGTAAGCTCCTTGGCCTCTGGATGGTCTCATTAATAGTCCAGGATGAGCCCTGCAAACTTGGCGTCTATAGGCAGGTCTCAGCTCTTCTTAACGCCCCTGCGCTTGAACCCCTTGGCAACTGCATTTGACAGTACATGATGCCCATCCCTCATCTCCAGATTTTCCATCCTTCAAGAAAACTCTGGATTTCCTTGTCATGCCAAGGCTTAATGAACTGGCCTGGCAGCTTCTCTGGTCCTCAAGATTCCTTTTCTTGCCTTACTTTCTGAAGACTTCTAGTAGTTTTACGTGGAAGTGTCACTGCCTCCATTTTTCTGCAGTTCTTTTTTCTGTACCCCAGGGACTGCAGGGAGCTGACACCTCATCTGAGCTGCTAGAATTGAGGTGAGAAAGGAGGCTCCTAAGTGCAGAAATGTGTTTTCTCCTCTCAGCCACCACTAAAGGCCTTGGATGTGATTGAGTCAGACCTCCCCTGCACAGTCTCCCTTTGGATTACCTCAAGATAAACCAATTTGTGACTTTAATTACATCTGCAAAGTCCCTTCCCAGCAGCACCTAATCTAAAGTGTGATTCAATGAGTGAAAGAGGGTGTGCTAGCGATCAGGTAGGGAAGTGATTCCAAGGGTCCCTAGACTCCACATTCCCAACGGCAAAATGTGACGTTGTTACGTTCTGACAAGTGAACTCTCCTCCCAAATTCATTGCCTGAGTTGATGCAAATGAATTCAGCCATGCCTTTTGGGTTTGGTATCTGAGAAGTGTCTGTGACTTGGGAAGAGTGGTCAGAATGGCAGGTGATGGGAAGAGACCACATTTCAGCTGGTGGAGAGTGAAAGGACAGCCAACATCTTGCTCCTTCTGAAGCATAGACATACTGGAGATTGAAAGTGTCTGTTGGCCTCACAGGCATTGAGGAAAGCCTCCCATCCTCTCAGATTTTCCTCCTTTTTCCTGAGGTCCCCTGAACCTGATAGTCTGTAATCTTATTCCATGTCTGGGCCAACAAACTACCTTCCATGGAGGATGTGAATATAATAATCAGTTTCCTCTGCATTCCTCCAGAACAGAGTCCACACCATCCACGAGTCTACCAAACAAAAGCTTCCTCATTGGTCTCAATGTTGAGCACTCAAAGTTCTCTGAGCTCATTTAGCACCAACCCATCATCCTTAAAATCCACAGGATGGGCGGGGTGCAGTGACCCATGCCTTTGATTACAACACCTTGGGAGGCCAAGAGGCAGATCTCTTGAGCCCAGGAGTTCAAGACCGGCCTGGGCAACATGGTGAGACACCATCTCTACAAAAAAAAAATTTTTTTTTTTTTTTTGGGAACAGAGTCTCACTCTGTCGCCCAGGCTGGAGTGCAGTGGTACGATCCCAGCTCACTGCAACTTCTGCTTCCAGGGTTCAAGCGATTCTCTGCCTCAGCCTCCCCAGTAGCTGGGATTGCAGGCATCCTCCACCATGCCCAGTTAATTTTTGTATTTTTAGTAGAGACAGGGTTTCACCATGTTGACTAGGCTGGTCTCGGACTCCTGACCTTGTGATCCACCCACCTCAGCCTCCCAAAGTACTGGGATTACAGGTGTGAGTCACCACACCCGGCCTACAAAAATTTTTTTTAAAAAATTAGCCAGGAATGGTGGTGCACACCTGTGGTCCCAGCTACTTGGGAAACTGAGGTAGGAGGATTCCTTGAGCCCAGGAGGTTGAGGCTGCACAGTGAGCTGTGATCACGCCACTGCACTCCAGCCTGAGCAATAATGAGACCTTATCTCAGAAAACAAAAAAACAACCAAAAATATCCATAGGATGAAACATATGTTTGATTCTGACAACTTGCTCATGGCACCTTCTGAATGGCCCAACCCCCTCACAGATCCCCAGACCAACCCCCTCACACATCCCCAGACCAACCCCCTCACACATCCCCAGACCAACCCCCTCACACATCCCCAGACCAACCCCCTCACACATCCCCAGACCAACCCCCTCACACATCCCCAGACCAACCCCCTCACAGATCCCCAGACCAACCCCCTCACACATCCCCAGACCAACCCCCTCACACATCCCCAGACCAACCCCCTCACAGATCCCCAGACCAACCCCCTCACAGATCCCCAGACCAACCCCCTCACAGATCCCCAGACCAACCCCCTCACAGATCCCCAGACCAACCCCCTCACAGATCCCCAGACCAACCCCCTCACACATCCCCAGACCAACCCCCTCACACATCCCCAGACCAACCCCCTCACACATCCCCAGACCAACCCCCTCACACATCCCCAGACCAACCCCCTCACACATCCCCAGACCAACCCCCTCACACATCCCCAGACCAACCCCCTCACACATCCCCAGACCAACCCCCTCACACATCCCCAGACCAACTGTTTTTGTTGCAGAGACAGCTTCTTGTAACCTCTTTTTTTTTTTCTTGGAGATGGAATTTCACTCTTATTGCCCAGGCTGGAGTGCAATGACATGATCTTGGCTCACTGCAACCTCTGCCTCCAGGGTTCAAATGATTCTCCTGCCTCAGCCTCCTGAGTAGCTGGAATTACGGGTGTGCACAACCACACCCGGCTAATTTTTGTGTTTTTAGTAGGGACAGTGTTTTGCCATGTTGGCCAGGCTGGTCTCGAACTCGTGGCCTCAGGTGATCCACCGCCTCAGCTTCCCAAAGTGCTGGGATTACAGGCGTGAGCTACTGCACCCGGCCTACAGCCTCTAATTTCATTTTCATCCAAAAACTTTAATGGAAGACCCACGGATTCCCTCTTCAAGTAACAGCAAAGCCCATCTCCTTTAAGATTTCTTTGATCATCTTTGTAAAGCTTGACCTTAAAGTCTTCTGAGGATTTCTCCTCGAGGCAAACCAGATACATATACATTTGTATTTCTGTCTTCTTCAACATGAAATTATCCTTATTCCATTTTTCTTTTATCTCCCCTTTTTTTAGGATCAGTGGGTTTGGGGGTTTTCTTTGCAGAAGTTCTGCATTCCTAGCATTGACATCTTGTACATTTGCAGGAGAGCTAGATGCCCACCATTAGAAAAGCCACACTTGGCTGGGTATGTAGCAATGAAACCTTTAGTGGCCTTGGGAAACCACCCCTTCTTGTCCAGATCCCACTCCCTGTGGGAGTCAGTTGGCTGCAGCCCTAAATAACCCATTTGCCACTGAGATCTTCTTATCTGTTGCAGTCCTTGGTGTCTCCATATAATTTTTGCATTCACAACTGCTCATCAAGTCATCATTGTCATCCACTTCATGTTTGCTACCTAGTCAGGGGCAGGGTTCAGGTAATCAAAGAGGCTGCTCTGCTGGGCCTGCAAGGCTCCACCAAGTATGTCTGAGGCAACAGCCCAAGCACTGTTGTAAACATTTGCATTAGTCCATTCTCACACTGCTATAAAGAAATACCTGAGACTGGGTAATTTATAAAGAAAAGAGGTTGCCGGGCACAGTGGCTCATGCCTGTAATCCCAGCACTTTGGGAGGCTGAGGTGAGTGGATCACTTGAGGTCAGGAGTTTGAGACCAGCCTGGCCAAATATGGCGAAACCCTGTCTCTACTAAGAATACAAAAATTAGCCAGGCATGGTGGCGCAGGCCTGTAATCCCAGTTACTTGGGAGGCTGAAGCAGGAGAATCACTTGAACCAGGGAGGCAGAGGTTGCAGTGAGCCAAGATCATGCCATTGCACTCCAGCCTGGGTGACAGAGCAAGACTCCGTCTCAGAGAGAAAAAAAAAAAAAGATGTTTGTTGGGCACAGTGGCTCATGCTTGTGATCCTAGCAGCACTTTGGGAGGCCGAGGCAGGAGGATCAATCACTTGAGCTCAAGAGTTTGAGACCAGCCTGGGCAACATGGCAAAAACCCGTCTCTATAAAAAATACAAAACTTAGCTGGGTATAGTGGCATGTGCTTGTGGTTCTAGCTACTTGGGGAGCTGAGGTGGGAGAATTGCTTCAGACCAGAAGGTTGAGGCTGCAGTGAGCTGTGACTGCACCACTGCCTGGGCGACAGAGCAAGACCCTGTCTCAAAAAAAAAGAGGTTTAATTGGCTCATGGTTCTGCGGGCTGTACAGGAAGCATGATGCTGGCATCTGCTCGGCTTCTGGGGAGGTCTCCAGAAACTTACAATTATGGCAGAAGGCAAAGGGGGAGCGAAGCTTCTCACATGGCAGGAGCAAGAGAGAGAGGGAGGAGGTGTGGCACACTTTTAAACAACCAGAGCTCACCAGAACTCACTCTCATGGGAACAGTACCGGGGGATGGTGCTAAACCATTCGTGAGAATCCACTCCCATAATCCAGCCACCTCTCACCAGGCCCCACCTCCAACACTGGGACTACAATTCAACATGAGATTTGGTGGGGACACAGATCCAAACCGTATCAACATTGAACACATTGCATCTTTGAATTGTCACAGCAACCCTGTGAGGTGGGTACTAGTGTTATCCACGTTTTACACAAGAGGAAACTGATGCCCAGAGACCTTGCCAAGGTTATAGACAGGACAGCTAGTGCATGACAAAGCTGGAGTTGGAATGCAGCCAGTTCTGCTTTAGTAGCCACTTTCTTGCCTGCCTTTCTATTGTTCTTTATTTCTTTATCTTTTCTTTCTTTCTCTCTCTTTCTCTTCTTCCTTCCTTCCTTTTCTTTCTTTTTTTCTTTTCTTTTCTTTTTTTTTTTTTCGAGACAGGGTCTGGCTCTGTTGCTCAGGCTGGAGTGTGGTGGTGCCATCTTGGCTCACTGCAACCTCCACCTTCTGAGCTCAAGCCATTCTCCCACCTAAGCTTCCCAAGTAGCTGGGATTACAGGTGTGCACCACCACACCTGGCTAATACTTGTATTTTTTTTAGTAGAGATGGGGTTTCGCCATGTTGGCCAGGCTGGTCTTGTACTCCTGGCCTCCCAAAGTGCTGGGATCAGGTGTGAGCTATTGCACCCCGCTTGAAGCTACATTTTTTTTTTTTTTTTTTTTTTTAATGAGACGAGTCTTGCTCTGTCCCCCAGGCTGAGTGGTGCCGTGGAGTGATCTCAGTTCACTGCAACCTCCGCCTCCCAAGAGGCTCTCCTGCCTCAGCCTCTTGAGTAGCTGGGATTACAGGCACCTGCCACCACTCCTGGCTGTTTTTCTATTTTTAGTAGAAACGGGGCTTAACCATATGGGCCAGGCTGGTCTCAAGCAATCCGCCTGCCTCGGCCTTCCAAAGTGCTGGGATACAGGCATGAGCCACCACACCCGGCCAGGCTACATTCTTAAACGCCACTTTTTACAGCTTCCTAGAAACTAAATGGGTGAAATCCAGCCTGCCTCCTGTCCTTGTTTTTATCATTTCATAGTGAAAACATAAACTCCCAAGCCCACCTACTCTATTGCACTGTATCTCCACGACACTCTGTACTTTCTGGATCTGACTCAGCCCTCCACTTGCCCCCTCCCTAACCTGCCTGTGCCCTCTAATAAACTGCAGCCCCCTCCTCTTACCCTTAGCTTCTCCTTGGAGCATTCCCTCCACTTCCTGGCGTTAAGTGAAATTTAACTCTCCCTTGAGGGCACTACCTCCTCTGCAGGCTTCTGAAATAAGAGTTGTTGATTTTCTTACAGCTGAGGGTGCTCTCCTGGCTTCAGATTGCTGCCTCCAGACTACTCCTCCCCTAGCCCCCAACTCTAGCTTAAAATAACCCTCTGCCTTCCAGGCTCAGCAATTAGGCTAAACTTTCCTCTTCCTTTCTCACTGCTACTGTCTGCCAGACCCCTCCACCTCACTCAGGGGAACGCTGGCCTAGCTGACGTTTAAGTCTTTGCATTGAGTGCTTCCTCAGGGTGACTTCGTTGTCCACCTGGAGGATCCATTCCCTACCTGACCTCTCAATAACCTGGGCACTTGATCCCAAGAACCTTCTCCTCTCCAACTCGGCCACACATTCTCATTGTCACACCCTGGACCTTATCACCTGAAGGAGCCCCTCCTTGAGAATCAGCCAAGCAGCCTGCTCTTAACCCCCACCTCCTAACCTTCTGTCCATCAGTCTGTCTGCCCTCCTCGCAACCAATTTTCAGTCTCCTAGGACCTTCGGATCAATGATGCCCTCCTTCTTCCAGCTTATGAGCCCCTCCCTATTCAGTTCAACTCCACGACCCTTCATTTCAACACCTCTCTGGACAATATCGCCAACTCCCCTTCCCCTCTGTATTTTCATCCTTTTTATCCAAGTGGCAAAACCCTAACCCTGGATGAGCCCAGTGATCTGTTTTCTTCAGGATTTTACTCTGATAGCCAAGAACTGTTGGTGGTGGAAATCACACAACCAGGAAATGGTTCCCACTCCTCACTCATGATCATGAACTCTAAGGAGGCTCCCAGAATTGTTTAGTGGCCCAACCACATCACCCTGGTCAATGGCTATGTTAAACCTCCCTGGTCCTTGAACCTCTGAGGCTCTTCTGTCTCTCACCTCACGCTCACTTGATGACTGCCCTCTTATGTCACAGAGAAAACCAAAGTCATCAGAGGTGAGCTCCCTCAACCATCTGTCACCACCAGATCCACACCCCTCCAAGAGGAACATAATGCATGCAGCGTGTGTACCTTGATTTGATCCTGATTTGAAATATATGTATAGGCTGGATGCAGTGGCTCACGCCTGTAATTCCAGCACTTTGCTTGAGCTCAGGAGTTCAAGAAGGGTGGAATACTTAAGCTCAGGATTTCAAGACCCACCTGGGCAACAGAGAAAAACCCTGTCTCTACAAAATAAAAATACAAAAATTAGTCAGGTGTGGTGGGTCACATCTAAATAGAAGTTCCAGCTACTTAGGAGGCTGAGGTGGGAGGATCACTTGAGCCTGGGAGGCGGAGGTTGTAGTGAACTTTGATTGCACTGCTGCACTCTGGCCTGGGTGACAGTGAGACCCAGTCAAAAAAGAAAGAAGGAAAGAAAGGAAGGAAAGAAAGAAAGAAAGATTGAGAGAGAGAGAGGAAGGAAGGAAGGGAAGGAAGGAAGGAAGGAAGGAAAGAAGGAAGGAAAAAGAGAAGAAAGGAAGGAAAGAAATGAAAAAGAAAGACATTTTGAAGAAGACATATAGAAGACATTTTGAAGAAGACATATAGAAGACATTTTGAGGCTAACTGGGGAATATTTGAGCATATTCTGCTATCAGACGAAGTGAAGGGGTGATCGTTATTTTCTAATTTTTTTTTTTTTTGAGACTGAGTCTTGCTCTGTTACCAGGCTGGAGTGCAGTGGCGCGATCTCAGCTCACTGCAACCTCTGCCTCCTGGGTTCAAGCAATTCTCCTGCCTCAGCCTCCCAAGTAGCTGGGATTATAGGTATGCATCACCACGCCCGGCTAATTTTTGTATTTTTATTAGAGATGGGGTTTCACCATGTTGGCCAGGATGGTCTCTATCTCTTGACCTTGTGATCCTCCTGCCTCGGCCTCCCAAAGTGCTGGGATTACAGGTGTGAGCCACCATGCCTGGCTGTGATCATTATTTTCTTAGCTGTGATTATGTATTGTGGTTATGGAATCTCCTTATTTTTGGGAGATGCATGCTGAGGTACTTGGGTGTGAAGCACATGCTTTCCTATATTTTCACATGGTCCAAGAATGTTTTAGTAGTCGCTTAACAATTTCTATGTTAAAAAAAAAAAGCGGCGGGGGGGAGCCGGGCACAGTGGGTCACGCCTGTAATCAATCCCAGCACTTTGGGAGGCTGAGGCAGGCGGATCACCTGAGGTTGGGAGTTCAAGACCAGCCTGACCAACACCGGAAACCCCATCTAAACTAAAAATACAAAATTAGCTGGGCATGGTGGCACATGCCTGTAATCATAGCTACTCGGGAAGCTGAGGCAGGAGAATCGCTTGAACCCAGGAGGCGGAGGTTGCGGTGAGCCGAGATCATGCCATTGCACTCCAGCCTGGGCAACAAGAGTGAAACTCCATCTCAAAACAAAAAACAAAAAACAAACCCACAAAAACGTATATAGGCCTGGCACTGTGGCTCATGTCTGTAATCCCAGAACTTTGGGAGGCCAAAGCAACAGGACCCCCTCAGTCCAGTTTGAGACCAGCTAGGCAACAAGGCGAGACCCTGTCTCTACAAAAAATTTAAAAATTAGCCCGGCATGGTGCCATGCACTGTGGCCCCAGCTACCTGAGAGGCTGAGGTGGGAGGATGGCTTGAGCCCAAGAGTTTGAAGCTGAGATGAGCTCTATGATCAGGTCACTGCACTCCACCCTGTGTGATGAAGTGAGACCCTCTCTTGGAAAAAAAAAAAAAAAGAACCATATATATATGTTTGTATATATATAATATATAAATATTTGTATATATCTATAAATGACAATTGTTAAATCTAAGTAAAATGATGGACATACAAACAATATTGTATTATATTTTCAAGTTTTCTGTACATTTGAAATTTTTCATAATAAAAAACTGGGCAAATTTCTGTCACTTCCACTTACTGCTCGACCCTTTCAGGCTGGTGTTTATCTCTACCTTGCTGCTACTCAAATGTTTTTTTGCAATGAACTTTATGTCATTAAGTCCATTGTTTCGTTTTCTTCTTACTTGAACTGCCACTAGTAGCTGACGTTGCTGGCCCGTTCTTTCTTGGAACACTGTCGTTTTTTGGCCTCCAGGACTTGGCATCTTCTGGCTTCCTCCTATCCCTCCTCTGGCTGCTCTTCCACCCCTCAGCTGGCCCACTCTGCCTTTGACTGAAATCACCTGGTCACATTGGAGGTCATCAAGAGAGGTTGGTCCTGGACCTTCCTCTTCTCATGCTACCCTTTCCTTCCAGGGGATCACACCTGTCCTATGGCTTCAGTTCCTATTAGCTGGTTACTCTCAAATTTATCTCTTGCCTCAAATCTCCAGATTTGACCACCTTCCTGCCTGGCATCCCTACTTGGATATCCCAAAGGTACTACTAGCTTTTTTTTTTTTTTTTTTTGGAGACAGAGTTTCACTCTTGTTGGCCAGGCTGGAGTGCAGTGGCAAGACCTTGGCTCACTGCAACCTCTGCCTCCTGGGTTCAAGTGATTCTCCTGCCTCAGCCTCCGGAGTAGCTGGGATTACAGATGCGTGCCACCACACCCGGCTAATTTTTTGTATTTCAAGTAGAGACAGGGTTTCACCATGTTGGCCAGGTTGGTCTCAAACTCCTGACCTCAGGTGATCCACCCGCCTCAGCTTCCCGAAGTGCTGGGATTACAGGTGTGAGCCACGGTGCCCAGCTTAATTTAGCATATTTGAAACAGAAGTCATGATCTTCCCCCAGAAGCAGTATCATCCTCAGATCTGAACCACAGGGGCCCTGCCCTGGCCCACATACTTTAGGGGGATTCACCTATCACAAACAACCTATCACACACATTTATTACACATGACACCTGGGCACCTCTGTCACTGATCTGCTCTCAGTGCTGGCACGGCACAACCTGAAATCTTACACATCTCCTCTTGTAATTAACGCCGTTCAAGCCCTGGGGAACGGTGACTTCTGCAATCTCTTGCCCTGTATTCTGGAAACAAAAGATGACTATAGCCTAATTCTGTGAAAGTCTGAGGTTGTGCCTCTGCCTGGATTCTGAAGCACATACTGCTTTGGAGTATAGGGAGGATTTAAGCAATGGAAACACATAAGTGAAAGAAAACACACCTTAACCAGCTTGTTAAATATTGCCTCTCAAATAGTGTGATAAAGTATCATTTCCCAATAGTGTTGAGTACAGTTTTTCTTGTTGCTCTTTGTTTTAGAGGTATGGATGGATGTTGTGCTGCATTTACAACAGTTGCAAAGGATAGCTGAGGAACATGTTGCTGTATTAAACAATCCTTATTACTCTTAAATTTGTATGCATACAGTGGGAGGGTTGGTGAGGGATAAAAAAAAAAAAAACTACACATTTACAGTGTACACTCCTCCAGTGATGGGGACACCAAAATCTCAGAAATCACCACTAAATAACTTATTCATGTAACCGAACACCACCGTTCCCCAAAAGCCTATTGAAAATAAAAATTGAATACATGTAGGTCTAGATATAACTCGTGTGAAGTATGATATTGATTCTCTGTGTTGTAATAGATGGACATTGAATATGAGATTATGAATACAGTCATCCTCAGTATTCACCAGGGATTGATTCCAAAACCCTCACTGATGCTCAAATCCCTTGTATAAAATGGCATAGTATTTGCATAAAACCTATGCACATTCTTCCATATACTTTAAATCATCTCTAGGTTATCTATAGTACCTATTGCAATGTAAATGCTGTATAAATAGTTATACTGTATTTTTTATTTGTATTATTTTTATTACATATACATTTCTTTCTTTCCTTCCCTCCTTCCCTCCTTCCTTCCTTCCTTCTTCCTTCCTTCCTTCCTTCCTTCTTTTTTTTTTTTTTTTTTTTTTTGACAGAGTCTTGCTCTGTCACCCAGGGTGGAGTGCAATGGCATGATCTCAGCTCACTGCAAACTCTGCCTTCCGGGTTCAAGAGATTCTCCTGCCTCAGCCTCCTGAGTAGCTGGGATTACAGGCACCCACCACCACGCGTGGCTAATATTTTTGTATTTTTAGTAGAGATGGGGTTTTACCATTGTTGGCCAGACTGGTCTCAAACTCCTGACCTCAAGTGATCCACCTGCTGTGGCCTCCCAAAACGCTGAGATTACAGGCGTGAACCACCGCATCTGGCCATATATATTTAAAAAATATTTTTATTCTTCGGTTGGTTGAATCCACAGGTGTGGAACTGCAGATACAAAAAACATGTAGTGTAATTTTTATAAAACTATCTGTCTTAGTCCATTCAGGCTGCTATAACGAAATACCTTAGACTGAGCAATTTATAGACAATAAAAACTGCTTGCAGTTCTGGAGACTGGAAGGTCCAAGATCAAGGTGCCAGCAGATTTGGTAACCAGTGAGGGCACACTTTGCTTCATAGATGCACCTTCTTGCTGCATCTTCATGGGTGGAAGGGCCAAACAACTCCTTTGGGCCTCTTTTTTCTAAGACAGGGTCTCGCTGTGTCACCTAGGGTAGAGTGCAGTGGCTCGATCTTGGCTTACTGCAAGCTCCGCATCCGGGGTTCAAGTGATTCTCCTGCCTCAGCCTCCTGAATAGCTGGGATTACAGATGCCTGCCACTATGCCCGGCTAATTTTTGTGTTTTTAGTAGAGAGAGGGTTTCTCCATGTTGCCCAGGCTGATCTTGAACTCCTGACCTCAAATGATTAGCCTGCCTGAGCCTCTCAAAGTGCTAGGATTACAGGCATGAGCCACCGCGCCCAGCCTGGGATTCTTTCATAACGGTATTAATCCCACTCATGAGGACAGGCCCCTCATGACCTAATCACCTTCTAAAGGCCCCATTTCTTAATATCACCACATTGGGGATTAGGTTTCAATTTATGGATTTTAGGGGGGCACAAACATTTATGCCATAGCAATACATAATAAAAATTAATATATATATATATTTTTGAGACAGGGTCTCACTCTGTCACCAGGCTCGAGTGTGGTGGCTCAATCATGGCTCACTACAGCGTCGACCTCCCAGGCTCAGGCAATCCTATCTCAGCCTCCAGAGTAGGTGAGGTCACAGGTGTGCGCCACCTCGCCTGGCTAAGTTTTCCATTTTTTGTAGAGATGGCATTTCACCATGTTGCCCAGGGGGGTCTCAAAACAATGGGCTCAAGTGATCTGCCCACCTTGACCTCCATAACACTGGGATTTCAGGTGTGAACCACTGTGCCCAGCCCAAAATTTCAAAAAAAAAAAAAAAAAAAAAGGCAAGCAAAAAGTCAGCTTTATCTAAATGTGTTTGATTTAAAATATTGATGTGTATTAATTATCATTTATATTTTGTCCAGATGTTGTGTCTCATGGCTGGGATCCCAGCACTTTGGGAGGCCGAGGTGGGAGGATCGCTCGAGCTCAGAAATTTGAGACCAGCCTGGACAACACAGTGAGATCAGCTCTCTACAAAAGTAGAAAAAAAAAAAAAATAGCCGGGTGCGATGGCTCATGCCTGTAATCCCAGCACTTTGGGAGGCCAAGGCAGGTAGATCACTTGAGGTCAGGAGTTTGAGACCAGCCTGGCCAACATGGTGAAACTCCATCTCTACTAAAAATACAAAAAATTTGCAGGAGAATGCTTGAACCCATATGTATATATGTATACATACGTGTGTGTGTGTGTATGTTTATATATATATGTATATGATACAAAATCAGCCAGGTGTGGCAGCACACACCTGTAGTCCCAGTTGTTTGGGAGGCTCAGATGGGAGGATCGCTTGGACCTGGGAGGTCAAAGCTGCAGTGAGTCGGGATCATGGCACTATGGCACTGTACTCCAGCCGGGATGACAACGTGAGATCCTGCCAAACAAAAAAAAAAAAGGAAAAATGAAAAGAGTGATTTCACAGAAAATTTGAGATTTCCAATTTCTCACGGCAGTGCCAGCTCTGAATTCCTATGTGGCAACACTGGGGAGGTTCTGACCCTCCAGGAGGGGAGGGTGCCCTCCAGCCTGTTGTATCCTTCCCATGGCACTTGGCACATTACCTGTCTGGCCCTTACAGGAATTTGAGTTGCAAATTGATCTAGATCGTTGAAGGAAGAGTCTGGGTCTTCTCAGTTTTGGGGCACTTTCATTGCCAAGCAAGGTTCTTATGAGATTTTTAGAAGTTGAGATTGAAGAAGAGTTTATATGCAGCTGGAGGTGATGCCTAACAACAACCGTAATAACAGCATCAACAACAACAAAAACAATAGCCTAGAGCAGTTGCTCTAAGCCAGGTAGTGTTCTAACACACTTTACACAACTTATTTACTCTGACGACAATGCTATTAGATAGCACTTTGAATATACACATTTTGTAGATGAGGAAATTGAGGCATGTAGCTGTTAAGATTTATACCAGCCAGGCGCGGTTGCCCACGCCTGTTCCCAGCACCTTGGGAGGCCGAAGCGGGCAGATCACAAGGTCAGCAGTTTGAGACCAGCCTGACCAACATTTGGTGAAACCCTGTATCTACTAAAAATACAAAAATTAGCCTGGCGTGGTGGCGGCTGCCTGTGATTCTAGCTATTCGGGAGGCTGAGACAGGAGAATTGCTTTAATCTGGGAGGCAGAGGTTGCAGTGAGCTGAGATCACACCACTGCCCTCCAGCCTGGGTGACAGAGTGAGACTCTGTCTCAAAAAAAAAAAAAAAAAAAAAGATTTGTACCAATTTATACTGTCCAATAGGAGGAGTGAGACTCAACAGGGGCAGAGGAGAGAATAGGTCAGGAAATAATCACATCTCTCCACCTACACAGCCACCATCATTGTACCCTTCTAAAAAGACTGACAATAAACTTTCATTTAGCACTGTCCCATTTATTAGCTCATTTCATGATCACAGCAACCCAGTTAAGCAAATCCTCACCTTTGCATCGCCTGCTTTGTATCACTTTTTCTTTAAAATTAAAAATAAAAAAAATGGGTTACAAATTCGGCTAACGCCCATCCCATTTCTCTCCTTCCTTGTAGCAATTATCATTCTAAAGTTGTTGGGAATTATTCCCATGCGTACTGTATACTTTTAAAGGATATGTTTGCTTTCCTAAACATATACCACTGTTTTGTGTATTTTAAAACTCACAAATAATATCATACAACATCCATTTTTGCAAGTTTCTTACTCATTACATTGCTACGTATGTCTATAATTCATTTAACTGCCACATAGTATCCCATTATAAGAACAAACCATACTTTATATCCATTTTACTTAACAAGTTAGCTTATTTCCACTTTTTCTTGACAATTAGCTGATACTGCAATGACCATTTTTATCCTTGCCTTTTTGTGCATGTGTAGAAATGTTTTCCTAAGGAATAGATCTAGAAGCAAGGTTGCTGGGTCATAGGGAATATTCATTTTCAGCATTAACTGGTGCCAAAATTTTCTTCAAATTTGTTGTATCTGTTTACACTTCAACACAAAATATATGCATTCCTATTGTCCCACATTTTTGTCAACAGTGTTAATTTTAATTTTGGTGATTTTGTGTGTGTAAAATGGTATCTCATGCTGTGATTTGCATTTCTACATTACTGGTTAAATTGAGCATCTTTTCTTATGCTTATTGACCATTTAGGTTTCTTTTTTGTGACTTGTCTATTCACAGCTTTACTCATATTCTCTTGTGTTGTCCTTTTCATATGGATCTGCAATTTCTTTATAAATCCTGGATCTAATCCTTTGTTGTTTATGTAGGTTGTGAATATTCTCCAAGTCTGTGGCTTGTCTTTTACTTTACATTATTTCTTATAAAAGCTTAAAAATGTTTTAATGTGGTCATATGTGTCAATATTTTCCTTTATTGCTTGTGCATTTATTCATAGTTGACAAATAAAAATTGTATCTATGGTGTAACAACATGATGTGTGTATATATATATGTGTGTGTGTGTGTGTAATGGCTAGAGTAATTTCCGTACCTGTTATCTCACATACTATCATTTTAAACGTGATATTTGAAATGCACTCTCTTAGCAATTATTTTTATTTTTATTTTTTTTGAGATAGGATCTTGCTCTGTCGCCCAGGCTAGAGTGCAGTGGCAAGATTACAGCTCACTGCAGCCTGGACCTCCCAAGCTCAAGTGATTCTCTCTTCTCAGCCTCCCAAGTAGCTGGGACTACTGGCACGTGCCACTACATCCCGCTAATTTTTTCTAATTTTTGTAGAGACAGGGTCTCTCTATGTTGCCTAGGTTAGTCTCGAATTCTTGGGGTCAAGCAATCAAGCAATCGGCATTCCGAAATGCTAGGATTACAGGCGTGAACCACTGCGCGCAACTAATTTTTGTATATTTTTTTTAAAGATGGGGTTTCACCATGTTGCCCATGCTGGTCTCGAACTGGTCTCAAGCGATCCATCAGCCTCAGCCTCCCAAAGTGCTGAGATTACAGACATGAACCACTGCAGCTGGCCAGCAACTTTCATGTACATAATACATTGTTATTAACTGTAGTCATCGTGTTATACAACAGATCTCCTGAATTTATTCTACCTAACTGAAATTTTGTATCCTTTAACTAAAGTCCTCCAGTCCCTGCCCACCCACCCCTCGCCCTCCAGCCCATATGCAACCACGATTCTATTCTCTACTTCTGCAATAAATTTTATTTTATTTACTATTATTTTTTATTTATTTTGAGACAGGGTCTCACTCTGTTGTCTGGGTTGGAGTGCAGTGGTGTGATCACAGCTTACTGCAGCCTCAAACTCCTGGATTCAGGAGATCCTCCTGCCTCAGCCTCCCGAGTAGCTGGGACTACAGGCACATGCCACCACGCCTGGCTGAGTTTGACTTTTTAGGTTCCACATATAAATGAAATCATGGTATTTGTCTTTCTGTGCCTGGTTTATTTCATTTAGCATAATGTCCTCCAGGTTTATCCATGTTGTCACAGATGACAGAATTTCCTTCTTTTTAATGACTGAATAGTATTCCATTGTGTATATGTACCATAATCTCTTTATTTATTCATTGATGGACACTTAGGTTGATAATGTCTTGGCTATTGTGAATAATGCTGCAGTGAACATGGGAATACAGATATCGCTTCAACATACTGAGTTCATTTCTTTCTATATATACCTGATAATGGAACTACTGGATCACATGGTGGTTTTATTTTTAATTTTCTGAGGAAGCTCCATTCTGTTTTCCAAAATAGGTGTACAAATTTACATTCCTACCAACAGTGTGTGAGGGTTCCTTTTTCTCCACATCCTCGCTACCACTTGTAATCTCTTGGTTTATTTTTATTTTTTATCAGAGCCATCTTAGCAGGTACGAGGTGATATCTCGCTGTGGTTTAAATTTGCATTTCCTCGATAATTAGTAATACTGAGCATTTGTTTTTCATATACCTGTTGGCCATTTGTGTGTGTTCTTTTGAGGAATGTTTTTTCAGACCCTTTGCCCATTTTAAAATCAGATTTTTGGCTGGATGCAGTGGCTCATGTCTGTAATCCCTGCACTTTGGGAGGCCAAGGCAGGAGGATCACTCGAGCCTAGGAGTTCAAGATAAATCTGGGCAACATAGGGAGACCTTGTCTCTACAAAAAAATTCTAAAAATTAGCAGGGCATGGTGGAGTGTGCCTGTGGTCTCAGCTACTTGGGAGGCTGAGGTGGGAGGATTGTTTGAGCCTGGGGGTTGAAGGCTGCAGTGAGTTTTTATTGTGGCACTGTATTCCAGCCTGGGCAACAGGGTGAGACCCCATCTTAAAGAAAAAAAAAATCAGATTTTTGGTTTTCAACAACTCTTGCTATTAAGTTTTTTGTATATTTAAAATATTCACCCCTTATCAGATGTATGGTTTGCAACTATTTTGTCCCTTTCCATAGGTTGCCTGTTGATTGTTTCCTTTGCTGTTCAGAAGCTTTCATTTGATGCAATCTCATTTGTCCAAAAAAATCACTGCCCAGACCAAGATCAGAGGCCGAGATTGCACCACTGCACTCCACCCTGGCGACAGAGAGAGACTCCATCTCAAAAACAACAACAAAAAGGATCTGAAATTGTAAAAATACTAGAAGAAAATATAGGAGAAAAGCAATTCTCCTGCCTCAGCCTCCCGAGTGGCTGGGACTACAGGTGTGCACCACCACATCCAGCTAATTTTTGTATTTTTAGTAGATATGGGGTTTCACCATGTTGGCCAGGATGGTTTCAATCTCTTGACCTCATGATCCACCCGCCTTGGCCTCCCAAAGTGCTAGGATTAGAGGTGTGAGCCACCATGCCCGGCCATTTGAGATCTTATGTTTAAGTCTTTAACTCATTTTGAGTTGAATTTTTTTTTTTTTTTTGAGACAGTCTCTTTCTGTCCTTCAGGCTAGAGTGCAGTGGCGTGGTCTTGGCTCACTGCAACCTCTGCCTCCCAGGTTCAAGTAATTCTCATGCCTTAGCCTCCCAAGTAGCTGGGACTATAGGTGTGCACCACCACCCCCGGCTAATTTTTGTGTTTTTGGTAGGTTTCACCATGTTGGCCAGGCTGGTCTTGAACTCCTGGCCTCAAGTAACCCACTGGCCTTAGCCTCCCAAAGTGCTAGGATTACAGATGTGAGCCATTGTGCCTGGCCTGAGTTGATTTTTGTATATGAGATGAGATACGGTCCAATTTTATTCTTCTACATGTGGATATCCAGTTTTCCCAGGACTGTTTATTGAGGAGACTGTCCTTTCCCCACTGTGTGTTCTTGGCATATTTTTAAAGGATCAGTTGGCCATAAAATGTGTGGATTTATTTCTGGTCTCTATTCTGGTCTTACATGTGTGTTTTTGTTCCAGAACCATGCTGTTTTGATTAGTATAGCTTTGTGGCAGCTTCTGAAATTAGGTAGTGTGATGCCTCTAGCTTTGTTCCTTTTGCTCAAGATTACTTTGGCCATGTGGTCCTTGTCTTTTGTGGTTCCATATGAATCTTAGGATTTTTTTTCTATTTCTGTGAAAATGTCATTGGAATTTTGATAGGGGTTGGGGTAGTGTGGCCATTTTAACAATATTAATCTTTCCAATCCATTAACATGGAATATCTTTCCATTTATTTGTGTCTTTCTTTCTTCAATGCTTTATGGTTTTCAGTGTACAGATTTCTCACCTCTTTAATTAAATCTATTCCTAAGTATATTTTTTGATGCTATTATAAATGAGATTGTTTTCTTGATTTCTCTTTTGGTTGTTGCATTATTAGTGTACAGTAATGCTACTGACTTTTGAATATTGATTTTGTATGCTGCAACTTTACTGAATTTATTAGTTCTAATAATTTTTTGGTGATATCTTTAGGGATTTCTCTACATAAGATCATGTCATCTACAAAGTGACAATTTAACTTCTTTCTTTCCAATTTGGATGCCTAGGGAGCCGCAGTGGCTCAGGCTGGCTGTCCTGAGATTGTGCCACTGCACTGCAGCCAGGTGAGGCTATGTGTTCGAGGCCAACCTGGTCAACACTGAAAAATTTGGATGCCTTGTTATTTCTTTCTCTTGCCTATCTGTTCTGGCTAGAACTTCTAGTACTATATTGAATAGAAATGGTGAGAATGGTCATGCTTGTCTTGTTCCTGATCTTAGAGGAAAAGTTTTTAACTTTTCATGATTATGTATGATGTTACCTGTGGGTTTGTCATATATGGGCTTTACTGTGTTGAGATACATTTTTTCTATACCTAATTTGCTAAGAATTTGTATCATGAAAGGATGTTAAATTTTGTCAAATGCCTTTCCTCCATCTATTGATATAATCAAATAGTGTTCTTCATTTTGTTAACTGCTTGTACTTTTACAATTTTGTATAAAAAATCCTTCTTTATTCTGATATCACCAATATATGATCTTATATTTTCTTTGAACAGTTTTCAGTTTTCCTTTTCACTCTAGCTATCTGAAATTTACTTCTGGGTAGGATGTAATGTAGAATTTATTTTGTGTGTGTGTGTTTGGATAGCCAGTTAACTCAAAACCATTGAACTTTCCCACTGATTTATGTCACTTTCATTATACACCAAGTCTCATATCTTTGAGGGTCTGAATTAGTCCATTCTTGCACTGTTATAGAGAAATACCTGAGATTAGATAATGTATAAAGTTTAATTGGCTCATACTTCTACAAGCTGTATAGGAAGCATGGCTGGGGAGGCCTCAGGAAACTTATAATCATGGTGGAAGGTGAAAGGGAAGCAGGCATGTCTTACGTGGCTGGAGCAGGAGGAAGAGAAGAGGTGCCACACACTTATTTATTTATTTATTTTTTAAGATAGAGTCTTGCTCCATTACCCAGGCTGGAGTGCAGTGGCACAGTCTCAGTTCACTGTAACCTCCACCTGCTAGGCTCAAGCGATCCTCCCACCTCAGCCTCCTGAGTAGCTGGGACCACAGGAATACATCACCATGCCCAGCTTTTTTTTTTCTTTTTTGTATTTTTGTAGAGATGGTGTCTCATCATGTTGTCCAGGCTGTTCTTGACCTCCTGAGCTCAAGTGATCCTCCTGCCTCAGGCCCCCAAAGTGCTGGAATTATAGGCATGAGCCACTGCACCTGGCCTCCACATACTTTTAAACAACCAGGTCTGTGATAACTTACTATCATGAGAACAGCACCCAGTGGGAAATCCATCTCCATGATCCAGTCACCTCCCACCAGACCCTACCTCCAACAAAGGGGATTACAATTCGACATCAGATTTTTGTTTGTGTGCGGGGGGACACAGATCCAAACTCTATTAGGGTCTGATTCAAAAAAGTTTTATTCTGTACTGTGGTCTATTTATGTGTGCACATACCAGGACTAGACTCTTTTAATCACTCTAGGTTTCAACAAGTAAACTTGTGACGTATGGTTAGGCAAGGGATCTCATATTCTTCTGCTTCAAGTTTTGTTTTTTCTTGGCCATTTACCCTTCCATAAAAATTTTAAGGCTGGGTGCAGTGGCTCATGCCTGTAATCCCAGCACTTTAGGAGGCTAAGGCGGGTGGATCACAAGGTCAGGAGTTCGAGACCAGCCTGACCAACATGGTGAAACCCCGTCTCTACTAAAAATACAAAAAAATTAGCCGGGCGTGGTGGTGCACGCCTGTAATCCCAGCTACTCAGGAGGCTGAGCCAGGAGAATCACTTGAACCCAGGAGACGGAGGTTGCAGTGAGCCGAGATCGTGCCATTGCACTCCAGCCTGGGTGACAGAGTGAGACTCTGTCTCAAAAAAAAAAAAAAAAAAAAAAAAAAAAAAAAAGAGAATTTTAAGAACAGTCTGTCAAGTTCCATAAAATATCTGGTTGGGGTTTTGCTTAAATTGTACTGAGTTTTTAGATTTGAGAAAAATTATCAGTTTTATATCAAACTTCCGTCTTTATGAGTAGGGGCTCTCTTCCTATTCTTTTATAACTTCTTTATGTTCTCTAATAAAACTTTATAATTTTCTCCATAAATATCATATACAGACTTTGTTATTTATTCCTAAGTATCTTATGATTTTTGTTATTACAAATGGTATTTTCTTTTTTCTTTTCTTTTTTTTTTTTTTTTGAGACGGACAGGGTCTCGCTCTGTTGCCCAGGCTGGAGTGCAATAGCACGATCTCGGCTCACTGCAAGCTCCGCTTTCTGAGTTTATGCCGTTTTCCTGCCTCAGCCTCCCGAGTAGCTGGGACTACAGGCGCCTGTTACCTCGCTCGGCTAATTTTTTGTATTTTTAGTAGAGATGGGGTTTCACGTATTAGCCAGGATGGTCTGGATCTCCTGACCTCGTGATCCGCCTGCCTCGGCCTCCCAAAGAGCTGGGATTACAGGCATGAGCCACTGTGCCCGGCCTAAAATGAAATCTTTTATCTGCTTATTGCTGTGGTGTAGGGATATTGATGTTTGTGTATTCTCCTTGACCCCAGCAAGGAAATTGTTATTTCTAAGAGTTTGTAGGTTCTTGTGAATCTTCTTTGTATAGTAAGCGATCTACGTATAGTAGTTGTCTATGTATAGTGATGGCTTATTTCTTCTTTTTCTTTTTGTGTCAGTTCAGACTTCTGGCAGAAAGGTAAATAGAAACAGTAAAAACTGGTATCCTTGTCTTTACTTTGGAAGTTACTTCCTATTCCTAGTTAGCTAAATTAAAAAGATTAGAAAAGAAATAGATTCTCACTATGCAGTGGTTATTCACAGCCTCAGTCATAGAGCACGACAGCCTCAAACTCCCAGCCTCATGGACCCTGCCACCTTAGCCTCCCAAGCAGCTGAGATTACAGGCACAAGCCACCACACGGCTAATTTTTAAATATTTTGTAGTTCACTGCAGCACTATTCACAATAGCAAAGACATGGAGTCAACCCAAATGCCCATCAATGAAAGACTGGATAAAGAAAATGTAGTATGCAGCCAGGCGTGGTGGCTCACACTTGTAATCCCAGCACTTTGGGAAGCTGAAGCGAGTGGATCAGGAGTTCGAGACCAGCCTGACAGACATAGTGAAACCCCGTCTCTACTAAAAATACAAAAAAATTAGCCAGGCGTGTTGGCAAATGCCTGTAATCCTAGCTACTCAGGAGGCTGAGGCAGGAGAATATCTTGAACCCAGGAGGCGGAGGTTGCAGTAAGCTGAGATTGTGCCAGTGCACTCCTGCCTGGGTGACAGAGTGAGACTGTATCTCAAAAAAAGAAAATAGGGCCGGGCGCGGTGGCTCAAGCCTGTAATCCCAGCACTTTGGGAATAATAATAAGGTCGGGAGATCGAGACCATCCTGGCTAACACGGTGAAACCCTGTCTCTACTAAAAAAATACAAAAAACTAGCCGGGCGACGTGGCGGGCGCCTGTAGTCCCAGCTACCGGTGATTAAACTACTCGGGAGGCTGAGGCAGGAGAATGGCGTAAACCCGGGAGGCGGAGCTTGCAGTGAGCTGAGATCCGGCCACTGCACTCTAGCCTGGGCAGCAGAGTGAGACTCCGTCTCAAAAAAAAAAAAAAAAAAAAAGAGAAAAAAATAATAATAATAATAAAAAAATAAAATAAAATAAAAAAGGCCAGGCGTGGTGGCACACTCCTGTAATCCCAGAACTTTGGGAGGCCAAGATGGGCAGATCACGAGGTCAGGAGTACACGACCAGCCTGGCCAACATGGTGAAACCCTGTCTCTACTAAAAATACAAAAATTAACAGGGCATGGTGGCACTTGCCCATAGTCCTAGCTACTTGGGAGGCTGAGGCAGAAGAATCGCTTGAACCCAGGAGGCAGAGGTTGCAGTGAGCCGAGATTGTGCCATTGCACTCCAGCTTGGGTGACACAGCAAGACACCATCTTAAAAAAAAAAAAAAAAAAAGGAAAAAAAGTGTAGTATGCGTACACCATGGAATACTATGTAAAAGGGAATGTGATCATGTCCTCTACAGGGACGTGAATGGAAGTGGAAGCCATTATCTTCAGCAAACTAACACAGGAACAGAAAACCAAACACCATATGTTCTCACTTATAAGTGGGAACTGAATGATGAAAACACCTGCACACATGTGAGGGGGAACAATAACCCACTGAAGTCTGTCAGAAGGGGAAGTGGCAGGAGGGAGAGCATCAGGAAGAATAGCTAACGGATACTGGGCTTAATACCTAGGTGATGGGTTGACAGGTACAGCAAACCATCATAGCACATGTTCACCTATGTAACAAACCTGCACATCCTGCACTTGTACTCCGGAACTTAAAATAAAAGTTGAAAAAATATTTTGTAGAGACGAGGTCTCACTATGTTGCCCACTCTGCTCTTGAACTTCTGAGCTTAAACAATCCTCTTGCCTTGGCCTCCCAAAGTTCTGGGATTTTAGCAGTGAGCCACTGCACCTGGCCTCCAGTTTTGGATCCTGCGTCTTGCCACATTATTCCATGCTGGCTTCTGAAGCCAATGAGACAAAATCAGAAAGGGAAACTAAAAAGTTAAAGGGGGAGAGGGTCTCACAGGCAAGATGGAGGGAGCCTGGGATGAAGGCAGGGCTGTGGAGCTGAATGATGCCAGGAATTAAGGAGGAAGTAACAGTGTTAGGTAATAGCACATGGGACTCTTGGGCTGCAGCTACAGAAGGGAGGATCATGGCCTTAATTCATCACTTCTGAAATCCTGAAATATCTAGCTTCCTGCCCAGATCCTGGCAAGAATGCATCTATCCAACCACTATTTATAAAGTATCCAGTGCTAGGTCCCGGGAATGGCAAGAGTGAGCATCTGCAGTCATAGTCCCTGACCTCAGGGAGCTTACATTCAATGGGGCAGACAGACATCAATCTGTACATAATCATCAACAAATGTAGAACTCCAATAGGGCCAAGTGCCTCTGAGGAAAGGTACACCTTAGTGTGAGTGCTCATAATAGGGGAATCTGACCCTGAAAGGAAGGTCAGGAAGCCTTCCCTGAGGCTGTTAAGAAGCTGAGGCCTGAAGAATGAAGAGGAGCTAAGAGGAACAGAGGAAGGAGCCTTTCCAGCAGGGGGGTCTAGCCTCCCTGGAGGCTCTGTGAAGGAGGAAGCACAAGGTGGACAGGGACTGGAGTACACGAGTAAGGGGTGGGAGTGGCTGGAGAGGAGGGGCCACCCCTTGCAGGGCCTTAGAGGTCAGGTTAAGGACTTGGGTCTTTAACCTAAGATCAGTGGAAAACCACTGAATAGGTAGGTTTAAGGAGGCTGACTGAAACAATCAGATTTGCATTTTTAAAGGATCCCTCTTAGGTGTGCATCATATTGTAGAGAAGGCCATTCCCAGCCTCTTCACCTACTGCAATGATTCAGAGAAGGCCACATGGTCCACATGGTGGCTGGCTCAGGGATGTGGAGGGTTGAAAACGAGTGGACAGACTTGAGATATATTAGAGCAGATAAAATGGATAGGACTAGGTGCTGGATTAAACATTGAGATGCTCATTCTAAACCACCCCTACGTCAAATCCTTGGAAGGCAGGGGCTATGTCACATGACTATGATACCCAGGTCCCAGAACAACTCCTGACACATGGTAGACTCAAAACACATTTCCTGAAAGGGTGGAAATGATTAGCAGTCTCTCAGGTAATCCTTTGACCTCTAAGGGTATTTAATTTCTTCCAGCATGTGTCAATAATCAACCTCCTTGGTACATCATAGGGAGAGATATTGCTGAGTTCCAAAGAGTATACTCTGGGCAAGTTAATACAAGAATAAGGTCTCACTTATCCTATAACATGAAGAGTAACAGTAAACTTGTAAGAACAAGGCCTGGTGAAGGAAGGAGTAGGCACAGGAAGATGGCTCATCAAATAGGGGTGCTGGGCGTAGTGTGAGCACCTGAGGCAGGAAGAACCCAGCAGCCCTCGGGGAGAACCCAGCAGCCTCTAGGGGTAGGGTGGGAAGAGTTGGGGGAGTAGGATTTGATGGTAGGGGGTTGTCATGGGGATCTCTGGAGATTAAGCTATCTATTTTTTTTTTTTTCTATTTTTATTTTTATAAAAGAACCCTTAAGGGCATTTTTTGTTTGTTTGTTTGTTTTGTTTGGAGATAGAGGTTCACTCTATCTCCCAGGCTGGAGTGCAGTGGCGTGATCTCGGCCACTGCAAACTCTGCCTCCCAGGTTCAAGTGATTCTCATGCCTTAACCTCCTGAGTATCTGGGATTACAGGCATAGGCCACCACGCCTTGCTAATTTTTGTGTTTTTTGTACAGCTAGCGTTTTGCTATGTTGGTCAGGCCAGCCTTGAACTCTTGGCTTCAAGTAATCCACCTACCTTGGCCTCCCAAAGTGTTGGAATTACAGCCATAAGCCATCATGTCCAACCTAAGCTATCTCTTTAAAATGATCCTTCAAGAAAGTCCCAAGGAGTCTAATCCATCCACGACAACAGCAGGTCTGAGACAGCCTGGTGAAATTTCTCCGACGAAGGACAGTAGATGGAAAAGTGCCCCAGGACCTCTTATTTATATAAAAAAACAAAAATTTTTAAGACACTTAAAAGTATGGATTCTTTTCTAAGAAACAGAGGAAACTTTTCCTGGCCTGCGAGCTCCCTCAGGTATTGGCATTTTGGTCTAGAGTGAAGTGGACCTGGGCATTCCAGCTTTGAGTGGGTTCAGGGGAGACACTCAAGCTACCCCTTATGGTTACTCTGAAAATCACTGTGGCTGGGGGTGGGTGGAGCTCTGCTCTGTTATGCTTCCCATAGGTGGAGGAAGTCTGTCTCTGAGGCTGCCCTGCCACGCTCATAGAGCGCTGCAGGCTGGGGGCAGTGATGCAGCCACAGGGGCTCTGATTCCCTGCCTCCCCACTGTGTTCATCTCTTTCCTCCCCATATATGAGGCCTGGTGTCACGGCAGGTGGGTGTTCCAAGTGAAACCACAGTCACAGAGGCAAGCAGTAGAGCCTGTCCCTGATGTGGCCCTGGTGATGCTGCACCAGACTGGGGCTGTATCAGAAACCGTGCCTGTAGCCTTTGCTTCTGCAGACTTGCTGGTGCTGCACCGGCCCTGAGCAATGTCCAAAGCCCTTGCCTCACTGGTCACTGTGATGGGGACGCCCCCAGGTATGGTTCTGCTGCTGGTGTTACAGGTTGGAGTGGGGGCCAGCACCCTCGTCTACCACAAGAAGGCTCAGGTGGCACAGACGTAAGGCTGCTTGCCTGTGTGTAGAGTGGCAGGCTGTAGCGGGCTGGAGCTCTGGGGAGAGGCCCTTGCCACGCTGGCAGCAGTGATTGGGTTCAGGCAGGTGTGTGCTGCAGTGCTGGGCCAGGTGTGAGCTGTGGCAAGAGCTGTGGCCACAGTTTCTGCAGGAATAGGGCCTATCACCTGTGTGAAAGTGTTCATACAGGTCCAGGTGGGCCCCTTGGCTGAAGCACTTCCTATATTAGGGGGAGGGGAAGGGTCCCTTGCCCAGGCTGTGTAGAGAGAGGTGAGAGCAGTGGGAAGAGACTCCACATTCCAGGCAGGAAATTTGAGTGGATTTGTGGGTGGAGATGGGGGTCCCTGGTAGGGGAGTTGGGGAAGGGTCGGTTGTGACAGCTGGCGGGTGGAGTGTCATAGGAGGTAGAGGGCTGGGTCTGTCCTCTCTTCTCCTCCTCCTCTTCCTTTGCTCCCAGCCTGCAGGGAGAGGGGAAAGAGGTGAGAGCAGCATGGGGGAGGAGGAAGCAGAGGAGACAGAGGTGGGAGAGGAGAGGCTAAGCCCCACACCCAACTGGTGGTTTCAGCGGTGCCTCCCTCCTCGCTGAGGTGGACTGTGAAGGTGGAGAAACCCAGAGCACAGCCTCCTGTGAGCAACTTACCAGGGCGTTGAGGGCTGCCAGGCAAGGACAGGGCCCTCAGAGTTAGGCCTTGCCTGGGCAGGGGTCTCCTGGGGGAACCTTCCCTCAGGCCCCTGAGGCTCTGGGCTCCAGAGCTCAGCTTCTGCGTTCAGATACGCGGTCTGCTCTGCTTTGGAGACTGGGAAGCCTGAGAGAGGTAAAATCGTGCTGGGTGGTAGGTAGGGTAAGGGAGAGGGAGCTTCCCCCCATCTCCCTCACCCACTGCAGAAAGGCTTCTCTGTTTCCTTCCCCAGCCCAGTCCCACCTCCTCTGTGAGGCTGCTCCTAACCTCCCCACTGGCCCACAGTGATCCTCCTGCTTGGGAGTCACAGAGACCCCCCGCACGGGCCCTTTGCCATTCTTTATACTATAAGGCAAGGCGGTAACATTTTGTGGGGCATCTTCTGCAGCGTCCTCAGCCTTGTGAGAACATCAGAAGCACACGGAGGCTTGGGAAAATGCAACTGCTGGCCCCACCTCCAGTTTCTCAAACAGCTGATCTGGGGTGGGGCCCAAGAATTTGCATTTCTAACAAGTTCCCAGGCGATGATGATGCTGCTAGTCTGGGATCCACACTGGGAGACCCACTGATCTGTTAGGCATGTAACTTTACTTGTATTATCTCTAAATTCTCAGGGCAACCTGTTATTCTCCCCCATTTTGCAAGTGAAGAAACAGAGGGAAGACCCAGTGCCTTGTGCAAGGTCGCTCAGTTTCTAAGTGGCAGAGCTGATTTGAACCCAGGTTTGTCTGACTCTAATACTGTATCGACCCTTCTTCCTCTACCCTGTTCCTCTGCATTGTCAACTATTGCACATGTATCTTGTTCCTCAACAAAATAGTAACGTTTTCTTTTGCACACTTTGTATCTCTCACCTTGCCTGACCCAGTAACCCAGGCTTGATCGGGAGGGACTGAAGGACTTGGAAAGGAAATGCCCCGGTGGAGCCAGGATGGAAACGGGTTCCTGTGTGTCTCTCACATGGTGTTACCTAAATATACAGCCATGTCTGTGAGGTTCAGTCACGGGGGTAGGAGGGCGAAAGAACACTCGCACCAGGCCGTGGGGGTGGGGGGGGGCACGAAACGAAATGTGATAGAGAGGGGGGCGTGTGGGGCCAAGGTGAAGACTGGGGACCCGGGAGGGGGCAGGCTGTTTCAGAGTGAAGGCGGGGCGGGCAGCAGAGACAGAGAAGAGGCTGCCGGGTGGTTAGGGCTGGGGAGGACAAGGAGGGTGAGGACAATCCCAGCAGCTCTTGGAGCCAGAAGTCAGGTTAACTCCAGACTTTCGGCTTCCACTTCGGTGTCTCACCCGACTCCTCCCCACCTGCTTCTGTACCCTGAAACTCCAGGAACAACGCCCATCTGCCTCCCACTACAACTTCCCCTTATACCATTCACCTCTTGGATGCTTGGGGCCCGGGAGGAGGGGAGTCAGGATCACGGGTTCCAGGGAAGTGGGTGTAGAAAGGGGCTCCTATGAGGGTAGAAGAGGGTGTTGTCTGCTTCTGCAGGCAAGGGACCAGCCAGCCCAACTGGTCCGCAGTATTTGCTGGGGCTGGAGGATGCCCACCTGCATCTGCGGGATTGAGGGTACTGGGGAGGAGGCCGAACAAACAAGAAATCCCAAGGGTGGAGAAGGGAGCCATCGGATCGGCGGGTGGGCTGCCCAGCTGCGGAACTGGGAGGGCCAAGCGGGCTTTAGAGGGAAACACGACCGGCTCCTCTGCCAGTGAGACAGAGAACTGAGCAAGGGGGAGGAATCTGGGGCCGGAGGGGCTGGGGGTACCGAGAGCAGAGGAAACAGGAAGTGAGGGGCAGAGAGGTTGCGGGTGGTGGAAGGAACAGCAGTCGGTTCTGGAGAGGCGGTTCATCTGCCCCGAATCCCTGCACTGCCTCGGACCGGGAGTGCAGTCATGCGCCCCTGTCCCCTCAGCCTCAGGCTTGGTGCCCAGCCCCGCTCGAGGAACTCGAGTCCGGTAAGGCAGCCGCGGCTTTCCTTGATGCCCCCAGTCCTCTGCTCTCAGCCGCTGCCTGGAGGAGCACAGAACTACAGTTCCCGGGCGGCCCTCCCTCCGCTCAGCCCTGCCGCCCGGCGGGCAAGGGCTGTGCACTCGCACTCCTAGTCCGCAGCCCAGCCTGCCCTTTTTTGGGAGGTGGCCCGGGGACCGGGATGTGGAACAGGGAGCTCCTCCGCAGCCCTCCCCACCTTCCTCCCTCTTTCCAGCTATAGAAACCAGCTGCTCACAGTGACTTCCAAACATCACGGTCCTTCCCACATCTACAAACATCCCTTTCTCTTTTGAGCCATTTTCCTGCTTTCCCTTTAGTCTTGAAACCCTGGATTTCAGCCTGGGCGACTCAAGTTTTAGGGGAAGTCTGGGGTCCGACTTGGCACCTGTTTTTTATCCTGTCTTCCAGCTTCATAGATAGTTCCTATTTTCATACATATTTGCTAATTTGGAGTTTCCGACGACATATCATGAATAACCCGACATTTTCTCCCCATTTCCAACGCTGATTTTACATTATTTCTAGGCCTCCCTCCCCAATCTATTTCCCTTTTTCTTCTACACTCCTGATAAACAGACACACAGAACTGCAGGTTTCAAAGAGGAAAAAAGCACGTTTGTTGTTGGTAGGAGGGCGTGAAGGGGAGGGTTCTTCACCTTCTCCAACACGTTGTATAGATGGGAAGTTGCAGGGCAATAGAAAAGGCAGCAGATGGGGGCGTGTTTTGCCCCACTCTGTACAATATAGAAGAATCTCATATAGATACTTTGTATAAAAGCCACGTGTCCTCATTTGTGTCCTCTTGTTGGCGGGCTGGGCTGGGGATACTGGGGGACAAAGAAGCTGGGGTGATGGACCAGGACACAGGGATACCCCATGGTCCCCTTCCTCTGGCTGTCCCCTGGTGGGGTCACTTTGGATCCTTGGTGGGAGCATAGCACAGCTCCAGTGGCCGGGACACCTTCCAGAATTTCTCATTCACCAGCTCCAGGGTCAGCGAGCCATTCAACGTCTGAGGAGGGAGTAAAAGGGGGAGGGGAGGAAAAGAGAGAAGAAAGTTGGAGAAGATGGAAAAGGAAATGAATGAGAGGCAAAAGGTGGAAGGGAGGAAGAAAGAAAGAAAAAAGGAATAATAAAAGGGATGGGGCAAAAAAGGACACGGATGATGGGAAAGGAGAAGGGACATAGAAAGAGATGGAGAATATATAGGGGAAGAGTGCTGATGAGTTAGACCAGGTTCATGGTTCTATGTGGCCCAGATCACCCTCCCTCCTCTCCCCTCTTCTACTACTGCCCTCAGAAGCTCTCACCGTGAACGCCCCGCCTCCAGGTGCGATGTAGATGGTGTACTGCTTTTCACTGACGCCCTCCAGGCTGGGCAAAGCAGGCTCCTCAGGACCGTCACCTCCTCCGGCACCCCCGCCCTCCCCGCCACCCCCATCAGGTCCTCCGGTGTCAGAGGCGCCCCCTCCAGGCCCTCCTGGCTCCCCTGCTTCCTGCTGCTGCCTCCGCTCAAGGGCAATGCGCAGGGCCAAGTACTTGGAGAGGTGGTCCACTGTGGCATTCCCAGTTGTCTTCACATACCTGGAGTGGGAGGGAGGACAGGCTTAGAGCCAGGACGCCTCAGATGGGGACTGGAGGTAGGGGCTTTCCAAAATGGATTCTGGGTTGGGGTAGTATTTTGGGTTTGGGCAAAGCCCACTTCTGATGGAAATCTGTGATCTTTGGTTTCTCAGTGGCTGGGGGAAGGACAGGGCTCCTCACCTAGTCTGGCAGTATTCTCCCTTCTCCACGAGCAGGGGGTGGGGCCGGAACACGAGCTCAATTTCTCCACCTGGCTCTGGGGGGCTGGGGGCCCCAGGAGGGCTTGGGGGGCCCAGCGTTCCCCCTCCCAGAGTCCCTCCCCGGTCACCAGAGTCTTCCGAACCGGCACCCCCACCCACCCCACCAGCGCCGCCTCCCCCTGTCCCTACACTGCTCCCCCCTGCACCCCCTCCACGGGGTCGCTTGGGAGCAGGGCCTGGGGCAGAGTCAGGGGCGGAGTCTGAGCTCACATCTTCTCCATCCCCTTCTCCCTCCCCAGGCTCTCCTTCCCCCCCACTCATCGTTGTGGTCTGATCTGACCCGGGTATCGGCCGCCTCACACGCTGGGCCCTGTAGAAGCAAGTGATTAAGGTTAGAAAGCATCCAGGATAAAGGGCTTACACTTTAAACTTCAGAGAATTAAGAGATAAGAAAAATCCTCATGATGATACCTAACATTTATTAAACACTAACTGTGTGCTAAGCACTCTGCTAAGTGTTTTGCACCAATCCCCTCACCTAATACAATGAATCCTATGACACAGGTAATTATATTATCTCTATTTTATGGCTGAGGAAACTGAGGCTTAGAGAGGTTAAGTAACTTGTTAGCGATCATAGGCTGACACCTCTCAAAATGTGGTAGCAGCACAGACATCCCCTGGGAGCTTGTGAAATGCAGACTCTCGGGCCCAACTGTAGACATACTGAATCAGAGTTTGCATCTGAAGAAGATCTACAGGTAATTTGGATACACATGAAAGACTGAGAGATGCTGGCCTAGGAGGTGATTTAACTTCCAGCAGTATAAATCCAGAGCTTATTCTCAAAATCGCTCTACTGTTCTAACTTCTAGAAAGTCAAGAGGTAAACTGTATTTTTCCTTCTTTTTTTTTTTTTTTTTTTTTTTTGAGACTGGGCCTTTTTCTTTCGCCCAGGCTGGAGTGCAGTGGTATGATCATGGTTCACTGCAGCCTCCACTTCCTTCCTAGGCTCAAGGGATCCCCTTACTTCAGCCTCCCAAGTAGGTAGGACTACAGGCATGTGCCACCATGCCCACCTAAATGTTTAATTTGTTGTAGAGATGAGGTTTCCCTATGTTATTCAAGGTGGTCTCAAACTCCTGGGCTCAAGTGATCCTCCCATCCTCACCTCCCAAAGTGCTGGGATTACAGATGTGAGTCACTGTGCCCAGCCCTATATTTTTCTTAAGAATAGCAGTGCCAGTTGTTTACTAAGAAACTGCAATTTATACCCATGATTTCCAGCCCTAATGATCAGTCTGTGGTCAGCTCTTAGGATGCTGAGGCTTAGAAGCTAGCAGGCAACAAAGACTGATCCACGGACCCATCCCACCACTCCTGCTTCTCTCCTGACCCTCACACCTGTGCATGGCCTGCATTCGTAGCCCCTCCTCAATGCTGGAGCTCAATGCCTGCTGGTTGTGCAGGCGGCTCAGGCGGATAAGCACTCGATCTTGATGGGCCTCATATTCCTCTCGGCTAGGATAGATCTTAGAGATCAGGGCATCAAAGTTGGGGTCTGGCCGTAGGGATCGCTTGGATACCAGCTTCTTTCGACAGGTAGGACACTCCTTGTTCCTGGGGTAGAAGAAGGGAAGCCCTGAGTGGTCAGTCAAGGGAACTGAAGCCTAAGCTGAACCAAGACCAGTGAGAGGGCCCTAACTTTGTACCCCTTCATCTCATCTCAAACATGTCTCTCCTATTACCCGCTCCGTAGGGCTGTGACAATGCAGTCAGAGCAGAATCTGTGGAGGCACTCCTTGGTGGTCATCGTATTCTTCAGCATGTCCAGGCAGATAGGGCACATGAGTTCTGAATGCAGTGACCGAGGGGAAACAGCAATCTCTGTGCCATCCATTATGGCTTCCTGGAGGCATCAGTGAGTAGAAAGGTGGTGTGGGTTAGAGGGAAAGGGGTTTTAGAAACAGCAGCCCATAAAATAAGAGTTTTGAAAAATACAGTGAGAAGGCAGAATCTGGGTACCCATGCTGGTCTCTATTCGAGACAAGAATTCTGAGAAAGAGAAGGACTGATGACTTGGAGCAAATGGAGAAAAGACAGACTTTAGTGTCCATTAACTAAGAGTAGGAGCTTTGGAATAGGAGGATCTGAGGTAACTAAGTGGCCTAGGAGTGAAGATGGCACAAATCTGTGGCTGAGAAAAACTATTCGACAAAAATTTTTAAAGTCCTGGTGCTACCTGTATTAGAACCCCATAGGGTGCCTGTTAAAAATTCAGATTCTGAGAACCCAATCCACTACTGAATCAGAATGTTGGGGAGCATGAAGCTCTGCTTTTAATAAACTCGCAAGGTGAGTCTTATATGCACTGACTTATAATACTGAATGAGGAACAGGGAAGGTAATTTTTGTGTTTGCGATCTTTCAAATGAAGACAATAATACTTGCTCCACCTCTCTGGCAGGACTGTTTTGAGGATTAAATGAGGTAAATGCGAAGTGCTTTGGAAAGATTAAGGTGATTCAAAGATAGGGCCAGGCAGGGCAGAATAGAGCAAATTATGGAAAAGAAGCTGTGTGATGGGGTCTGTGGATGGAGGGGTTTGCGGGAGGGGGTAAGCCTGAAAGGGAGAATGCCTGTCACCTGCGGGGTCCGGTGCAGCTCATACAGACTCAGTTCCCACGTTTTGCTGGCATTCTGGGCATTCGCCGGCGTCGTCATGGTGACCGGGCACAGACCCCCCCCCCACCAGGGCTCTACAGCCGAGGAGGAGGCGAGGAAGGCTGGGGGTGGGGGAAAGGGGAGGAGGGCGTTAGGGGGGCCGCCCCTCGCGCAGACCCCGCCCCTCCAGAAGCGCCCCTCTCCGCCCCCGCTCCCGCCCCCGCGCCGGCACTGCCCCTCACCCAGCTCCAGCCGTTCGCGCTCCCGCCGCCGCCGCCGCGCCTCTCTCTAGGCCCGGGCTCCTGCGCCAAGTTCGCTGGGTCCGCAACTGCTGCTCAGACAGCAGCTCCCGCCACCGCCGCCGCCATGGCCCGGGCGCTGGGGCCCTACGTCACTTCCGCCTGCTCCTCCGCTACACCCGCCCCCCCGCCGGCGGAGACGTCACCCGCCATTCGCGGCGCGGGTGGGATGGGACGTGGACGCCGAGGTTCTCCCGCCCACGGGACGAGCTCGTCCCACGTGAGGATCCTGCGTCCCGGGAGTTCTGCGCCACTTAGGGAACCACGGTCTCCGCCCCCGGCCCAGCACCGTCGCGCGGCCAACAACCTTAGCCTCGGTTCCCTTCCAGAGGCCCCCACCCAGGGCCTCAGCTCCAGGGGGCGGGGCCTGGAATATCTGGGACCCCAGGAGGGGACAGAGGGTTCGTGAAAAGGGCTACCTCCCCCACTCTGCGTACCCTGGCGACTCTGGGGATCAACCCCCCTTACTTCTCCGTAACCCCCATTCCAGGATTCCGTGGAAAAAGGCTGCAAAAGATCCTCTGCCGCTTTTGCCCTCTAGTCCAGAGAACGCACCTAGGTCCCGATGTGCTCGGGATTCCCCTTACCACCCTGGGGACTCCCTCCACCCTCCACTTTGGTTCTCCCTAGACCCTCCGACCCGCTCTCCCCCTCGAGGTTTGGGGGCGGCGGCTCGGGACGTCCAGACTCAACTCTCGGCCAGAGCCATAGACTCGAGAATTGCGTTTGGACAATCAGGAGCCGCGGCCCGGGGCGGGGAAGGGAGGGAGGCGCACGGGAGGAACGGGAGGAATGGAGACACCACGCGGAAACAGGGACACACACAAGATGGGGCTCCCATTGGGGAGTGGGGGTGCGCGTGTGGGTGGGGTACACAGGGTCAGAATGTCTGGAGTGGGAAGTGGGCAGAAGCCTCTTCCAGGACTCTAAAGTAAACGAAGGGGATGGGGAGGAAAGAGAAGAGGAAGGGGCAGAGCGATCCCCATTGAGTGTAGGGAATGAGAGGGATACGGAGCGAGGGGGTAGGGGGCAGTTAGAGACCCTGATGGACGTCTTGTCCCCGCCCGAGCTGAGGCTCCCGGACTTGGGCTGCGGCTGCCAGGGGGTGGCCTGTCTCTGGGACAAGGCAGCAGTGGGTGCCCTCGCCCCCCACCCCAGTTCCCCCCTACTTCCCTGTCCTCTCCTTCAGTCCGTGGCCAGTCCTTATGTGGGCGCCAGAGTCGATTAGCGCAGACCCCCCTCCCCTTCCTCCTCCTCTTTCCAGCCCCCTCCCTCCTGCTCTCTCCAGCCCCTTTCATCGGCTGGTTCATTCCCCTAATCCTGGCCCCCTCCCCTAATCCCCCCCATCCGACCCCAGGCCGGCTGCAGCTATTGTAAGGTGGAGAGAAAGGGGAGGGGGGGACTCAGAGAAAGGAGAGGGGTGGGGGAGGGCCACCTGTTCCAAGACCCCCTTTCAAGGCCAGACTGGACACCAAGATGAGGCCATGAACAAATCAACCTTGGGGACCATAAGAACCCAGGGAGTTGGGGGGAGGGGACTGGTGCTGCAGAACCAGTGGAAAGGGGTGATGCAGAAACCCCTCCCTCCAAAAAGACCCGGAGTGTCACGCATACACAGTGACACACACTCTTTCCTCTCAC
Organism: Macaca thibetana thibetana; assembly: GCF_024542745.1. Classification (NCBI taxonomy): domain Eukaryota; kingdom Metazoa; phylum Chordata; class Mammalia; order Primates; family Cercopithecidae; genus Macaca; species Macaca thibetana. Next base: position 34,014,011 of record NC_065581.1, on the reverse strand, counting down.
ACCCGGCGGCGGGGGTTGCCCTGGGAGACCAGGCAGTGAAAGGGAACAATCCTTCGGGAAAGGGAAAGGAGGGGGAGGTGGGGAAGGGTCTGAGGGCTTGGACACAAGAAGAACCGGAGGTGGCAGGGAAGAGGATTTGGAATTTATTAGGGTCACAAGCACCCCTGCTTCCCATATTCAGCATTCCTGAGCCATACACTGCCACCCCTTTTGTAGCCTGGGAACTTAGAGTCCTCATCAGCAGGAGGCCAGGCAGAGTGATGGGGGGGTGAGCAGAGTCCAGGGTCCTTGAGGCGGTTACATGAAAAGACCTCCTGGGAGGGGCAGAAACATTTGGACAGATGCATGGGTGGAGAGACAAATGGGCTAGGGGGTGCCCACTTTTGTCCCTGGCCTTGGGGACCTCTGCCCTTCCCAGTGGCTCCAGACTCCCCTTACTTGCTTTCTCATATAGTCTGGGTTCTACTTCTCTGCCCTGTCCCTCCCCATGCTGGCCTCATACCAGTGACTTCCACTGAGGCCCCTGTGATGTATCCACTGTCTTCAGATGCCAAGAATGCGACCACATCTGCCACATCTACGAGAATGGTGGGGAGAGGGCAGAATCCTGCTCACTCCTATAGACCCAAAATAGCTATAATCTCCCACCAAAGACATCCCTCCCCACAAACCTCTCCACAGACACCAACCACCAGTCCCGTAGAAAATCCCAAAACCCTGGGGATCTCTTCATTCAGGCCCCCTTCCCAGGGACTCCTCTCCATTCAGTGCTCACCCTCAGGGTCCCCCAAGTATCCCATCGGGATCATTTCAGTAATCTGTAAGGAAATACTCATGTGGGTGAAAGCTGCTTTTATGGATTTTTTTGAAGACTGAGTCTGTGACCCTTTTTTGTTTTCATTCCTCATACATTCATTGAATATTTAATGTTTGCCAGGAACTGTGCCCAGTATTCTCTCTCTGTGAAGCCCAGAGAGATTGAGTCTCTGAATGCTTATGCCCTCCACCCACAGCCTCCTACCTTGTCCACCACTTTCTGTGGCACTTTCTGTGTCATGGGTGTTGCAATGAACCCTGGGAGGACAGAGTTACAGCGGATCCCATGTCTGTGGGAAGGAGAGTGGCTGCTGATTCTGGAGAAGGCTGAATGCTGGTCCCTCCTTCAGACCCCCCAGGTGCTCCCCAGCACCCTCAAGCATCTGACCAACCGTCCAAGCTCCCGGGCTGCAGTCTGGGTCAGCCCAATCACTCCAGCCTTGGATGCTACATAGTTTGTCTGCCCCATGTTCCCCACCTATAGGTGAGTCAGAGATGTGGAATGAGTCAGGAGTCTCAAGGAGGAGTTCTCCTCTCTATGCCACTTGGCTGGCTGACCTCGTCCAACTCAACCTGACCTTTCCTGTGATGCTACTAATGTTGATGATGGAACCACGACAACCACTGGACACCAGGGCTTGTGCTGCAGCCTGAGTGACTAGGAAGGTACCCTGGCGGGAAAGGGTAACAAGGGAGAAAAGATCAGCTGGGGTGACAGCCCTCCTTCAACTCCCTCTCCAGGCTAAGGGGGCCAAAAGTAGCAGGTTCAGAGATCGCCACCTTGAGGTTGACAGCTATGACTTTGTCCCAGTCATCCTCAGACATGTGCAGCAGAAACTCATCCTGGGTGATGCCCGCACAGGACACAACGACAGATGGTGGGCGAGAAAAGCAGGCCTATGGGAGGGGGAAGTTACGCATCAAAACGCCCCCCCGCCAAAAAGCCGGGGCAGTGGAGGTAATATTAGAGCTTTAGAGGGGTAAGGTAGCCTGGCGTTCACCTGCACTTGTTCCAGCAGGCGCCTGGCGGCTCTGGCTTCAGACACGTCAGCCTGGAAGGCAGCGTGGTTCCCTCGGGGCGGCCCCTCCTTGTTCCCTGGCCCGCCCAGCAGCTGCACCGTCTCCTGTGCCGCTGCCCCGTCCAGGTCGCAGGCAGCTACGGTGGCCCCCTCTCCGGCCAGGCGTACACTGACTGCTCGGCCGATGCCGCTCCCCGCACCTGAGGTAGGACAGAACACGCCGGACCGGGCAAGGGGAGGAGGCGGCAGAGATCAGAGGTCACAGGGCAGAAAGTTAGTAAAATGTGGATAAGGGGTCAGAGGTCACAGCAGCCGCGGACTCCAAGGGCAAGCCCCTGACATCACTCCAACACCCCAAACCGCCCCAGGAGAGAACCCCCTCAACCTGTGACCAAGGCCAGTGCGGAGCGGAGCCGGTTCTGGAGCTGAGACGCCATTGCGGCCTGTGGGTGGGTGGGAACCCCAGCACTAAGCCAATCCCAGCGCAGAGGGGGGTGTGGCCAGGGCAAAGCCGGGGCCAATCAAAGACCCGCCAGCCTTAGGCCATCTGTGGCCACCAGCGCAGGCCGACCTCCCACTGCGGGGGCGTGGCCAGACACTGCTGCTTAGGGGCCCCGGGTGCGGAGAAGACAGGGGGCCCCATTCCCCCCAAAAAGACAAAGACTGCATGTGGGGCGGAAGATCGGAGGACTTTATTTCCGGTTGCCACCCCTCCCCCTCGAGTGGAACAGTGATATAAAAGGAATAGAAACAAAAAAAATCAGGCCATGAGATTACCAACTAACCCTCTCCCACCCCCATCCCCCGGAATCACTCCCAAATTAGGACACATGATTGATGTCTGATGTTTATCCCCGACTCCTCCTGTTACCCTCTCTGTCCAGGACTCTGGTCTTCTCTGAAGCCTTCACCGACTGGTGGGAGAAAGGGAACTGGACCTTGGAGAACTTTCTGTATGGCAACTTGGTTCTCCGAGAACAGGTGGGGTAGGGGACACCAGGTAAGCTGCCATCACCCCCTCTCCCTTCCAACCTTCTTCATGGCCCCAACATGGTCAAGGGGTGCCCAACACTATCATCCCTCTGGCCTCTCATTCTCACTGCTCCAGCCTCTAAGACTGCCAGCCCTTGAAGGCCCTAATGCCAAAGTAACCATTCTCCCAGTCTACAGTTCCTTCCTTTGGCAGATGTCCCTGGCCAGGGCCCCCAACCTCTACACACCACTGACCTGGAGTTAGGGGTAGAAGTTTGGGGCAGGAGTAGTTTATCCCACGCCTCACTCGAGATGGGCAATCAGCACCATCATGACAACTCCCCCCAGCAGCCCCAGCACCTCCAGAAGTGACTGCAATGGTGATGCCTCCCTCAGCAGCTCGGGCAACACAGACACTGTTGCTACGTAGATAAAGCCACCTGCAGTAAATGGCAGGACCCAGCCAGGACCTGCACCACCTGCAACTTCACTGCCCACTGCTCCTCCTTCAGTGAGAAGGGCACAGGCTGTGCCTGCCAGTGCCCCTACTGCTGTCAGTAGTTGCAGACGCATTGCCTGATGGGCAGAAAAGAGAAAAACGCACTCACCAATAGCTAAATATTATCAGTGGTTTAGAAGTGGCTGGTGGGGTATAGGTATAGGGGACATGGATTTGGAAACTAAACATCAAAGTAAAAAGAGAGGAGGGGGCAGTCTAGAATAGACAATTTCTGAAAAATCTTAGCGATCAGAGGTCCTTTCCAGACTTTCTGATTGAGTAGGCGTGTGTGTGTAAGACTCCACTAAACCATTCAGATGGTTTATAGACCACAGTTTAAGAAATACTGAGCTAAAGGACAAAGTAACCAGAACTTCTTTCCCCTCATTTCTAGAGGACTTGTCAATGACAGTATGAATTGTTTGGAACTAACAAGAGGCTGTTTGGGTTTAGGGTGAGTGAGGAGAAATAAAGGGTTTGAGGTAGCTGTGTTTGGCAGACATCACCAACCTGCTTTTTGCTGCAGCCAGACTGGACCAAGATGGCAAAGTCTCCGACCTCATGGGGCACTTCATGTAGCAGGACAGTCATTGTGGTCAGGATCCCTAGCCCCCGACCCCCTCGAAAGGAAGCCCCAATGGCCAGACCATCAGTGAAGTTGTGTGCCAAGTCAGCAGCCAGATTCAGGTACCCTGACACACGCAGATCTTGTACAGGACGAGAAGAGAAAATGATCAGAGGCCTCAATCACCACTTGTTCAGTCTTGGTCAGTTATTCTCACACCTCCCCTCAGAGACCACTTCACACCCAGTCTTTTTTTTTTTTTTTTTTTTTTTTTTTTTTGAGACGGAGTCTCACTTGTTCACTGCAAGCTCCGCCTCCTGGTCACGCCATTCTCCTGCCTCAGCCTCCTGAGTAGCTAGGACTACAGGCGCCCGCCACACGCGCCGGCTAATTTTTTGTATTTTTGGTAGAGACGGGGTTTCACTGTGGTCTCGATCTCCTGACCTTGTGATCCGCCCGCCTCGGCCTCCCAAAGTGCTGGGATTACAGGCTTGAGCCACCGCGCCCGGCCTTACACCCAGTCTTTTAGTGTTTCCGAGACACCTGCCATTACCCACAGCACATATTCCATGTGATTTGTGATGATGTCCCTTGCCCAAATTTATGACCAACTCTGGCCCTTACCTAAGCCTCTTTTTTCTTCTTCAGCATTCTGAGGTCTCACTGGCCCATCTTTGGGTACCGTGCTCCCTCCTCGCCTCTTCTGAACCCCCCCTGTTTCCTTTTCTTCTTCTTCTGAGCTCTGCTTCTCCTTGGTAGAACGCTCTGAGGGAAGAAAAGAGTTAGTCAGCGTGGAGAACAGATCTTCCAACATGTCCTCTCCCTCCTGAGGGCCGTAAGATGAGGAGATTCTGAGGCAGGCAAGTCAGCTTTCGGGAAAGTTGTTCCTGGGCTCACCTTGTCTTCCATGTCCATGACTTCCATGTGTGTGACTGTGAGCGTGTCCATGTCCATGACTGTGACCATGTCCTCCTTTCACATGTCTCACAAATTTCTCCACAACAAGAAAGGCAACAATTCCACTGAGAACCCACAGTCCCACAGACAGAATGGGGCCCTGGCCTGGGAATGGAGGCATTGAGACATTAAAGGAGATGTGCATTACAGACTCCTCCTCCTCAAGTGCAGGAGGTGAGGAATAGGGAGAGACAGACCTTCCCCAGCACCCCAACTCCCATCCCCATCTGTCTTTTCCTCACCACTGTGGGAGTGTCCATGTCCGTGTTGCTCCAGAGTGTGGTGAGAATGAGGTTCTGGAAGATGGGGGGGAAACCAGATGAGGGAATATCTGACACAAAGGGTGTGTATTTGGGGGAATATCGAAAGGTCAGGGATCATAAAGGAGAAAGAACCCTTTTCCCCCAAAGAACAAAATAGGTTAGATTTGAGGTAGAAGTCAGAGGTTACTTACCAAGAGCATGAGGAATGAGGTGCAGGAAGGCATCTCCCAGGAGGCCACCGGAAGCAAAACTGAGCAAGATCTGAAGTAGAGAGCGATGCCGGGGGGAGTTTGACTCCACGGGGATAAGGAAGAGGACAAAAAATGGAGCTGCTGAGATCAGCACTGTGGCCCCCAGTGCCTGGTGAGGGAGAGTCAGGGTCAAGTACTGTGGTGTTTTCCAACAATCCAGAACCAGCCCCTCTCTCTCCCATCCCCTGGAGACTCACATAAGCCCAGAGAGTGACAGCATCCAGGTCCTGCTTGATGCCTGGAGCCCCAGACTCCCCATAGCCTCCATGGCTATGCTCATGGTCATGTCCATGTCCTCTGTGGAAGAGGCTCTCATGGGAGTGGCCATGGCTATGGCCATGGTGTAAATCCTCATGTGAATGTCCATGGTCGTGACCGTGGGTATGTCCATGCCAGATGCTCTCGTGAGTGTGGCCATGGCCATGGGCATGGCTGTGTCCATGGTGGAAATCTTCATGTGAGTGCCTGTGACTGTGGCCATGGAAGTCCTCTTGCAGATCGTCGTGCAGGTCGTCATGACCCGCGAGTCCAGCCACCAGAAGCCCCAAGGCCGCCCAGGTCAGCAGTCCCACGGCCACCCAGTGGGGGGCCCCCAGGCCTCTGGCCATCACGCTGACCAGAGGGACAGAGACAGTGACTCCACTTGACTCAACTCTATACCTACACAGGGTCAGCTTTACTCCAATAGCGCCCTCCGTCCACCTCTATGGGCCGCTCTCCCATTCCCTTAAGTTCCCACCTACCTACATTGTTCCCAAGACTAGTTCTCTTTATCCCGAACCCCCTCCCGGATGTAGGGCCCTGGGACACTAGTCTTTCACCAGCCACTTTACAGACTCTCTGGGCCCTCGTCTCTATGACTCATTAGGTAAGGAAAAGGCCTAGAAAGGATGGTAGAGAAAAACAGAGAATTCTCACCAGCTCCGGGATCCTCTCCTTTCCCGGTTTGCTCGGACGTGGCAGTCCCGCCTTTAGCTCCCGCGAGAACAGGAAGTTCCGTTCCACCTTCGTCCTAGTGCCTTTACCAATATGGCGGTACTCTGGTAGCGACGAATCCATCCTGCACTGATGCGCATGCGCGAGTGTGGAGGTTATTTGAGGGGAGGGTGGGCGAGGCGGGCTAACAGGCCGGAGGAGACCGCCTCCTCGGTTTCCAACTAGACGAGGGGGCGGGAACTCGCGCCGAGACTTCCCGTCTGTACAAAGATGGCTGCCACATTGGCGCTGTCATTTTGGTACAGAGCAGAGCGACGGGCTTAATTCTACCCAATCCAGGCCAGAGTCTTTCTCTCAGGGGCTTCCTCGTGCTCAGCTACTCCTCCGATCAACCCCTGGGAATCCCTGGGAGCTCTTCGGTATCCCTACTCTCAGCCAGGGATATGTCTTGGGCCGCTCGCCCGCCCTTCCTCCCTCAGCGGCATGCCGCAGGGCAGTGTGGGCCGGTGGGGGTGCGAAAAGAAATGCATTGTGGGGTCGCGTCCCGGTGGCGGCGGCGACGGCCCTGGCTGGATCCCGCAGCGGCGGCGGCGGCGGCGGTGGCAGGCGGAGAACAACAAACCCCGGAGCCGGAGCCGGGGGAGGCTGGACGGGACGGGATGGGCGACAGCGGGCGGGGTGAGTGTCCCAGCAGAAGGGCAGGCGAGCCAGTAACCGCGTTATCTGCAACCCCTCCCCCACACCCTCCTCTGGTTTTCCTGGCGCTCCCGCCCCCTTGTTTGTAAACACGCGTCCCCTCCCTCCCGAGGGCCTTAGCACCCTCCTCCCCGGGGCGGGGCGGGGAAGGGGAGCTTCCGCCCTCCTAACCGTGACCGCTTGAGGCCTTGGGCACCGGAGGTCGCGGGCGTGGGAAGGGCACGATTCCTCTTAAGCTTCAGAACTTTGGGCGTTTAAAGGCAGATCCTGCGTCGTAGGAGGGGTCTCTCCCGCCTATCTCTTTCCCCTGCACGCTCTGGCTACCTGGCTTTACGCTGGGAATAGAGGGGCTCGATGGTCTACCCCACGTGTTGCCCCACCCACGAGACAGGTGTGGCTTTAGGATGACCTGGTATTCAAATAGATCGGTTGGAAAATTTTCCTCACCTGAACTATCCTCCTCTCCTTGTCACCTCCCTCCTCTCACCACAATGAGGAGTTATGCTGTGTTTTTTTAGCCAGTCAAATATAGCAGTGGGGGGTTGTATATCAATTTTAGTGACACTAATGTTTATTAATAAGTTCTGATAACCCACTACCATCGGACCAGCCGGAGTTACACAGTTGTTTGACAGCAGGGTGTCTCTGGACTTGGGGATGGGTGGAGTGGGCTGGGTCCGGCACGGTGGGGTATTAGAGAATTAAAGTCTCTAGTTGGATGTTTGAAGACTCATTTTCTTTTTTTGTCTCTTCTGTCTCTTTTGTGTCTGTGTACGTGTACATACCCCTCCCTAAGACTCCCGAAGCCCAGACAGCTCCTCCCCAAATCCCCTTCCCCAGGGAGTCCCTCCCCCTTCTCCTCCTGGACCACCCCTGCCCCCTTCAACAGCTCCATCCCTTGGAGGCTCTGGGGCCCCACCCCCACCTCCGATGCCACCCCCCCCACTGGGCTCTCCCTTTCCAGTCATCAGTTCTTCCATGGGGTCCCCTGGTCTGCCCCCTCCAGCTCCCCCAGGATTCTCCGGGCCTGTCAGCAGCCCCCAGGTGAGAGGTTGTGACCAACTTACTGCCTGGCCACTTTCGTTTTCTTGTTTTCCTTGTAACCGAGGATCCATATGTGAACTTCCCCATGGCCCATTGACCTTCCAATTCTCTAATCTTGTCAGTCCTGTGGTCTTTGTGAGACCCCTTGCCTTTCCTGAGGTGACTGATGTTTCAGTGCATGCTTCCTCCCCTAAAAGAACCCTAATATTCTTTGTTTTTGTGTGTGTGTGTTTTGTTTTGTTTTGTTTTTTGAGATGGAGTCTTGCTCTGTTGCCCAGGCTGGAGTGCAGTGGCACGATCTCGGCTCACTGCAACCTCTGCCTCCTGGGTTCAAGCGATTCTCCTGCCTCAGCCTCCTGAGTATCTGGGATTACAGGTGCCTACCACCACGCCCAGCTAATTCTGATATTCTTGATGTCCTTTTCATCTATCAGTGATTTTCTGCCCTTTTGGTCCCATCTGCTTTCCCAAGACACCTGCCCTTCAGGGTCACTGTGTTGCACAATTTCGGGGGGCCTGTTTATTCTCTTTGGGGTTGTGCTCCAGGGATGGCCCTTCACATAGACTGCAGTGTAAATGATGCCCTCTGGAATGTGCACTGCAGGGCCTTGCTTAGTGGTAGGGAATGATTTCCATCACTTCTGTGAGATTCTCCTTCCCAACAAGTCTTCCTGTGACTTCCCTATTTCCCCCATCCCAGATTAACTCAACAGTGTCACTCCCTGGGGGTGGGTCTGGCCCCCCTGAAGATGTGAAGCCACCAGTCTTAGGGGTCCGGGGCCTGCACTGTCCACCCCCTCCAGGTGGCCCTGGGGCTGGCAAACGGCTATGTGCAATCTGCGGGGACAGAAGCTCAGGTATGGGGCTCAGAGGATGAACAGAGAGGGAGAGTCTGGGCCGTGTATCATCACCTGTGGGATTCCCAGGGCTTATGGGGTTTGGTCAGAGCAAGTGACCTGGGGGAGGCTTGATGAGAGTAAAGAAACTGAAGCTGAGATGTAGGATGCAATTGGGGGGAAGGTCAGAGGGAAAAGGGAGTGCCTGTAGGGTTTCTGAACAGTGGGGAGACTGGGACTGGATCATCACTCAGCTCCTGGTTCCCTATCTCTGTATTTGGCAAACGGAGAGGACTTAAACTTTAAGTTTTGCTAGGGGGAGATTGGAAAGAGACTAAATGGCGAAGCTGTCTCCATGCAACCTTCTTATTGCTCCTCCCGTTTCCCTGTAGGCAAACACTATGGGGTTTACAGCTGTGAGGGTTGCAAGGGCTTCTTCAAACGCACCATCCGCAAGGACCTTACATACTCTTGCCGGGACAACAAAGACTGCACAGTGGACAAGCGCCAGCGGAACCGCTGTCAGTACTGCCGCTATCAGAAGTGCCTGGCCACTGGCATGAAGAGGGAGGGTAAGGACCTTCCCTACCCAGGTGTCTTAGACCACATACCCTTCTCCCCTGTCCGACTCAGACTGTGTACGTCTCTGGAAGGTTGGACTGTTCTCTTTCCTCTAGAGGGCGATATTTGATTTCTCTCTCCCTTTGCAGCTCTCCTCCCTGTTACCCTGTTCTGGCCCTTCAGTTTCCTTCTTAATGATTAGGCCTCTGTGGCCTGCACCTGTGACCCCTCCCTAGACTGGTCCTAGGATAGAATAACTTTTCCTTACCCATGATGGGCTGTCTCCCCATTTCTAACCTAAGTAGTTCCTCCTCTCTTTGATTCCATGGACCTTCTCTGGTCTTTGTTTCCTGTTATCTGTGGTCTTTCCTCTAACTCCTGGGACTCTGACACTCTTAAGCTTACAGACTTTACTGAAGACCTCAGGGCTTCCCTTCCTTCTCCATCTTATCTTCTTAAGTCAGATTCCTAGGATTCTGAGAGACCCTTTAGAGTGCATCTTGGTCAAAACGCCCACTTTAGAGAAGATGAGCCTGAGGCTTGGCTTTCCCAAGGTCATGCAACAAAGGAGTGGCAGGCAGGTTTGGGATCAGAACCCACATCTCTGAAGACCTAGGCCAGTGCTCCTTTCACTGCCTATTTGTTGAGTAAGAAGAGCACAAGATTTGCACTCAGACACACTTAGATTAAGTTGTATGACCTGCTATGTAGTATATGAATTTAAGCAAACTAATCTCTTTGAATCCCAAGTTCTTCATCTTTAAAAATGAGAATAAATGCTTCCAGCATCATTATGATAATTGAATAAATGTTAAAATGTGCTTAGCATGTTTCTTGGCATATTTTATTTAAAAAAAAATTTTTTTTCAATCAGCTTTCTCAGGCATGTTTTTTTAACCATGTAGTAGGCTCTCCATTTAAATTCCTCCCTAATTCTTTTACCTACCTCACCTTTCCAGACTGACTTATCTGCCCTTTTATAACCCTTGCTTCAGGGCTGCCCCCAGTCCACCCTTTCTAGTGACGTCCCCATTCATATAAATATCTCCCAAGGGCCATGAGATCCTGATGAGGCCAAGTATATTTGTGGAACCCCTTCATGGATGGCTGCTGACTTTCCATTTTTTCTCTCCCGCTTCCCCCTGCAGCGGTACAGGAGGAGCGTCAGCGGGGAAAGGACAAGGATGGGGATGGGGAGGGGGCTGGGGGAGCCCCCGAGGAGATGCCTGTGGACAGGATCCTGGAGGCAGAGCTTGCTGTGGAGCAGAAGAGTGACCAGGGCGTTGAGGGTCCTGGGGGAACCGGGGGTAGCGGCAGCAGCGTGAGTGTTGGGGTCAATCTACTCCCCTTGGTGATGGGGGTTGGGGGAGGCAGTCTAGGTCTGTTCTATATCCCCTCCCCCTCCTTTCCCCTCATAACCTTCGTAACACTACTTGGGACTGGAAGTGCTGCCAAACAGGTCTTTCAAACCTCTGAGGTGGATGTGATAGCTCCTTCTGTCTCCAATCCCCAAACAACCCACTGGCAGAACCACAGGCATGTCCCAAATAAATAATTGTTTGCACGAATGCCAGAAGAGAAGCCTGACTTACAGGGATTGGTTTGGATGGGGCTCACAGGAAGACTATACGTAAGGAGGGGTTGTCAAAAGCCTCTTACAAGGGGCTCCCAGCGTATCTCAAAATCTTCCGTAACTCTTACCCCTGTCCCCTGCAGCCAAATGACCCCGTGACTAACATCTGTCAGGCAGCTGACAAACAGCTATTCACGCTTGTTGAGTGGGCGAAGAGGATCCCACACTTTTCCTCCTTGCCTCTGGATGATCAGGTCATATTGCTGCGGGCAGGTCAGTGACCTTGGATCCCTTTGACCTCTTGACATTTGACCCCTCTTTGACTTCCCAACCTTTAGTGACCCCAGTGGCCTTACCTTGTGTACTCGGAGCCAAACTTGCTGACCTCGCCACCTCTTTTCTCCTTTTCTTCTACTGATGTGCTTTGAATCCCTTGGCCTGATTTCTGGCTCCTGACCCTTGCTGCCCCACCCAGGCTGGAATGAGCTCCTCATTGCCTCCTTCTCCCACCGATCCATTGATGTTCGAGATGGCATCCTCCTTGCCACAGGTCTTCATGTGCACCGCAACTCAGCCCATTCGGCAGGAGTAGGAGCCATCTTTGATCGGTCAGTGGCCCTCGGCTAGGCTGGCATGTAGATAGAGGGGGTGGGGCTATAGGCTGGTCCGTGTCCAAGGCTGGCTGAGCTGTGACCTTTGAGTGACCTGCAGGTCCCTCTCCAGGGTGCTGACAGAGCTAGTGTCCAAAATGCGTGACATGAGGATGGACAAGACAGAGCTTGGCTGCCTGAGGGCAATCATTCTGTTTAATCCAGGTAAGAGGAGGATTACCTTTGTCTCTCAAGGCCAAGGCAACCTTGGAGCCTCCTCTTCTCCGAGACTCCTAAGTTACCCAGCTATCCCCCTCAGTAAGACCCTCAACCTGGAAATCTCCCAACTGGCCAAGGAAAAACCCACATCCACGGATCCATCCCACAAACCCAGTGGGCCCTGCTTCCCTTGCCAGGCCTCTGGTAAAGGGCAAGCAAATGCAGCCCAAAAGGGGCATCCTGTGACTGACATCCACACGGCCATCCTGATTTGGTTTGTCTTCATTTCTCTTCCTCCTCTCTTCCCTGCCATCCCAGATGCCAAGGGCCTCTCCAACCCTAGTGAGGTGGAGGTCCTGCGGGAGAAAGTGTATGCATCACTGGAGACCTACTGCAAACAGAAGTACCCTGAGCAGCAGGGACGGTGAGATGGGGCTGGGGGCACTGAGGCTCCCTTGGGAGTGGGGAGTGCGATGAGGATGTATTTAGGGCCCGTGTGCTTCCAGCTCTCAATCCCCCTCTCCCACCTCCACTCCAGGTTTGCCAAGCTGCTGCTACGTCTTCCTGCCCTCCGGTCCATTGGCCTTAAGTGTCTAGAGCATCTGTTTTTCTTCAAGCTCATTGGTGACACCCCCATCGACACCTTCCTCATGGAGATGCTTGAGGCTCCCCATCAACTGGCCTGAGCTCAAACCCTGACGTGGTGCTTCTCACACTGGAGGAGCACACATCCTAGAGGGACTCCAAGCCCTGGGGCAGGGTGGGGGGCCATGTTCCCAGAACCTTGATGGGGTGAGAAGTACAGGGCAGAACCAAGAACATAAACCCTCCAAGGGATCTGCTTGATATCCCAAGTTGGAAGGGACCCCAGATCCCTGTGAAGACTGGTTGTCTCCCTTCAGTGGCCTTGAGTCTCTGAATTTGTCGGGGTCTCCCGTGATTTGGGGTGATTTCTCACCCTCTGTCCTTCCCCCAGCACAAAGCACTGGCCCTGCCTCCAGGACCTTGCTTCCTTCTCATCTTGCCTCATTTTGCTTCCCATCTGAAGAGTGGAAATGGGGAACTCCCCCAGAGGTGGATATTGGGGGGCAGGCCCCCCAAACTGATGGACATGAGAGTAGGGCCTGACAGGCCTTCCTCTTCTCAAACCTGGCAGATGGGGGCCTCTCTGGAAGAGGGAGGGGCCCTGTTACTGTCCAGAGTCTCTTTTTACACTTCACCTCCTTCTGCAGTCAGACTGAAATATAAAAAAGGTGGTGGTGGTGGTGAAGGGGCTGGTGGAGATGTATGAACCGATCTGCTATTTTTAATTTCCTCTGAGGATAGAGACTTGCAGTTAGACTCAAAGAAGTACTGTACTTTCCCAGGTTGACTAAGAAATGCCAGTGGTGGAGGTGGGTGTTTGGGAAAGGCAGGGCCCTGAAATGGCCTGTCTCTAGGGCTCTCCAAGCACTAGCCTTCCCAGCTTTCCCCCTCTCCATCTCTTCTGTCTAACTTGGGGAAGGGGCCTGGGCTGTGAGGACAGGGCCCCCACAGGGGATGTTTTCCTGAGTGTAGTCCCGGAGGCCTTCCCTTCACAGCTCTCCTCCAGCCCTGGGCACATAGCATAGGTTGGGGACACAGGATCCTGGCCTGAGAATTGAGGGGAGGTGGCCAGCCCGCAGAGGTGGGGTGCTGGGGCTGCATGATTTTTGCCCTGCGTCCTTTCTCTTTGGGGCTCCTTTCCCCTCTCACTCATACATAAAATCGCTTTCAAATTAAAATCGCTGTTTTCTGGACTGAGGTGACTGTATGAGGATGGGCAGCGCCGTTTCGGGCTTGGGGGGGTATCCGGTTGGGAGCTCCGGACGCGATCCCTGGACGCTGCCACCGAGGTTCCCTGGGGCCCAAGAGGTGGACGCAGGGTGGGGGACACAAGGCAAGCTTTGTCTGGGGAGGGGGGAGAGGGTGTGCCAGGCTAGGGGCGGGGCCGGCCAGAGGAGGAAGGGGGGCGGTGGCTTCTCAAAGGCGCCTTGTTCGCTCGTGCCCTCTCCGCGCCAGCGGGCGGCGGCGCCTCGGCTCGCTCCGGCCTTCCCTCCGGCCGCGCTGCGGGCTCCGGGCAGACCCGGCGCCGTGCCTGCTCGTGGGGGCGCACTGGGCGCTGAGCGCTGCGGGCTTCTCAGGCGTTGCCCGCCAGGAGGCGGCCCACGTCCCTGAGTGACCCCATTTCCCTGGACTCTTCCAACCAGAGTCAACTGCTCGCTCATCTTACCACTGCTCCCCCTCTACCTGGGCCCTGGGACTCCCTTACCGCGTCCCCCATGTGCATATCCTTGGACCTGACTATCCTGTGTTTGTCGGTGGGTTCCGGTCTCTGGCCTCTTGCTCCCCGTAGAACACCTCCCCACACATCCCCCGCCCCAGTTCGTCGCTATCTATAGCCTTGTCTATAAATACCCCCGCCCCGGCCCGCTCTGTAATTACACGGGGCGGGGTGAGGGAAGTAATTATGGAGACCTGATTATGGGTGGGGTGGGGACTGCGACCCCCAGGCCCGCCTCTCCCCTCCCACTGTGCCCTAAATCCCACCCAGGTCTCTGCTGAAAGGGGACTCTGGGCCCCCAAGAGGGAGGGAACGGGAGTGGGTGTGTGTGACTGGACGTTTGGGTCCTAGAAAAGGAAGGGCTAGGGAAGATATTTGGGTTCCCGAAAAGAGAATCTTAGGGTACAGGCCATTGAGACCTACAAGGAGCAGGAGAGAGCCAGAGAGAGGGAGCGTTCTCGCCTCCCTCCCCAGGTGGAGACTGAGGGTGGGGTTTCCCCTTGGTGGCTGTGGGCGGGCTGCTGGAGGCAGGGGCCGGGCCGGGGGCGGGGGCGAGGTGGGGGCTCTGGGCGCCAGGGTGGCCGGGGACACACAGAAGCGGCAGCCACCGAGGAGGGAGCAGTGCCGGGAGCCCCGACGGCGCCTTGCTGCATGGAGCTGGGCCGCTGACAGCTGCTGCTGCCCGCAGCCTCTGACCTCCCTGGGACCCCAGCGTCTGAGGCTCATAGTCTGCTCCCTGTCTTCTGTCAGCCTCAGAGCATCCAGCGTCTCAGGCCGACCTGGGTCCCTGGGTCCCTGGGACCCGGCGTTCCGGTTTCTCAGCCATGGAGCGGTGCAGCCGCTGCCATCGCCTCCTCCTCCTCCTACCTCTGGTGCTGGGGCTGAGCGCGGCCCCAGGCTGGGCAGGTAAGCGGAGTCCTGATGCCTGAGTCCTCGGAGTGTGGCTGGAGCTCCGAGTGTCTCTGGGAAGGGGACAGCTGATGCCTGGGGCAGGAGCTTCTGAGTCTAACAAGGAGATTTGGGGCTTCAAGGGTCCAGGCTGGAGGGCAGGACACCTGTGTTCCTTGGATTCAGGGTAGGGATCTCTTCCTCCTTAAAGTGACTGGGGGAGGGCAGGTAGGGCTGAAAGGTGGAGGACCACTTTCGAGAGCCCTGAATGGGGATGGATGCTTGTCTTGGGTCCTTGGGAAGAGCTGAAGATGGCCAGAGCTAAAGATGGCCAGGGCCAGCCGGGTCCAGTCATTGCTGGTGTGGGGGTGGTAGATGCCAGTGTTGATGGGTGAGGCGTGTGTGTCTTCTGGCCTTTCTGTTGCTATCTCTGGGATAAGGGGTGAGCACCTGTGATTCAGAGCAGAGCCCAGTAAGCCCAGAAAGAAAGGGTGCCTTGACTACCTGTCTCATTAGCCTCCTGGACAGGGACCCCCTCCCCCTCCCTGTGCCCTCAATGCTGCCACGCAGCTGGCTCTGGGGAGCACTGGGGCTGGCTGCCAACAGGACGGCCCGCCGGACAGGCCAGGATCAGGTGTCTGAGGCCAGAGCCAACTCTTTGCATTCCTGCCTAGCCCCTCCTCCCTCTGGCCAGCCAGGCTCCCCTGGGACCCTGGTGTCCACAACCCCGATCTTTTCCTTCTTTTTCCCAGGACCCAGAATTCCTGGCTTCTAGGAAAGGGGATTTGATGTCAGGGAGGAGGGGGCTGTGAGCACCAAGCCCTCAGCAGGCTGGGAAAAGTCCACTATTTCTGGAGACACTGAGGGCTGATTTGTATTTAACTTGACGATTCAATTCTTCTCTGCTTTAGAGAGAAAATGGTCAGAATGGCAGCATAAAGGATTTAGATTAGATTTCAGAAGGAAGAACTTCCAAGATGTGAGGACAGTGAGGCCCAGGGCCAGGACATTGAGGCGTATGGTACCTGTAGACTCTAGGAGTCTTTCTTAGGGGAAGAGGGATCCTCTGGCATGGAGGCAGGAGGATGGCTAAGATGACTGTTTCTTATTTCAGGAGCTGAGTCGGTAGAGATGGGACTTTAGGGAAATGAGTTACTGTGGAATTTCTAAGGTTAGAGAATAAGGCATCTGGGGGGCCAGAGGTAGAGTGGTGGAGGGTGATGGGGCTACCAATGGGGAGCCTGTGGGGCAGATTGGGCTGGAGACAGTGGGGCAAGTATGTGGCCTGGTGTGGGAAGATGGTGGGCGGACCTGTGGGTAGGTCGTCTATATGATCGAATTGTACTCCCCTGGGGTTTGGTGGAGGGTAGGGGCCTCCAAGGTCTCCTTGGCCTGGGGTCTCTGTGAGTCTCTGTGTCTCTGTCTCACTCACCCTTCGTCTCTCAAAGCAGCCCTTGTGTGTTGGTGTTTGCGGAGCTGCCACACGCGCGAGGGCCAGGCTTAGGCGGGGGTTGGGGGGGAAGGCCGTGGTTTCCCGGCTCCTGGACTCAAAGGGCCTTTTCTCTGCCTGCCCGCCCCACCTCAACCACCCCACCCAGCTCTGCTCTCCTGATTGCTCTGGCCTCTGCCCTGCCCCACACTTCTATGAAAGTTTTGCTGTAACTCTCTTTGGGATTTTTCCAATCTGGAGCTGATGGTGTGAAGAGTATGTATACAGAGGAGCAAGTGAGGTCGAGGTGATCTTTTGTTTTCCAGGGAGTTTGAGCCCTAGGAAGCTGAGTTCTAGGTAGACAGGGCTGGTGGGCTGGGTCTTGAATCTTTGGGTCCCAGGTGGTGGGGTTGGTGAGGGGGGTGAGACAGGATTGAGGTTCCAGGTGTGGGGAGCTTGCCTGGGTTCTGGGCAAGCACTCTGATGGGATCCACAGATGTGTGGCTCGGGGCCCTGGACTTGTTCCGGCTCCGCGTGGCAGCTTCAGCCCCCCCCCCCCCATTCCTCCACCCCTCCCCAACTCATCTCCTAAACCAGGAGGCACAGACTCCTGGGAGAGCTTTCTTGTATCTTTTTCCTCAGCATGGTCAGGGTTGTTCCCACCCCATCCCCCAAACCTGGGATCGGTAGCTGCTCAAACCCCTCCCACAGAGCTGCCTCTCTGGTCTCTTCCTCGTGGCCCCCCTGCACCTCCTGTGCCCAGGATGATCGATTGCCCAGATGTTGTTTGTGCTGGAGACGGGACAGGTGCCAGAGACCCAGAGAGTGAGAGATATGGAAAGAGAGTGAGAGCGAGGGAGAGAAAAAGATGGACAGAATGTGAGAGAAACGGAGGAAGACAGAAGAGATAGAGACAGAAAGACCAACATAATGAGACAGAGAGAGTCAGAGAGTGAGAGAGACAGGAGACAGGTGGAGAGTTGAGAGATGTTCAGAGAGCACAGAGAGAGGCAGATTCATAGGCTAAAAGACAAAGGGAGAGTGTAAGACAGGCAGATGCTAGGAGAGAGGGGGGCGGGAGTGTCGTGGGGATGAATGCCGGCTGATGCTGCCCTGCCTCCAGGTACCTTTGCATTTCCAGTCCATTCAGGCACTGTTTAGAAGCAAGTGAGGGTGAGGTGACCTTTGCCTTGCAGGGAGTTTGAGCCCTGGAAAGCTGAGTTCTAGATCCCAAATGTCCCCTATTTATGCCCTCCTGAGGGCACGTCCCTTCTCCTGATAGTCATGGACTCTCCCAGGTGCACCCCCTGTGGATGTGCTCCGGGCTCTGAGGTTCCCCTCCCTCCCTGATGGTGTCCAGAGAACGAAAGGCATCTGTCCAGCTGATGTGGCCTACCGAGTGGCACGACCTGCCCAGCTCAGTGCACCCACTCGCCAGCTTTTCCCAGGTATGGGTGACGTGGTGGGGTAGGGAGGCCTGGGGGAGGTAATGGGATGGGGCCTAGGATCAGACACCAGGAGGAAAGAAAGGGGTTGTGGCGGCTCCCTTTGCCTCTCACTCTGTGTGTATCTCTCTTGGATACTAGGAGGATTTCCCAAAGATTTCTCTCTGCTGACTGTTGTCCGGACTCGCCCTGGTCTCCAAGCTCCCCTCCTGACTCTCTACAGTGCCCAGGGTGTCCAACAGCTGGGCCTGGAGCTGGGCCGACCTGTCCGCTTCCTGTATGAGGACCAGACTGGGCGGCCTCAACCTCCCGCTCAGCCAGTCTTCCGAGGCCTCAGCCTCGCAGATGGCAAGTAAGTTTGTTTGCTTCTCTGGTCTGCTCGGCCCACACTTTGAGGAGGAAGTGCCCCGGAACTCCTACACTCTAAACTGTGAAACCCTTCAGACTCTTTGGGCCACACCACACCTACCCACTGCCCAAACTTCAGTCACTTCTAGTCCAGAGTTTGGGCTTTACAGTGTGCAGCCTTCTCTGCATGTTGAACTTGCCTGTACCTTGGGCCAGTTACTTAAAGTTTTTGAGCCTCACTTTCTACATCTGTAAAATGGACATTAAATAGAATCGGCACAAATAAGAAAGTGATGGCATGGCGCCTGGTGCACTGTAAACACTCAATAAACGGTAGCCTTTGTTATTACTGCTCTTATCACCATTCGCTTCAACTCTCATCACTGCTCTCCAACCATGTTGACTCCCCCACTTCAGTCAGCCACCAGTTCACTTGAACCTCTCCCTCCATGTCCAGGTGGCACCGCGTGGCCGTGGCTGTGAAGGGCCAGTCTGTCACCCTCATTGTTGACTGCAAGAAGCGAGTCACCCGGCCACTCCCACGAAGTGCTCGTCCAGTATTGGACACCCATGGAGTGATAATCTTTGGTGCCCGTATCCTGGATGAAGAAGTCTTTGAGGTAACCAGAGCAATCAGAGGCAGGATTGACTTCTGGTCCCCTGTCTTGTGCCCACTCCCCTCTGGCCCCAGCATGTCATCTTCCTATTCCCTAGGCCTGCATTTTTTTTCTTGTGAATTTTCATTTCCATTTTATATCTTCAGGGCTGCTGTTCTCTGCAGGAGAACTAGATGCCTACCAGCAGTACTGTCCACAGCCACTTACTCTGTCCCTCAGTCTTCATCAGTTCCGTCATCCATCCATCCCTTCAACCCCTCTCTCTCCTCACCCACCCATCCATTCACTCACTCGCCAGACAACCTATGCACACATCCACCACCCACTCCCCCATGCATTTACTCATCTATGCATCACACACCCACCTACTCATGCATGAAGGCTTATATCCACCCACCTGTCCATCCTCCCCTGCTTAACCACTCTTCCCTTCAAACCACCCATCTATGCTTCCATCCATCTATCCTCTTCAACTCCTCCATCCAGCTATCCACTCACCCACCCACCCACCCTCCCCATCTACCCATGCATACAAGGATGCATGCATTCCTTCAGCCACCCATCTATCCATTATCCTTCCACCAACTTAACCACTCCCTCCTTCAATACACTCATGCACCCATCTCCTCACCCACTTATTTCCCATCTGACTATTCATTCACCCACATAAGTTCACCCATCTACCTATTCACCCATTTGCTTCCATCTACTCTGTAACCCCTGTTCATCTACCCACCAGTCTACTCTCCCATATATACATTTATTCATTCACTATTTATCAGTGCTCCCATTCATTAATGTGTGTAAGCCCCCAGCCACCCATCCACTCATCTATCCATTCATCCATCCCTCCATTCACCCTCCAAGCCAGTCAACATTTTCTGAATACCTGCTGGCCAAGGAGAATAAAGAAGAAGAATATAAAGTCTCTATCACCCCCAAGAGCTCCCAGGTGGGCTCTGGAAATGAGACAACATCCCCTAAATTACGGTGCAGTGGAGAGTATGCTAAGCACCTTGTGTGGGCAAAAGTAAATGCCATTGGAACTCAGAAATGGGTTCTCCCCACTCCATTTCTAGAGGTCCAGAGAATTCTCATCATCACTGCCATTGAAAGACCAAGGCATCTAAGGCTGAGCCCTGTCTCTGGAAGCCACTGTGAAAGGGTTCATGCATTGCCACAAAGGGCAGAGGGGAGGCAAATAATTCTGGAAGGCCTGGGATCTGGTCCTGATTCTGCCATTCTAGGTGACCTTGGGGCAGTCATTGCCTTTTTGGGCTTTTCTGAATGGAATGTATCTGAAAAATGGGTAGAAAGAAAGATCCTTGTTCTGCCAACTTTCCTGGTTGTTATGAAGGTCCCATGAGATCCCTTGAGAACTGAAAAGGGCTGTGCATATGGAGGACTGACAGTGACCTTCTCCCGTCATAGGGTTTTGCCTAGGATTGGCCTCCTACCCTTTCTCCTGGATGATACCCTCTGCCTCTCTCTCTGAAGCTCTCTGCTCCATCTTTCTCATGTCTTTGCAGGGTGATGTCCAGGAGTTGGCCATTGTCCCAGGGGTCCAAGCAGCCTATGAATCATGTGAACAGAAGGAGCTGGAATGCGAGGGGGGCCAGAGGGCAAGACCCCAAAACCAACAGCCTCACAGAGCCCAGAGATCTCCAGAGCAGCAACCATCAAGACTTCATAGGCCACAAAATCAGGAACCCCAGCGCCAGGTGAGGGAGCCAGGAGAACCCCCAAGTGCAGCACACCCCAGAGAGGGAAGACACCCAGGCATCTCTCCTCCTTAGTTGTCCTCCCCACCCTCATCTTCCTATTCTCATCACCCCCTCTTCCTAGTCCTCATTCATCAGCCTTTTTATTTTCATCTAAAAATAAAAAGAGTTGTTATGAAGAATTCGTGGCTGGGAGCTGTGTTCCCTGCTCTGCGTCTCCTCTACCAGTCTTCCTGGAACTGTGTCCCTGGGTTTTCCCTTCCTTCCTTGAATTAAGAGATTGGGAGACAGTGGGGGCGTGGTGAGAGCTGGGGAGGCAGGTAGGAGAGGAGTGTAGAGGGGACTGAAACCAGGAGAAAGCAGTTAGGACGGTGAGACCAAGGAGGAGGAATGGGAAGAAGTGGGGATGGAGGGAATGTCAAAGTAGGGGTGGGTCTGCAGAATTGTGGGGGTGGGGGGCCTGGTCTCTGGCCCCCACCTACCTGGAGGGGCAGGAAAAGGGGAGGTGGTGGGGGAAGGGAAGGGAAGGGAGCTTGGGTTAGGTGGGGCCTGGACAGTTAGAATACAGATAGGCTCTGGGGTCAGTGGACTGAAGATCAGAGGGTCAATCTCTTAATCATGTCTGCTTCTGCCTCACATGTGGAACTCCTTCTCTCTGTTCCACCTCCCCCCACCTCCCTCCTGACCCTCAACCTCTCCTTTCATCTTCAACTCTCTGTTCCCCAACACCCACACCATCTTTTTATCTCCCTCTCCTGCCCTTCACCCCACACCTTCCAACTACCTCATCCCCTTCCTGTCTATGCCCACCCCCCAATCCCAGCCCACTGAGTCTCTCTACTATGACTACGAGCCCCCGTATTACGATGTGATGACTACGGGGACAACCCCTGATTATCAGGTAAACTCAAGGGACCCCTTCATTTCTTCCCTTTCTCCCAGCACCCCCAGCAATCATCTCCTAGAACACCTTCCTCCCCCCCCATGCTGTGGGAAGAGGCACAGTGTGTTTAGATGATGGGGATTTACTTACTCCCTGCCCCCTCCCTGTCTCTCTGCTGCAGCACCCTGGGAGCCCCCACCACAGGCCTCCCCCTTCCCCTAGGGGGCGTCGGACCCCTCCCCGAAAGCCTACCCCACCTGCCAAGCGGTCAGCGGCCCGGCAGGCGTCCCCCTCACCAGACCGGAGGCCCTCTCCAACTGCAGGCTTTGGCCCAGCACAGGGCCAGCCTCCCCCTTCCCGACGCCCAGCTCGGAGGGCAGCTTCCCCCACTGCCTGGCCCCCCCCCCAGGACCAGAGGCAGCGGTTACCGGCAGGTAGAGCCGGGGCATCCAGATCTCTGCCCCCAAACCTCTATGACCTTGGAGGTTCACTCTCCCCAAACTATCCCCCTCCAAAGGGGCTGCAAGATCTGAGATTTCCCCCATCCCCCAGCACAGACAGACCCTGCCCTTGGGGGACGGGTGCTGCTTTGCCACCCTTCCGCTAACCTTTCTCCTTCCTTCCCACCCTGTGCTACTCTTCTCCTTCTCTCTTTGGGGTCAGGACCCCACCCCAGGTGAAGAGGAAGAAATCCTGGAGTCAAGCCCCTTGCCACCCCTTGAGGAGGTAACTTTATGCCCCACCCTCACCCTAGCTGGGGGAAATGGGCACCTGTGACTCACTCCCCTCGGCCCATGACATCTTGATGGACCAGCCCCTCCTCTGGCCGGAGGGTTCTTCCTCATTTCCATTGATGGCCTCTGTCTTTGGGTCACTCTATAGTTCTGTGGGTCTGCTTGTCTCTCTCAGTCCAGCCAGTTCCCTTCAGTATCCAGGCCTTCTTCCACGATTCTTTGATTCCAGAGTGACCTCGTCTCCATGTTGGTGTCTAATGGTCTTACTTTCTATGTCCTATTTCTGTTTCCAGGAGCCACTTTCTGTCCAATGTTGTCACCGTTTGTCTTCCCTATCTCTCTGGTCATTCCTGGACTACTTTGTCTGTCATTGTGTTCATGGACTGTCCACTCTGCGTCCAGCCCTCCGGCCACCCTTCATTTTATCCACCACTTCGTCCCACTGGACCCACTTTCTGGACATCTCTCCCCATTTTCGGCCTTTGATGGCCCTTCCATTTATATACAACCACTCCCATGGCTCTTCTTGGGAGAAAAACTCCAGTTCTGATTAACCTCAGAATCCTTTGGGCTAGAAGTTTTCACACCCTGGGGTCCAGGGTAAGCCTCCTCTCAGCCCTAACATCCCCATCTACTCCTCTCCCTCCCCATCCCTGGGAAGGAGCAGACAGATCTCCAGGTCCCCCCCACAGCCGACAGGTTCCAGGCAGAGGAATATGGGGAGGGTGGCACAGACCCTCCTGAAGGGCCCTACGATTACACCTATGGCTATGGGGATGATTATCGTGAGGAGACAGAGCTTGGCCCTGCCCTCTCTGCGGAGACAGCCCACTCAGGAGCCGTAAGTGAAAGGAGCTTCTCTTTCATTCTTGACCACCAGTGGGAGCTACAAGAATTGCTTCTTGTTGGTTTTGATCCTTGGCTGTTGGCTGTGAGCAACTTCCCATCTGTGACTTGTCATTTTCTGTTCACATATGATATATATGTTGCTTGAAAAGATTACTACCTGCCTTCCCTTGCCAAATGTCTTACCTTGTGACTCTTGTGGATACTTCTGCTCAGGGCAATTGGGAATTTAAATAAAAATTATATAGCTACTTCCTGTCTTTCTTGATCACTTCCTGTCTAACTGAAACTGGATTTCATAAAGCTTTTGGTCAATAAACTACTACCTTGTGTCCATTTTCAGAGTTTCTCTATCATTTCTTCTTGGTGAAACAATTTTTTTGTTCATGTTTCTACCGAACGATCTAACTTCCTATGTCACCTTTTTGTTAACCTACAGGCCACTTATTATCTGTCCCTTCCCTGCCTTCTCCAGCTGTGGCATCCATCTTGGTAACTGTGTCAGGTTGGACTGCAAGGGATTTATTATTTCTGTTCTGGCTCTAGTTTTTCATGCTATCTTGTGACAATTTCCTTTGACAATAAGCCACTTCCTGTGTGTCTCAGGTCATCTAAATCATAAAGTTTCCATTGTGGGCCTCAATATTTCTCATGGCTACTTCCTGTGTGTCCTAGCCTTGATGTTTGTGTTTTCTGGAAGAATTACTCTTCACTGTCATGATTCCCTTTGCAGGAGTCACATTCTACCTGTTTTGTGCCCTTCTTTTCTCTCTGGGTCATGGTAGCCATGTTGTTGTTGAAGGTTCACTTCCTGGATCCTCTTTCTTTGGCTGCTTCCTGTCTGTTCAGCCACTTCCTGTTTGTCCAGTTTGTTTTCTAGCCATGTTGGCCATGTTTAATTTTCCTTGGCTCTGGCATCATTCTTGCTTCCACGTGTTTGTCATTTTGTTCTGTGTCCCTTAGTTGTTCTCATATCTTCCAGTATTCCCTGTCAGTGGGACTGCTTCCTGTCTACTCTGCTCCATCTTCTGCCTGCCTTGCAGTTCTGGCTGCCTCCTCTGCTGTGCTGCTGCATTCCATACCTCCCCTCTCTTGCCTCCCTTGAGCTTCTGCTGCCTTTCTTTTATGCTGCTCTCTGGGTATTTGGGGTTGACATGGGATTTCAGAGAGTTTTGAAACTGATCATTGCTGTTTGGTCAGAATGAAGGTGGAGAGGGACATTCTGAAGATCTTTGTTGGGGGGAGTTGGGGTGGTGGTGAATGTCTCCCATTCTCCCTGTTCTTTTGTTTCTGGCCCTAGAGTTGGGAACAGTTATCTGAGTGGAGGTGTGCAAGGGAGGGAACTGGTGGGCTTGGAATGTACTTGAGGGCCAGAGGAAGGGCAATGCATTCAGTGGGGACTGCTCTCCAATTTTTTTTTTTTTTTGAGGCAGTGTCTCACTCTGTCACCCAGGTTGGAGTGCAGTGGCAGAATCTTGGCTCACTGCAACCTCTGCTTCCTGGGTTCAAGCAATCCTCCTGCCTCAGCCTCCTGAGTAGCTGGGATTACAGACATGTGCCACCACGCCCGGCTATTTTTTGTATTTTTAGTAGAGACGGGGTTTCACATGGTGGCCAGGCTGGTCTCAAACTACTGACCTTAAGTGATCTGCCTGTTTCCGCCTCCCAAAGTTCTAGGATTACAGGCGTGCGTCACCGTGCCCAGCCTCCAAATTTACTTGGAGTATGGATGCTTAACCTTTGGGGCATATTTAAACTTGTGAACCCTTTGACATCCTAAATAAAATTCTGTGCATAATAGCATATACTTTTTCATTTCTGGAGAAAGACTCAGAGCTTTCATCAGATTCTTTTTTTTTGAGATGGAGTTTTGCTCTTGTTGCCTAGGCTGGAGTACAATGGCACGATCTCGGCTCACTTCAACCTCCACCTCATGGATTCAAGCGATTCTCCTGCCTCAGCCTCCCAAGTAGCTGGGATTACAGGCATGTGCCACCACGCCTGGCTAATTCTGTATTTTTATTAGAGATGGGGTTTCACCATGTTGGTCAGGCTGGTCTCAAACTCCTGACCTCAGGTGATCTGCCTGCCTCCACCTCCCAAAATGCTGGGATTATGGGCGTGAGCCACCTCACCCAGCCTAGCTTTTATCAGGTTCTCATATGGGTCCATGCCCTCCTCTTACCCCAAATAAAAATCTACCCACAATCTTAGAGAGATTCTTTTATGATGTATCGGGGTAAATGTGTGGAAGGTTTCTTAAGGTTCTAGGGATTCCTGGGGTCAGAGGGATTTTGGGGGATAGGATAGGGTCCTCTAGAAGAGGGTTTGGGAAGGTGGGTGGTTTAAAATCCCTGGAAGGGGCCGGGTGTGGTGGCTCATGCCTGTAATTCCAGCACTTTAGGAGGCCAAGGCAGGTGGATCACCTGAGGTCAGGAGTTTGAGACCAGCCTGGCCAACATGGTGAAACCCCATATCTAATAAAAATACAAAAATTAGCCGGGCATGGTGGTGCACATCTGTAATCCCAGTGTAATCCCAGCTACTTGGGAGGCTGAGGCAGGAGAATCTCTTGAACCTGGAAGGCGGAGGTTATAGTGAGCTGAGATCGCGCCACTGTACTTCAGCCTGGGTGACACAGCGAGACTTCTTCTCAAAAAAAAAGAAAAAAACCCAAAAAACCAAACAACAACAACAACAACAACAAAAACACTAGAAAGGTCTGGGGACCTTCCTGAAAGAGGCTGTCAGGGAGATGGAGAGGTTGTGTTTGCTGAGGTGGGGCTGGGAACTGTTTGGGGGGCAGGGAACCCTGAGGTCTCCTTGGCAGGCTTGAAAGGTGTATGAAGAGGGAGTTTTAGGGGAGGGCTGTGGGGCTTTCGGGTAGGGCTGAAGTGGTCTTGAGAGGATCTAAGAATCAAGGTTGGAGTTGAGATGGGGGCAGGCCTGGTGTCCTGGCTGCTCACAGGCCCCACTGGGGGTTACATGTGTGTCTCCCTCAGGCTGCCCATGGACCCCGAGGGCTGAAGGGAGAGAAGGGAGAGCCTGCGGTGTTGGAACCTGTAAGTTATGCTGGTCACAGGGCTGAGGTGGTGGAAAGAGGAGAAGCAAGTGGGGTTTGGTGTGCTGGTCCTGTCACCTCTGACTTTTAACTTTTGACTCCACAGGGTATGCTTGTGGAGGGGCCTCCTGGCCCAGAAGGCCCTGCGGTGAGTCTAGCAGTGACCTGGTGACCATGCTTTTCTCAGAAAGCCCTGCTATGTGCTCATCTGAGCCGTCCCCACATATGCCCAGGCCTCCTCCTCAGAACTCTGGAGCATCTCTCCAATCAATGCTTCCCAGATTCCCAGATCTCTTCTGCACAGACCACTCCTTAGCCACAGGCTGAGTGCCCACACCTGTCTGAATGCCCACACCTGACCCCTACTGTTTTGTTCCTCAGGGATTGATTGGTCCCCCTGGCATCCAGGGGAACCCAGGCCCAGTTGGAGACCCTGGAGAGCGGGTAAGGGAGTGTCCTCTATGTGAGGGGGGAGCTTTGGGGGAGCTAGTGGTATCCAAGTGGGGGCTGCCATGCCCAGTAATTTCTTGTTAGGTGGCTTGTTAATGAATGAGGGGATGGTTTGCTTCCCAGCAACCAGAAAGGAGGGCAAACTCTGGTTGGGTAGGGTACTAATCTGGTTTCTCACCCTCAGTTTTCCCCATGGGGGTGGGAGACTCAGGAAAGAGCTAGAGGAGTCTACACTTATTCTGTTGAAGAGGATGTTTCAAAATCGTGCTAAGATCTTGATGTTCCCTTATCTGTCACCCCATATTTTGCATTCTCTTCCCACTCCAGGGGCCTCCTGGCCGAGCAGGGCTCCCTGGATCAGATGGGGCTCCTGGTCCTCCTGGCACATCTCTCATGCTCCCAGTGAGTTGTCTCTTGGGTTTTGGAACCTGCTGATGGGAAAGACAAGGAATTGTGTCGTGTTACCAAGAACCAGATGGGCAGGAAAGCTATGGAGGAGTCTCAAAAGATCATCACTCCAAAGGGATTTGTCTTTGGGGTTGGGGAGATGGGTCCTCATTAGATGACCTAGAACAAAACACCAGTCTTCTAGGACTGGGCAGAACAGCCTATATTTCAGGGACTCTAGAACCAAAAGAGAGTCTTTCTGGAGGCAGAGGCTGGACAGTGGAGGAGGAGGGCAGGAGCTGAGTTTCTGGAATCCTCTAAGTGGTTATCTGGAAGCCATGGGAAATGCTGGATGGGCAGAACCTGGGGCAAGTGGCAGAAACGCTGGAGGGAACCTCTGCCTGGGAGGGTCCCGTGGCTTTCTTGGAAGAGAATCTGGATCTTCTCTCCTTGCCCTCAGTTCCGATTTGGCAGTGGTGGGGGTGACAAGGGCCCTGTGGTGGCGGCCCAGGAGGCTCAGGCCCAGGCGATCCTGCAGCAGGCGAGGGTGAGTGGGGCTGCTTCCCTGGAAAGGGAAGGCTCTGGAGGGCACTGGAAGGTTTGGTTGGAGTGAATGTGGGGCAGGGGAGGCCTGGGTTGTTTTGAGGTTAACAGGGAGGTTGGGGAGAATCCTGGGTAGTGGATGAGGATCAGGAGAGGAAGGGTGAATTTGGAGGCTGCTGCGGCTGGGGTTTCCCACTGCCTCTCCCTCAGCTCTGCTGTCACCCTGCTTCCCTAGCTGGCGCTCCGTGGACCTCCTGGCCCCATGGGATACACAGGACGCCCTGGACCCTTGGTGAGTGAGCAGGGTGCTTGGGTGGAGGATGCTTTATTTGTGTGTGTGGTGTGGATAGTTCTGGAGAAGGGCTTCTTTTGGGGAACACTCAGAGGCCACTTTTGGGTGTGTCCTTCATTACGACCGTCCTCTCTTCTCTCTCCCAGGGCCAACCTGGGAGCCCTGGCCTGAAAGGAGAGTCTGGAGACTTAGGACCTCAGGTGACCACCCTCCTCCACTGCACCCCAGTATCTGTTCCCCAGCTCAGTCTTCCTCACTCCCCTCCCATGCCTCCTAACCCCACCCCATCTCTCCTCTTACCAGGGCCCCAGAGGACCTCAGGGACTCACAGGCCCTCCTGGCAAAGCTGGGAGAAGGGTGAGTGCCCCAGGGGTGGATGGGTGTTGCGGGGAGACAGGGCCTGCAGTGTGGGGGACTGCGCCCCTGCTTGCTCTGACACTTCCCTTGTTCTCCCAGGGCCGGGCAGGTGCTGATGGAGCCCGGGGGATGCCTGGAGAACCTGGAGTGAAGGTAACAGGCTTGGGCCCCTCCCTGAAGCCTGTAGCCTT
This sequence comes from Macaca thibetana thibetana, assembly GCF_024542745.1. Lineage (NCBI taxonomy): Eukaryota > Metazoa > Chordata > Mammalia > Primates > Cercopithecidae > Macaca > Macaca thibetana. The sequence goes on along the minus strand of NC_065581.1, from coordinate 33,985,720 downwards.
CAGCCCACCCTGGGCTCAGTTGTTTCTTGGGGATGGCCTAGTTCCCCAGGCTCCCCCAGGATCAGTGCCCCAACTCAGGTGCAGTAGGAAGGGGTGGGGTTGGACAGGGTTGTGTCCTCACTCTGGCTGCCCCTCCTCCTCCTAGGGTGACCGAGGTTTTGATGGACTCCCAGGGCTCCCTGGAGAAAAGGGCCATAGGGTGAGTACATTAGTGGGTGTGTGTTGTAATTGGGGATAAATCTTTTGTGGGAGTGAGGATAGGTAGGGAAGGGAGGTTGGAGGCTTGGCAGGAGCTCGGTGAACGTAATGGGTCGGCTAAGTGTAGAGGTTCAGTGTCTGCCTGTGTTGGGGGCTCTGAGGCCCCTCTTATGAGTTCCCCCATTTTGCAGGGTGATACTGGTGCCCAGGGCCTTCCTGGTCCCCCTGGTGAGGATGGAGAGAGGGTACGTGTAGTGGCAAATGTAGGGGCTGGGTGCAGGGGAGGTCTAGAAGGCACGGCAGCTTCACCATGTCCTCCTCCTCCAGGGAGATGATGGGGAGATCGGGCCTCGAGGGCTGCCTGGAGAGTCGGTGAGTGTCCAAGGGCTGGTGCTGGGGGAGGGGGCTCTGGGGAAGCCAGGAGGGGGACATGGGCACTAAAGGGACACAGTTTTATCCATTCATGCTGTCTCCTCCCCTCACCCTGAATGCAGGGACCTCGAGGTCTCCTTGGCCCCAAAGGCCCACCTGGTATTCCTGGACCTCCTGTAAGTGACTCCCTGACTTCTGACCCTGAGGTGACCCCTTGACCTCTCCAACTCTCCACCTTTCTAGCTGCCTTCCTGCTCCCTCTCCTCTCTCGGCATGCTTCCCATTCCCCGTGAGCTCCCCTGGCTCTGGCCCCACCCTGCCCTGCCTCAGCCTTCGCTCCCCAGGCACAGGGAGGGCCATGTGGTGTGGTGCCCCGAGGGCCCTTGGGCATAGGAAATAAATCCTTGAGAAAAACAAAACGAATGCCCACAAGCCCACAGATCCACAGTCCCACACCCTGCAGGCCTGGGCCAGCTGTGTTTGCTTGGGTTCGGGATGGATTGGAGGTCTGACCGTCCCAACCTTGGGAATGGCTGGGCCTCTGAAAACCACAGGTCCCTCTGGGCCACCTTCAGGCTGCTCACACCCGTCTTGTGTTTCAGGGCGTCCGAGGCATGGATGGTCCCCAGGGCCCCAAAGGGAGCTTGGTGAGTGATGGATGGCAGATCCCGCCCCCATTCTTATCCTCTGAGGTCCCTGCCAGCATCCTGTTGGCCACTATTTTGACCCCTGTCTGCTTCCTGCTCTTGCCCTCTTGGCTGTCGCTGCTGGGACTCAGCTCCATGCTCTAAATTTGTTCTGTCCCCATCTCCTTCTGACCTGTGCCTGGTCATCTGTTTCTAGGGACCCCAGGGAGAGCCAGGACCTCCTGGACAACAGGGCACCCCTGGGACCCAGGTGAGTGGTGCCCCTACTCCCTTCCCCAATTTTCATGGCTTCCCTTGGGCTTCCACAATGGGTCAGATGCTGGAAGAATACAGGAAATTAAGGGTCTCAGGCCCTTGTCGCTCATGCTCTGAATGGGGAGGCTGGCTGGAAGACACCCTGGGAGGCCCCTGTGACTTCTCTTTCCCTGTATGTAGGGTCTCCCTGGGCCCCAGGGTGCCATCGGCCCTCATGGAGAGAAGGTAAGTGACTAAGTGATTTGGAGGACAGGGGTTTAGAGTGGGGATGTAGAGAGAACCCTAAATGTCTGCTGGGATTTTGTCTGTGTCCAGACATGACCCTCCTAGTGACCCTGAGCCTCTTTGTCTTCCTGTAGGGTCCTCAAGGGAAGCCAGGGCTCCCTGGCATGCCTGGCTCAGACGGACCCCCGGTGAGTGGGCCCCCACTTCCGAATCCAGTTCCCTTGGCCTTCCGCCCCAGTGCATGACCTCAAAGCTCCTTCAGTGACCCTTGCACTGAAAGGTCACTGGTGGTGCTTGTCCATGGACAGTTGGCTTCACTAGGTCACAGGAAATTTGTGTTGGAAGAAGTGTAGGGAGGGGTACAGAGAGGGTGACAGGGGCCACTGGTCACATTTTCTATCCCTTACTCCCAGGGTCACCCGGGGAAGGAAGGTCCCCCTGGAACCAAAGGAAACCAGGTGAGATCTTCCATGTCTTTAACCCCTGAGGGAATCTCTACCCAGACTCTAGAGCCTCAAAGTCCTCGGGATTTCCTTCTCTCATTATTCATACGGCTCTGCCACATTCTCAATTCCTGTGCCCTGTAACGCTACCCAGACAGCAATGTTGTTACTTCCATTTCTCCCACCCCTGGAGGTCCCCACAGTGACACTCTGAGGCCCCTTTATAAACGCCTCTCTTTTTTCTTCCAGGGTCCCTCTGGACCTCAGGGTCCTCTAGGATACCCAGGACCTCGAGGGGTCAAGGTAACTGACCACCAGGCTGGGAGACAAAGGGCTGTGGTCAGGGGAGCCATATGGGGTCTTAGGAGCTTGGTCCTTCCAACCCACCTCCATCTCCTGATCACTCTACTTCTATCCCCTGTCTAATTCTAGGGTGTGGACGGAATTCGGGGTCTGAAGGGTCATAAGGGTGAGAAGGTGAGCACCATGCCCCCAGCTTCCCAGCACGTCAGTCCTGCCATCTCCTCTCTTCACTGTCTTCCCTCCAGCCTGCCCCGCACTGCCCTCCAGCTCCTGAGCCCCTGCTTCCACCTATGTTCTCGGAATCCCCATTAGAACCCCAGCCCTCTGTCATCTGTGGTGTCCTCTCACCTCTATCTTTCTTAGGGCGAGGATGGCTTTCCAGGGTTCAAAGGTGACATAGGCGTGAAAGGTGACAGGGTGAGTAGAGATTCCACACTGGCCCCAATTCCGTGTCCTACTGAGCCTCCACTCTGGAGACCCCAAGCAACAGTTTATTCTCCTGAGTCTCCAGACTCTGCAGTTCCAGTGCTGTGTTCTCTTGGGAGCCTGACCCCTACAGGATGATAACCCCATGGTCTGTGTCGTGCCTGCCCTCCCATCACTACACTATCCCTGCCTGCCGGCTCCCTGTCCTGCAGTGGCTCCTGGGACCCCTCCAGCCCTCCTCAGCCTCACTGGTGCCCGTTTCTCCTCTGGGCCCAGACCCTACCTCCAGTCCCCGACACTCACCTGTCCTTCCCTCTCACACAGGGCGAGGTTGGAGTCCCTGGTTCCAGGGGAGAGGATGGTCCTGAGGGGCCAAAGGGACGCAGTGGACCGACTGGAGACCCTGGGCCCCCAGGGCTTATGGGCGAGAAGGTGATGGGATGAGGGTTTTGTGCCTGGGTCCTCTGGAGGTGTGGGCACTGGGGTCAGGATGGGCATGGGGGGTGCCCGCAGCTGAAGTCAGCCAGTCAGTTGAAGATGGCCAAGCATTAGTTATACTTCTCTCTGTGTAAATGGCATCTCCCAGCTGCTGATGGGCAGAGGGGATATATAAGAAGTCAGGGAAAAGTCCCTGTCATGAAGAGTTGGATGGAGACGAGGCTTAGAGAGTAGCTGTTGCTTCAAGGCAGAGTGAACATGCGTTCGGACTCCAAGCAGCAGGAGTTCTGAGATGAGAGAGTCTAATAGCAGTGAGGTCTGTGGTCTCCTGAGCTGACTCTCCCCAGCGCTTGCCCTGTGCCAGGTGCTGTGCTGATGCGTCCTGTCTATACTATGAGGTAGGCATGTGACAGCACTGTTTTGCTGAGGTTTTTACGGAGGCACAGGGATGCTTGTTAATTACATGGCCAGTGAAGGGCAGAGCCAGGGGTTATGCCCAGTCAGTCTGGCTTTAGAGTCTCTGCTCCTAAGCCCTGCTCTGCAGCTGCCTGGGCAGGATGAACCCTGGAGCCTCTGGGGAAGGGGGCGTGCACAGGAGTCAGGGTGTGGTGGGCAAAGGGCCTGCAGGGGGACTGGTCTTGGTGGAGCAGGAGTGGGTGCTGGAGTAGATCCCACCTCCCTCGTGGGGTAGATGGAGCTGAGGTTGACAGGTGGGAAGCAGCTAGATCACAGTGACCCTGAAGGACCTGATACCTCTGCAGGCGCAGGGGAGGTGGAATCCCAGCACTAGAATTGGGGAAAATCCACTCGTGAGAAGGAGAGACTACAAGTCAGGCAGCTGCGGGGCAGGCAATGGCGGGCTAGAGGCTGGGCTGTGTGGGGTGCGTTGCTGGGTGGGGGCTGGCCATTATATGTGAGGGTTGAGGTCTCCAGGGGTGGAGCAGCATCTGGATCTCCTCTCACTCCTAACTGCTCCCTGTCCCTCCACAGGGCAAGCTGGGTGTTCCTGGTCTGCCTGGCTATCCTGGACGTCAGGGACCCAAGGTGATGCCGTGCCCCATACGTGCCCCTCTTCCTCTCCCTTCCCTGATCCCTGATTCCAGGAAGCACAGATGCAGGGCAGCGGGGGACCCCAGAGGGAATTTAGCTGACCCCCATTTTATAGATGACGAAAGAGGCCCAGAGAGCAGCAGCGGTTTGTCCAAGGCCACTTAGTTCTTGGCAGAGCTCAGGTCTCCCTCGCCACTGCCTTTGTGGCCTCTCCTGACCCCCTTTGCCCCTTCCTGAACCCTACCTTTCATCACTTCTCAATTTCCCCCCTTCTCTATTCTCACCAGGGGTCCCTAGGATTTCCTGGCTTTCCTGGTGCCAGTGGAGAGAAGGGAGCCCGGGTAAGCTGGGGGATGAGAGCGGGTGAGAAGGGAAGGGCTGGAGAGGTGTAGAGGGGGTCTGTGGGGAGTCTCACGCTGGGTAATGTTCTCTCTGCTTCATTCCCATCAGGGCCTGTCGGGGAAATCAGGGCCTCGGGGAGAACGGGGCCCCACGGTGAGTGCAGGGGAGAGAAACAGGTGGCTCAAGGTCCAGAGGGAGGCATTTGGGTTTTTCTGACAACTCCTCTCCCCTCTGTAGGGTCCACGGGGTCAGCGGGGACCCCGAGGTGCCACTGGGAAGTCTGGAGCTAAGGTGAGTGGTCTCTACAGGGCTCCATCTGCCCCCTGCCCACTCAGCCCCAGCTCTCTGTCAACACCCTGACCTCAGGGACAGCTGGAAAGCAGCTCTTCCCACTCCCTGACTCTGTTTCCCCCCCACAGGGAACATCTGGTGGTGATGGCCCCCATGGGCCCCCTGGAGAGAGGGTGAGTGTGGATCGAGAGTCCCCTTCCCCTGAACTCCCCAGGAAGCCTGGGTGAGCCAGCTCCCTCCTCACCCCAGGGAGGAAGCTGAGTTCCACCACTCAGCCCCTGCCCCTATTCTCCTGACTTCCACCACCTCTGTCTCTAGGGCCTCCCTGGACCTCAGGGTCCCAATGGGTTTCCTGGACCCAAAGGACCCCCGGTAAGTTGACCCTGAGCTCTGACCCACCTCGCTTCTCTGAGTCCTTCTTCCCTGCCCCCTTTCCAACCGAGAGTTCACCTGACACCTGAACCCCTTCCAGGGCCCCCCTGGGAAGGACGGGCTGCCGGGACACCCAGGCCAGAGAGGAGAAGTGGTGAGTGATGCTCCTGGCTACCCATTCTTGGGGGGCTCCCTCAGACCCTTTAACCCCAGAGCTGTCTGGAAAGTCCACAGGGACGTTCTCTTGGCAGAGTGGAGCCTGCCCTGGTGCTGCTCAGACCCAGGGCCCAGGGCTTGGTGTGATCCTGCCTGGGATCCCTCCTCCTGGGAATCTGGCCCACAGCACCCACACCTGCTTTCACTGCATTCTCCTCTCTTCCTCGCCTAGGGTTTCCAAGGGAAGACCGGCCCCTCTGGTCCTCCAGGAGTGGTGGGACCTCAGGTACGTTTGTCCCTAGGAGAGAATGGACCCCAGACCCTAGCATTAGTCTGTCTGCCCCTCTTCTCTCGGTCACACATCCCTGCCCCTGGTCCGCCTGACCCAGACTCCTGGGGCTGGGGTCAATGGTGGGGGCTGGGATTTCAGGCAGGGGTCCTGAGCTTCAGTCTGTTTTGGGGTACATTCTCATCGTCTTGTCCCCCAGGAGAGGCAGTTCCCCGACAGAGACACAAGGTGGTGTAGTTACTCCACACGGGGCAGGAAAAAACCCAGCAGTGGCCCAGGAATGCCGGGGAATTTCCCGGGGGCTTTGGGGCAGGGATAAAGGGGTTCTGGAGGAGTGTTTTAGGGTGGCCAGGTTGGGCTCTTTTGGCAGACAGTGGGATGAAGGGCCTGAGACCGGGAACTCTCTCTGCCTTTGTCTAGGGAGCAGCAGGAGAAACCGGCCCTATGGGGGAGAGAGGCCACCCAGGCCCCCCAGGGCCCCCTGGAGAGCAGGGACTACCTGGGACAGCTGGAAAAGAAGGAACAAAGGTCAGTGAGGGGCCAGGCAGAGGGGAGGTTGGGGAACTGGGGATTGAGGTGCTGAAAGGAACAGGGAATTGGCGATTTGAGGGGGGCTCGAGAGCTCTCTGTTTAATCTGGGAGCGTGGCTGTGGCTCATCACCACTCTTTTCCTTTTAGGGTGACCCTGGTCCCCCTGGGGCCCCAGGGAAGGATGGTCCTGCTGGTCTGAGGGGATTCCCAGGAGAGAGAGGCCTCCCAGGCACTGCTGTGAGTGTGACTCCCAGACCCCTGCCTGTCACAAGCACCAAGCGTCCTGAGTCCCCTCCCTGACCCGGACCCCCTCCATGTCACTCCCCACTTGCATCTTTTGGAACCTGTCTTCCCTCCCCAGCCCTTACCCTTCTCTTTCCATGAAGTCTCATCGTCCCCAAATGTTTGGTTCCTAGGGTGGACCTGGTCTGAAGGGGAATGAAGGTCCGTCTGGCCCCCCTGGCCCTGCAGTGAGTCTGGGGTTCCAGGGGGGAGGTGGTAGAAAGGACCCAGGAAAGGGGTGGGTGAGGAAGGGTAGGAGTGGCATTCCAATACCACCAGGGGCTGTGGGGCTGTGCGGCTGGGCAGAGGCTGTCCAGGGACAGCCAGAATGCGTCTGATTTTGGGATCTTCTGGGAATTTTGGTCTGAGGTTCTCTGGTATGGGCAAACTGGGGTCTCCTTCCTGGGGGTCTGACTCATCTGTTCTCTCAGGGCTCCCCTGGGGAACGAGGTGCAGCAGGATCAGGGGGACCCATTGGTCCGCCAGGACGCCCAGGCCCGCAGGGTCCCCCTGGAGCCGCAGGAGAGAAAGGCGTCCCGGTGAGTGTGGGGGTCCTGGGGAGGGGCTCTGGGGAGGGGTCTGGGAGCCTAGGGTTGATGGGCTATGACAAGTTTCCTGTGGGGTGTTTAAGGGTGAGGGTCACCTCCAGGCTATGACTCCTTCGTCCTGTCCCACAGGGTGAGAAGGGCCCCACTGGCCCGACTGGCCGAGACGGGGTGCAGGGTCCTGTGGGGCTTCCTGGTCCTGCTGGGCCTCCAGGTGTGGCTGGAGAGGATGGAGACAAGGTGAGGGACCCCACAGACCCCTACAATCTTCTCTCCAGATGAGATGGCTGACCTGGGCATGACCCCTGGCCCCTGTCATGTCATCCTTCCCACTCTACCTATCACCTTTCTCTAATATCTTGTCTGTCTTCTCCTCCCAGGGTGAGGTGGGGGACCCTGGACAGAAGGGCACCAAAGGGAACAAGGGTGAACATGTAAGTGTCCATGACCTTGACTTCTGATCTCCTGGCCTTTAACCTCATTCCCACCTGATCTCTCTCCCTGTTTTGGTGTCTCTGACTCTCTTCTCTCACCCAGGGCCCTCCTGGACCCCCTGGACCCATTGGTCCTGTGGGGCAGCCTGGAGCAGCGGTGAGTGACCCCTCCACCCCCACCAAAGGCCCAGCAGCCTCTGGTCCTCCCTCAGCTCCCCCTCTGCCCTTGGGGCTGGGAGTGGGAGCAGGGGCTCTGGGCATGGCACCCAGCTCTGTGTGGTATTTGTGGATAGAGAACACCTGACCCATGACCTATCCCTGTGTCCTTGTCTCTGCTTTCCCTCCACCTGCAGGGAGCAGATGGGGAGCCTGGAGCTCGGGGACCCCAGGGACACTTTGGAGCCAAAGGCGATGAAGGAACAAGAGGATTCAATGGGCCCCCAGGACCCATTGGCCTACAGGTGTGTTGGGGGATAGGGACAGGGGCTGAGAGGTGGGGTCAGGATGGGGTGATGTTTGCCCCAGACCCTGCCAGCAGCCTGCTGATGAGGACTGGTGGGCATGTGGGGTCTGAGGGGAGGGGACTGTGGGGCCTATCTGCCTAGGGTTGTGCTTTGAGTGGGGTGGTCACCTGGGCCCATGTTTTGTATACCTGCACAGGGTTTGCCGGGCCCCTCTGGGGAGAAGGGAGAAACAGGAGATGTGGGTCCTATGGTGAGTGTGACCCCTACTGACCCTAGCCCCCATACTAGTCACCCCTCTCCCTGGCCAGCCCTCACCCCACACCCCACTGCCGACTCCCTGGCCTGGCTGCTCGTCCTCCTCTCTCCACCACTTATGCTCAGCCGTCTCACTTCCCTTCCCCATCTGTGGTGTGTCTCTTTCCCCCCAGGGACCACCTGGCCCCCCAGGACCTCGAGGTCCAGCTGGACCCAATGGCGCTGATGTGAGTCATCTCAGCCCCTGTCCCTTCAGATCAATGTGTCTGGTCCTCTGCCTCCCTTTCCCAGACCATAAACTCTAGTATCGTCTCAGGGGCCAAGAGAAGCCCTTACTCCTGGGAGGCCTCCACTGCCTCACTGCTGTGACCTTGGGCTGCTCATCTGGGACTTTGCCCCTGAAATGGCACCTCCTTCCTAAGCAATGACACCTATTTCTGTTCCTCTTCCAGGGCCCACAAGGCCCCCCGGGAGGTGTTGGGAACCTGGGTCCCCCTGGAGAGAAGGTAACTGGGAAGGGGGTGAACGGAGCAGTCATGGAAGTCGGGGATGAGAGTTGGATTTCTGCCAATTTTGGTTGGGGAGACAAAAGAGAATGAGATGTGGGGAATATCAGAATTGTTTGGCCAGGGAAGGAGAGGAGGTTTTTGACTCTAATCTCTTTGCAGGGGGAACCAGGAGAGTCAGGATCTCCAGGGATCCAGGGCGAGCCAGGTGTCAAGGTGAGTGACAGCTCCAAGGCCCTACTCCCCAATCCCCCTCACCCGCCTCAACCCTGCCTCTAGTTTTCCTGTGACCTCCTTGAGCTGGAACTCCTCTGCAGCAAGAGTCTCTGCTCCCTGCCATCCTCTGTGAGGCCTGATCCCTGGTCTGAGTGAGCCCTTCTTCCCCTTCCTCGAAGGGAAGGGGACCAGGGGATTCCCCTTATAGGCTTGACTTTCTGTGTGTGTCCCATTGTCACTGAGGGGAGTAGGGGATGGCTGAAGGTGTCTCGGAAGCAGAGGCTGCAGCCCTGACCTTCAAGACCCCCTGGGCCATCTGTGTCCTCCGCTTGTTCTGCAGGGTCCACGCGGGGAACGTGGAGAAAAAGGAGAGTCGGGGCAGCCCGGAGAGCCAGGACCACCAGGGCCTAAAGGCCCCACAGGCGATGACGGCCCCAAAGGGAACCCTGTGAGTTTGGGGCGGTGGGGATGGAGTCCTGTCAGGCCCTGTGAACGACAGACCTGGGAATATGGGTGTGTGTGAGGGAGGATCTTGGAGTGTGGGGAGCCCAGGATTCGGGGGGATGCTCTGGAAACGGGGCATCTGGAGGGATGCATGGGGTCTAGGATCCAGAGAGAAAGTGAGAGATGCCCTGCAGTTAACACCCTGAGGCATTAAACAACACGCAGTGCACGCGGTGGGGAGAGGGGTGCAGAGGCCTCTTCCTGGGGGGTACGGGTGGACACTGCCTCTAGAGGGCAGTGGCATGTGCCTGTGGGCATCTGTGCTGGGTGGGCTCAGGGAGCTGTGACCCTGACTCTTATTCTCCCTCTGGATCAGGGTCCCGTTGGTTTTCCTGGTGACCCTGGCCCCCCTGGAGAAGGTGGCCCTCGGGTGAGTCTTACTCAGAGAGGGGAAGGGGCAAAAAGGGTGGGGCTTCTATGGGGGGGCCTCTGTGTGGCCGCTGGGCTTGGGTATTGGGAAGCTGGGGTTATGGCAGGGCAGGCAAGGGGATGGAGGATTGACCGTTTTGGGGGTGATGCCAGCCAGGTTGGGGGCCCATCTCTGACCTTGCTTCACCTCTGCAGGGCCAGGATGGTGCTAAGGGTGACCGAGGCGAGGATGGTGAGCCAGGACAGCCTGTGAGTGACTGGTGACCCCACAACCCCCCTGAGCCCAAGCCTCATCCCCTTTACCCCTCTTCTGTGCCCCACTCCTGAGGGGCTGAGGAGTCCCTTGGCTGGAGGATAAACACTCAGCTACCCCAATTCCTCTCTCCCTAGGGATCCCCTGGTCCCACTGGGGAGAATGGACCCCCAGGGCCACTTGGAAAGCGGGTGAGTGAGGTGGACCCCTGAGACCTCGGGAGGCAGTCCCTGGGCTGTGTGGATGGAGGCTGGGCAATGGCAGGTGGGACGGGCGGGGAGGTGCCTGGTGTCTGCATTGCCCTGGCTGGGTGTGTGGGCAGGAGCCGGTGGGTTTAAGGGTGTGCAGTATCTCATTGCCCTGGGCAGAGTGTGCGGGCAGGAACTGGTGGGTTGATTGATGTGTGGTGTCTTGGGCATGTTCGTTCCTGGGTTCTAGTGTGTATGTTCTCACCAGGGGGAGTGGTGGTTACTGACAAAGCAGAATGGAAACTGGAGGAGGGGCTGGCTGGCTTTTCTGTGGGCCAGGGGTGAACGTTTTTAGTTGCTGGGACAGGAGACGGGCCACCAGGTAGGGTGTGGGCAAGTGACTCTTCACAAATGTACAGACTACCCAGTATCTTCACAGCTGTCACAGCTGCATCTGTTCGCACATCTGTGAATCAGCCCTCTGTGTGTGTCCCTGTGCACGCACGTGTGTGTGTGTGCGTGTGTATGTGTGTGTCCAGGACAGGAAGGGGAAAGAGTTGAGCCTGGCTGCCCATGGCCTCATGTGCTCTTCCTTCCCGCTCCATCTGCAGGGTCCTGCCGGCTCGCCTGGTCCCGAGGGGCGACAAGGAGGGAAGGGAGCCAAGGTGAGGGAAAGGCCGCCCTGGTGCTGGAGCATCCGCTCCACCTCCCACCCCTCAGATGCCTCTGTCCCCAGATGCCTACCCCATGTCCACCTCTCCCATGTTGGGCCCTTTTGGGGAGAGGCGTTCCCTATACTTGTTCCTGCGCTAGGGGGTCCTAGAGTTTGGCCCTTCCTCCCTGCCTCACACCTTCCACCTTGGACCCTCTGCCCCCTGCCCACACCCCACTCCTCTGCCCTTCAGGACATATTCCTTGTGTGTGTTTCAGGGAGATCCTGGTGCTGTAGGTGCCCCGGGGAAGACAGGCCCGGTGGGTCCTGCCGGTCCAGCAGGGAAACCTGGCCCTGATGGTCTGAGGGGGCTCCCAGGCTCAGTGGTAAGTCACCGTAGGGAAGGGCTGGGCTGGGGTGGGAGTGAGGAGCCATGGGAGGAGTGCAGTGTGGGGATGCTCCTCCTGACCCCTGTGGTCCCCTCAAATCTTCAGGGTCAGCAAGGCCGACCTGGAGCTACAGGCCAGGCTGGGCCCCCAGGTCCTGTGGTGAGTGACTGGGATAGGGCTGGGTGAGGGGTGAGGGCGCTGCCCTGGGACAGAGCTGAAGCCCTGGAGGAAGTGGAGACTGTTGGGGAGAACTTGGTCCCACCTCTCCCTTGTGGGCCAGGGGTGAACCTTTTTAGTTGCTGGGACAGGAGACGGGCCACCAGGTAGGGTGTGGGCAAGTGGCTCTTCACAAATGTACAGAGAGTGATTTCCCATCTCTCCACAGGGACCCCCAGGGCTGCCTGGTCTCCGGGGCGATGCTGGAGCCAAGGGAGAGAAGGTGAGTGACAGACACATGGCCAGGTGTCTCTCCCATCACCCTTGACCCTGAAACCTGTGGGACTCGAGTGCCCACTGCTCTGCTTCAGGCCTCCAGCAGCCAGTCCCAGGGGGTCCCTGCTCAGTGAGGGCCACTCACGGACCCTGTGCCCGGCTCCCACTCCGTGTCTTCTTGGCCCTTCTCCCCATCCACATGACTCCTCTTTGCATTCTCTTGACTGCCTGCACCCTTCTCTAGGGCCACCCAGGTCTCATTGGACTGATTGGGCCCCCGGGTGAGCAGGGAGAGAAGGGAGATCGGGGACTTCCTGGGCCTCAGGGCTCCCCTGGGCAGAAGGGCGAGACGGTGAGTAGAGGGCATGGTCCTGGAAGTTGTGGGGGTTGAGAGTGGGGTGGAGAGGGGTGGAGCTGGAGTTGGGACTCAGCTGTGGGTGAGCGAGCAGATGCTCAGGAGGGTGTGGGAGGAGGACCCAGTTGAACCAGACCCTACCCTTCCTAGGGTATCCCAGGAGCATCCGGCCCCATTGGTCCTGGAGGCCCCCCTGGCCTCCCGGTGAGTACTGCCTCTGTTCCTCCACCAAATCCCCTAAACCCCTCTGCTGCCTGCCCATGGCCTCCCAGTGACTTCCACGGAACCACCAGCCTAACAAGCATAGTCCTCAGAGTCCCCCATTTGTCCTGTCACCCCCAGTCCCTCCTCCCCATACCTCCAGGGCTGTGAATGTCCTGGTATCCCCACAGGACTGCTCCTCCTGTAGTAACCCAAGGCTCCTGTGAACTTGGGACCTTGCCTCCCCGCTCCTCTGAGTCCTGACCTTCCCCTGCAGTGACTGTCTCTTTCTTGTTCCTCATTTCACAGGGACCTGCTGGCCCCAAAGGAGCCAAAGGAGCCACAGTGAGTGACCCCCTTCAGCTCTGACCTTTGCCCCACCCCCCTCTGGACTTGATGATGTTTCTCCAGGGCAAATAGACTCCCCCCAAGGAGCCCCTTAATCCCAGCCAGGAGGCTGATTTGATCCTTCTGTGACCTTGATCCATACTTGACCTCTTGACCCCTCCATGACCTCATTTATTCCTTGTCAGGGCCCAGCCGGACCCAAGGGAGAGAAGGGTGTGCAGGGCCCTCCAGGACACCCGGTGAGTGAGGAATGGGGGCTGCTCCCAGGGCCATCCCCTTCTGCTCCATTGCTGCCATACTTCACCCTCACCCTAACCTCGTCTCTTGCCCTCTCCATCTGTCCCTGCACCCAGGGTCCCCCGGGCGAGGTGATCCAGCCACTGCCCATCCAGATGCCCAAGAAGACTCGGCGCTCGGTGGATGGAAGCCGCCTGATGCAGGAAGATGAGGCCATACCGACCGGGGGAGCCCCCGGCAGTCCTGGGGGGCTGGAGGAGATCTTTGGCTCACTCGACTCCCTACGGGAGGAGATCGAGCAGATGAGGCGGCCGACGGGGACCCAGGACAGCCCTGCTCGCACCTGCCAGGACCTAAAGCTGTGCCACCCAGAGCTGCCTGATGGTCAGTGCCAGCCTCAGGGTGCACAAACATCTCCCCCACAGCATGGGTACCGAACAAGCAGAATGGATGCTGGGGGAGTCCTGGAGAAGGTGTTGGATTGAGGGTGAGGGCTGAGGGGCTGGGAACTGCAGCTATTTACCAACCAGATCAGAAGTATCCCAATACTTGAGCAACTGATCTGGGTCAGTATGTACCAGTTGGTTATCAGCCCAGTGTCTGCAACAGCAGATAAATATACATCTGTGCACACACCTGTTTGCACCTGAACAGATGAATCTATATGATCGCCTGCAACCACATGTTGTCCCAGTATAAGGCTGTCCATACTCGGACCTCCTCCAGTCAGAGGGTCTGGGGTTACTGTTGGGGGCAGAGGTGTCACATGATGAAAGTGGGCTGCAGCGGTAGGATGGGCTATATTCTAGGGTTCTGGGAGGGAGGAGGACCAGGAGACTAAGAGCATGATGGGGAGGGCTGGGAGGGAAGAGGGAATGTGGGGGCAAAGAGCATCTTGGAGCCTGGACCTGGGTGGCCCTGACCTCCCCTCTCCGTCACCCAACAGGAGAGTACTGGGTCGACCCCAACCAGGGCTGTGCTCGGGATGCCTTCCGAGTTTTCTGCAACTTCACAGCAGGGGGTGAGACCTGTGTGACGCCCAGGGATGATGTCACGCAGGTGAGAGCTGGCCCCTGGCTGCCCCTCCCCTGCCCCATAGTGCATCCCCTCAGGGCCTAGTGGTTTCTGGGTTTTGGTGACAGTCTTCTGGCTATTGCCCCCCATGGAGCCTGCCACCCCTTCTCCACTTCTTAGCTTTTTCTTCGTTTCCTTCTCACCGGTCCTCTGATGTTCACTTTGCCTTTCGTGTACCCCCAGTCTCCTGGCTCCCACTCAGCCCCTCATTTCTTTCCCAGCCCTTGCCTTCCAGCCATTCCCTGCTTATGACTCTGGCTCAGCTGTCCTGGTGCTGTAGATGCTCCTGAGGCCCGTCTCTGTCTCCCCCTGACACCAGCCCTCTCTCTCCTTCCAGTTCTCTTACGTGGACTCAGAGGGTTCCCCAGTGGGTGTGGTCCAGCTCACCTTCCTGCGGCTGCTCAGTGTCTCAGCCCACCAGGACATCTCCTACCCCTGCTCTGGAGCAGCCCGCAACGGTCCCCTGAGACTCCGCGGGGCCAATGAGGATGAGCTGAGCCCGGAGACCAGCCCCTATGTCAAAGAATTCAGAGATGGCTGCCAGGTGGGAATAGGAAGAGCTGGGTGGGGGACTGATCTCAGACTCAGGCTGGAGGAAGGAGGTGGGAAGACCCCTTGGGCAGGGCACCCAGGGAGAGCAGGGAGGAGTCTTGTCCTGCTGGATTGTCGGGGATGCCTGAGGGAGCTCAAAAGCCAGTGAGCAGGGTGGAAAAGATGGAAGCCATCAGGTGAGGGTCATTTGGGTACACATACCAGCGTCACACAAGGTAATGCAGACATGTACACAGACTGGCACATGGCTGCCCAGCAGAGGCACACGGTGGGGAAGAAGCAAGCACACACGCATGGGCACACAGACACTCCCAATCTGTACATCCTGAGTCACCCTGATGTGGCCAAGGTGCTCAGAGGAGAGGTGAGCCTGGGCCCCTACCCAGCTCACCCTTTCTTCCCTGTCTCCCCCTGAAGACACAGCAAGGCCGGACGGTGCTGGAGGTGCGAACGCCTGTGCTGGAGCAGCTGCCGGTGCTGGATGCCTCCTTCTCAGACCTGGGAACCCCACCGAGGCGGGGAGGGGTGCTGCTGGGGCCTGTCTGCTTCATGGGATAGGACCTTCTCTGTCTGATCCTGTCCATCGGAACCAGGCCCACCTGGAATCCCACAACATCAGCTCTGTGCCACCTCCCAAGAGGGCTCCTCACCATCTAGGGAGCCTTGGGCCAGGGCACCGAGAGCCCTTAGTCAGGGGCAGGCCAGGGGAGGGGTGAAGTGGTTGCCCGGACACCCCACGGGAGGAGTGGCATCTGGGGCTCTTGGCCCTCCCACCTGGAGCCTGTGACCCGTTAGAGAGCTGAGACCCTTATTTAAAACTCACCTCCCAATCGCCTCAAACAAATGGAAGAGAAGAGAAAGGACACGGTGTATTTTGTATTTAAAAGTAATTATATTAATTATTTAAAGCGTGGAAAGCAAAATAACAAAAAAGAGAAATGCCCACAAAAATCAGCAGATGTTGGAGATAGGGCTCTCGGGGGTGGGCTCCGGCACCCACATCCTTGTGTCAGGACTTTCCTCAGTGACTGTGTGGGGGGGGTTTCAGGGCTGAACCCTCCCTCCCACCTCACCTGTCACACCCACTGTGAAAGTTGGAATATGTGGTCTCCCTGGCCTCAGGGCTCTGACTCTGCCAGGGTGGGGCTCTCTAACCCACGGGTGTTGGCTGCCTGGCCCATGTGCACACTGTCTCTTCCACTTGGTCTGGGTCTGGCAGGCACTGCCTGCTACTTGAGGGCCAGGATGCTCCCCCAGGGAAGAAACGGAATAGTGTGGGGTGTGTGCAGGGCTGCATCCAGCAGATGGCTGGAATATTAAAATTCTTCTATATTGGCTGGTAAATTGCCATGGCCCTGAGCCACTGAGTATGTTCATTGCCACCTCTGTCCCTCCCCTGGGAACCCCTCCCCTTCCCTGATCCTGAAATTAAAGGGTTAATGTGTGGCATATGGAAGGGACTCCCAGGACCCTGTGCTCAGTGTCCATGCTGACTGATGGTTAAATAATGTGATTGTTTCCTCCCAGGTGTCTGTGTCACTGCTCGTGTTGTTATTTCAGTCTCCCCCAACACCCATCTGATATTCCCTCTCCCCAGCTAAGTGGTTACCAGAATCGTATGGCTTAATCCAGATACCCTGCAAGCCCTGCCCAGCTGGGGTGTCAGGGCCCAGAGTTTACAAAGCCTGGGTGACTAGCATAAAATTACAAATGACGCCCCAGGGACACCAGGTAGGGGTTTCGGGTCCCTGTGGCCCCAGGTTCTGACATCGGTGTGCAGTTGCTTCTGGGTGAGGGCGGGCCTGTGCTCCAGAAGGAGCCTTACATAGCCCAGTCTAATCTCTGTAAATGGGGAGGCTGAGGCCCACTTTCAAGAAGACATTTACTGCATCTGTACCTCTGGTCACCTGATGCCTCCCCATCAGGCTTGTGCTGTGCTGTCATGAAGACCAGGACTGTGGCCAGGCCCTCTACACTCGCATGTAGTCACGTGCACACTCCTTGAGTCTTTGTGTTGGGTGGAGATGCACAGTCCCTGCTGTGTCCCCCGACTCTTGACTGACCCCCACTTTCCTAGCCTCCCTCTCCTGGGCACTCAGAAGCTCTGCTCCCTCCGGGTTAGGTGTCCAAGAAGGCCTCTCTTCCAAGGCTGGCCGCGCAGTCGGGACCCCCTAGCTGGCACCCATGGGGCTTCACATTCCCAAGCAGCATTGCCTGGCTCCTGCCCGTCAGGGCGCTGCATTAAAACGTGTTCCAGGGCCTCATCCCACCTGGGACGCCGCTTCCTCGCGGGCGCCAGGCTCGCGGGTGCGTGCCTTTGTGTCCCGGTTTCGCATCGGCAGCCTCGGGGAGGGCCCGGCGGGGGTGCCCTTCACCCTGAGCCCACGCCCGGGTAGGCTGCGCCCCCGCCCCTCCTCCTCGTACTTCTTCCTCCCAGCGTGTCCCCGACAGCATCGGCTTGGCCGTCCCGGTCCCAACTCATTCTCGATCGCAGGAAGCCCCACGTGGGCGTCTAGAGGGCCACCCTGGCCCGGGCGGATGCGCGGAAAAACCTCTGGAGGATGGAAGCCGCTCCTTGGCGCTGGCGCCTCCGCTTCTGCCGCCCCCTAGAGCCTGCGCTAAGACCGCGGCCCTGCACCGGGTGAGCTGAATAATCCCGGTCCCTCAACGCCTCTCCCTCGTCACCCGCTGAGCCCCCACCAACTCCCCCTGACCCAGGAGGCCAAATGGAGGAAGAAGCCCCAGATCTCATCTGTCAGGGGTCCGGTGGTGGATAGGGTTTCTGGGATCACCTATGCCCTCCATCTCAATATCCAAGGGCCAGGGGCTTCAGACACCCCCTTCCCTCCCTCTCAGGGTCAGATCAAGAGAAGATCAGACCTAAATAGGTGCCCCCATCTGTTTCGCCCGCATCCACTCCCAGCCAAGCTAGGCTGGAACTGAGGTTTCTCTGGAGCTCTTTCTGCAGCTGGAGCCAAACCAACAGAGGTCGCCCCCCGAAAACCAAGAGGACTTTCCCAAAGGTCACGTTTGGTCAGATGCTCTGAGTTCCGAAGGCTTCTCTGCATGGAAACAATGCTATACAGTCACTCGAATAACATTTATATACGGCAGCTAAGTCCCCAGGCCAATCCACAAAAGCCTATTTAATTACACAGTGCTGCCAACCAACCCCATCTAACAGTTTCATGAGGGAGTCTGTGCCGAGTCGCTGTTGAGGAGGCCAGGCCCATAGCCTTCTCTTGGCAGCTAACTTCTTCCTCCCCTCCAGAAAGCTAGGGCCAGGCTTTAAGGAAAGGTGGGAGGGGTTTAAGGTCAGGGCTGTAGAGGCCAGGTTTTGGGGTGGAGCTGGGTGTGAATAGGCCAAGTGCCCAGGCCTCTGGGCCTGTGGGTATTGGTAGCGTCACCATTGGCTGGTGGGCAATGGAGGCTTCTGGATGGGGTTGGAGGAGATAGGGAAGAGAAAGGCAGAGGTTTTAGGGAACTACTTTGGGTTTGATTGGGACAGAACATAAACTTTTGTTGGAGCAGCCAAGTTCTGAAAAGTATTGACTGCCTATGGAAGGAGTTGAACTTGAACTCAAAAAGTAAGAGAGAGTCATTGATGGTGTTTGAAAAGGCGAGCGATGTGATGGAACTGTGTGCTGCTTGGTGGCAGAGAAGAGGAGGGTTTGGGATGGGGCGCGCAGGGAGATCATGTTTTTGTTTTTTGAGACAGAGCTCTGTCGCCCAGGCTGGAGTGCAGTGGCACAATCTCAGTTCACTGCAGCCTCTGCCTCCTGGGTTCAAGCAATTCTCCTGCCTCAGCCTCCCGAGTAGCTGGGACTACAGGTGTGCACCGCCACCCCCAGCTAATTTTTGTATTTTTAGTAGAGACAGGGTTTCCTCATGTTGGCCAGGATGGTCTTGATCTCTTGACTTTGTGATCTGCCCGCCTCAACCTCCCAAGTGCTGGGATTACAGGCATGAGCCACTGCGCAGGACATCTTGTATAGACGGAGGGCTGTGGGGTGGGTCCTCTGGCCTGTCACACCCTTGGAGCTGCTTTTCAGCTTTGGGCTTATATTTTTAGCATTTGCAACTTATAATCAAAAAATAACTCGTGAAATAAAATAAAAATAACTTACAGACCACTTACATCACTGTACCTGGGAGCGCCACATATCCTAGAGGGCCATGGGCTACACAGAGCTGTTCTTGCCCTCTCTTGGCTGTCTTGCATGCTGAGGTTTGTAGTTTTGAATGAACCAGGGCAGGTAGGGGTGGAGATGAGATAGAGGAAGGAATGAGTCAAAACAAGGCTCTCAGCCTGGGCAACAATGCAAGATCCCTTCTCTCTCTTTCTCTCTCTGTCTTTCTCTCTCTTTCTCTTTGAGACAGGGTCTCACTCTGTCACTCAGGCTGGAGTGGAGTGGCAAGATCATGGTTCACTGCAGCCTTGACCTCCCTGGGTTCCAGCGATCCTCCCACCTCAGCCTCCCAAGTAGCTGGGTTTCCAGGCGTGTACCAGTAGTTTTTGTATTTTTTGTAGAGATACGATTTTTCCCCTGTTTCCCAGGCTGGTCTTGAACTCCTGGGCTCAAGCGATCTGCCCATCTTGGCCTCCCAAAGTGCTGAGATTACAGGTATGAGCCACCACGCACGGCCCTTTTTCTCTACAAAAAATAATTTAAAAATTAGCTGGGCATGGTGGCGTGTGCCTGTAGTTGCAGCTACTCAGGAGGCTCAGGCAGGAAGATCGCTTGAGCCCGGGAGTTTGAGGTTGCAGTGAGCTACGCTCCTGCCACTACACTCCAACCTGGGTGACAGGGAGAGACCCCATCACAAACAAACAGACAAACGAACAAACAAAACCAAGGCTCCCGCTGCCTCAGAAATAAGTTTCTGTGTAGTAAGTGGTGGCCACCTTGTTTTGTGGTTAACCCTTTTTGCTACAAGTTTGGTGTGGTCAGCAGGGGCCATCAGGGCCACACCGGAGCTTCCTTCTGTCAAGCTGCACGGTTCACAGAGACTGTCCATGTGTAGGCCATAGTTATGTTTCTCAGCTCAAACCTAGAGTAAGCAGAAGTCACCTTGAGTGCTTACGATTGGCCTTCTGTTATCTTTTCTCTCATATTCAGGGCAGTTTCATGGGAACTGGCACTGACAGCAGACTGCCGTCTCAGTAGGGAAGACCTGTCCTGCTAGTCCTTGAATAGAGACCAAGGATATCTACAGGGGCATCTCCTTTAGGGCTCTCCCTACATGGCCAGGATGGTAGAACGAACACAGCTCTTAGCTTCCGTGAGAGCCAGCATATCACCCTGTCTGGCTTTCCCTCAACTGGCAGGAGCAGGTCAATCCGTTTTGTTTACTTTGCTCTGGCCACTTTATTTTTTGAGACAGGGTCTCACTCCCCTTGCCTAGGCTAGCATGCAGTGGTGCGATCATGGCTCACTATAGCCTAGACTTCTCACGCTCAGGTGATTCTGCCACCTCAGCCTCCTGAGTAGCTGGGACTACAGGCGAGTGCACCACGCCCAGCTAATTTTTTGTATTTTCAGTAGAGACAGGATTTCGCCATGTTGCCCAGGCTGGTCTCGAACTCCTGGGCTCAAGCAATCTCCCCGCCTCGACATAAAGTGTTGGGATTATCTGGCCTCTCTTTCTGTTAGAAACACCTTACTCTAGGTTGAAGGACTTTTGGTTCCCGAGACATGGATGGTTTTCCAAAGTACAACAGATAAAGGCCACATGGGCTGTACAGCAGCTCAGGTAAAGGTCATGTTCCAGGTCTTCATCACTTCACCTATAATAGGCTTGGACTCCGGCAGAGCCTCGGGCCAAAGAATGTGGGTAACAGAGATATGTTCCTTGTTGTGTTCACATCTCCCCGGGGCCTGGGCTATATTGTTGGGTTAGGTAATGGGCCTGCTGTCCTCACGAAATAAGGCATACCGGTATTTCTAAAGCTGGGAGAGATTTCTTTTTTTTTTTTTTTGAGACAGAGTCTTGCTGTGTTGCCCAGGCTGGAGTGCAGTGGTGCAATCTTGGCTCACTGCAAGCTCCGCCTCCCAGGTTTACGCCATTCTCTTGCCTCAGCCTCCCGAGTAGCTGGAACTACAGGTGCCCGCCACCACACCCGGCTAAATTTTTGTATTTTTTTTTAGTAGAGACAGGGTTTCACCGTGTTAGCCAGGATGGTCTCGATCTCCTGACCTTGTGATCTGCCCACCTTGGCCTCCCAAAGTGTTGGGATTACAGGCGTGAGCCACCGCGCCCGGCCAATGCCCCGGCCAATGCTGGGAGAGATTTCTTATAATTCCATTACTTTCCAGTTGTGGTTATTTTTATTAATGCCTGCAGGTTTTCTTTACTTTTAGAGCTGTAAATCTATAGAAACAAACAAACCCCAAACCCAACAAACATGTTTCAGAGACATTAGGGATAGGGAGAAGATGAGAAATAGCACCCTGTTTGACTGGGGCCCTGGGGAGAGAGGGACTCAGACAAAAGAGTTTGAGTGGCAGGTGGTCTAGTTTTGGGTGGGTGGAGCAGACTTAGGGCAAGGTGGCACTGATTTTAGCTGGCAGCAGGCCTCTCTGTATTTCTAACTGAGACTTCTTCCTTTAGCTTAGCAGGGATGCTTTGCTTCTGAGTTGCACATTTAACCTCAGCATCAGTTTCTTCACCTGCAAAGTGGGATAATACTTGCTCTGTAAGGGAATAATTCCCCCTTTAGTGACAGCCTTTGCAATGGAAGTGGAGGGGAAGGACCTGACAAGATGTCTTGGTTCCATCTCCATGTCTTAGTTATTGCTGACATGCGGGTGTCTGAGGCATGCTGCTGTCCCTTTTACACTTTTGATCTTAGTGCTGTTAAAATTCCCTACTTACTATTAGTATTATTATTTTGTTACAAATAGCAAAATCGGATTCAGAATAGCTTAAGCCCTAGAAGGAACTGATTGTAAAAATATTGGGTTTCTCAGGATTTGAAGACAGAGTTGACTCAGCAGGGAAGAGTGAGAGCAGTTCTGGGGACCTCAGGGGCTCATAGACTTTGTCCCTGGAGTATGGATACCCACCACTCAGCAGAGCTGCTCTTGACTTCTGTGTCTCTGGGCTCCATGGTTCAGAGTCATGGAGAGACAATCTGGTTGGCTTAGCTTGGGTCATCTGTCTCCCTGAGAACCAATTTTCTGTGGCTGAGGGCCCAGTGTACCAACAAACAGGTATGTAGGATGCCTTTTGGTGGAGGTGGAGGGGCATTGGGGGCACTGTTCCCAGATAATGTGGGATCCTAAGGCCCCCCAGAAGGTGTCCGCTCTCTTTCCCTTCTTCGCTTCCGTCTAAACAGACTCCTTTATATGCATTTGACCAGCATGATACAACCAGCCCCTTCATGACCACATTTGCTCTCCCTGCCACTCAATCTCCTGGATGGGCAACCCAAAGTCACGTTCAGCTGCTGTGGCCATGACTTCTCTTACCTCAGAGGCCGACATCTCTGCCAGTTCCTATTTTGCCACTTTGTGATTCAGCACATAAACTTTCGTGGCCATTTTATCCAGGGCTGCATTGCGACTTCTGCGGGCCCTGTGTACTTTTCTAAACAATAAACTCAAAATCATACTTATGACCATGTTGATATACAGGCAAGTATATTAATATTATATATTAAAATATTTTCTTCAGCCTTAAAGTAATTTTTTTTCTATTTTAAAAGAAATGTAAACATTGCCATGGGCCCCAGGGAGTATTGTGGGCCCTAGGCACTGTGGCTGCTGCACATAATGGATCCATGGGCCCTCCTTGTGTCTTCGTTAAAGATTTTACTGTTTTACTCTTAAAGTGCAATCACAATTCTATTACCACATTTTTAATAATCATTCCTGTTGTCATCAAATATCCAGTCAGTGTTCAGATTTCCAAGACTGTTTTGTAGGTTTTGCGTGTGTGTGACTCACGATCCAAATAAAGTTGATGGTCTTCTAATTCTTTAAAGATCTACATTTTCCCTTATTTATTTAGAAGTCCTTTTTGTTTACTTTTATTATGGACAAATTTAAGCATATACAAAAGTGGTTTATTATTGCTTTTTTTTGGAGATGGTCTCACTCTGTTGCCCAGATTGGAGCGCAGTGGTGTGCTCAAGCGATGCTCCGGCCTCAGCCTCCCAAGTCACTGGGACTACAGGGGCCAGCCACCATGCCCAGCTAATTTTTGTATTTTTTGTAGAGACAGGGTTTTGCCATCTTGTCCAGGCTGGTCTCCAACTTCTGAGCTCAAGCAATCTGCTCGTCTTGGCCTCCCAAAGTGTGGAATTACAGGCATGACCCACTGAGCCTTGCCTGTTATTGCTATTTTAAAAAGAATTAATACATATTAAAAATCTTTTTCAGTTCTAATTTTGAATACGGTAAATATCAATAACAATATCATAAGTAAAGCTTTTCAGTGTTTTCAGTACTTTTTAAGAGTATAAAGGGGTTTATACCCTTAAAAAGTTGAGAGATTTTTTCAAATTGAGATTTTAAAAAATTGGGAATCACTAATCTAGAAGAACTGTTAAAAATAATCACACCCACATGTGCTCACCCTTAGAGACCTGGATTCAATCCATTTGGGGCCTGAGCAAAGGGACTTGTGTAAAATTTCCCCAAGCGATTCCAAAGTGCAGGCTGAGTTGAGAACCTGTGCTGTAAACTGGAGAGATCCCAGTAAGAAATAAGCAGCTGGGCACAGTGGCTCATGCCTGTAATCCCAGCACTTTGGGAGGCCAAGGCGGGTGGATCACTTGAGGTCAGGAGTTCGAGACCAGCCTGGTCAGCATGGTGAAACCTTATCTCTACTAAAAATACAAAAAAATTAGCTGGGTGTGGTGGCACGTTTATGGAATCCCAGCTACTGGGGAGGCTGAGGCAGGAGAATCACTTGAACCTGGGAGGCGGAGGTTGCAGTGAGCCGAGATCACGCCACTGCACTCCAGCCTGGTAGACAGAGTAAGACCCTGTCTCAAAAAAAAAAAAAAAAAAAAAAAGAAAGAAAGAAAAAAAGAAAGAAATAAGCAAAGATGGCTGGTTGTAGTGGCTCACACCTGTAATCCCAGCACTTTGAGAGGTTGAGGCGGGCGGATCATCTGAGGTCGGGAGTTTGAGACCAGCCTGACCAACATGGAGAAGCCCCGTCTCTACTAAAAATACAAAATTAGTTGGGCATGGTGGCGCATGCCTGTAATCTCAGCTACTCAGGAGGCTGAGGCAGGAGAATCGCTTGAACTCGGGAGGCAGAGGTTGCGGTGAGCTGAGATCATGCCATTGCACTCCAGCCTGGGCAACAAGAGTGGAACTCTGTCTCAAAAAAAAAAAAAAAAAAAAAAAGAAAGAAAGAAAGAAATAAGCAAAGGCACAGAGTGGGAAAGGCAAACAAATGCCCTAGATCTGAAAGGGCCTTCTGGAAGCTGCTGCATCCAACAGAAATGCTTGCAAATGCAGGCCCAGACAACCCCAATAACAGGGGCTAAAATGTATAGGAATTCATTTTTCTCACAAGAAATCTGAGGATGACAGCTTCCGGCGTTGGTTTGCCCATTTAATGATGCCATCAAGGTCCCAGACTCTTCATATCTTTACACTCCACCTTCCCACAATGTTACCCTTACATATTTTCTTTGGCTAAACTATAAGTACATTTGTCATAATAGCTGTTCCATTTACTTCACTATCAAACATGACATTCACCCACAAAGAAAAGATGCATTAGACGTGTTCGATACCCCTTAACTGTAGCAATGCCTGCCACCACTTTGCTGTCTTGAAAGAGACATTTTATGGCTATTGCAAATGCTTTGAAGATACTAAGACTTGTACCTGCCAGTTATAGATGAAATGTGGGAAACTGGGAAGTATAATTGCCACTGAATTGTGTTATTGATTTATTACTGCAAATAAATCTATGCAGGTCCCTTCTGAAATCAAGATGGTCCTGAACTCAACAAATGTCTTATTGACATGCATAACAGTGGCTGGTATTCCTTCTTTATCCTGTTTGTCAGTTTTTGGAATTCACTGATTAGATAAAAATAATCTCACTTGCTCCTTACTAACGAGTTCCACAGAGGGGTATGATGTTGGAAAAGGCACCATGCAAGGCGTGATTACTAAGAAGATAAAGGGCTTGTGGGGGAGCTGTTAGGGAGGGTCCTGAGCCAGGGCTTGGGATAAACATCTCATCATTTTACTGTATCTGATGATTGGAAGTGACATGCACTTTGCAAACTCCATTTTATGTTTTGATGAGTTTGTGCTTGTTCGGCTTGGTTAGGATTAGCTGCAGTTGTGAGAAACAGAAAACCCTGAAAACAACAGTGTCTTCACCAAGATAGAAGTTCATTTCTCTCTCACATACTACCCTAGGGCTGGTGTAGTGTTTAAGTGTCAGAGACTTAGGTTCCTTCTATCTTGTTCTTTCACCAGCCTCAACATAGCTCTTCCCTCTCAGGTCCAATATGACTTCTTGAGTTCCAGCTTTCATGTTTGTATTCCAGTCAGCTGAAGGAGAAAGGGGAAATAAGGACAACCCCTCTTTTTTTTTTTTTTTTTAGAGGGAATCTTGCTCTGTCGCCCAGGCTGGAGTGCAGTAGTGGATCTCAGCTCACTGCAACCTTCTCCCCTCAGGTTCTAGTGATTCTCCTGCCTCAGCCTCCTGAGTAGCTGGGATTACAGGTGCATGCCACCACGCCTGGCTAATTTTTGAATTTTTAGTAGAGACGGAGTTTCACCATGTTGGTCAGGCTGGTCTCAAACTCCTGACCTCAAGTGATCCACCCGCCTTGGCCAGTACCTTTAGGCAAAGCATTATAGCAGGCGTCCAAAAACAAATGGGCTGTTTTGTTTTGCTCGGAAATCTCTCCCCAAGGGATTGTTTTGTTTTTTGAAGTATTTGAAGGCTGTTATAAGTATCTAGGACTTTTGCTCATGGAGTAGCTGCCCCCTTTCCTCGTGAGGCCATCATTAGTTACCTCTCCATATACGTCTGCCTCTGAGGTGTCTGGTAGTATGAGGAGGCCTCTGGCTTTGTTAGTACACCACTAGGATGTTTACAACGTGGATCGAGATTTTTTTTTTTTTTTTTGAGACAGAGTCTCTCTCTGTCACCCAGGTTGGAGTGCAATGGCACAATCTCGGCTCACTGCAACCTCTGCCTCCCAGGTTCAAGCCATTTTTCTGCCTCAGCCTCCCAAGTAGCTAGGATTACAGGCACCTGCCACCATGTCTGTTGTGGGAAGTCAGGAACCCCGAATGGAGGGACCGGCTGGAGCCACAGCAGAGGAACATAAATTGTGAAGATTTCATTTTAATATGGACATTTATCACTTCCCTAATAATACTCCTATAATTTCTTATGCCTGTCTTTACTTCAATCTCTGAACATAAATTGTGAAGATTTCATGGACATTTATCAGTTCCCAAGTAATACTCTTACAATTTCTTATTCCTGTCTTAATCTCTTGATCCTATTATCTTCATAAGCTGAGGATGTACGTCACCTCAGGACCACTATTGTACAAATTGATTGTAAAACATGTGTGTTTGAACAATATGAAATCAGTGCACCCTGAAAACGAACAGAATAACAGTGATTTTAGGGAACAAGGAAAGACAACCGTAAGGTCTGACTGCCTGGGGGGTCAGACAAAAAGAGCCATATTTTTCTTCTTGCAAAGAGCCTATAAACAGACGTGCAAGGAGGAGAGATATCACTAAA
This sequence comes from Macaca thibetana thibetana, assembly GCF_024542745.1. NCBI lineage: Eukaryota > Metazoa > Chordata > Mammalia > Primates > Cercopithecidae > Macaca > Macaca thibetana. The sequence continues at coordinate 33,959,378 of NC_065581.1, read as the reverse complement.
TTCTTTTCCTAGCAAGGAATATTGATAATTAATAATCTGGGAGAAGAATTGCATTCCTGGGGCGAGGTCTATAAACGGCCGCTCTGGAAGTGTCTGTCTCATGCGGTTGAGGTAAGGACTAAAATACGCCCTGGTCTCCTGCAGTACCCTCAGGCTCACTAGGGTGGGGAAAACCCCACCCTGGTGAATTGGAGGTCAGACTGGTTCTCTGCTCTCAAACCCTGTTTTCTGTTGTTTAAGATGTTTATCAAGACAATACATGCACAGCTGAACATAGACCCAAATCAGTAATTCTAATTTTGCCCTTTGCCTTGTGATCTTTGTTTTGCTGTTTGCCGTGTGATCTTTATTGCCCTTTGAAGCATGTGATCTTTGTGACCTACTCCGTTTGTACATCCCCTCCCTTTTAAAGTCCTTAATAAAAACCTGCTGGTTTTGCAGCTCAGGCAGACCTCACAGACCTACCGATATGTGATGTCACCCTGGCAGCATAGCTGTAAAATTCTGCTCTTTGTACTCTTCCTCTTTATTTCTCAGACCGGCTGACACTTAGGGAAAATAGAAAGAACGTATGTTCAAATATCGGGTTGGGTTCCCCCAATACATGCCCAGCTAATTTTTTGTATTTTTCGTAGACACAGGGTTTCACCATGTTGGCCAGGCTGGTCTCGAATTCCTGACCTCAGGTGATCCACCCACCTCAGCCTCCCAAAATGCTGGGATTACAGGCATTAGCCACTGTGCCCACCTCAAGATGGTTTTAATGGTTAGAAATATCAGCCAATTGAATTTTCAGAGACATATGCTACCTAATTTTGTATTCAATACTTAAGTCATTAAACTCCAGTGGTCTGTATACCTGTTTGGTCTCTAAGACAGTTTGGCCTCTAAGTCTGATAGAAATTTCTGTGATGATGGAAATGTTCTACATTTATGCAATTTAATGTGGTGGCCACTATTCACATGTGGCTACTGAGCACTTGAAACATGGCTAGTTCACTAAAGAACTCAATTAGAAATATAATTTTAATTTTAATTAATTTAAATGGCCACAGGTAGCCAGCTAGTGCTACCATATTAGACAGCACAGCTCTGAGGCATCTTGTTCTCTTAAGGACACACATAATTCAATGAAGAGACCCAAGTTTAATACAGATGTGGGATATGCAGTCTTCAGAATTCAAACATGCCAATTAATTTCTGTTCCTCTTTTTCAAGTAGGGGGTTTCAAGCACAAAGGCTTTTGCCTGGTCTTGGGCAGAATTTTTCTCCCCAAAATTTTACTGAAATTTGTGCTCTTTTATAGTCTGTTCCTTTTAACTCATAAAATTAGTAATGGAAGACAGAGGTTTTTGGATGCAGTTGCTTTAAAAAAAAATCAGGTTCAGGCCAGGCACAGTGGCTCACACTTGTAATCCTAGCACTTTGGGAGACTGAGGTGGGCAGATCTTCTGAGGTCAGGAGTTCGAGACCAACCTGGCCAGCATGGTGAAACCCTGTCTCTACTAAAAATACAAAAATTAGCCGGGCATGGTGGTGCACACCTGTAATCCCAGCTACTAGGGGCTGAGGTAGGAAAATCGCTTGAACCTGGGAGGTGGAGGTTGTGGTGAGCTAAGATTGCACCACTGCACTCCAGCCTGGGTGACAGAGTGAGACTCTATCTCAAAAATAAATAAATAAATAAATAAAAATAACATAAAATCAGGTTTACTGAGATATAATTTAAATATGGTGAAACTGTAGCTATACAGTTGTTTATGAGTTTTGAAAAAAATATTCATTGTGTAACTACTACTACAATCAAGATAATATTTTTATTACCCCAAGAAGTTTCCTCATGGACACCGTTTTTTTCGAGTCACTCCTGGTTAATGTGTCATTAGGGTAATAAAACAATGTTAATTCTTGAATTGGATTTAGGCTGTTTAAATTTTGCTCAATGGATTGTACCTCGGGGGTGGGAGAATTTACTCTGGCAACTTAGTAAAGGTTGGTGCTGCCAAGTGAAAGCAGACTGTTGGTGAATATAATTTATTGGGGTTGAAAAGGATACATCAGCCAGATTGATGCATGAATGCTAATCAAGGGTTGATTTAGCAAGATCTTCTACTAAGGAAATAATATGTACAGTGCTAATCACATTTTATTTTTCATAATTGAGTTAAATATTTAAAGTGATTAGAATAGTCACTGCCACTTAATACTACTTCAGAATTAGCTGCTTTTCTTCATATTGGTGTAATTCACAATTCGCTTCCAAGCTTCACCTACCTTTTGGCTGGTCAAAATGAGTTGTTGAAGAGTCCTACTGGTGGGATTATGTCAGATTTCTCCAACAATGTTATCATGATTGTTATTTTACATATTCTCCTAGGGATTTGTCACTATTTCATACTATGTTGTTTTGTGGGGAAGTGGCATTCCAGAGGTTCTTAAGAGCTTTTCCAGCTCCCAGAGTTGCAATTGTAAGTTCATATAACATGCCCAGGGGCAGGAGAAATCACCATAGAAACTTTTTTGGTTCTCTGTATCTCCCATTAATGTTTCATAACCTTCTACCTCGATACTTTCCTCTCCACATACCCTGGTGTTCAAAATAGACCTTCTTATTAGATTGGGTTTTCCTAATTAAAAGTCACCACTGATGTTATATCCCAAAGTTTCTGGAATTCCTGAACATTGTCCTTTGTCTAAACTGTTTTAACTTGAGTGCAGGGTGCCTCCAGACACAGGTTGGAACAGATCTGGAGGGAAGAACACTGGGGCTGTTTGTCGTGTCGTATGAGAGGATCTGGTTTTAGAGCAAAGCTCTTTAAGCTTGGTGAATGAATCAAAGGTGTGGAAGTGCCCTGTTTCTGTATGTTCTAAGAGAAATGTTCTCTTAAAGTTTATAAGCTTTTTGTCTTGGCATTCCCCTTTGACTTGGTTCCTAGCACTGTTACATTGCATGAGTTGAGGGTTTGCCAAAATTATTGCTAAATTTGTAGTTTCTGTATCTGCTAAAATTGGACTATTTTTGATGTTTCTTTTAACCTGTTTTGTAATCTTATTAATTTTCTAGTGAGCCCATTGTGCTGTTGGAATTCTGATATCCCCAAATCTTATGAGCCATGACCATACACTTTAGCTCCATTCCCACTGGCTTCTCAAATTCTCTTTCATTTTTCCAATTCTCTAGCACTTTCTCTTATAGATGATTCTGCCTTAATTTAAAATTAAATGAAAACTGCAGCCCCTTGGTCTCACCAGCTGCTAGCATTTTAAGTGTTCAAGAGCCACCTGTGGCTAGTGGGGGCTCCGTTGGAGAGCTGGATATAGAACATTTCCCTAACAGCACAACATTGTATAGGACAGCACTGCTCAATGTATTGCTCTCTGATGATCACACCCACTTTACAGATCCTAGGATGGTCTAACTATGTACACTTTCTTCCAAATATGATGTTGAAGGCTTTCCCTCAGTTCGTATCTTTTAACAAATATTTTAGAGTCTTTATAGATCGATCCCTCATACATCTCTGCAACAAAAATATATGTATTCATTTAATTCTTTTTTTAATTGACAAAAATTGAATCTATGGTATACAATATGATGTTTTGATTTCTATATATATGTGTACATTGTTTAATGGCTAAATCAAGCTAATTAATATATGCATTACCTTACATATTTTTTGTGTTTGGTGAGAACACTTAAAATTATTCACTTAGCAATATTCAAGTACACAGTACATTGTTATTAGCTAGAGTCACCATGTTGTACAGTACATATCTTGAATTTATTCCTCCTGTCTAACTGAAACTTTCTATGCATTGATGTTTGTTTTTACATTCAACTCATTAAAAACATAATTATGTCACAGAGGTAGGAGGTTTTGAAAAAAACAAAAAACCAAACAAAAAAATATAATTAGGTTTGTTTGGCAATCTAGCAATGCTTAGTGTGCAATGCTTTTTACAGCTGCTGCTAAAAGCATAGCAAAACCACAGAAACCGATGTGCTGCCAAAACCTATGTATTTGGTCATATTTATTTTGATATGTGTTTTTTTTGTGCTTAACCTTTTCTCTAACTTTTTTTTGTAAAGAATGCTGGAGTATTCCCAAATTGTCGACAAATTCCCTTGTTTCCTGTTCTGTCTAGATTTCAGTGTTGGCCACTAGGTGGGGATAGGATCCTATTTCGCTAGCCTTAACATGATTTTTGAATTTCGATGCTTTGCAATGGATAATCTGGCTTTTTCCTCGAAAGTTTTAAAACATTTCTTTTGTGAATTCAAAACAACAGTTTTAATTCTGTGTAGTTACCCAACAAAAAGGAATAAGAAACAAGCGCTAAATTATTTACTTACAGTGTTTCTGTATGGAAATCCTTACCCCCAAGACGGCAGGCTTCACAGCTTGACTCAATGGTGAGAAGTCTGAGTTGACGCACAGCTTTCTGACTGTACTCTGATGGTACCACGTTAGGATAAATTCTTGGCCAAACAGAAAATCAGGGGAGACTTCCTTCTCCTTGTCAAACTCTAAATTAATCTACTCGTTCTTTTCATAAAGCAAAAGGTGAAATGTTGAGGACTCTGAGTCAGTTATCAATCGAAATGACTTTTAAACTAAGTCCCTTTTAATTATGACTCAAGACAATATTAAATTAATCACTGGGTATTATAAACACTGGTTTCTCAGTCCTCTGCAGATGAGGTTTGCTTGTTTGTGTCTTTCTTTCTTAAAATCCCAAATAGTGAAGTCTCTCTTAAGCAATGGAGGCTCATTCATAGTCAAACTCTTTGCATGTAAAATTCTTTGGGTACAAAGTAGATTGCCTTCCTCTTGTTTTTCTTTTTCTGGAGCCAGGGTCTCACTCTGTTGCCCAGGCTGGAGTGCAGTGGCATTATCATGGCTCACTGAAGCCTTTACCTCCCGGGCTCAAGTGATCCTCTTGCCTCAGCTTCCTGAGTACCTGGGACTACATTTAGTTTTTATTTTTTAATTTTTTTGTAGAGACAGGGTTTTGCCATGTTGCCCATGCTGGTCAAGCTATCTGCCCTCCTTGGCCTCCCAAAGTGCTGGGATTATAGGCATGAGCCACCAGGCCCAGCCTGCTTTCCTCTGTTTACCAAGATGTTTGACTGTGGATATGTAAAAGGACAACTTCCCTTTCTCATGTGGGGCACTGAGAGAGGGGCAGCCTCTATTTCCTACAAGAAATATAGAATAGAAAATGTGTAATTTCTCATGGTGTTCTGCAAAAATTAAAAATTTCACAGAAGACTCATCTGCACCCTGGTTTGTAATTTTAGCTTTCTAAAACTTGCCTATATGCTAATATGATTCATTAAACATTTGTAATAATTTCAGAATGAGAATTTTAAAATGAATTTAGTTCTATATTTTCTATAGTAACCAATATTTCCAGAAAAGTAGGATTTAAGAGTATCTTCTGTAGCAATATATGCCTTTCTTTGTCTTTTCTTTTTTTTCCCGAGACAGAGTCTCGCTCTGTTGCCCAGGCTGGAGTGCAGTGGTGTGATTTCGACTCACTGCACCATTCAATCGGCTGAAGGCCTGGCTGGAACAAAAAGGGAGAAAAAAGGCGAATTCACTCTCTCTCTGTTTTGGAGTAGGGAGTCCTATATTCCCTTCCCCTTGGACATCAGATCTCCAGGTTCTCTGGCCTTCACACTCAGGGACTTGCACCAGTAGCCCCCCATGTTTTTGCTCTTGGACTCAGAGTTACTCCACCAGCTCCCCCAGTTCTCAGCCCTTCAGACTTGGACTGAGCCGTGCTACTGGCTCCCCTGTCTTAGCAGCTTGCAGATGGCCTAACGTGGGACTCCTCAGCCTCCATAGTTGAGAGAGTGAATCCCCAGCATAAATCCCCTGTCATCTGTCTACCTATATATATCCAATAAATTCTGTTTCTCTGAAGAAGTCTGACTAATAAAAGCCCCCAAAGGCCCTAGTGCTGGTCTGTTACTAGCTTCCTGGTAGACAATATTTTACATATGGCATCCCAGCTCCTTGTGGGAGAAACTAAGTGTGTCCTGTGTGGCTCCAGGGGCACAGGATCCTTGGAAGCCTGCGCCTGGTTTCTCCTGGGCTTTGCCCCGTGTGCCTTTCCCTGTGCTGAGTTTACTTTGCATCCTTTTACTATAATAAATCAGAGCCCCGAGTAGGACTGCATGAGGAGCCCTGTGAGTCCTCCGAGGGCGTCATCTCACCTGGGGTGGCTCTGAAGGCCGCCAACATAGCTCTTCCTTTGGCATTGGTATCTGCTAATATGTAAAAATCCCCCAAAACCAACTTGTCATCATAATTTATGAACATATTTCATCAAAATTTCCTGTAGTCACATCCAAGAAGGTCAGTTAAGAAAGAAAAACTCTTTAAGTTTGGTTAAGGCTCTGCCATTTTTGAAAATTCATATTAATCTAATAATATTGTAGCAACTACAAGTTTTCCTGATTGCTATTTTTTTTTTGCTGGGGGGATGGAGTTTCGCTCTTGTTGCCCAGGGCAGAGTGCAATGGCACGGTCTCAGCTCGCTGCAATCTCCAACTCCTGGGTTCAAGCAATTCTCATGCCTCAGCCTCCCAAGCAGCTGGGATTACAGGCACCTGCCACCACGCCCAGTTAATTTTTGTATTTTTGGTAGAGATAGGATTTCACTATGTTGGTCAGGCTGGTCTTGAACTCCCTACCTCAGGTGATCTGCCCACCTCAGCCTCCCAAAGTGCTGGGATTACAGGCATGAGCCACCGTGCCCAGCCTCCTGATTACCATTACATAAAATTTGGACTTACTGGCACATCATACCATGAAATGACTGGAGAAAATATGACTTCTCTCTTGGTATTAAACATCAATTAAGATGAGTTACAAAAACCATAGTAAACTGTATTCTAAAAGCAAGCCTATGCCTGAAAAATCTGGTATACACATAGTTTTTGAAACTAAGGATGTATTTTCACTGTGTAACCTGCAAGAGGAGGAGTTGGGGTGATCTGGTGAACATAGAGTTATGGAATAAGTGTGTATCTATAACTTAGTACAAATAATATACAAAGAGAACGATAATGTATCATGCGGCTGCGCATGGCGGCTCACTTCTGCAATCCCAGCATTTTGGGAGGCCGAGGTGGGTGGATTACTTGAGCTCAGGAGTCCAAGACCAGTCTGGCCAAGATGGTAAAACCTCATCTTACCAAAAACACAAAAAATTAGCTCTCAGCTACTCTAGAGACCGAGATGGGAGGATCGCTTGAATCCTGGAGGCAGAGGTTGCAGTGAGCTGAGATCATGCCACTGCATTTCAGCCTGGGTGATACAGTGGGACTCCATCTCTAAATAAATAAAATAAAATAATATAATATATTATGCTATTCTACCTGTTATTTAAAATTGGGATCTTATGTTGATTTCTACATTTGGGAAGCATATTCCTAATAACTGACCTGCATTATCAGTTTTGTATTGTGTTCAGTGGCAAAGCCAGGCTTGGTGTCTGTTCCATCTGGGAACGCCAGGAGTAATGGTCCCCCTCCTTGCTGCTGAGGGTACAGCATGAATTTGGGCAGTACCATGAAATAAAGCAAATGTGAGGAGATCCTCTATCAGTTGCACTCCTATTTAATAAGGAGACTCAATCATCATTAAGAAGTTAATTTCTCCATGCCTGGGTGAAACCATACTGACTCATCCTGGGGCTCTTCACTGGACCCAGTGATCACCAAATCCTTCAAGCATAAAATGGCCATGTGACTATCTCCTTCCTTTCAGGATGAAAGGGGCAGACAATAACATTGATTTATGTTCCTCAGGAAAGGACACGCTATAAACTAGAGAACATGGGAAAGAGGAAGTACATGAGTTAAAATGCAGGCACACGGTGGCATGTGCCTGTGGTGCCAGCTACTGGGGAGGCTGACTGGGAGCATTGTTTGAGCCCAGGAGGTGGAGGCTACGGTGAGCTGAGATGGTACCACTGCACTCCAGCCTGGTTAACAGAGTGAGACCCTGTCTCTCTCTTTCTCTCTCTCTCTCTCTCTCTCTCTCTCTCACACACACACACACATACACACACACACACACACAGAGAAAATAAAGGAGAAAAATAAATTGTTCTTAAACATAAAATTTAAAGTGGGGTTCTTTGTATCACCACATTCTTTTTTGAGATGGTGTTTTGCTCTTGTTGCCCAGGCTGGACTGCAATGGTGTAATCTTGGCTCACTGCAACCTCCGCCTCCCAGGTTCAAGTGATTCTCCTCCCTCAGCCCCCCGAGTATCTGGGATTACAGGCACGTGCCACCATGCCCAGCTAATTTTTATATTTTTAGTAGAGACGGGGTTTCACCATGTTGGCCAGGCTGGTCTCGAGCTCCTGACCTCAGGTGATCCACCCGCCTCAGCCTCCCAAAGTGCTGGGATTACAGGCATGAGCTACCGTGCCCAGCTGACTCTAAAATTTCATTCAGCTGTGCACCCAGCTTCACCACATTTTTATAAGAAGAAATAAAATAATAATTACTAATTAAATAATTAAATATTGTTTCCTTCTCCTTATATGTTTGAAAACATCAAAGATTTTCTCCAAAATTATCAAAGCTATAAAAGGGTCAATATAATATCACCTGGTAACAAATGAATTCCTCTATGATGCAAAGAATCAATGTAAAATTATGAAGAAATATCATCCATTCACAAAAGTAACTACAAATAAAAAATCCCAACTTCCGTAATGTATTTCCTCGTTAAGAGGAAGGTGATTGTGACGTCCTAATTTTCATTTTCTTCACTTACCCCCACGCTCTGCAGTAGGCAGGGGCTTTCTGGGTCCTGCTGGTGCCTGAGAATTCTCCCACTTCTTCCCGGCAGCTCTAGCATCTTACTTCCCCAGCCACAGCCTGTTTCATCTCCAGCCTTTCTGCCTGGACAGGGGTGGGGAAAGGAGTGCTGGATTCGGAGCTCCTCCCTCCCTGCACCGCCTCATTCTCCCCTCCGGGTCTGGCACACAGTGGCCATTGCCGATGCACCCTGAAGGCTGAAGGAGCCATGGCCCTGGCTGCCCTGCTGAGCCTCCCGGAAGCCAGGTCATCAGGGGTGAGTGCTCAGGTGGGCGAGGGAGAGTGGGGGCTCTGGGCGCTTCTGGAGTCCACAGATGCTGTTTTCTTTCCTGTTTCTTTTCTCTCTTCTTTACTGTTTTGCGTGAGGCTCCCTTTTGCTTTCTCTCATTCTAACAACAGTATAACCACCGTTTACTGAACGCGTCCTGAGTGCCAAACCTCATGTCCTTCCTCACAACACCATTTTCAGAAAGGCTTTCATTAACGCAATTTTAGAAATGAAAAGACTGAGACTCAAAGAGATTCATAAATGTCTCCTTTCCCCCATGTCCTCGCGCTGAAGAGGGAAGAGCCGGGGCTTGGCAACCTCCTCTGGAGATTCTCTTGTAAATTGTAGAGGTCAGCTTCCTCAAATAGGAGTCTGCAATGTGGGTTTTTTTTTTTTTTCTCCTTCCTTCCTTCCTTCCTTCCTTCCTTCCTTCCTTCCTTCCTTCCTTCCTTCCTTCCTTCCTTCCTTCCTTCCTTCCTTCCTTCCTTCCTTCCTTCCTTCCTTCCTTCCTTCCTTCCTTCCTTCCTTCCTTCCTTCCTTCCTTCCTTCCTTCCCTCCTTCTCCCTCCTCCTCCTCCTCTTCCTCCTTCTTCCTTCTCCTTCTCCTTCTCCTTCTCCTTCTTCTTTTCTCTCTCTCTCTCTGTCTCTCTCTGTCTCTCTCTCTCTCTCGATACAGGGTCCTGCTCTGTTGCCCAGGCTGGAGTGCAATAACGTGATCACAGTTCACTGCAACCTTGAACTCCCAGGCTCAAGGGATCCTCGCACCTCAGCCTCCTGGGTAACTGGGTCTACAGGTGTCTGTCACCACACCTGGATAATTTAAAAAAATATATATATATATATTTTCTTAGATATGGAGTCTTACTGTGTTTCCTAGGCTGGTCTCAAACTCCTGGCCTCAAGTGATCCTCCTGTCTCAGCCTCTCACAGCACTGAGATTACAGGTGTGCGGCACCACACCCAGCCCGTTAGTGATTCTCTCCCATTTCATTCAGTCCTCAACCCACTGCATTCTCCCTTTTTCTTCCCCACATCTCTGATGCTGCTCTCAGGGTGACCTTTATACAACCCAAACCAGTGGTCACTTCTCTGTCTCTATCTCTTGTGTGTCATTAGTGTGTTTGTGATGCATCCGCTCCTCCTTCCTGGACTTTTTCTCCTGTCTGGTGTCTTTTATGAACCCACTTCCTCTTTGTTTTCCTCCTACTTTCTAGTCTTCTCCTTTTCAGCCTCTTTTTTCATGTCTGTGTTTGTCTGGATGCAGGAGCACACACTCAGACCCTTGCTATTCTGACTTTATGTACTTTTCTTGAGTGGCCCGATCCAAATGTAGAACTTTGCTTATAATGAGTCTCCTTCCAGTCTATGTCACTAACCTAGTGTAGCCTGGGACCCAGCCATTTAGCTCTCTGTCCTCAGATTAACTCCATTTGTTCCCACAGAAATTCAAACTAAGCATGTTCCAAACAGAGCATCTAACCTTCTCTCAATTATTTCATTTTTCATCACCTTTGCAGTCACTGATGCCACAGTTCTCCACACTGTCTGGGTATTCTGGACTCCTTCATATCCCTACTTCTGGCACAAGATTTAGTGATTCCTGTGGCCTCTCATGTCATTACTGCCATTCAAACCCGCCTGCTGTCTCCCTCACCCCATGTTCCTGCCCCTGCCTACACCCTCATGACTTCCCACCTGATGGCTGAAGAGTTGTACTGGTCTTGCTTTCAAACCAGCCTCCTCCAACCCATCCTCCTTACCGCTGCCCCCTCCACACACAAATCTCATCATGTTACTGTCCTGCTTAAGATGCTTCACAACCTCCCATGTCCAGTGGGATAAAATGCAAACACCTGCCATCAGCACACAAGGCAGGTTACAGTGCAGCCCGGCCCACATCCCACCTGGCTTCAGTCACGCTGAAGAACTGCAGTTCTCCTTGCAACTTCATGCCTCTCTGCTCCTGAGCCTGCTTCTCCTGCTGGAAATGCCATTTCCCCTTTCTCTGTTTTGCTAACCTCAGGTAAACACAGTCCCCAGGAACCTTTCCTAAATCTCATTTTTTCAAAGTGCCCTCTTTATGCTCCTGAGTGGCTCCAGTGTATATCTTATGGTACTCAGTGGTGATCAAAACAACCTATGGAAATAAAAAATTAAAAAAACACGAAATAAAATACACATGTAGCAATCTTCTTTTCTTTGTCTCTTTGGATTTTGGATTTCAAGCAGCTTGAGGACAAGGCCCATGTCTTCTGAGTTACATCCTTAGTGCCTAGAGAGCGAACATTCACAATGAGTGTTTATTTAACGGAATGAAAATTAACATTTGAAGGTGGAATTTGCTTTAACATGCACAGACCTTTAGTTTTAGACTGTGTGAATATAATAAAAACAAAGTAACCTAAGGTAAACAAACTACACCTCTGTGGCACAGCTTGTATGTCACGTTTTTCATTTGGTTTTTCTTTGGGCTTCGTTTCTGTAGGTAAATAATTCTCTAGCCCATAAACTCAGTGGAGGATCCTCAGCATCCGTGTGTGCCTCTGAACGTGCTGTCACTTGATGCATCCAAGGAGAGGACTGGTTTTCCCGTGTTGGGCTTGGAGGGGAAATCCTCGCTTAGGGAACAACAACCATGCAGTGTCATTTCGCTTCGCGTCCTCTTCCAGGCTGAACCCCGTGCTCTCTCATCTTTGTTCTTTTACTGTAATAGTAATAGACTTTTTTGTTGTCAACCTTTTGCTGCTTCTTATACATCAGGTAAAGCTAAGATACTATCCCATAGGTGTTTCAAATGCAACAACTTTTATTTCCAGGTAAAACTACACTTGAAAATACACATTCAACAAGAACATTTTGTGAATGTTATGTGAATGACAACACTTTTAAATTTACTATGCCTTAAAATGAAAGTGTTTTGATAAAATTATATAAGGTACCATTTTTATTCTAAAAGTAAGAACGTAACTTGGAGTCTACAAATAGCACTAAGACTCTGGAGGTCTTTTCATGTCCTGCATTATTTTTTTCCCCGAAAGATTTTGATTTCATCTCCCCACTTCCCTGCCTTGCTCTGTGGCTATATCAGTATTTTTTATGTCTGGTCCTGTAGGGGTTCTGAGACCCTGTGGGAATGGGGTAGGGGGACTATGCAATTTTGTTTTTACCAGGAGTTGTGTGACTTGGGCAAGTTACTTTATTTCTGTGGTCAGTTCCCTAATATGTAAAATAATTTCTTCTGTTAAATCAAGTTTAGCCTAAACTTACATATTTTAAGTTTGGCCTAAAGGTTTCTCTGTACATCACGAACAAGTGGAGGTGTAAACAGACCGTAGCCTACAGTTGTGCCAATCACCAAGTTTTGGCCAATCATATGTAGCCAACTGTTTGAACCGTGTTCAAGTTAGGCAGACATTGAGCTGTAACCAATCTGGCCGTTTCTGTACCTCACTTCTGTTTTCTGTGTGTTACTTTTCTTTTTCTGTCCGTAAACTTTCTTCCACCACGCGGCTGTGCTGGAGACTTTGAGCATACTCTGGCTTGGGGGGCTGCCCGATTTGTGAATTGTTTATTGCCCAATTAACCTCATTTAAAATTTATTCGGCTGAAGTTTTTCTTTTATTAGGTGGTGTCAGAAGTGGGGTTGGAAGTAGAGCTTCTAATGACCCGCAGGAGTGCTGAGTGACCTACGAGGTACACTCCGGGCTCATTGTGTCTCCTTCTCTCTCGGAGCAGCTGGGGATCGTGGGAAGTTCTCTCTCAGATTCTGAAGCTCCACAGATTTGTGTGTTGAGCTCTCTTGAGTTTCTTTGAGTAAATTTCTGATCCTGATTGGGTTTGAAAGTAGCAAAAGAAATTGAACTGAGTCCAGGATCGGATTGGCTCCAGTAATTAACTGGCTTGGATCTAGTTAGAGGCCTCTTACATCTAACTGGATCAGAAAGAAACCAGTATTAAATGGCAATATTGCAAGGGTGTAAAATTTGGCTTTTGGAAATTCACAGGGATTTTTGTGTTCTACTCCTTTGTTTCATTTTTCTTGTGCACTTATGTAGGAAAAAAAAAATCATTGGCTAAGTTGAACAAGGGAACCTGAGAGCAAAGCCAGTATTTGAGGTAAAAACGTGATCCTTAATTTCTGAAGAACTGAATTCCTTTTGGATTACACATGCATAAGTATTAGGCCCTGGAAGGAGCAAAGTCTTACAGAAATTGTCCTGGCGTGGTGGCTCACACCTGTAATCCCTGCACTTTGGGAGGCCAAGGTGGGTAGATTGCTTGAGGCTAGGAGTTTGAGACCAGGCTGGCCAACATTGTGAAACCCTGTCTCTACTAAAAATAAAAAAAAAAAAAAATCCAGGCATGTGCCTGTAATTCCAGCTACTCGGGAGGCTGAGGCACAAGAATCACTTGAACCTAGGAGGTGGAGGCTGCCATGAGCTGAGATCATAATACTGCACTCCAGCCTGGGTGACAGAGACTGTGTCTCAAAAAAAAAAATTTTTTTTTTACTAAAGAACTTGCAGTGGAACATTCCGAAAGAACAACACTGCACTGAAGTGCATTTGAAAATGAGGGCTCCCAAATTAGTGTCATGTACAGTCATGTACAGTCTCATGTAGCGATGCCTATTGATATGCAGAAACTTCTAAAAAGTTTCAATATTTGCATTTAAAGACTTTACAAAAAATAAATAAAAATTTTAAGCAACTAATTGATTTAAAAAATTAAATCTGCCTTGCACTTTTTGCTGATGGCTGTGGGTGACAGGATGAGGCATGTACAGGATCATGGGACATGGGGAACTTTTTTCTCCCCAAAGTGGACACTTGAGAGCTGATGAGACGACTGGAAAAGATCCCTTCATGACTGACAAGCAGCTCCCTGAAGTTTTTTATTTTTTGAAATGGAGTCTCGCTCTGTCGCCCAGGCTGGAGTGCAGTGGCACAATCTCAGCTCACTGCAACTTCCGCCTCCCGGGTTCAAGTGATTCTTCTGCCTCAGCCTCTCGAGTAGCTGGGATTACGGGCGCCCACCACCACGCCCGGCTAATTTTTTGCATTTGGTAGAGATGGGGTTTCACCATGTTGGTCAGGCCGTTCTCAAACTCCTGACCTCAGGTGATCTGCCCACCTTGGCCTCCCAAAGTGCTGTGATTATAGGCATGAGCCACCGCGCCCGTCCCTGAACTTTTAATTTAGTGTCACTGCAATAGATGGGTCCTTCTCTGGCCTCCCTGAACTCTTTGCCTTCTCCACCCTGCTGCAATCAATGCTTTTCTTTTTCTCTTTCTCTTCTTTCCTTTTTCTATCTTTCTATTACATCTTGCCTAGAGACCACATGGTGAAACTCGTGGCTGGAGGTCATTCCACCCCACTTTGAATGGATTAAAGATAGCAGAGCCCAACCAGGGGCAAGTTTAAGCCTTACCAGTTCAATATTGGCACTAAGCAGAGTGGCTAATGTCTAAGTTTTGTCACATGTATTTTGCTGTGGCTGGACGGGAAAATATTAATTCAGCTCCCCCATGCAATCTCTTGGGCAGCATCTTACAAAATTGAGAGGCTTTTGCCTATGGTTCCATGAAATCAAACAAGATGATTTTCCTTTGCATTGTGACTTGGCCCCCAGGCCACACACACCAGGGTGCAGCTAACAGGGTCACTAGGGCCACTCAGAAAGAGGGAGCCCGGAAGCCTGGCATGCTAGCAAAAAGGTAAGAATTTCTTAGCAGTCGGACTTCTGGCCTCTCTCTGTGTGGAAATGGTTGTAGGAATGGTAAAAATCATGGTGTCCTCTGCAAAGTTTTAATTAATGATAAAAAGGATTTGTGAGCTAATTTTAAGCTGTAGCAGATCTGGTGTACTTTGTGCTATGAATTGGTCTTTCTGTGTCATTTGGTCATAAAAAGGGGTTAAATAGGATCAAATGTGGGCCTAGGACTCCCAGAAGCCTGCTGTTCAAGCCAGCCTGGCAAACTGGTCAGTTACAAACTGCAGGTCCCTGAAACCAAAAAACACTGGATAAGGATTCCCTCTCATCTTGTTGTATGTCCTTGGGAGCTTGACCTTATAACCACATGATGGTACTTGCTTTTGGTCTCCACCATCTGGAGGACAGGAATTTTGGAGTTCATGTCATAGTTAGCTCTAAAAATTGTCTTGAACAGTTAAAAGCCTTTGCAAGCAGAAAATTGGCCGCTCTAGGCTCCTCTTCTGGGAAGAGCAATGGAAACCACCAGTGGTGTAGCTTAGTGGTTAAGGCTTTACCATCTTATGATGGTGGCC
Source organism: Macaca thibetana thibetana (assembly GCF_024542745.1). NCBI lineage: Eukaryota > Metazoa > Chordata > Mammalia > Primates > Cercopithecidae > Macaca > Macaca thibetana. The sequence continues at coordinate 33,943,976 of NC_065581.1, read as the reverse complement.
AGGGTTCAATCCCAGCTCAGGGAATGAGACCTGTTTGGTTTGAGATCTTTGCTATTTGCTGATTCTCTTCCCCTCATGAACAACTTCTGACTCCTCATCTTGAGTTTTCCTTTCTCTGAGCTATGTTTGGAAATTCTAGAGTTTGTAAAAATTGCTTGCTACCCTTTTGAAAATACCTCGTACACTTGTGGTTAAGTCATAACCTTAGTTAAGGCTTATTGGTTTCACCTGGGAGATTGCCTTTGGTAAAGTTCAAAAGCCAGACATATTGGCTGTTTAGCCTGGCTAAAGTCGAGTAATAAGATATTTAAAATGATTTTTTTAGGCTGGGCACAGTAGTTCATGCCTGTAATCCCAGCGCTTTGGGAGGCCAAGAAGGGTGGATCACCTGAGGTCAGGAGTTTGAGACCAGCCTGACCAACATGGAGAAACCCTGTCTCTACTAAAAGTATAAAAATTAGCTGAATGTGGTGGCTTGTACTGGTAATCCCACCTATTCAGGAGGCTGAGGCAGGATAATTGCTTTAACCTGGGATGTAGAGGTTGCAGTGAGCTGAGATCGCACCACTGCACTCCAGCCTAGGCAACAGAGCAAGACTCCATCTCAAAAACCAAACAAAAGGTTTTTTTTTGTTTTTTTTTTTTTTTTTTTAGAAAGAGCGCTATAGTTAAAAGTCAGCTTAATTAAAAGTGGATATCCAAGCTATAGGTATATTTAAAAGGCCTTTTGGTTTTTTCTCTTCTTGGATCTTGTTTTTTTTTTAAGTTTTTTTTTTCTTTTTAGCCAACTGAATTGTTTTTCTCCATTTTGTCTTCTTGTCACTTTTGTTGCACACATGAGAGGACTTAAGGTAACTTCTAACAGCCTGGGACTCCTTGGGAAAAACAGAGGAGGCACTACAGATCCTGTTTTGGGATAAACCTCTGTTTTCCTCATGAAACACCAGGAATCAAAAGCAGATAGATCCCTCTGAAAATCTAAGGCTAAGTATCCTTTTGGGGATGGCCAACATGGCAAAACCTAGTCTGTACTAAAAATACAAAAATTAGCCTGGATAAGTGGTGCACACCTGTAGTTCCAGCTACTGGAGAGTCTGAGGCATGAGAGTTGCTTGAGCCTGGAAGGCGGAGTTGCAGTGAGCCGAGATTGCACCACTGCATTCCAACATGGGCAACAGAGTGATACTCTGTCTCAAAATAAAGGAAAGAAAGAAAGAAAGAAGGGAAGAAAGAAAGAAAGAGAGAGAGGAAGGAAGGAAGGAAGGAAGGAAGGAAGGAAGGTCATTTCCACAGTTAACTGCTTAATGCTGATGCAGTTTCTGAAAACTTCACAAGTAGGCACAATTCTAGAATATGGTGTCTTTTAGGAGGTTCCTGAAAGGATGGAAAGGACCCCAAAAAGTACTCTTGATTACAGGTTTCTGATAACTTTAGAATCATATCATTTTTACTGGGTAAGAAAATTCCTGGAGCTTTTTTTTTTTTGAGACAGAGTCTCACTCTGTCGCCCAGGCTGGAGTGCAGTGGTGTGATCTTGGCTCACTGCAACACTGCAAGCTCCGCCTCCTGGGTTCACACCATCCTCCTGCCTCAGCCTCCCGAGTAGAGTAGCTGGGGCTTCCTGGAGCTTTAATGAAAAGACTGACTGGTTTATAAAACTGCTATTCCAAGTAGAATACAAATTAATTGAATACCAAGAAAATACTTTGCAAGTCTTTCATGCTAAATCAGCCAATACTGAAATTGTTTTGATATACAATTTGAATAAACTCTGTGGTCTAACTCAAATTACCTGTGATAACCCATCAGTTATCAGTGCTATGCACCTCAACTGGAGAAACAACCGTGTTAAGCATGGACTCATGGAGAACCAAGGTGGCTGCCTTATCCTTCCTGAGCTTTTAAAGCTTTTATAATTTAAAGTTCTGCATTCCATCACTCATCATGGAAAAGATAAAATGATCCAAGTTAAATGCATATTGGTGTGGTGACTTCTATATTGCTAAAATAGTTTATGACCAATGTTTGGTTTGCCAAATCCATATTCCTGGGAAGATAATCAAAGCTTCAGGTACATTCTGCTACCCAGTGAGCCATCTAAACATTTATGAAGGGATTTCAGTCAATTGTCATTTTCAGTGCATGTTTTCTGGTTGTGAAAAAGCTTTCCTATACAAGTCAACTGATGTTATAACAGTAGATTATTATGACACAGTGTATTTTCACCAGATAAAGAAAGCTTTTTATGGCTCACTGACTGAGGACAATCAATCCCTTCACAATCTGGAACCTGAAGATTGGATCTTCTGAGAACATCAGAGAAAGAGTGCCCCTGCCATCCACACTGCAGCAAACATCAGAACCATGAACCTTGGGTTCATAATCTCTCAACTGAGAAGGATCCCTCCGCATTCTTGGAACTGTATGCCCATCGGAACCCTTAAGGTAAAGCTAACCAGGGAAGTTTCTCCCCAGAGGAAGATGGTATCCTTGATGTGAAGAGCTTTTACCAAGATCACAGATCACGACTTCTCTGCTATAATGAGGCTCTTTGAGTATTTTTCTCCTTGCTTATGCCTCTATGAACAATAGAAGTACAAAGGGGGTCTGTTGTGTGCACTCATGGGGTAGGTATACTTTTATTTGTGAAGGGTTTTGCAGCCAGCCTTATACATGGATAACCTCACACCTTGATAGATGAAAGATGAAGGCCCAGTGTAGGTGAGGAATTTTAATGGTACATAGGTTGCCTCATCATCAGTCAGAAACAGAACATTGATTCACTCCCCTATTCCACGTCATGGGTTAAAGAGAACATTGCCAGGAGGACTTCACTCCTCTAGAAGCGTCCTTTTTACCATGATTTGGAGTAAAACAGGCAATGATTAGAAATGTATCCCTCATGATAGGCTCTAAACAGAGTCTACTGTAAGGGCTATGGTTATGCAACAGATTTTAAATTCTTTTGTGAAAGTTATGCTTAATAATAGGATTGCTGTAGGTTACTTACTGGCTAAACAGAGAAGTATCTGTGCAGCTGCTGGCACTTGTGGCCTATGGAGAAATACATCACGTCAGGTACTACAGAGATTCAGTTGTAGGTAATTAATGAAGAGACTGCCTAGTTAAGTGAGTAACTCTTTATTTAGTTCATTCTTTGATCTATTTAATTTCAGGTGGTTTGGTTTATGGGGACCTTGGGTAAGGAGCATACTCCAAACTCTTGGTATTATCCTCCTGATAGTCATAATAGTAGTCTACCTGGTGCACTGTATTCTCTCAAAAGTTTTAAATGTTTGCATGCAGCCATCTCTAGAATGTCAAATTGTCTCTTTTCACCTGGAATGACAAGAGTGAAAGAAATGTGTGACCATGAGGGCACTTTAACCTATGAATGATGTGCCGAGACTGGAAACCCAAAATGATGGTAGCTGAGAGTGACGCTAAGGCCCTAAGCTTTGGTCACGTTCTCACTTAAGTGAGAATAAAAGGGGATTTTTTTTTTTTTTTTTTTTTTTTTTTTGAGACGGAGTCTCACTCTGTCGCCCAGGCTGGAGTGCAGTGGCCGGATCTCAGCTCACTGCAAGCTCCGCCTCCCGGGTTCACGCCATTCTCCTGCCTCAGCCTCCCGAGTAGCTGGGACTACAGGCGCCCGCCACCTCGCCCGGCTAGTTTTTTGTACTTTTTAGTAGAGACGGGGTTTCACCGTGTTAGCCAGGATGGTCTCGATCTCCCGACCTCGTGATCCGCCCGTCTCGGCCTCCCAAAGTGCTGGGATTACAGGCGTGAGCCACCGCGCCCGGCCTAAAAAGGGGATATTTTTAAACAAAATCACGAGAGGCCATTGTTTTGGACTTCAATGAAAGTCCAAATGCACTAAGCTCCAACAGATCAGACCAAACCAAAATGAAGTCAGTCCCTCGTGCTAAATGTGACATAATTAAACTAAGACTTTAAGGAAACACATAGATTCTAGAACAGACCAGGTTTTGTTTTTTATCCTATAAACAGAACGTTCCAGCAAAAGGAGGTACCCTGTAATCTAACCCTTACAAAAATAAAATAAAATAAACAAATAAACTGAAGTCCTTGTTCCCCCTTACAAAACTCATTGTTCTGCTATTTCCCAGTGGGTTTCAAGACCAAATAAGTACATTTACAATGGTGATGATAGTGGCATCAATGACTAAAGTTTTGGTCAATCTCTCAAAATTGAGATGACGACCAAAAAAGCAAAATTGTTAAATCAAGTTTAGCCTACAGCTGTCTCCTTACATATTTTAAGTTTGGCTTAAAGGTTTCTCTGTACATCGTGAACTATAACAAGTGGAGGTGTAAACAGACTGTAGCCCACATTTGTGCCAATCACCAAGTTTTGGCCAATCATATGTAGCCAACTGTTCAAACTGTGTTCAAATAAGGATACACCCAGCTGTAACCAATTGGGTGTTTCTGTACCTCACTTCTGTTTTCTGTATGTCACTTTCCTTTTTTTGTCCATAAATCTTCCACCACATGCCTGCACTGGAGTCTCTGAACCTACTCTGCCTCAGGAGGCTGCCGGATTCACGAATCATTCATTGCTCAATTTGACTCTTTTTTTTTTTTTTTGAGATGGAGTCTCACTCTGTCGCCCAGGCTGGAGTGCAGTGGCGTGATCTCGGCTCACTGCAGGCTCCGCCTCCCGGGTTCACGCCATTCTCCTGCCTCAGCCTCCTGAGTAGCTGGGACTACAGGCGCCCACCACCACGCCTGGCTAATTTTTTTGTATTTTTAGTAGAGATGGGGTTTCACCATGTTAGCCAGGATGGTCTTGATCTCCTGACCTCGTGATCCACCTGCCTCGGCCTCCCAAAGTGCTGGGATTACAGGCGTGAGCCACCGCGCCTGGCCCAATTTGACTCTTTTGAATTGAATTCAGCTGAAGTTTTTCTTTTTTTCTTTTTTTTGGAGATGGAGTCTCACTCTGTCACCCAGTGTGGAGTGCAGTGGCACAATCTCAGCCCATTGCAACCTCCCCCTCCCGGTTCAAGCAATTCTCCTGACTCAGCCTCCCAAGTAGCTGGGACTACAGACACCATGCCTGGCTAATTTTTGTATCTTTAGTAGAGACAAAGGGGTTTCACCATGTTGGCCAGGCTGATCTTGAATTCCTGACCTCAAGTGAACCACCTGCCTTGGCCTCCCAAGGTGCTGGGATTACAGGCATGAGCCACCGTGTCTGGCCAGATGTTTTTCTTTAACACTTCTACATGGAAGTGTGAGGATTCAATGAGTAAGTTGAGCACATGGTACATGTTCAGTGAATATTTTCTGATTGTGTTCAGTGTTATCATTATGGGAATGGTGTGAGGGATGTGTAAGTCTTCAGAGACCAGGGAAACACCTGAAATCTTCTATGAGTCATCTCTGTCGTTGTTTATCCCCATTCCTTTTCTTTTCATTCGTTTTGCATTTCTCATTTTCTGTGTTATTCCCTTGCATTCCTAAAAACCTTCCCGTTACCTGCTTGCTTCCTGTATTCTGTGTCGTTTCCTGCATGTTCACCATTCTGCAGTCTTCTTCCCCTTCACGCAGCAGACCCTGTGTCAAAGTATGCAGAGTTTGTGCAGACACACAGACCCTCTGGGGAGTATGTGTTTGAATTTGATGAAGATGAGCAGTTCTTTGTGCACCTGGACAAGAAGGAGATGGTCTGGCATCTGTCAGAGTTTATTCATGCTGTGAGGGGCAGAAAATGAAGGGACCAGGGATGGAAAGGGATGGGGGACAGAACACTAAGCTGGCAGTCCTAACCCCACTGTGTTGGCTCTACTCCAGGTGTCAAACTTTCTCAGTCAGAAGTTGACATAAGGAAGTGACCAGCTTCAGGTCTCCTTTGAAGCTCCCAGCCTAGCTTTCTTTTGAATCTCTGCTCTTCAACCACAATGACTTATGTACCCCAAGACCCCTCCACCTCCTGGCTGCCTGTGATCTTCCTGCACCTAGCACTCAGCAAAGGGTCTGACATTTAGATAGCACTCAATCAATATGAAGAATTTAAAGTATAGTGACAAGGTGGTGCCCACACTGGATGGTCTGTATGCTGTGGTCGCATCAGGGACCTTTCTCTGCACCGCATTTTTCCTGAGAAATCCCAGAGTTCAATAAATACCTGTGTATGTCAGAGCTAGACACATCTGATGCCTTTCTGGGACTGCTTATATTCTCAGTTCCCTAGGAATGCAAATCCTGGACCTGTAATTGTAGGATACAGGTGCATTATGGGTGCAGATACCTCAGTTTTGCATCCTGCAAGAGTTAGTCTGGAGATTGTTCACTCCACTCTGGATATTGCTGACACCTACAGCATGTTTCCAGGGGACAAAAATGGAAGGGGATGACTCTGATTGGATAGTGAGAGGAACACGGGTAGCTCTGGGAAACTGACCAGGGATAGGTGCCCAGGGGCACACAAGGCCCAGAAGCTGCTTGTGAGAAGTCAGGGAGAAGGAAGCCAACATCTGGATGTGTCAGAGAGCCACTGAGTGCTCATTATGTGTATCAGGAGTTAAGAATCCATCCTCTACATGAAAAGAAAAGCTTAGACCAAACATGTCTTCTTCCTTGATTTACAGTAACTTACTATGAAATGCAAAACATGTAACAATTTTGGACTGTAAAAAAAAAGATCAGTGTTTGAAAGAGTGCTGCACATATTGCTTTGCACTTTCAACAACGGGGAGGCGTTTCTCTCTGTATGAATTATTAGCTCAGGAGGTCTAGGCTGGTGAATGAATGCAGACTTACAGGATAAATGTCTACTGGATGCATTCAAAAGGCCAAGCAACATTTGGTTAAGGGGTATTTGTGACGGCATTCAGAGAAAATGTTGAAAGTGTGTTAGATTATATTTATCATTGTAAATTCTGATGCTCATTTAATTTCTTAACAGTAATGCTAATACATGCTCTTAGTAAGTTATATGTCGAATCAGTGCTATGTCAATATGGGTCCTATAACACAGATTTGCAGTCTGCTCACCACTGAATAGCTAAGAATAGTGGCTTCAGACCTGAATGGATGAAGACACCAAACACGATGATGGAGCAGCTCACTGAAATACAGTAAATCCAGGAGAGGTCCATGTCCAACGGACCACCTTATACAATAGCTTGGATATCCCCATTTTCATGGTTGTCTTCTTTCCTATGTGTAAACCACATTGAACTTCTTTATTAACTCTCACTGTTTGCCAAAACTCTCAAGAAAAAAAGTGATGAGACATGACTTGGTATATATTCTTAACAGAAAACGGTCATGCTGGGTTTTGATTATTGATGGCACTAAGGGGAAAGGAACTTGGCTGGAGGCCCCATGAGAGAAACCATGCATTGAATCCAGGAACAGAATGATAGAAACTGGCTTCAGGGCAACTGCTCAGCAGCAGCATCCTCTTGGGAGGCTGGGGGTCTGTCCTTCAAGCAGATACTGGGAATAAAGAAACAGAAAATGCTTGTTCCAAGGCACATTAGTCTTTTAGGCAAGGTCAAGAACCCAGTGGAGGTAAAAAACAAAGTTATCCCAGGTTGCTGGCCCCCTTCCTTTAAGTCCCAGGAGACAAAAATAATGGTGAGAGGCTGAATCTCACGCTGACAAAGAAGAGAGTTGATCTGAGCTTCCTTTAGCAAAGGAACCATGCAATGCTCTTTCCCCACTCACCCCAGGGCTGAGGTTGAAACAGGGGTTCAGGCCTCAGACTCTTTTCCTAGAGGAGTCTCAGTGTCACAATGCACAGAAAGGACTTATGTCCTCCTGTAACTCCCGCAATAAGGAAATCAAAGCAGGAATATCGCCTGTTTATGCAGATCCTTGTTGAATTGAAATGACAGGAGGAAAGAGAATGTATTCAGCTATTGAAACCACCTCAGACAATTAGAGAAACGTTTCCATCACACTTCCATTGCCCATCACTCAATGGACACTCTGCAGGAGCCTGAGTAACTGGGACTTCATGCATCTGGCTGCATTAAGATGCTAGGCTGGGATTCCTCTCTCCTTAGAAGCTGTCTTTGTTCCCTGACTATGTGATTTCAGTAAGCTCTCTGGCAGTGCTTTTTTGTCTCAGCCCCTCATCATGGAAGAAGGGTGAGCAAGTCGGGAGAAAGGCAGGTATCAGTCACCTCACAGGATTTCTCACCTTTCTTGCTCCTTCTGTGCATGAAGATGCCCACTCCACAGATGATGAGCCCCAGCACGAAGCCCGCGGCTCCTGTCAGCGTCTTGCTCTGGGTAGAATCAGACTGTGTCTCTGTGAAGAACAGGCTCAGGTTGAGTGTCACCTCCAGCAGCTGCACCCCTGCTCACGTCCTGTCTGAGATCCTGGAGCCTGATGCAGAATATCGGCACGAGGACAGTGAGGGGGATACACCTTGCATAATAGGAAATTGAGAAACAGTCACTCTTTCAATTCTGGAACAGAGGGTGTGACCTCAACAACAGACAAATGCAGATTCAATTAGTTGCCTTTCAGAATAACTAGAATAAGCTAAAAGGCTGAAGGAAGACAATAGTTTCCATGTGTAAGGTCAGTTCAGGAAGTGTCTGCGTCCCTAGATTCTTGGACAAGGAGAGGAACTATGAATCCTTAGGACCTCCTAGGCTGGGACAGGCAAGTCTCCATTGCCCCCAGATTAAAACTACACTCAGGGTCTTGTATAGAAGAAAAACGGGGTTGGACATGGCCCCAGGGTATAGACGCAGAAGACAAGACGAGTGAACCCCAGAGCCAGAGAGTCCCTGCTTTCCAGAGGTGGAGTCTAGAGGGTCATCAGAGACTAGCTCACTCCACTCCACAGTGACAGGACTGTCCCGGCTGGGGTGCTCCACTTGGCAGGTGTAGACGTCTCCCTGCTGGGGGGTCATTTCCAGCAACACCAGGATCTGGAAGGTCCAGTCTCCATTACGGATGAGGCTGGTGGACACGACCCCAGCTGTTTCCTCCTGTCCATTCAGGAACCATCGGACTTGAATGCTGCCTGGGTGGAAATCTGTCATGTGACAGACGAGGAGGTTGTGGTGCTGTAAGGGCCCCTTCTTGGAGGGGGAGACGTTCAGCCTCGGCTGGACTAGGAGTGGGGAAGTGGAAAAGTGGAATAGCATTTGAGATTATTATTTCTTAGACATGCTCATTATGGAACTGATTTCTAGATGTTGAAAATAGGAATGATGGTCGGGCACAGTGGCTCATGCCTGTAATCCCAGCACTTTGGGAGGCTGAGGCAAGTGGATCACCTGAGGCCGGGAGTTCGAGACCAGCCTGACCAACATGGAGAAACCCTGTCTCTACTAAAAATACAAAGTTAGCTGGGCGTGGTGGTGCATGCCTGTAATCCCAGCTACTCAGGAGGCTGAGGCAGGACAATCGCTTGAACCCGGGAGGCGGAGGTTGTGGTGAGCTGAGATCGTACCATTGCACTCCAGCCTGGACAACAAGAGTGAAACTGTGTCTCAAAAAAAAAAAAAAAAAAAAAAAAAAAAAAAGAAAGGAATGATGTGATTAGGCCAGTGGATACGGGGAGTACTGAGAAATAGAAATAGTATTGAGAAGAATAGGAGGCACACAAACTTACCAGTTTGTAGCACATCTAAAAGAAATCTTGTCTATCAGCCACTGATTAACAGCCTTTGGACAAAGAATATTTAATCAGCAGTGACACTACCTTATCTTTTGAGTGCTCTATCCTGATGTAAAAGATGAAAAATTTGCTCAAATAATTTCTTGAAATTAATATATATATAAAAAACAACATTCTCACGGTCTATTAATCCAATAACTATATTTCATAAATATACCAAGAAAATAAAGTGAGCTTGACATGACTTATTCTGCAAGTAAGCTATGGATTTTCTGGCCTTGCCTACACTCAAAATCCTCCTATTTACATAATATCCTGAGCCCCTACATGCTTAAATGGTAGAAATCCCATCCTTTTCCCTAAGTTCCTCCTCTACACTGTGTTGTCACGTCCACTGAGGTTCTCACAGATAACCAGGTGCTGGCTGTGCCTTGGCACCTCTCTATTTTTGCCCCCTCTTTTTCTGCTGCTTACAGATCAATTTCCACACTACCACCTGCAGCTTTTCCTTTGGACCTCAGCCCCAGTACCCTTTTCCTCCACAGAAGGCAGAAAAGGGCCAACTGCCCCTAGAGAACAGCCCAATTACAGGAATGTTCCAAATCAGAGCTTCTAGGTTCTTATTTACTCTGTTCTTGAGAACACAAATACCCTGACGTGGGCCTGGGCCAGGTAAATCAACAGTTTTGAACTAACCCATAACACTTACTCCCTATGGTATTTTTGCCTTATGTCCAGGATTATCCACATTCACAGCCTCTTCCCTCAATGTGATTTTATTTCAGAAGCACTTGGCTCTCGCTCTACTTCAACCACCTCCATAAACTCAACATCCATCAGACTGGTCAACCCATGTCTGAATCCCAACTGTGGATTAAGTGGAACTTCTTCCCCATAGGTGTCCTGGGAAGCATGAAAATCATATGGGTGTCTGTTTTAAGGTCCCAGAACATTCCATGAGAAGCACTTTGCTCCATCTTCTTTGTCAGGAGCTGGTCAGCCTGGAGCACATCAGAGACCTCCAGGGGGCGCTGGAGCTAAGGCTTGATACCCATTGGCCTCATTTCTGACCCAGTTCAAATATATTTCACCAAGGCAAGGATTCCTGTTTGTTCTAGTTGCCTTTGCTCAATTACTTCTAGATTTGGGTGGGCATCCACACTGGAATGGCCAGGACTTCTATCCTCCTCCTTCCTCCGTCTTCCCCACCCCTGTGTTTTTCTCTATTCTAATTCATGCCCTTATGATTTTCCTGGACAATAATAGTAATTTCTTATCTCATCTCTCTGCCTCTGGTTCCTGCTGTCTCCAACTGACTTCACAGTCTTCCGAAAACAGATTTCCAGCCTTGTCATTTTCATTTGAAGATTTCTGAAGATTTTAAAAAATATTCAGTGTTCTGGCACTTATCTGGCTACTGAGAATCACTTGGGAGCTGATTAAAAACATAGATCTCCAGACCTCCCCACCCAGGGAATCTGAATCTCTTGGCAGTGAGTCGGGGGGAATCTTTGCTTCACAGAGGATCTCAAGGAGAGTCTTCTGAGCAGCGAGGTTGGGGACCTGCTGGCCTAGAGTGTAGCAGGACGAGCCGCAGACAAAACCTTTCAGACACTGAGTTGTAGAAGGAAGGGCTTTATTCAGCTGGGCGCATCGGCAAGCTACTGCCTTAAAATCCGAGCTCCCCGAGTGCACAGTTTCTGTCCCTTTTAAGGGCTCACAACACTAAAGATTTCACATGAAAGTGTCATGATTGATTTGAGCAAGCAAGGGGTACGTGACAGGGGTTGCATGCACTGGTGGTCAGAGAGAAACAAAACAGGGCCGGGAGGGAGTTTCACTACGTTCTTTTATACAATGCCTGGAATCTATGAATAATATCGGTTTCTAAGTTATGAATTGATTTTTAACTACTGGGTTTAGGCCAGGCAGGCCCAGGCCTTGTTTTGGGCCTGGCACCGGGCTACCTGTCTTTAGTTTTACTTCCTTGTTTTTTTTCTTAAAACAGGTACTGAGTATAAAACAATATAAAACAATATGAGAGGATCTCTCTCTTTCCTCAAGAGGAGAAACCCACACTCCTTAGACTGGCATCAGGGGGTCTCTGCAATCTGGCAGCTGATTACCATGAAAGAAAATGCTGCCACGTCGCTGATTTGGGCCTCTATGAAGTCTTAGTGACAGTTTTTGCAAATTGTATTACTTTTATTTGGACACCTCTCTCAACCAATTACCTCAGCAACTTTCCTAAACCCATGTCACTCTCCTCATCCTTACTCAATGTGTCCATCTTCTCCCTCTTATTGGATGACATTCCTTCCACTTTCCCAGGAACAGAGGGATCAACGGTGTGACCTCCTGAGCCTCCTCCTCCTCCCCCTTCATTCTTTCCTCTCTCTCTAGGACAAAGGTCCTTGTTTAGTGCAAGGCTCACTAGTGCTTTTTGGTCTCCTTCACAGGATTTCTCTCTTGGCCAAATTAATACAGGGGTGGGTTATTAAAAGATTATTTTAGGCAGCTTGAAAGGGTAAAAGTTCTTGGTGGAATTTGTCTTTAATAAAAAGCAGCCCAAAACCATTTTTTTCTCTAACAGAAAGCAGCCTGAAAACTCAGGCATAGATATGCAAACTAGAAGTTTTTATATGTAAATGCCAGCAGCTGTACCTGGAAGCCAGGTAATTCAATATGGCGTTTCTCACCCTCTTTTCCTTCTATGTTTATAGGTGTCATGGCAGCCTCCAGGTTAAAGCCGTGTGCAGGTATCATGGCCGCCACCAGGTGGAGGCTGTATTTATATAATAAAAGACTAGGGTGGGAGGGCCAGTCTTTTGCAGGTTATGTAAATGGCACACCTGGTCAAACCAATCCCCTGAGCCCTATATAAATCAATCACTGACTCCTCAAGCCTCGTACAAAACCAGTTGTGTTCCACTACAAACAGGAGACCCTCTCTTGGGCAACCTGCTTTCTCAGCATTAGGAGGTTTTTTCTCTCACTCTTCTTTTCTGTCTATTAAACTTTCCACTCCTAAACCCACTCCTTGTGTGTGTCCGTGTTGTGAATTATTTTTTTGGCTATGGCAAAGAACCAGGGTATATACCCCAGACAATGGAGCTGTTTCATTTTGGGAGCTCATCCGGGATCCGAATCAGAATGGAAGATAGAAACATCAGAGGGTTGAGTATAGAGCAAACCTCAAATATGTTCTTTAATTTCAAGGCTGTCTTCATACCAGTTTTCTTTCACGGAGAACTTCACCATCGCATGAGGCTGGGAAAAGTCTTGGGGCAACTGAAAATTTCTGGCCAGGGCACACCCTGGTGTTATTCAAAGGCTTCTGGACTGAACCCAGCCTCCGACAGCCTGTCCAGGTGTTGGTAATGGATCTCCAGCTATCCTGCTGCAAAATTTTCCTTTCTTTTCTGTCTGTGGTCACTATGTCTCCTGTCCTCTCTGTGTGTGCAATTTGCGGGAAGTTTTACAGTTCAGGGAAACAGTCCTGTTAGGGAAGATCGGCAAATGCCACAGGCAGTAACTCTTACTCTATCCTGTCTCTGGTGAGCACACGGTATTTCTAAGCCAACAGCACCACCGAGAGGAAATAGAAATCCTCTTCATCAGGCACCCTGTCGATTTTTTATCGTTAACACTGCAGCTTCCAAATTCTTTCTTTCCGTGCCACTAGAAAAGCCTCTTCTGTGAACGGGAAAGCTCTGTCTTCAACAGTTAGGAGTAAAATGTCCTCTGTAGTGAAATTTTAGTTCTGATACTGTCCCATCATCAGGAAAAACTGCCATTAGGTTCCCACGTTCATTTCTGTCTCCAGTTAGGACAGTACTTAATTAGCAAGGGGATTTTAGGTTCAGAAGTTAACCAGAGCCATTTTGCTAAGGGTAAATGTTTTAGCATGGTCCGTAATGGTAGGCAATCTAGCACATTGCCTCCGTTAAAGGAGCCTACCCAAAGACAACATAGTCTCTCTGGAGATCCATTTTTCAGGAAGCCAGGCAGATCACACAAATTTAAGATGTCAAAGGGGATCACACAAGGTGGTTAAGCTAAGGTTGTGTGGGTAAAGCATGATTAATCCCATCACTTAGCTTATCCAGTTCCATGGCTTGGAGGACCATACATACAACCATGGGTGGCACATTTAATGCGTTGCCAGGACCCAGGAACCAAGGAGAGAATACAGTAGGGAGGACGCTTCCACTGTCTTCCCCTCTACCCTGGGTCACAATGAAAGAAAGGGGACTGAAATGACACTTTTATTCTCACTTCTTTTTCTAGATGGGTGACAGACTAGCTTCAGCTTGCACCCCTCTGGAGTGCACTCTGAAACACTGGAACTCCTTTAACCTCAGGACTTTGAATAGAAAAGTGACTCATTTTCTTTTGCACAAGGGCACGGCATTTTTACGAAACCTTTGCAAACATTGTAAGATCAGCCTAGCTTTTTAAATAGGTATATCAGATAGGCCTATAGAAAATAATCCCCCAGAGTTAGAAAGGCAGTTTCCAAGGGAACCATCTGAGAATTCCCCTTATTTGGGGTCACTAGTGTGGGGAAAATAAAGATAAATCAGACTGTTGCTGTGTCTATGTAGAAAAAGGAAGACATAAGAAACTCCATTTTGATCTGTACTAAAAAAATTCTTCTGCCTTGAGATGCTGTTAATCTGTAACTCTAGCCCCAACCCTGTGCTCGCAGAAACATGTGCTATATTGACTCCAGGTTTAATGGATTTAGGGCTGTGCAGGATGTGCTTTGTTAAAAATGTGTTTGCAGGCAGTATGCTTGGTAAAAGTCATCTCCATTCTCCAGTCTCGAGTACCCAGGGACACAATGCACTGTGGAAGGCTGCAGGGACTTCTGCCCAAGAAAGCCTGGGTATTGTCCAAGGGCTCCCCCGAGACAGCCTGAGATATGGCCTTGTGGGAAGGGAAAGACCTGACCATCCCCCAGTCCAACACCCATAAAGGGTCTGTGCTGAGGAAGATTAGTGAAAGGGGAAGTCCTCTTTGCAATTGAGATAAAAGGAAGGTGTCTGTCTCCTGCTCATCCCTGGGAATGCAATGTCTCAGTGTAAAACCCCATCGTACATTCTACTTACTGACATAGGAGAAAACTGCCTTATGGCTGGAGGTGAGACATGCTGGCGGCAATACTGCTCTTTACAGCACTGAGATGTTTGTGTAAAGTCAAACATAAATCTGGCCTACGTGCACATCCAGGCACAGCACCTTTCCTTAAACTTATTTATGACACAGAGTCCTTTGCTCACATGTTTTCCTGCTGACCCTCTCCCCACCATTACCCTATAGTCCTGCCACATCTCCCTTACCGAGATGGTAGAGATAGTGATCAATAAATACTGAGGGAACTCAGAGACGAGTGCTGGCGCGGGTCCTCTGTATGCTGAGCGCCGGACCCACTGTTCTTTCTTTATACTTTGTCTCTGTGTCTTATTTCTTTTCTCAGTCTCTCGTCCCACCTGACCAGAAATACCCACAGGTGTGGAGGGACTGGCCCCCTTCAACCTCAAGCTCCCTTTTCATTACAGGACTTTAGGCAAACAAAGGAAGACTTATGCCAATTTTCTGACAACCCCAATAGGTAGATAGAAGCTTTCCAGAATTTAACTCAGGTGTTTCACCTCACATGGAAGGATGTTATGCTGCTCCTAAACCAAACTCTAACCGCAGTTGAAAAGCAGGCAGATTTGCAGATGAGCAACATGTCTCCTATAATACACCAAAAGGGAAGAAAAGAGATAGGGAAAGTGAAAAAATAGCAGAAACACCATTCCCAATAGGAAGGGAAGCAATTCCTCTCGACAACCCCAATTGGGACCCCAATAGCTCTGCAAATGAATAGAAATGGAAGCACTTTTAAATATGCATATTAGAGGGCCTATGAAGAACTAAGGCCTGACCTCTTAATTCCTCTCAACTGTCTATGATAGACCAAAAGCCAGATGGGAATCCTGCAGCTTTTATGGAAAGGCTGAGAGAGGCACCAATAGAGCACACTTCCTTAGCCCCTGATTCAATCAAGGGATGGCTCATTCTAAAGGACAAGTTTATTACATAGGCAGCTCTTGATATTAGAAGGAAACTGTAGAAGCAAGCTATAGGACCAGATAGCTCCTTGGAAAACCTCCTGAGGGTGGTCACTTATAATAGGGACCAGGAGGAGGCCCCAAAAAAGAGAAAGCTCAGGAGAAAGACAGAGGCTCTAGTAGCAGCTTTGCAGGCTTGCAAAGTCCGGGATCCCCGAGGTGCATCCGCCAGTTGCTATCAGGGTGGGAAGCCAGGGCATTTTAAAAAGGAGTGCCCAAACAGCAAGAGGAAGCCACCTCAACCTTGTCCAGCCTGTGGTGGAGACCACTGGAGATCAAACTGCCCCCGGAGACGGAGGTCACTGGGGTCAGAACCCGTCTCACAGATGGCCCAGCAGGACTCATGGGTCCCGGAGCTCAAACCCCAGCTCCAGTGGCTCAAACTGCCATTGCAGCACAGGAGCCGCCAGGTGATTCTGGAAATTGAAGGAAGGAAAGCATACCTCCTTCTAAACAGTAGAGCCAGCCTCTCTCTCTTTTCTCCTCTTTAATCCAGGCCGCTCTTCTTCCCATAGCATGATTGTAAGGAGTCTCAGGAAAAACTCTATTTCAATATTTTTCTCAACTTCCTAATTGCAGTTAGGAGGACCTATTGTTTACACATGCTTCCAAGCCATTTTCACTATGGCTCTACCAGTCAAAAAAACCTCCAAATTAACCTTAGGAAATAATTTAGCTGTTTACACCCCACATAATGTAGCAGGATTACTGTCCTCTAGGGGAGCCTTTAGCTAACAAACAGCAGGTAAAGCAAGAATACATAAAGGCAGGATAAGTAGTAGTCACTCTAAATAATGTCTCTCCCAGACACAAGCACTCAATTAACTGAACTAATAGCTCTTGCAAGAGCACTTAAATTAAGCAAGGGAAAGATAGCTGCTTAGCTCTCCGTGTTCATGCTGCTATTTAAAAGGAAAGACATTCTCTTACCACTAAATGATCTCCTATAAAATATCACCAGGAAATTAACAGGTTATTATCCTCAGTTTTCCTTTCATGAAAAATAGCAGTAATGCATTATAGGGAACATCAAAAGGGAACAGATGATGTAGCCAAAGGAAATAGGTTAGCTGACCAGGGAGCTAAACTGGGGCAAGGAAACCTCAAGGCATTAACACACTTCAAGCCCTTTTAATCTCAGAAGCCTCCATAAGAGAATTTAAACCTCAGTATTCCCCTGCAGAAATAAAATAAGCCATTTCTCAAGGGTATCCCAGCCCTGAGGATGACAAACTTTGTTTACCAGCCTCCAGTCAATGGGAAGTCCTTAAAATCCTTCACCAAGCTTTTCATGTAAGAAAGGATAAAACGTATCAATGAGCTCAGAGATTGTTTTCAGGCAGAAAACCTCTAAGTTTAAAAATGTAACCTCTCTAGCTCACTTCCAACAGGAATTGGCACAACTAGCAAAAGGCCAACCCCAGGAAATTGGACCACCTTTACTTAGCCAGAAAATTTGGTATTAGTGAAAACTCATCACTCTCTCTCTCTCCTTCCCTAAGCCAAGTGGGAAGGGCCCTACACAGGTCTTCTTTCAACCCCCTCAGCAGTAAAAGTTACAGGTATCAGCTTCTGAATTTATCACACTCAAGTCAAAGCCTGAAAAGCTGAGGGAGCAACCTTTGACAGCCCAGAGGAACATCCTGAATATCAATGTGGAGAAATAGAAGATCTTAAGCTGAAAATCATGAAAGATAAGTAAATGAGTGAGGGCTACTCATCTTAGTGCCATTCATACCTCACCAGGTACTGTTTATCATTTCTACCTTTCCTCTCAAAATTCACTGTCCAGTATTAGAACTTATTTTTAATGCATATTTGCAGGGAGATTTTAATTATACATGGGACTGCATTTGTTACTTGTAAATCCCCAAAAGGAAACATTATATCTTGGCAAGTAAAATTTTAAACAGAAATTATTTACTACACCACTTTTGTGGGAATTGTTATAGTCATGCTATTATTTGCAATAGAACTATATACTGTGGCACTCACAATGTGGAATTCTGGTTGTAAAATTCTAATTGCTGTAATATTTTGCCTAATTATCATCTTTATGACAGAATTAATAATTGCAGGAAGGATTTGGTCAAGTTTGTTTTGCTTACAGCAGGAGTAATAGTTACAGACAAGAAGTAAGCATGGAAGTTTTACTATCACTAAGTTTGATAGGACTTTTTATTGAAGATTGGTAATATGGTGCACTCTAAGCTATGGAAAGAAGGTTAGAAAGAAAGAGATTTTATATAAGAAACGATCTTGTATAGTAAATTCTTGTCCTAAAAGGAAATGACTGGTTGTTTAAAGGAACTGGTTGTTTAAAGGAAGGATGTTTAGGACAAGTCAGAAAGTTGAGTATGCTGTAAGAGGGTCTGTGAAAGTCATGAAAGAATTTAATAATTAAGGAATTTAATAATTAAAGGAAAGGAATTGCCAAGATTAGCACCAAAGTTATTTTAGCCACCCAATAACATATTTCTCCCAATCATATCATAAGTTATAAAGAATGGCCTAAACTTAAAATTATGCCCTAGTAGCAAGTCAAGGGGGAAATACATGTTTTTCGCAAAGGAAATGTTACTTTTATATTAACCTTTCTGGTGATGTACAGCGACATCTAGTGGAGACAAACCAGTATTACAATCTATTGGTGTAACTAACAGGTATCAAACTCTACTGTCATAGTTATGGTCTGTAGGACCCCTACTAATAGTGGTAATCTTAATACTCATATGGTAACCCTATATTTTAAACCTTCTTGTAAAATTTATCTCTTTTCACCTAGAAGCAATCAAACTTCAAATGGTGCTGCAAACAAAGCCACACACGGACATGTCATTCTTCCAAGAAGCCTTAGATCAACCTCAGGAGAAGCCCCAACTGCAGCCCCCCAACACGACGCCCCTTTTCAGCAGGAGGCAGCCAGAAAGAATCGTCATCTAATACCCCCTAACAGCAGTTATGGTTACGTCTCCTGAGGGAGGAAATAATACAGGAGTTATTAAGAAATTATTTTTAGGCAGCTAGAAAGGGTAAAAGCTCTCAATGGAATTTTCATTTAATAAAAAGCAGCCCCAAACCATTTCTTCTCTAACAGAAAGCAGCCTGAAAACTCAGGCATAGATATGCAAACTTGAAGCTTTTACGTGTAAATGCTGGCAGCCGTACCTGGAAGTCAGGTACATCCAATATGGCGGTTCCCACTCGCTTTTCCTTGTCACCACGTTTACAGGTGTCATGGCAGCCTCCAGGTAAAACCACATGTACAGGTATCAGGTCCACCACCAGTTGGAGGCCGCATTTGAATAATAAAAGACTAGGGTGGGAGAGTCAGTCTTTTCGTGGGCTATGTAAGTGACACAACTGGTCAAACCAATCCCCTGAGCCCTTTGTAAATCAATCACCGCTTCCTCAAGCCTCTGTACAAAACCGATTGCATTCCACCACAAACCGCAGACCCTCTGTTGGGCAACCCGCTTTCTCAGCATGAGGAAGGATTTTCTCTCTTCTTTTCTATTAAACTTTCCACTCCCAAACCCATGCCTCATGTGTGTCTGTGTCGTGAATTTTCTCGGCCATGACAAAAAACCAGGGTATATACCCCAGACAATGGAGCCGTTTCAAAATCACAATGTCCAGTTCCCAGGATCCAGTCCTATGCTCCTCCCGCTGGGTCCCCTCTCCCTGGGTGGTCTCATGTAGCCCAGGCCCCTCCCCGGCTGCAAACTCTTCTCTCTACCTGCCCATCAGACCATCCATCTGCCCCTCAAGCATCTCAAACCCAGGGGTCTCCCTGCAGGTTTCTTCTCTGCGTGGCCTGCTGTGCCATCTCCACCTCCATCTCCACACCACACCCCTGCACGCTGTCCTGTGACCTTTCCCCTCACCCCACATGCAGTCAGCTGCCAGGCCTGATGAAGTCCCGGGGGTCTCTCTCCCTCCATCCTCCTCACTCCATGCTCAGCCCAGTCTCCGTGCTCACCCTCCTGACAAACTCCGGTTGGGCTCCTCCCATCAATTCCCAGCCCAAAGTCCCCTTCCCTCCTGGCACTAAGGTCCCTTAGGCCGGCCCAGCTGCCCCTACTCCCTGGGCCCGGCCCCCACGGCTGCCCCAGGAGCCCTGGTCCACAGCCCTCACCTGGGCGCTGCCGGATGAGTGGCTCCATCAGCTCGTACTTGTGTCTGCACACCTTGTCCACCTCGGCTCGCTTCCGTTCCATAAAGTCCTTCTGGCTGTTCAAGTACTCGCCCGTGGGCCGCCCCATCACTGCTAGGAACTCCCCCACTGCGCTGTCAAAATGCACGTATTCCTCCCGGTTGTAGATGAGCCCGTCCACAAAGCGCTGAGTCCCATTGAACGCGTAGCATTCCTGCCGTTCCTGGTACACGGAATTCTCTGTGAAGAGGGTGGAGAGATGGGGGTGGTGCCACCCCCAACAACACCCCCTCCTCAATATTAGCTATTTCCTCAAATCTTCCCACTCAGGGCTGGATTTAAAAATACGATTTTTCCTACTACCGAGTTCTGTGGTCCCAGGCAGGTCACAGACCCTCTCCAGGCCTCAGTTTTCTCACCATGCAGTGAGAGGATTTGCTGAAAAGAATGAGACTCACTGCTCAGGGTGGCTGAGCAGCCCCTTCTGCTGGCGGCTGGAGGAGGAGGGGGAAATATTTCATGTGAAGTCTCAGGGAGGAGCAGAATCTCATCAGGGGGAGGGTCCCTCAGGCAAAGAAACAGAAGGCGTGGGAGAAGCTGGGGACCTGGAGGCTGGAGCTGCTCCCCCTACCCAACTTCCTGCCTGACATTTCCATCCTGATGTCAGTCCTGGCTCAAATGCCACCTTCTCCAGGAAGCCCTCCCTTCCTTCTTTCCCTTTCTACAGCTAGGTGCTCTCTTTTCTCTGCCAGTTTCTTGAGAATACCTCAACTTGCTCTTGCTGTTCTGCATGCTGGAAATGTAGAAATCCATTTCCATGAATTTCCTTTCCCTTCCTTCCTTCCTTCCTTCCTTCCTTCCTCTCTCTTTCTCTTTCTTTCTTTCTTTCTTTCTTTCTTTCCTTCTTTCCTTCTTTCTTTCTTCTTTCTTTCTTTTTCTTCTTTCTTTCTTTCTTTCTTTCTTTCTTTCTTTCTCTCTCTCTCTCTCTTTCTTTCTTTCTTCTTTCTTCAGAGCATCCCTTCCTTCCTTCCTTCCTTCCTTCCTTCCTTCCTTCCTTCCTTCCTTCCTTCCTTCCTTCCTTCCTTCCTTCCTCCCTCTCTCTCTCTCTCTCTCTCTCTCTTTCTTTCTTTCGATGGAGTTTCACTCTGTCGCCCAGGCTGGAGTCCAGTGACGCAATCTCGGCTCACTGCAACCTCCGCCTCCCGGGTTCAAACAGTTTTCCTGCCTCAGCCTCCTGAGTAGCTGGGATTACAGGCGTGAGCCACCACGCCCAGATAATTTTTGTATCTTTAGTAGAGACGGGGTTTCACCATGTTGGCCAGGCTGGTCTCGAACTCCTGACCTCGAGATCTGCTCACCTCGGCCGCCCAAAGTGCTGAGATTACAGGCGTGAGCCACCGCGCCCGGCCAGAAATGCATTTCTTAAAACTTCTTCAAGTTTGCCATAAGAAAGACAATGTAGCCTGAAAGTTAATTTTCACTTTTCAAACATGGCTGTAGAAAGACTTGATCTCAAAATACCTGGAAAATATCTTAATCGATGAAAATCACCAGAACAACCAGAATACTAAGTGGCTGGACTCCTTTAGGTTTAGAAGCATTGATGGTGTCATTTTTACATAAGAAGTGTGGCAGCCTTTTCCACCTGTGGTTCTTCCTAGGGAGCACCATGGCAGTGTCCGGCAGGTGCATGTGTATACGGAAGTAGCAATGACCCAGCACATGTCTGCTTGCTTCTGTCTGAGCCTCTTCAGACCTGATCTGTTCCTGGTCACAGTGGAGAAATTAAGGTGCTGTGATTTGCACACAGCAAATTAAGATTTGTTTTGGACACCTGTTTCATGTTCTACAAATTTACAACTCACGTTTGTTAACTCACCCCTCACAGAAGATGCACAGCTGGTGGCAGAGGACAGTGGAGAAGGGGTGGTGCTGGGCTCAGGGGCACCATACACTCGGCCTGTAGTTTCCAGTGTCATCTCTAAGGCAAGATCCCAGGACTTCAGATATCCTAACCTGCTTCTTCTCCCGGTGCCTTGGGCTCCAGCCTCCTAAACACCCAGGCCCGTCACCCCCAGCCCCTTTAGTCCACCTCTCCCTATTCAACTGCCCCACTCTGAGTGTGTATCCTCTCATTTTGTTAGTCTTTGTTTCTCTTCCTCATTCACCAATACGAGAACACGTTTTAGTCAAGAGTAAGAATTTCAAAACTTTCCTTTGCAACATTTAACTTTTTAAATGGAATTTTACCTGCAAAGCAGACATAAGTGATGAGTGTACGGTGGAATTTGAAACCTTCATTTTTTTTTTTTTTTTTTTTGTATATGGGAAACTTTATCCTGTTTGTGGGACCCTTGACAATTGAGTTACCCAGAGCACAATTTGAAAATCAATGATCTGTGTGAATTAATCTCTCACTCAGAATGGGATATATTAAAATATAATTGCAGAAAGATATAAGGGAGGCCATATGGGTAAGAAAAGGAACATGTCCCAGGTAGGGGTTCCAGTTCTTGCACTACGACTGATTACTAAGTTATCTTGGGCAAGAAACAACCTTCTAACTCTCAAATTCTTGAAAGGCAAAATAGTAATAACACTATTTACCTAGTAAAATTGCTGTGAGAACCAAATGAGCTCACATATGTAAAATACATAGTATTGTATCTGTCACTGCTCAATCCATGTTAATTAGTTCCCTTCCTCTTTTCACTGTGTGACCTGTTTGAATAGGAGCAAAATTCTAAATAAATGCATATGAAAAAGGAACTGGATCAGCTTATGAGCTACTGGAAAACCTCAGGAAGACTTTCCACGGGCACCAGACCTTAATGGTTGAAAAGTGTTGGCTGTTTGCTGACTGGATCTTCCCACCTGTCTTCTGTGCTAGTGATTTTATTTGAGGGCTTAGATTAACAGAAGAGTAAGTACCCAAAGACTCAAATGCACAATGAGCTTCTGCAAGTGCCAGCTGGTGTGACAGGAGGACTCAGGAGTGTGGCCCTAATGCCTGGGGTAGTGGGTGGGGTGAGGTAAGAAACTCAGCTGTAAAAAGCCCATTTTAAAGCCTGTCAGAGACAAAAGGGTGTTGCCTCCAGGAGTCTGGTTTTTCCACCTGCTGTGTCATCTCCTGCTCCCTAGGTGGTGTCTCAGCCAAGCTTTTCTCCACCCTCCCCTCCCTCACTTTAAGCCACAGCCTGGCTCCTTGTGCCTTTCCTCTTGTGCTCTGTTTCAGGATGGAGATGTGTGTGGAGCTGGAAGAGCATGCGGGGAATTGTAGAAATGGCTCTGTCCACTCTACCCACTCCCTATGGCTCCAGCTCTCCCTCCAGCAGGTTTTGATTGAATGTTCATTCTATGCAGGGAGCTCTGGTAACCCATCCTCAGTCCCTGTCACATGGCTCCACTGCCTCATCTCATTCCCCCACCAACCTCAACCCACTCTTTGCCCCTCCACCTGTTCACTGCCCAGCATCATCACACTCCTTCCTGTGCTTTCTGCTACCCTGCACCTTGAGGTTTCCATGGCGTTTCCCAACACCACCCCTCATCCTACAAACAACTCTATGGGCACTGTTGCTATGGACCTCCTGCTGGACACTGTTCAGTGTCACCAGTGCTGCTCCAGCCTCCTCTCTCCCCAATCTCACCCCTCTCCAGTTTCCAGAGCTGAGCCGTCTTGCTGGTTAGTTCTCAGCACTCCTCTGTGACTACAAGTGCAGGTTCTCCACCCTTTCCTGGACAATGAACCTGAGGTAACAGGTGAGGGGCTTTGGGGTTTGAGGGGCTGTCCTCAGGAGATTCGAATGCTGTTATCCTGGAAAATGGGGAGGTGACATGAGGACAGTACTTTCTAGGTAGGTCCTAGGTGGATGTGGAACGGTCTCAGAGGAAGGGTCTATGCAGAAAGGTGGAAGTCAGTGGAAAAGTAAGGCACCTACTTTGCAGTCCTTCCTCTCAGGGTGTTGATGTAAATTTGGGCCAGAAAGGTAAGAACATTCTGAGAGGAAAACAATGGGTCATAGAAGCCATAATATTACACCAGCCACAAGGAGACAGCAGGAGACAGAGGTTTTTCCCTTGGTTACTGCTTCCTTGGCTGTCTGATAACCTGCATTCAATCTCTTTCACATACTCACACATCCTTATCTCATTTTTCTGACAAGTTTCAACCCACCCTGATACTCTAACCAAGTTCTGGGAAGGCTGGGAGAAATACCTTCAACGAGAGTGCCTTCAGGGGCTCAAACCTGTCCTCCTCCCTCCCATCTTGCCTTCATTGTCCAAGGGGCACGGGCTCCTGCTCCACCCTGGAGAATGACAGGCATTCTCCATGAGCACTGAATCCTCAGTGATCCTTGGAGCCTGGACACACCAGCTAAGGGCTCTCTGCCTGAGTCCCCTCAAGGTTGGATGCAGATGTGAGCACACCCAGGAGCCTGCACTTGCCAACCTCTCTCTCTGCAAACCTTGTCTGTCCAAGGTTATCCCGAACCTCTTGGCCCCATTTCCCCATAGACAAGCATCCTGACCCCTGGGCTCCTTATTTACTGTGTCCATGTTCCTGGAGAGACAATAGATCTGCTGGATAGCAACCTATCCTATAGGAGGTGAGTTTGATTCTCCAGCTGTGATAGAAGGACACTAGGCTGTGGCAGGAGCCCCACATGCTGTCTCAGAGTCTGGTTCCATGAAGAGAAAGTCCCCTAGGAATTGTTCCCTGAACCAGACCCTCCAGGAATGGCACCTCTGCTCTTACCTGGAGTGGCCCAGCCCTGGACCACAGATATGAGCAGCACCATCAGTAATGCTGTCAGAGCCACTGTCCAGGGACCCCTTGAAACCTGCAGGATCATCACGGAGCTGGAAAAGGATGGCAGAATGAAGAGAGCTGCAGTCAGGAAAACAAAGACTCATTAAAGGAAGCTCCTATCTGAAATACTAGAGACCATGAACCCAAGTAGTCTTCTGTGACCCTGGGATTGGACAGACTCTGAGAAAAGAACCAATGGGCACTGAGCTTTGTATGAGTCATTGCTCACTGGGCAGAAAGTTGGTATGAAAGATCTGACAATATGGAGCTGGTGATGCTGTTAAGATGACAGATGGAGAACAGTGACACTCATTTTAACCAGTGAGAGTCATGAGTTTTGGGGAGATGATGTGTTTTCTTTGCTCTGAAGGTGATCTCATATTCTGCTGACCCATCTATGGGCATTACCATTTCCTGAATTCTGCCACACCTCACACACCCACAGGACATGGCCTGGTGTGGAAGAAATACTATCTCAGTGTGTAAAAGGTTATTCAATGGCATGATTTAGAGAGATTAGAGTACCCATTCCAGAACTGAAAATGAGGCCTGGAGTCTGTCTTGGCTTTGTTCAAGGCCATGCTTCAGATTAGTGCCCATTCATGTTTTCTTTCTCCCACATGTCTGTGGGTCCTGAGATGTGCGGAGGATACTGGCTCCTTCCATAGGACCGTCATCGGGGTCAACAGGGCTCAAACTAGGGACCTTACACCTGGGAGCATGGACACACCAACTACACGACCATGTAAGTATGCATGTAAGGACACCGCCTCTCTTGGACTTCAATACTTTGTCTTCAATATGGGGATGATATAACCTGCCTCTACAGCAGGACTCTTAAGATCAAATTAGATCAACAGATCTGTAACTGCTTTGGAAAAATGAGACTATAAATTATACAGTGAATGAGGAAGAAATGAAAAAAATGTCATAAAAGACCCTACCTTTTCCAAAACATCTGATTCGGTTGTGTTTATACTGAATAGTTTAGTAAATTTTCAAAGAATATTACTCCTTAATTTAAAGACCTATAAATGTGATCCTGTATGACCTCCTAATTTAATAAAGAAAATGTAAAAGTGGCTTCATTTATTTATCTAAACATTAAAATTTAAATAGAAGACTAGCATGTAAAATTCAAGAGAAGAAAATAATTATGCAGTAAAAGGGGTCAGTATAGGATTGTGGGGAAAAAGCTCAGGTTCCCTGCCATAGTCACCAAGACAGCGTGGTACTGGTGTAAAAACAGGCACATAGACAAAGGTAACAGAGTAGAGAACCCAGGAATAAACTCAAATACTTACAGCCAACTGATCTTCGACAAAGCAAACAAAAACATAAAGTGGGGAAAGAACACCCTTTTCAACAAATGGTGCTGGGATAATTGGTTATCCACACGTAAGAGAATGAAACTGGATCCTCATCTCTCACCTTACACAAAAATCAACTCAAGATGGATTAAGGACTTAAACCTGAGACCTGAGACTATACGAATTCTAGAAGATAACATGGGAAAAACCCTTCTAGACCTTGGCTTAGGCAGGGATTTCATGACCAAGAACCCAAAAGCAAATGCAATAAAAACAAAGATAAATAGTTGAGACTTAATTAAACTAAAGAGCTTTTGCACGGCAAAAGGAATCATCAGCAGAATAAACAGACAACCCACAGAGTAGTCACAATCTATACATCTCACAAAGGACTAATATCCAGAATCTACAATGAACACAAGCAAATCGGTAAGAAAAAACAACCCCATCAGAAAGTGGGCTAAGGACATGAATAGACAGTTCTCAAAAGAAGATGTACAAATGGCCAAGAAACACAAAAAATGCTCAACATCACTAATGATCAGGGAAACGCAAATCAAAACCACAATGTGGTACCACCTTACTCCTGCAAGAATGGCCATAATCAAAAAATCAAAAAACAGTAGATGTTGGTGTGGATATGGTGATCAGGGAACACTTCTACACTGCTGGTGGGAATGTAAACTAGTACAGTCACTATGGAAAACAGTGAGGAGATTCCTTAAAGAACTAAAAGTGGAACTACAATTTGATCCAGCAATCCTGCTACTAGGTATCTACCCAGAGGAAAAGAAGTCATTATATGAAAAAGACACTTGCACATGCGTGTTTATAGCAGCACAATTCGCAATCACAAAATCATGGAACCAACTCAAATGCCCATCAGTCAACGAGTGGATAAAGAAACTGTGAGATGTATCTATATCTATATATTGTAAGATATATATATCGAGATATATAGATATAGATATATATGATGGAATACTACTCAGCCATAAAAAGGAATGAGTTAATGGCATTTGCAGCAACCTGGATGAGATTGGAGACTTATTCTAAATGAACTAACTCAGAAATGGAAAACTAAACATATGTTCTCACTGATATGTGGGAGCTAAGCTAAGAGGACGAAAAGCATAAGAATGATACAATAGACTTTGGGGACCTGGGAGGAAAGGTGTCAGGGGGCGAGGGATAAAAGACTACAAATAGGGTACAGTGTATACTGCTCAGGTGATAGGTGCACCAAAATCTCACAAGTCATCAGTAAAGAACTTACTCGTGTAACCAAATATCACTTGTACCACTATAACCTACGGGGGAAAAAACAACATAACTATGAACCAACTAATAAAAAAGCAACCTTGCCTTCAGTCTGCATCCTACCCTAGAGACACTCTCTCTGTGTCCTCCCACTTGGAGCTAAGCTTCTGACTTTTGTCTCCAGTACATCCCTGAGGACCCTCTCATCATGGCCATCAGGAACCTCTGCAGAAGGTCAAATCCAGTGGGTTCTTCTCAGTGCCTCTGACTTGAGTTACTGATAATATTTGCACTGTAATCCACTTCTTTCTAATGAGCTACTCTGTCCTTATTTTTCTCCTATTTACTGAATCCCCCTTATCATCCTTTGAAATCATCTCTTAATTATCATGTTCTCTCATCATATCCTGAGATCCCTGCATTTCTGATTTTTGGCACTCTTCCTGGAAAAGCTCATCTAACCTGCAACTATGCCTGATGACTCTCAGTTCTCTGGCTTAAACTCCTCTCCTGAGACCACCCATCATACATGAATGTTTATGTATTATTATTCCTTAGATAACTTTCAGATATGCTAAGTGCAATAGCCCCACACTGAACTCAGTGTCTTCTCTCAGCCAGGCTGTCTTCTCTCATTACCCTTTCTAATGAATGGAATTGAGATGTTTTCAC
The DNA here is from genome assembly GCF_024542745.1 of Macaca thibetana thibetana. Taxonomy (NCBI): domain Eukaryota; kingdom Metazoa; phylum Chordata; class Mammalia; order Primates; family Cercopithecidae; genus Macaca; species Macaca thibetana. The sequence goes on along the minus strand of NC_065581.1, from coordinate 33,916,026 downwards.
TGGGCTGGGGAGACGTTGGTCAAAGGATACATCCATTTCATTTCATTTAGGATACATTTCAAAGGACACATTTCATTTAGATTGGAGGAATAATTTTAAGAGTTTTATTGTATAACATGGACTATAGTTGCTAACAATGTATTGTTGAAAATTGCCAAAAGGGTGGATTTTAAGTGTTCTCACCACAAAAAATAAGTATATGAGGTGAGCCATAAATTCTTTAGCTTGATGTAGCCGGTCCATGATGTACCTACACTTCAAAACAACATACATGATAAATATAAACATTTTTTGTCAACCAAAATAATTTAGAAAAGTCACACACACACACACACACACACACACACACACAGAAAAGAGAGATGATTGCATTGGCTAGTCTAGGAATAAGAGTTATCTGGGAGTTTTCTACGTCGGATACCACCGACATCACTCACCAATAATCCCTTTAATGTCAATCAAATTAAGTCCTCTTCTTCCATCATTTTGCTCCTGTGCCCATTTCCTCTCTCTTTATTCAGGCACTGTTGGTCTTGCCTCTTGAACCAACTTCTTCCACTCATGCTGCCCACTGTTGCCATAGTGATCTTCCTAAATTGCAAATGTGCCATCACTCTCCCGCTTAAAATCCTTCAATAATTCCTTATGACTTCCAGGACTCCCGAGTAACGACTCCTGAGTTTTGCATGTAACATCTGTCATGATCCAGCCCCTGCCCATCTATTTTTCCTCTTTTCTTGCTGCTGTTCCACATCCAAAGCAGGCTCCATTCATACTGAAGCATCCGAAGTTCTTCAAATATGTCATGTGCCACACTGGGCCCACGCTTTTGAACCTGCTTCCTGCTGTGTGAGAGTGGCTTCTGCCCTGTTTTCGGACTGTCTACACTGAAGCCATCTGTTCCCCAGGAAGCCTTCCCTGATGCCTTGACAGCAGCATCTTGTGCATGCCCCATATCTGCACTTATCCATCTGGGCCTGTGTTGTCTTGTCACTTGTGGTCCCTTCTGTGAATTGTAAGCATCTGGAGGACAAGATGTATATCTTACTTTTATTTGAATATTTAGCGTCTAACAGTGTTTGACATATAGTAGGTTTTTAATACTATCTTTTTACTATGACATTATAGTATATGTTAATATACAGTAGGACATAGGATATATTCTCTCTCTTTCCAATTTTTCATTGTTTACACACATTTATAATTCTATCTATAAGGATTTACAATGACTTATATAAAATGAATGAAATGGATGGAGAATGTTAGATATTAAGAGACAGTGTGGAAAGCCGGGCTGGGACTAGGGATGCACTTACCTTAGGTACAAAATTTAGGAAGATATCAAAAGAACTCAGTAATAAAAGTCAATCATATTTTAATGAAATATCTTAAGAAATCTAAATTAATGGAACAAAATGTCAAAAGAGAACTATTCAAAGAAAATGGAGAAGCAGAGAGGCAGAAGATTAGTGGAATATGCTGGCACATAAGCCAAGGAAGTAAAGATTTCCAGGAAGGAGGAAGTAGAGTGGAGTCAGAAGTTCAACAAAAGTCATTTCAGAAATCTTACCTTGGTGTTGAAATCCTTACAGAGAGCAGTTTTACATAACGTGAGCAATTATTTCTCCTTCATCCCCATCATTCCAGAATTGAGCTTCTTCTCTGGCTTCAGAAATGTGGCCCTTCCCCTTGTCAGGTTATGTTGGAGACGCGATGCTTACAGATGCCCTCAAAGTCAGCAGGGGTTTGGGGGTGAAATTCATTGACTTTAGGGAACTCCTTGACTTCTAAGTGCTGTTCACCTGGAGGACCAGAGCAGGCACAGAGATGACCATGTAGCTTCTGCCTGGGACCTAAACAGGGCAGAGAAATAGGAGGATCAAGTATAAAGGGAGTGGGAAAGATGGGTCTGGGCTTACAGTACTGAACCCAGGGATGATCGTAACTGTATGTGTCTCGAGGACGGTGACGAAATATGTGAAAGAAAGAGGACTTAGGAGAGCTCTGAATTCCAGCTGTCCTACAAACTCCATCTCAGCTTTCTTTCTCAGTTCATGTGCTCTCTACCCCAAAGCCTGATGGAATTGCTGACCCTTCAAGTTCTCTTTTCATCTGCACACCTTCCCTCCTGCTGCACACCATTCAGCATCATCACACACTTCTCCAGCCTCCTCTCTTCCCAGTCTCACCCCTTCCTAGTTCCCACAGCTGAACTGTCCTGCTGAGGAGTTCTTAGCAGCCCACTGTGGCCACAAGTGCAAGTTCTGCTCCCTTCTGAAACAAAGTCTCCCATTTATTCCCTCCTGAGGGCATGTCCCTTCCCCTGACCCACATGGACTCTCCTAGGTGCACCCCCTGTGGATTTGTTCCTGGGTCTGAGATTCCTTCCTTCCCTGATGGTGTCTGGAGGGCAAGGGGTATCTGTCCCCCTACTGAGTGTCATAAGCTGCCCAACTCAGCACACCCACCCTCTACCTCTTCCTAGGTGTAGTGACATGGTGAGGGAGGTAATGGGGTGGGGTCTGGAATCAGACTCCAGGAGGAAAGGGGTTGTGGCTCTCTTTGCCTCTCACTCTGTGTGTATTTCTCTCGGGCATCAGGAGGATTTCCCAAAGATTTTTCTCTTGACTATTTTCTGGACCCGTCCTGGTCTCCAAGCTCCCCCTCCTGACTCTCTACAGTGCCCAGGGAGTCCAACAGTTGAGCCTGGAGCTGGGCCAACCTGTCTGCTTCCTGTATGAGGATTGGACTGGACGATTTCAACCCCCTGCTCAGCTGGTCTTCTGGGGCCTCACCCTAGTAGTTGGTAAGTAAATCAATTTGCTCCTCTGGTCTGCCCGGCCCACACTTTTGGGAGAAAGTGCCCTAGAACCTGTATACTCTAAACTGTGAAACCCTGTTCCTTCTTTTGGCCACACTACACCTATGCACTGCCCAAAGTTCAGTCAATTCTAGCCCAGAGTTTGGGCTCAGAGTGCATCGTTCTCTGCATGTTGTGTTAGCCTGTACCTTGGGCAAGTTACTTAAATTTTTTGAGCCTCAGTTTCTACATCTTAGGATGGACAGTAAATAGAATCAGCACAATCAAGTGAGAAAGTGATGGCCCAGTGTCTGGTGAATGGTAAGCACTCAATAAATGGTAGCTATTGTGATTACTGTTCTCATCATCATTGGTTTCAACTTTCATCAACCGCTCTCCAACCCTGTTGATGCCCCTGATTCAGTCAGTCACTTGAACCTCTCACTCTTTGACCAGGTGGCACCGTGTGGCTATGGCCGTGAAGGGCCAGTCTGTCACCCTCATTGTTGACTGCAAGATGTGAGTCACCTGGCCTCTCCCCTGAAGCACTGGTTTAGTGTTGGACACCTGTGGGGTGATAATCCTTGGTGCCTGTATTCTGGATGAAGAAGTCTTTGAGGTAACCACTGAAATCAGAGAAAGGAGTGACTTCTGGTCCCCTATCTTGTGCCCACTCCCTTTCTGGCCCCAGTATGCAATGTTCCTATTTCTTAAGCCTTCATTTTTTTTTCTCATGAATTTTTATTTGCATTTCCTATCTTCAGGACTACTGATCTCTGCAGAATAACTAGATGTCCACTTATGTGGCAGGACTGTCCACAGCCGCTTATTCTGTCCTTCAGTCTTCATCTCCCCATCTATTCATCCCTTGAACCCATCTCTCTCCTCATCCACCCCATCCATCCACTCATTCACCAGCCCATGTACGCACACATCCACCAACCACTCCCCCAACCATTTACCCACCTATGCATCACATGCTTACCCATCTACTCATGCATGAAGGCTTATATCCACTCACCTGCCCATCCTCCCCCTGCTTAACGACTCTCCCCTTCTTTACACCCATCTATTTGACTATGCTTTTGTTCATCTGTCCTCTTCAACTTATCCATCCATCTATTCACTCACCCACCCACTCACACGCCCCATCTACCCATGCATACAAGGATGCATGCATGCATCCGTTCAGCCACCCATCTATCCATTATCCTTCCTGGAACTCAACTACTCTCTCCTTCAATACACTCACGCACCCATCTCCTCACCCACTCACTTCCCATCCAACCATTCATTCACCCACCTATTCAATTCCACTCATCTATCTATTCACTCATCTGATTCCATCTACTCTGTACCTCCTGCTCATCTACCCACCAAGCCTCGCATGCATAATTCCCTTTGCAGGAGCCCCATTCTACCTGTTTTGTGCCTTTCTTTTCACTCTGGATCACGGTAGCCATATTGTTGAAAGTTCACTTCCTGGATCCTCCTTTCTTGGTTGCTTCCTGTCTGTACAGCCACTTCCTGTTTGTCCGGATTGTTTTGTGGCCATCTTGGCTATGTTTAATTTTCCTTAGCCCTGGCATCACTCTTGCATCCAAGTATTTGTCATTTTGTTCTGTGTCCTTTAGTTGCTCTCATATCTTCCAGTATTCCTTGTCAGTGGGACTGCTTCCTGTCTACTCTGCTCCATCTTCTGCCCTCCTTGCAGTTATGGATGCCTTCTCTACCCTGCTGCTGCATCCCACACCTCCCACTCTTGGCACCCTTAACCTTCTGATGCCTTTCCTTTATGCTGTTGTCTGGGTCTTTGGGGTTGATGTTGGATATGGGAGAATTTTGAAACTGATCATTGCTGTCAGGATGAAGGTGGAGAGGGGCATTCTGAAGATCTTTGTTTTGGTGAGTTGGGGTGGTGGTGAATGTTTCACCTTCTCCATACTCTTATCTTGGCTAGGGCCTGGATTGGGAACAGGCATCTGAGTGGAGGTGTGCAAGGGAGGAAACTGGTTGGCTTGGAGTGTACATGAGGGCCAGAGGAAGGGCAAAGCATCCTTGCTGGGAGAGGAGCTGTGTGATGTATTGTAGGGGGCTGCTCTGGGGCTTGGATAACTGAGCCCGATAACTATGTCTTTTGCAAAAGCCAGTTATGAGGCCTCAGTTTGGAATATCTCTGGGGAATGCTCTCCAAATTTACTTGGAGTATGGATACTTAACTTGTGTGGGGTTTTTACATTTTTTAACTCCTTCAAATTCTAAATAAAACTTTGTGCATAAGGGCATATACTTTTTCTTTTCTGGAGAAAGACCTAAAGACTCAAAGTCCTCTTTCTGAAAGCTGCTCTCCGGGATTTGGAGAGGTTGTGTTTGCTGAGGTGGGACTGGGAACAGGGGTACTGGGAACCCTGAGGTCTCCTTGGCAGGCCTGAGAGTTTTGTGAACAGAGGTATTTAGGGGAGGCCTGTGGGGCTTGGGGGTAGGGCTGGTTTGGTTCCAGAGGACCTAAGAATCAAGGTTAGAGTTGAGATGGGGGCAGGCCTGGTGTCCTGGCTGCTCATGGGCCCCACTGGGGTTACATGTATGTCTCCCTCAGGTTGCCCATGGACCCTGGGAGCTGAAGGGAGAGAAGAGAGAGCCTGCAGTGCTGGAACCTGTAAGTTATGCTGGTCACAGGGCTGAGGTGGTGGAAAGAGGAGAAGCGAGTGGGGTTTGGTGTGCCGGCCCTGTTGCCTCTGAGTTTTAACCTTTGACTCCATAGGGTATGCTCCTGGAGGGGCCCCCTGGTTTTGAAGTCCCCGCCGTGAGTCTAGCAGTGACCTAGTAGCCATTATTTTCTCAGAGATCCCTCCTATGTGTTCATCTGTGCCTTCTTCACATATACTCAGGCCTCCTCCTCAGAACTCCGGAGCGTCCTTCCCATAAAAGTTTTTTTTAAAAAAATTATTTCAATAGTTTTTGGGGAACAGGTGGTGTTTGGTTATATGGATAATTTCTTTAGTGATGATTTCTGAGGTTTTGGTGCACCTATCACCTGAGGAATGTACACTGTATCCAGTGTGTAGTCTTTTATCCTTTACTCAGCTCCTACTCATACCCCTAAGTCCTCAAAGTCCATTATATCATTCTAATGCCTCTGTGTCTTCATAGCTTAGCTCCCACTTATAAGTGAGAACATACAATATTTGGTTTTCCATTCTTGAGTTACTTCCCTTAAAATAATGGTCTCTAACTCCCCCTAGGTTGCTTCAAATGCTATTATTTCATTCCTTCTCCGGGCTGAGTAGTATTCTAAGGTATATAGATCATATATATCTCATATATATAATATACATATATCACATTTTCTTCACTCACCTATTGATTGATGGACATTTGGGGTGGTTCCATATTTTTGCAATTGTGAATTGTGGTGCTGTAAACATGTGTGTGCAAATGTCTTTTTCATACAATGACTTCTTTTCCTCCAGTAGTGGGATTGCTGGATCGAATGGTAGATCTATTTTAGTTCTTTAAGGCATCTCTGTACTGTTTCCCATAGTGGTTGTACTAGTTTAATTTCCCACTAGTAGTGTAGAAGTGTTCCCTTTTCATCACACCTACTCCAACGTCTATTATTTTTTTGATTTTTAACTTATGACCATTATTGCAAGAGTAAAGTGGTTTTGAAATCACATAATGGTTTTGATTTGCATTTCCCTGATAATTAGTGATGTTGAGCATTTTTTCATATGTTTGTCTACCATTTGTATATCTTCTTTTGAGAATTGTCTGTTCCTCTCCTTAGCCCACTCTTTGATGGGATTATTTGTTTATTTCTTGCTGATTTGTTTGAGTTCGTTGTAGATTCTGGATATTAGCCCTTTTTTGTATGTATAGCTTGCAAATATTTTCTCCCACTCTGTGGACTGTTTACTCTGATGATTATTTCTTTTCCTTTGAATAAACTTTTTAGTTTAATTAGGTCCCATCTGCTTATTTTGTTTCTTTTGCATTTGCTTTTGGGTTCTTGGTCATGAACTCTTTGCCTACGCCAATGTTTACAAGAATTTTTCCCATGTTATCTTCCAGAATTGTTATGATTTCAGGTCTTAGATTTAAGTCTTTGATCTCTCTTGGTTGATTTTTGTATAAGGTGAGAGATGAGGATCCAGTTTAATTCTTCCACATGTGGCTTGCCAATTTCCCCAGTACCATCTGTTGAACATGATGTCCTTCCCCCATTTTATGTTTTTGTTTGATCAGTTGGCTGTAAATATTTGGCTTTATTTCTGGGACTTCTATTCTGTTCAATTTGTCTATGTGCCTGTTTTTATATCATTCCCATGCTGTTTTGGTGACTATAGCCTTGCAGGTAATGTGATGCCTCCAGATTTATTCTTTTTGATTAATCTTGCTTTGGGTATGTGGGCTCTTTTGTGGTTCCATATGAATTTTAGGATTGTTTTTTCTAGTTCTGTAAAGAATGATGACGGCATTTTGATGGGAATTGCATTGAATTTGTAATTGCTTTTGGCAGTACGGTCATTTTCACAATATTGATTCTACTCATCCATGAGCATGGGACGTGGTTCTACTTGTTTGTGTCATCTATAATTTCTTTCGGCCATGTTTTTAGTTTTCCTTGTAGAGGTCTTTTACCTCCTTGGTTAGGTATACTCCTAAGTATTTTATTTTTTTTTTTTGTAGCTACTGTAAAAGGGATTGAGTTCTTGATTTAATTCTCAGCTTGGTCACTGTTGGTGTGTAGCAGTGCTACTGATTTGTGTACATTGGTTTTTTATCCTGAAACTTTACTGAATTCATATATCAGATCTAGGAGCTCTTTGGATAAGTCTTTATGGTTTTCTAGGTATACAATCATATCCTCAGTGAGCAGCGACAGTTTGATTTCCTGTTTACTGATTTGTCTGACAGCTCTGGCTAGGATTTCCAGTACTTGTCTTGTTCCAGTTCTCAAGGGGAATGCTTCCAACTTTTCCCCATTCAGTATACAGTTGGCTGTGGGTTTGTCATAGATGGTTTTCATTACCTTAAGTTATGATCTTTGTATGTCAAGTTTGCTGACGGTTTTAATCATAAAGTGATGCTGGATTTTGTCAAATGCTTTTTTGGTGTCTATTGAGATTTTTGTTTTCAAATCTGTTTACATGATATATCACATTTATTGACTTGTGCATATTAAACTATCATTGCATCCCTGGCATGAAACCCAATTGATCATCATGTATGATCTTTTTGATATACTGTTGGATTCGTTAGCTTGTATTTTGTTGAGGATTTTTGCATCTATTTTCATCAGAGATATTGGTCTGTAGTTTTCTTGTTAGTTATATCCTTTCCTGGTTTTGGTATTAGGGTGATCCTGGGTTCATAGAATAATTTAGAGAAGATTTTCTCTTTCTCTATGGTTTGGAATAGTTTCAGTAGGATTGGTACCAATTCTCTTCTTTGAATGTCTGATTGAATTCAGCTGTGAATCCATGTGAACCTGTGATTATTTTATTGTTGGCAGATTTTTAAAACTTACCATTTCAATCCTTCTGGTTTTTGTTGGTCTGTTCAGAGTTTCTATTTCTTCCTGATTTATTCTAGGAGGGTTGTATATTTCTGGGAATCTATCTCCTCTAGGTTTTCTAGTTTGTGTGTGTGAAGGTGTTCATAGTAGCTTTGAATGATATTTTACATTTCTGTAATATTAGTGGTATTTTCTTCCATTTCATTTCTAATTGAGGTTATTTGGATCCTCTTCTTGGTTAATCTCACTAATAGTCTATCAATTTTGTTTATCGTTTCAAATAATCAGCTTCATGTTTCATTTATCTTTTGTTTCAATTTCATTTATTTCTCCTCTCTTTCTTATTTCTTTTCTTCTGCTGGGTTTGGGTTTGGTTTGTTCTTGTTTTTCTAGTTCCTTGAGGTGTGACTTTACATTTTGTATTTGTGCTCTTTTAGACTTTTTGACGCAGGCATTTGATGCTATGAACTTTCCTCTAAGGACTGCTTTTACTGTGTCTGAGTGGTTTTCACAAGTTGTGTCACTATTATCCTTCACTTCAAAGAATTTTGCATCTTGATTTCATTGTTGACCTGAAGATCATTCAGGAGCAGATTATTTAATTTCCATGTATTTGTATAATTTTGAGGGTTTCTTTTGGAGTAAATTTTCAATTTTATTCCACTGTGGTCTGAGAGGGTACTTGATATAATTTTGATTATCTTAAATTTATTGAGACTTGTTTTGAGGCCTACTATGTGGTCTATCTTGGAGAATGTTTCATGTGCTGATGAGAAGAATGTATATTCTGCAGTTGTTGAGTAGAATGTTCTGTAAATATCTGTTATTTCTTCTAGTGTAATTTAAGTCCATTGTTTCATTGTTGACTCTGTCTTGATGATTTTCTAGTGCTGTCAGTGGAGTACTGAACTCTCCACTATTATTGTGTTTTTGTCTGTCTCATTTCTCATATCTAGTAATAATTGTTTTATGAATTTGGAAGCTCCCATGTTAGGTGCATATATGTTCAGGAGTGTGATATTTTCCTGTTGGACTTATCCTTTTACATTATATAATGTCCCTCTTTGAATTTTTAAACTGTTATTGCTTTAAAGTCTGTTTTGACAGGTATAAGAATAGCTACTCCTGCTTGCTTTTGTTTTCTGTTTGTATGGAATATCTTTTTCCACTCCTTTACCTTAAGTTTTTGTGAGTCCTTACGCATTAGATGACTCTTGAAGACTGTGGATACTTGACTGGTGAATTTTTGTCCTTTCTGCCATTCTGTATCTTTTAAGTGGAGAGTTTAGGCCATTTACATTCAATGTTAATAGTGAGATGGGAGGTACTGTTCTATTTCTTGTACTAATTGTTGCCTGAATTCCTTATTTTTTTTCCCTTTCCATTATTGTTTTATAGGCCCTGTGAGATTTATGCTTTGAGGAGGTTCTATTTTGCTGTATTTTGGGGTTTTGTTTGAAGTCTTAGAACTCCTTTTAGCATTTCGTATAGTGCTGGTTTGGTAGTGGTGTAGTCTGTCAGCATTTGTCTGAAAAAGACTGTGTCTCTCCATAATGAAGCTTAATTTTGCTGGATACAAAATTCTTGCCAGAAAATTATTTTGTTTGAGGAGGCTAAAGATAAGACCCCAATCCTTTCTGGTTTATAGGCTGCTGTTAATCCGATAGGTTTTCCTTTATAGGTTACCTGATGTCTTTGCCTCACAGCTCTTAAGATTCTTTCCTTTGTCTTGGCTTTAGATAACCTGATAACTATGTGCCTGGGAGATAATCTTTTTGTGATACATTTCCCAGGTAGTCTTTGAGCTTCCTGTATTTGGTTGTGTAGATCTCTAGTGAGACCAGGGAAGTTTTCCTCGATTATTCCCTCAAATACGTTTTCCAAACTTTTAGATTTTTGTTCTTCCTCAAGAATGCCAATTATTCTTAGGCGATTTAACATAATCCCAAATTTCTTGGAGGCTTTATTTATTAAAATTCTTTTTTCTTTGTTTTGGACAGGACTAATTTGAAAGTCTTGCTGTTTGAGCTACGAAGTTCTTTCTTCAACTTGTTTGATCCTATTGTTGAAACTTTCCAGTGCATTTGTGTTGCTCTAAGTGGTCATTTCCAGAAGTTGGATTGTTTCTTCTTTATGATATCTATGTCCCTGGAGCATTTTTAATCCATATCCTGTGTTTTTAAAAATTTTCTTTAAGTTGTTTTTCACCTTTCTCTGGTATCTTTTTGAGTAGCTTAAAATCAACCTTCTGAATTCTCTATCTAGCAATTCAGAGATTTCTTCTTAGTTTGGATCCATTGCTGGGGTCTAGTGTGGAGGTGGTAGGGGAGTGAAGTAGACTCTGTGAGAGTCCTTGGTTGTAGATAGACTTAGTGTGGTGGCTTTCTCAAATGCTGGTTATGCTAGCAGTGCAGTTGTCATGTGGACAGACCGAGAACCACTGGTTAGTCAGGATTTTTCAGAGAGTGGAATTAACTGTTTTCCTCTTTCTTGGAGCAGTTATTCTGTCATGAGTTGTTGTAATGTCCTGAGTTGTTTGGCCTCCAGCTGGGATATGGTGCTTTCAAGAGAGCACCAGCTACAATAGTAGAAGGGGGATGTAAGATAAGTACATAAGTACATAAGTAGAAGGGGGATCTAAGCTGGCCAAGATAAACATTTGGTTTCTTAGGCAATGGGCAGTGTCATAAAGTTCCCAAGAGTTTACATCTTCTGTGATTGGCTACCAGGTGGGTAGAGAAATGCCCTCAGGTGTGGGCAGGGTTAGGCAGGTCTGAGCTCAGACTCTTCTTGGGCGGGGCTTGCTGTAGCCACTGTGAGGGATGGAGTGGGAGGTTTTTCTCCAGCCAATGGAATTATGTTCCGGAGGGGATTATGGCTGCCTCTGTCACCAGAGAAGTAGGGGAAAGCTGGTAGCAATAGGCTTCAGCCAGCTCCCATGCAGTTGGTGAGGCAGGTCTTGCTCCTGCTGTGCCACACTAACAGCATTGAGTTTATCTCCAGGCAGCCTTCAGGAGGGACTCAGACCTCACTCCAGGCCGTAAGTTTCCTGCTTAGAAAGCAAGCACAGCTCTCAGGCCATGTGCCTCCCTCTCTGCCCACAATGTTGGCAGTAACTTCTGCTCTTTCTCCAGCAGTTCCTGTTCACCCCCAGATTCTGCTCCAGAGGATTTGTGCCCAGTCAAAATTATAACAAATTTCAGTTGGACGCTTCTTTCACACTGTGACCCTTTCCAAATTTTGCCATCTGCCTTCCTCCAGGGCCCTTGTGATATATAGTCAGGGATGGCATCCCTGGGCGTGAACTAAAGACTGGGTGTACCTACAAGACTCCACTGCTGCATCTACTTTTTTTTTTTTTTTGAGACAGAGTCTCACTCTGTAACTGAGGCTGGAGTGCAGTGGGGCGATCTCGGCTTACTGCAAGCTCAGCCTCCCAGGTTTACGCCATTCTCCTGCCTCAGCCTCCCGAATAGCTGGGACTACAGGCATCTGCCACCACGCCTGGCTAATTTTTTTGTCTTTTTGGTAGAGACAGGGTTTCACTGTGTTAGCCAGGATGGTCTCGATCTCCTGACCTCGTGATCCGCCCGCCTTGGCCTCCCAAAGTGCTGGGATTACAGGCGTGAGCCACCACGCCTGGCCTACTTTTATATTTCATGCTAAATCTATTTCAGGTCTAAGTAAAGTTAAATCCTTTTCCTGTAATCTGGATTTTCGGGTTCCCCAGTGGGGATATGTGTTCGGTGGCAGGTTTTTCCCCTCTCATGCTTTGGGGATGCACAGTTTTTCACCTGTCTGGTGGAATTCGCAGTGGCCCCTCACTTCTTTAAAAGGATCTATGAATTCCTTCGGTTTTCTGCATATTCTCCTGCAGTGGTTCCTTTCTTGAGGGATGTGTGAAGTGAGTTCCTCAAGATATTTCTTGTCAGGTGAACAGTCTGTGATCTCTGTAGGGCTTTTACTACCCTTGGGCACTGTTTGCCCCACAGAGTGGGCCTCACTTATGCAGGATCTGGGAAGAGGCTGATTATAATCTGGTGTCTGAGGCCTGGCAGCACCAGACTCTCTTCAGTGAGTCAGGCTCAAATCTGAGCACATCTGCAGAGCTTATGTTTGCTGTGTTGCTCATGGAAGGCAGGGAATCAAAAATTGTTTTCTTTGAGATGGACTCTCACTGTTTCCTAGGCTGGTTTCAAACTCCTGGCCTCAAGTGATCCTCCTGTCTCGGCCTCTGAAATCACTGAGGTTACAGGTATGGGCCACGGTGCCCAGCCTGTTATCGATTTTCTCCCGTTTCATTCAGTCCTCAACCCAATGCACTTCTCCCTTTTTCTTTCCCTCATCTCTGATGCTGCTCTCATGGTGGCAACTAATGACTTTTATACAACTCAAGCCAGTGGTCACTCTTCCGTTTCTGTCTTATGTGTGTCATTAGTGTATTTGAGATGCATCCTCACCTCTTTCCTGGAAGTTTTCTCTTGTCTGTTGTCTTTTATGAATCCACTTCCTCTCTGTTTTCCTACCACTTTCTAGTCCTCTCCTTCTCAGCCTCTGTCTTCATGTCTGTGTTTATCTGGATGCAGGAGCACACACTCAGATCCCTGCTCTCCTGAATTTGTATACTTTTCTTGAGTAACCTGACCCAAAATTAGAACTTCACCCACCATGAGCCTCCTTCCAGTTTATGTCACTAACCTAGTGTAGCATGACACCCATCCATTTATTTCACTGCCTTCAAATCAACTGCATTTGTTTCCCTAGAAGTTAAAATTCAGTATGTCCCAAACAGAAAATTTTATCTTCTCTCAATCACTTCATTATCACCTTTGCAGTCATTGATGCCACAATTCTCCACGTTGCCTGGTTATTCTAGACTTCTTCATATCCCTACTTCTGGCAGACGATTTAGTGATTCCTATGGCCTCTCATGTCATTACTGCCATCAAACCCATCTGCTGTCCTCTTCACCCCATGTTCCTGCCCCTGCCTACACCCTCGTTACTTCCCACCAGAGGGCTTAAAAGTCCTACTGGTCTTTCCTTGAGTCCAGCCTCCTCCAGCCCATCCTTCCTATCGGTGCCCCATATAAACACAAATCTGACCATGTTACTCTCCTGCTTAAGATCCTTCACAGTTTCCCCCGTGTCCTGTGGGATAAAATACAAACACCTGTCATCAGCACACAAGGCAGGTTACAGTGCAGCCCGGTCCACATCTCCCCTGGCTTCAGTCACACTGAAGAACTGCAGTTCTCCTTGCAACTTTATGCCTCTCTGCTCCTGAGCCTGCTTTTCCTGCTGGAAAGCCATTTCCCCTTTCTCTGTTTTGCTATCTGCAGGTGAACACTGTTCCTAGGAACCTTTCCTAAACCATATTTTAACTTTGTTCCTAAGTAGCTCTTGGTATACCTTGTGATACTCAGTGGTGATCAAACCACACATGTAGCAATCATCTTTTCTTTGTCTCTTTTGTTCTTGAATTTCAAGTAGATTGAGGACAAAGTCCCTATCTTTAGAGTTACATCCTTATTACCTGGAGAGTGAAAGTTCACAATAAGCATTTATTTAACTGAATGAAAATTAATATTTGAAGTGTGAAATTTGCTTCAAAATGTGCCAACTTTTAGTTTTCAGATTTTGTGAATATAATAAATATAAAGTAGCCTAAGCTGAACCAATTACATCTGTGTAGCCCAGTCTGTACACCATGTATTTTTTTTTCCTTTGGGCTTCATTTCTGTAGGTGAATAATTCTCTAGACCCTAAACTCAGTGGGCGACCCTCACCATCCGTGTGCGACACTGAACCTGCTGTCACTCTGTGCATCCAAGTAGAGGACTGGTTCTCCCCGTGTTGGTCTGGGAGGGGAAATCCTCGCTTAGGGACCATCAACCATGTAGTGCCATTTTGCTTCACTTCCTCTTCCAGGCTGAACCCCAAACTCTTTCATCTTTACTTTTTCACTGTAATAATAATTCACTTTTTGTTATCAACCAGTTGCTGCTTCTTACATATCAGGTAAAGCTAAGATACTATCCCATAGATGTTTCAAATACAACAACTTGTATTTCCAGGTGAAACTACACTCCACAAGACAATTTTGTGAATGTTATGTGAATGATAATACTTTTAAATTTACTCTGCGTAAGATGTAAGTGTTGTGGATAAAATTATATAAGGAACCATTTTTATTCTAAAAGTAAGAATGTAACTTGAAGTCAATAAATGCCACTAGAACTCTGGAGGTATTTTCATGTCCTTCACGATTTTTTTCCACTCTGAAATATTTATTCCATCCTTCCACTTCCCTGCCTTGCTTTATGGCTAGATCAGCAATTTTTAATGTATTGTCTTGTAGGGTTTCTGAGATCCTGTGGGAATGGGGCAGGAGGACTACTCAACATTGTTTCTACCAGGAGTTGTGTGACTTGGACAACTTACTATACCTCTGGGGTCAGTTCCCTACTATGGAAAATAATTTCTTCTACATGGGGGTGTGAAGACTCAATGAGTAAGTTTAGCACATAGTAAGTGCCCAATAAATATTATCTTATTGTCTTAAATATTATCATTATCATAGATGGATATTAAGTCTTCGGGGACAAGAGAAACAACCTATATCATCCATGGGTCATTTCTGTCTTTGTTTCTTCTCACTCCTTTTCTTTTCTTTCGTTTTGCATTTCTCATTTTCTGTGTTATTCCTTCATGTTCCCAATAACCTTCCTGTTACCTGTTTGCTTCCTGCATGCTGTGTAGCTTCTTTCATATTCATCCATTCTCCATCTTCTTCTCCTTCATGCAGCAGACCATGTGTCAACATATGCAGAGTTTGTGCAGACACACAGACCCTCTGGAGAGTATATGTTTGAGTTTGATGAGGAGGAGCAGTTCTATGTGAACCTGGATGAGAAGGAGATGGTCTGGCATCTACAGAGTTTATTCACACCTTTGACTGTGGCGCTCAGAGGCGTATTGCTGGCATCGTCACGGCAAGGAAGCACTTGAACACCCGGTTCAATGGTCCAAACAGGCCTGGGCCACAACTGGCATTGCCTATAGCTGCCTGTTCCTCTACAGTCCAACTGGAGGGATGGGAGGGCCTCTCTGCCACATAGAGAGCTAGAGGCCTTGCTGCCCACTCATGAATGAGCCCCTTCCCTGAGAGCGAGCAGCGTTGGGGCCACACAGCTGGGTTCTTAGGACAGCAGAGGGGGAGGTGTTTTCTTACTCAAGAGAAAGGCTGGGCTGAGGGGCCCAGGTCAGGAGAGAAGCTGTGACCCTGCCCGGGAGCCCTGGGGGAGCAGGAGGATGGGCCTGGGAGAGGTGGCCCCTAATCTGGTGAATATAGGGCTTGGGGTGGTGGAACCTTTGAGACTCAGTCAATGGCAGTAGGCTCATTGGGTTCTATCCCCTTTTGGAACCCCCCGATGTGACTGTCTTTCCTAAGGAGCCGGTGGCGCTGGGCCAGCCCCACACCCTCATCTGCCATGTTGATAAGTTCTTCCTGCCGGCGCTGAACATCACGTGGCTGCACAAGGGAGTCAGTCATTGAGGGTATTGCAGAGGCCATCTTCCTGCCTAGCAAGAAGCTCAGTTTCCACAGGTTCCACTACCCGATCCTCCTTCCCACGGCCGAGGACACCTGTGACCTCCAGGGGGAGCACTGGCACCTGCACCAGCCTCTCCTCAGGCACTGGGGTATGGGGCGCCCTCCCTCTGCCATCACGGCATTGGCACCACCTTTATTTCCTGGACCCATCACCCCTCAGCACCTGCTTCCCTCAATCCTATGTTTTATGGTCACTTTATCCAAATTTCACCATCTCATAATTTCAAATACCCAACACCTCCCACACCCAAGCCCAGCCTCTGCTCTCTGTACCTTATTACTCTGTCTTCCCTTAGAAGACAGATAACTAATCCGGGAACTAATCCAGGTGCCTGAGACCATGGAGATGCTGGTCTGTGCCCTCGGCCTGCTGATGGGCCTGGCGGGGATCCTCAATGGCACCATCGTCTCAAAGACCAAGCGATCTGACAGCATCCCTGGGTCCAGGGGCTCCTGTGAGTCATCCTAGAGGTGCATTAGGGACACAGTGGAATAGACGAGATAAAAAGTTAGGGGTGAAGAATGGGAAAGAGAAACACTTCACCAGGGGCTCTTTGAGCACTGATGTTTTAGTGCCATTGGGCTGGATGAAAACACTAACAAATGTAATGAGAAATGACATTCATTGGGTTGCTTACTGTGTTCCAGGCACTATTCTAAGTGCTTCTCATGTGTTCACTTATTTACATGTGGAGGTTGGTTCTTATTTATTTCATGTTACAGAGGGGGAATCAGACACGGGGGGAGGTGAAGGCCACACAACTTCAAAGTGCAAAGCTTGGATTTAAACTCAGGCTTTGGACCAACAGTGGCTGCAGTCTTGTCCAGTATTAGATTATTTCATCTGCACCCACAATCTGTCTTCCTCCATTTTACACAGCCTTAATTTTCTTCTGCCCGCAGAGGGATGTTCAGAACTCCCAATGCCACGTTAAACATTTCCAGCAACGAAGGACATCCTATCTTTTGCACAATCTCACAGGGAATCCACCTCATTTCTTTGAAATATATAAGCTATAGACTTTTGGTTCACTATCTTTAACACGTCATGAAATTGATTAAATTCTGTCTATGTCTTGAGCTGAATTCAGTTTAAATTAATATGAATTTTGTGGAGTCCACTAATGTGTTAACCACGTTATATATTTTCTGACACTGAAGGATCATTGCATTCCTAGAATAAATCTAAATTGGTCAAAACTGATTGTTTTTATAATGTACTGTTAGATTCAGTGACTGTCTCTGGAAATACAAATGAACCAACCTCATAAAATGATCTCAAAAATGCTGTTCCATTCTGTTTTCTAGAATCACACATGTAAGAGGCATAATCTGCTCCTGGAAATGTGGGAAGATGCCCCTAATGGCAATATGATCAGGACAGGGCCTTTTGGAAGGCGATTCTTTGCTTCCCATGACAATTTCTTTGATATTCTCTACTCTATTTTAGTTTTCTATTTCTTCCTGTCGTTTTGACCTTTATATCTTTCTAGAAATGTATCCATTTTATCTAAATTTTCAAATTTATACATATAGAGTTGGTTGTAAGATTTTTGCATATTAAAATGTGTGTACAAATAGTCATTTCCCCTTTTCATTCTGAATCTCCTGTATTTTCCTTAGGAGTCTCTCCAGAGGTCTCATTAAGTTTTCATTGCCTCAAAATTTGATTTTGTTTGTCTTCCCTATTTTTATATTTCATTGAATTCAGCTTTTGTCCTTATTGTTTACGTGTATATTCTTTTTTCTGTTTTTCTACTCTTCCATCCTCTTAATTCACATAATTATCTTGTTTGTTTTCAGTCATTTTGCTCTAACAAAATTGTTTAACAAATAGTCTGACATTCTATGCAGCATTTTGAATGAATGACATTCATTCATTCAATGTCATTTTGAATGACATTCTATGCAGCATTATTTCATCTTTCTATAAAGACTAAACATTATGTTTTCAGTTATTTCCTCTCCCTCCACTATTTCCCTGACTTTCTAGATGTCTAATTATCAAGATGTCAGATGTCTGTTTCTATCCTTCATTTCTCTTCACTTTTCCTTTACATTTTCTATGGTTTACTCCATCATATTTTCCTTGGGGCAGTTTCTCAGCCTGACTTTTTGCTTATTAATTACACTTCAGTTGCAAAAGTCCTATTTATTATCTCATTTATTATGTTTCTTATTCCAATCTTTATCAAAGCTCAGTATTTGTGCTTGATTCATTGGCTTCTTGCTTTTGCTTCAAATTCCCAAATTCTCCTTTACTTCTCTATTTAAGCCCTTTTATTGTGAGCTAGGGGACATTTGGAAGAAACACACAAACCAATAGAACGTACGTTGAATGATTATCACCACAAGCACTCATGTAACTAGCACCTGGGTGAAGAAATAGACTGTTGCCAGTATCCCTGTGCCTTTCCTTAGGCCAGCAGGTAGTTTGTAAACTTTTTAGGAGCCAAAGGCTACTGATATCCATAATGCCTAGCATTGCTCCTGGTACACAGTAGGTCTTCCATAAATATCTCTTGTAGAAGTATTTTATTATTTATTTAATATGTACTGCTTAAATATTTTCCACTTTCAAGGATTCCCACTCATTTGAAATTAGTTGCAGCCATGTGATTTACATTGGAAAATGAGATGCGAGAAGTGTGTTCTTTCTAGGAGGGATCATTAAGAGCCAGTGAATGATTTCTTAGGTTCCCTTCATTCTTCTGGGGAGGTTCTGGGAGCAGAGGTGCAGGAGAAAGCCTGTCAGCCTGGCTTCCTGAGTAAGATGATGAGCAGAGCTTCCCGGACGACTTACTTTGGACGTGTAGCATGAGCCAAACCTGGATATCTGGGTGTTTGTTACTTTAGCACAGCTGATCCTATTCTTACTGTGTAAAAGGAGCTGAAGGGAAGGTGCTCAATGAGACTTCAAAGAACCTGAGGGACAGGAGAACTAGAAGGATGTTTCATCCCATAAGCCAAGTGCACAGGACTTTCAGGGACAGTTTACAATGTGATGTGCTCAAAAGGCGTCAACTGTGGTAAGTGTTCACTGACCTGGTAGCAAATGGTTATTAGAATCCCTTTAAAGAGCATCTTCACAGCCCATGCCCAACTCCCACCTCCTTCCACTTTCACCATCCCCTGGCTCAGCCTCACTGCTACTTTACAAATGGGCACAAAGGGAGGATGAAATGACTTCTCCTTAGGGTCCCCCTTGATCACCATCTGGGGGTGCATCATCTGTTGGGTGGACCACCTTCTCCTTAGGGGACTGTGAGGGGTAGAAAATGAAGGGACCAGGTGGAAAGCGGTGGGGGATACAACACTCAGCTGGGAATGCTAAGCCTGTTGGGTTTGCTCTACTGCAGGCGTCAATCTTTCTGAGTCAGAGGCTGACACAGGGGAGTCACCAGCTTCATCTCTCCTTTAAAGCTCCAGTCCCAGCTTTCCTTTGAATCTCTGCTCTTCAGCCCCCGTGACTGATATACCTCAAGACTCCTCTACCTCCTGGCTGCCTTTGATCCTGCTGCACACAGCACTCAGCAAAGGGCCTGACTCTTAGAAAACACTATAAATATTGAAAATTTGAAGTCTAGTGACAAGGTGGTCCCCAATTTGGATGGTCTCTCAGCTCTTGTCTCCTCTGGGACCTTTCTCTGCACTGTATTCTTCCTTAGAAATCCCAGAGTTTCATAAACACCTGCATATGTCACAGTGAGACATGTCTGATGTCTTCTTTCTGTGACTGCAGGGCCTTTCCTTATCTCCTTATACCGTCAGTTCCCTAAGAGCACATATCCTGTTCCTGCAATGTGGGTGCAGATCCCTCAGTTTCTGATCCTGCCAGGTGTTAGTCCAGAGATTGTTCACTCCACTCTGGGTACTCCCTAACCTGTAACGTGGGTATAGGTGACAAGCATGGAACAGAATGACTCTGATGGGATATGGTTTGGAATGTTGACTGCTCCGTGGCTCTGAGGGTAAGATTTATGTGCTCTGGGTCCGAGGATCTCATAGTCATCTCAATTTGAAGACTTTCTGCAATTCTCATGACCTCCTTCCATCGATGACTCCCTGGATTAAAATCATATTAATTTTCCACTGCAAAGGTTTCTCACAAGTTTCTTGTGAAGCCAAAGTGAAAATAAGACAGATAAAGGGTCCTCATTTATTTACTATATACTGGCCTCATTACCCCATTATGTGACAGCTGAAATTACTACACAGAAACAAGTCAGTAGCATTTTCCTTTATAGTTTTTGAGGAAACGAGGCTGAGCAGGGATAAGGATGTTTTAAAAAGATAAAATGATTGTGTCCTATTCCCTAGGTTAAGAGGATTATGAGACATAATTTGTTATCCTTATGGGTGGCTTCTCTTGCCTGACTCCCTCACTTAGTCGATCCTCTCTCCAGACTCCAGCTATATTTACTTATATCTGTGCCAGTAAAGCCCAGTCTGTACCTTCAGTCCCACCTCTCTTGGAATTGGAGGCAGCTGGTCCCCAGGTGGTGGATATTATTTGCAAGGGGAGGTGGGCAAGAGGAGCACAGTAGTTTTTGGGAACTGACCAGGGACAGGCGCCCAGGGACATACAAGGCCCAGAAGATGCTTGTAAGAGGCCAGGGAGACTGAAGGCATCAACTGGATGTATCAGAGAGCTGCTGTGCACTGCTTATGTGTATCAGGAGTGAAGAATCCATCCTCTACACAAAAAAGAAAGTTTACAACAAACATGTCCTCTACCTTGACTGAAAGGTGTCAATATGAGACGCAAAACACATAACAATGTTGGATTGTTAAAAAAAAAACAAAAACAAAAAAAAAAAGGCCAGTGTTTGAAGAAAAGTGCTACACATATTTCTTTGCTCTTTCCCTAGTGTGGAGGCATTTCTATCTGTATGAAAATGAAGACAGGAGGTCTAGGCTGGTGGATGAATGCAAACTTAGACGACAAATGACGTCTACTGGATGCATTCGAAAGGCCAAGTCATATTTGGTTAAGTAGTATTTGTGATGGCATGCAAAGAAAATGGTTAAAGTGTATTAGATTTATAAAATTTATAATTTTAAATTCTGATATTAATTTAACTTCTTAATAGTAATGATAAAACATCCTCTTAGTAAGGTATATGTTGAATTAGTGCTGTGTGAATATGGGTCCTATCAGGCAGATTTGCAGTCTGCTCACTATGGAATAGCTAAGAATAGTGGTCAGAGACCTAAATGGAGGAAGGCACTAAACGTGCTTTGGGGGCAGCTCACTGAAATACAGTCAATTCAGAAGAGTGGCATGTCTAACAGGCCTCATTATACAATAGTTAACACATCCCCATTTTCATGGTTCTCTTCTTTCCTACATATAAACCAAAATGAACTTCTTTATTAACTTCTACTGTTTACTAAAACCCTCAGAGAAAAGTGATGAGAGATGATTTGGTGCATATTTTTAAAGGAAAACAAACACTCATGTTGGATTTTGATTATTTGTGGTGCTAAGAGGAAGGGAACATGGTTGGAGGCCCAGTTCAAGAAACTGTGCATCAAATCAAAGAGCTGAATGACAGAAACTGACTTCAGAGCAACTTCTTGGCAGCAGTATCCTCTTGGGAAGCTGGAGGTCTGTCCTGGAACCAGGTGCTAACGAAACAGCAAATGCTTGTTCTAAGGCACATTAGTCTTTTCGGTGAGGTCAGGAACCCTGTGGGGGTAAAGGACAAGTTATCCCAGGTTGCGGGCCTCCTTTCTTTAAGTCCTAGAGAGAAAAATTATGGTGAGAGGCTGAGTCTCAGGCTGATAAAGAACAGAGTTGGCCGGGCGCGGTGGCTCACGCCTGTAATCCCAGCACTTTGGGAGGCCGAGACGGGCGGATCACAGGGTCAGGAGATCGAGACCATCCTAGCTAACACGGTGAAACCCCGTCTCTACTGAAAGTACAGAAAACTAGCCGGGCGAGGTGGCGGGTGCCTGTAGTCCCAGCTACTCGGGAGGCTGAGGCAGGAGAATGGCGTAAACCCAGGAGGCGGAGCTAGTAGTGAGCTGAGTTCGCGCCACTGCACTCCAGCCTGGGTGACAGAGCAAAGATTCCGTCTCAAAAAAAAAAAAAAAAAAAAAGAACAGAGTTGATCTCTGCTTCCTTCAGCAATGGAGCCATGCAATGCTCTTTCCCCACTCACCCGAGAGCTGAGGTTGAAAGAGGGGTTCAGGCCTGAGATTCTCTTCCTAGAGGAGCCTCAGGGCCACATTGCACAGAAAGGACTCATATCTTCCTGCAACCCACCCCACAAGGAAATCAAAGCAGGAATATTACCTGTTCATACAGATCCTCGTTGAACTGAAATGAAAGAGGAAAGGTTATATATTCAGCCATTGAAACCACCTCAGATAATTTGAGAAACATTTCCATCCCACCAACTTCCATTGGCCATCACTCAATGGACGCCTCGCAAGAGCCTGAGTACTTGGGACCTCATGCATCTGGCTGCATTAAGATCCTAGCCTGGGATACCTCTTGCTATAGGTCATGTTTGTTCCCCGTCTATCTGATTTCAGTGGCCTCTAGAGCTTTCTGACTTTTCTTTTCTGTCTGAACCCCTCATCATGGAGTAAGTGTGAATACGCCAGGGGAAGGTAACTCCCACTCACCCTGCAGGCCTTCTCACCTTTCTTGCTTCTCCTGTGCATGAAGATGCCCACTCCGCAGATGATGAGCCCCAGCACGAAGCCCCCGGCTCCCGTCAGCGTCTTACTCCGGGCAGAATCAGACTGTGCCTCTGGGAAGGACAGACCCAGGTTTAGTGTCACCTTCACCAGCTGCGCCCCTATTCACGTCCTGTCTGAAATTCTGGAGCCTGATGCAGAATATCAGGACGAGGACTGTGCCGGGGGAAAAGCTGGCTTAAGAGGAAGTTCAGAAAGAGCCACCCTCATATCTGGAACAGGGGTGTGATCTCAACCAGGTGGCAAATGCTGATTCTGGAAGTTGCCTCTCAAAATGCCTGAGAAGAGGCTAAAATGCTGAAGGAAGAGATCCGTTCCTATGTGTGAGGTCAGTTCAGGAAGGTGTCTGTGTCCTTAGATTCTCTGACAAGTGGGGGAACTATGAATCCTTAGGACCCCTAGGCCAGGGTCAGGCAAGTCTCCATTGCCCCAGCTTGAAACTACACTCAGGAGCCCGTACAGAAGAAAGATGGCGTTGGACATGGCCACAGGGTATAGACGCAGAAGACAAGATGAGTGAACCCCAGAGCCAGAGAGTCCCTGCTCTTCAGAGATGGGGTCTAGAGGGTCATCAGAGACTAACTCACTCCACTCCACGGTGACAGGACTGTCCAGGCTGGGGTGCTCCACTTGGCAGGTGTAGACGTCTCCCTGCTGGGGGGTCATTTCCAGCATCACTAGGATCTGGAAGGTCCAGTCTCCATTACGGATCAGGTTGGTGGACACGACCCCAGTTGTTTCCTCCTGTCCATTCAGGAACCATCGGACTTGAATGCTGCCTGGGTAGAAATCTGTCACATGGCAGACAAGCAGGTTGTGGTGCTGTAAGGGACCCTTCTTGGAGGGGGCGATGTTCACCCTCGGCTGGACTAGGGATGGGGAAAAAAAAATGTGGGATAGCATTTGAGATTATTCTTTCTTTCTTTTTTTCTTTGAGACCGGGTCTTGCTCTGTCACCCAGTCTGGAGCGCAGTGGTGCAATATTGGCTTACTGCAGTCTCAGCCTCCCGGGTTCAAGGGATTCTCCTGCTTCAGCCTCCCGAGTAGCTGGGATTATAGGTGCCTGCCACCACACCCAGCTAATATTTTGTATTTTTAGTAGTGGCGGGGTTTCACCATGTTGGCCGGTCTGGTCTCCAACTCCTGACATCAAGTGATCTGCCCTCTCGCCCTCCCAAAGTGCTGGGATTACAGGCCTGAGCCACTGCATCTGGCCAGATCATTATTTCTTAGGCATGTTCACTATGTAATTGATCCTAGATGTTGAAAATAGGAATAATGTGATTAGCCTAGTGGGTAAGGGTAGCACTGAAAAGATAGAAATAGACCTTCAAGCAGAGCATGCATGATCTTGAACAAAATAATAATTAGTAAGCATATAGGGGAATGGTGGGGATTCAGAGGTAGTACTCTGTAGCACGTTTAGGAGAAATTTTAACCAAAGTAATTTGGGCGAAGAATATTTAACCAACTGTGAAATTACCTATCTTTTCAAAGTTCTATCTTGATACAAAGGATGCAAAATTTACTCAAATAATATCTTGAAATTAAGATATACAGACAATGGAATTATGGTGGCCTGTTAATCTAATAACTTTATTTCATGAAAATACAAAGAAAATGAAGAGAGCTTGACATGTCTTATTCTGTAAATAACCTATGTATTTTTTTACCTCACCTACAAAAACTCAAAATCTTCATATATACAGAATATCCTGAGCCCCTACATGCTTGAGTAGTAGAAATCCCGTCCTTTCCGAGTTCCTCCTCTGTGCTGTGTCTTCAGGTCCCGTGAAGGTTTCACAGATGACCAGGTACTGCCTCCCTCTGCATTTCTGGATTTGTGCCCCAGCTTGTTCTGTTGTTCTCAGGTCAATTTCCACAACTGCCACCTGCAACTTTGCTTTTGGGTCTCTGCCACCAGTACCTTTTTCCTCCTTAGAAGGCAGAAAAGGCCAGGCAGGGTGGTCATGCCTATAATCTTAGCACTTTGGGAGGCTGCAGCATGAGGATCACTTGAGCCCAGGGTTTCGAGACCAGCCTGGGCAACATAGTGAGAATCCATCTCTAAAAAGAAAAGCAAATTAGCTGGACATGGTGGTACCTGTATCTGTAGTTCTAGCTACATGGGAGGCTGAGGCAGGAGGATCACTTAAGCCCAGGAGGTTGAGGCTGCAGTTAACCATGATGGTGTCACAGCACTCCAGTCTGGGAGACAGAGTGAGAACCTGTCTCAAAAACAAACACAAATACAAAACAAAAAACAAACACAGAAAAGGGTCAAGTGCCCCTAGAGAACAGCTCATTCAGAGGAATTCCCTAGAGAACATCTCATCAAGAGATGTGTCTCAAATTAGTCTTCTAGGTCCCTAATCACTCAGTTCTTTCCTTTCTACTTCTGGAGAACAAAAATACCCTGACATGGGGCTGGGCCAGGTGAAAGCACTGTCTTGAACTGACCCACAACCTTCACTCCCTATTGTATTTTTGCCTTGTTCACAGACTGATCCACATTGCCAACCTCTTCCCTCAATGTGAGTTTATTTCAGGGGCACCTGTGTCTCAGTACTTCATCACCTCTGTAAACTCAACGTCCACTAGACTATTCAACCCATGTCTAAATCTCAGTTGTGAATTATGTACAATTTCTTCCCCATAGAGCTCGTGGGAACCATGAAATCAGGGGGAATACTTGAGTGTCTGTTTTAAGGTCCTAGAACATTCCATGAGAGGCATCTTGCTCAATATTCTTTGACGGGAGATGGTCAGCCTGGAGCACATCAGCAACCTCCAGGGGGTGCTGGAGCTAAGGCTTGATACCCAATGGCCTCATTTCTGACCCAGTTCAAATACATTTCACCAAGGCAATGATTCCTGTTTGTTTTAGTTGCCTTCTCTAATGCCCAGAAAACATTTGCTCAATTACTTCTAGATTTGGGTGGGCATCCACATTGGAATTGTCACTACTCCCTTTCCTCGCCCTTCCGACCTCTCCCCTGCCTCTGTGTTTTCCCTGTTTCCTACCTCATCTCCTTGCCTGTCGTCCCTCCTCTACCCAGCATCCTTAATTGTGTTCTGAAGACACAGCTCCAACCTTCTCTTTTTCAATTTTCAAAAATTGACAATACTTATCTGGCTACATGGGAACCTCTAGGGAGCTGATTACAAACAGATCCCCAGACCTCCCCACCCAGGAAATCTGAGTCTCGAGGCGGTGAGTCTGGGGATCTGTGCATCACAGAGGATCTCCAGGAGAGTCTTCTGAGAAGTGAGGTTGGGGACCTGCAGGTCTAGAGGAGAAACCCACACTCCTTAGGCTGGCATTACATTTATTTGAACGATTATTAAGTAATTGCATTACTTTTATTTGAAATCCTCTCTCAACCATTACCTCAGCAACTTTCCTAAGCTCATGTCACTCACCTCATCCCCACCCAGTGTGTTCACCTTCTCACTCCTAGCAGGTGCACTTCCTTTCACTTTCCAGGAACAAGGAAATCAAAGATGTGATCTCCCCAGCTTCCTCCTCCTCCCTTTATTTTTTTCTCTTTCAAGGACAAAGGTCTAGGGCTCACCCCACACCTGATGCTGCTCCCTCGGGTCCCTCAGGTTGGTGCACCAGGCTCCCTACTCCACAAGTTCACAGGAGGAAGCCAAAGCTCCAAGGCCCTCCTGTCTCATCCTTAAGAAATCCTCTTACTGCACACATCTCACCTCTCTCCATCCCTTTACACCCAGACTTCCTGAAGGAAATAATGAATGAGCTCAGACACTGCCCTGTGCCAGCCATGGGGAGCCCAAGACAAATAAAATCCATCTCAGCCCTGAGGAGGATGTGCTATGCTCAGCCTCATCCACCCCTTCCCATTCCAGCTCCCACTGCTGCAGTCAACCTGCTCTCCCCAGGTGTCCCTGGTTTCCAAACCCACTTTCCGTCTTCTGTTTTCTGACCTTTCCAAGTCACTGGCACCACTGTCCACTACACTGCTGAGGTCCCCTCTCCTCAACTTCCAGGAATCTTTTTTGTGGGTCTATCCTCCCCTCAGCCTCCAGGACTCTTCTCTGCGGGCCTCTCCTCCCCTCAGCCTCCAGGACTCTTCTCTGAGGGCCTCTCCTCACACTGCACTTGGTTTTTTGTCTCCTTCACTGGCTTTTCTCTCTTGGCCAAATCACAACTGTCCAGTTCCCAGGATCCAGCCCTTTGCTCTTTCCCGGGGTCCCTCTCCCTGGGTGGTCTCATGTAGCCCAGTCTCCTCCCTGGCTGCAGACCCTTCTGTTTACCTTCCCCTCAGACCATCCATTTGGCCCCTCAAGCATCTGAAACCCAGGGGTCTCCCTGCAGGTTTCTTCTCTGTATGGCCTGCTGTGCCATCTCCACCTCCATCTCCACACCACACCCCTGCACGCTCTCTTGTGGCCTCCTTTCCTCTTATCCCACATGCAGTCAGCTGCCAGGCCTGATGAAGTCCAGGGGGTCTCTCTGCTCCTATCCTCCTCACTCCATGATCAGCCCAGTCCAGGTCCGCACGCTCCCTCCCCTGACATGCTCCAGATGGGCTCCCCCATGAATGCCCAGCCCAAAGTCCCCTTTCCACCTGGCACTAAGGTCCCTTAGGCCGGCCTGGCTGCTTCTGGGCCCTGGGCACGGCCCCCCGTGTCTGCCCTGGGACCCCCGGCCCAAAGCCCTCACTCACCTCGGCGCTGCAGGGTCACGGCCTCGTCCAGCTCGTAGTTGTGTCTGCACATCGTGTCCACCACTGCCCGCTTCTCCTCCAGGCGGTCCTTCTGGCTGTTCCAGTATTCCACAGCAGGCCGCCCCAGCTCCGTCACCGCCCGGAACTCCCCCACGTCGCTGTCGAAGCGCGCGTACTCCTCCCGGTTGTAGATGTGTCTCTCCAGGAAGCGCTGTGTCCCATTAAACGCGTAGCATTCCTGCCGTCCCTGGTACAGGTAATTCTCTGCGGGGAGGAGGAGGCCATGAAGGAGGGAGGTGTACTCTCACCTCTCACCTAATCTGCTCTTTCTTCCTCTCTGTCTCAATTTTAACGATGCTTCCCAAATCTTCCTACGCAGGGCTGGATTTTAAAATAGGAGTTTTCCTAGTACCGAGTTCTGTGGTCCTAGGCAGGTCGCTGAGCCTCTCCAGGCCTGTTTTCTCACCACACAGAGAGAATTTACTGAAAAGAATGAGATTCACTGCTCAGGGGGACTGAGTGATCACTAGGGAGGGGGCGAACACTGAGGGGAAGGCAGTCCCTTCTGCTGGCAGCTGGAGGAGGGGGGGGACGTTTCACGTGGGGTCGCTGGGAGAAAAAACAGGGGCGGGAGGAGCTGGGGACGTGGAGGGCGGAGCTGCTCCCCTTACTCAACTCCCTGCCTGACATTTCCATCCTGATATTAGTCCTGGTTCAAATGCCACCTCCTCCAGGAAGCCCTCCCTTCCTTCTTTCTCTTTTCCATAGCTAGGCGCTCTCTCTTCTCTACCAGTTTCTTGAGAATTCCTCAACCTGCTCCTGTTGTTTTGCATTTAGGAAATGTAGAAATATATTTCTTAAAACTTTCTTCAACTTTGGTAGGGGACCTGGACTGGGCCGGGCACGGTGACTCACACCTGTAATCCCAGCACTTCAGGAGGCCAATAGATCAAGACCTTCCTGGTCAACATGGTGAAACCCCATCTCTAATAAAATACAAAAAATTAGTTGGGCATGGTGGTGAGTGCCTGTAGTCCCAGTTACTCGGGAGGCTGAGGCAGGGGAATCACTTGAACCTGGGAGGAAAATGTTGCAGTGAGCTGAGATTGCGCCACTGCACTCCAGCCTAGCGAAAGAGCAAGGCTCCATCAAAAGAAAGAAAGAAAAGGAAGAAAGAAGAGAGAGAGAGAGAGAGAGAGAAAGAAAGAAAGAAAGAAAGAAAGAAAGAAAGAAGAAAAAGAAAGAAAGAAAAAGAAAGAAAGAAAGAGGAAGGAAGGAAAGAAGGAAGGGAGGGAGGGAGGGAAAGAAAGAGAGAGAGAGAGCAACAGGAGAGAGAAAGAAAGAAAGAAAGAAAAGAAAGAAAGAAGAAAGAAAGAAAGAAAAGAAAGAAGAAAAGAAAGAAAGAAAGAAAGAAAGAAGGAAGGAAGGAAGGAAGGAAAGAAAGGAAGGAAGGAAGGAAGGAAGGAAGAAGAAAGAAAGAAAAAGAAAGAAAGAAAGAAAGAAAGAAAGAAAGAAAGAAAGAAGGAAGGAAGGAAGGAAGGAAGGAAGGAAGGAAGGAAGGAAGGAAGGAAGGAAGGAAGGAAGGAAGGAAGGAAGGGACTCTGTAGCCTGAAAGTTAATTTTCAAACATGGCTGCAGAAAGACTTGGTGTCAAAAGATGTGGAAAATATTTTAAACAATGAAAATCACCACAACAACCAGGGACCTGTTGGGGTGGAGTCCTTTGGGTTTAGAGGAATTGATCTAATTTTTTTGGACAGTTTTTATGGTTTTATTTAAACACAAAACGTGGACGTGAACTTTCTCTCATTTTCTTTGCTGAGCAGCCCAGCATTGTGGTTGGTGACTCTGATGGCCGGCTGGGCAGCTCTTTCCGTGATGGGTTTGTGGTTCTTGGTGGAAACTTTCTGAGCCATCTCAGCACAGTAAGATTTGTGGCACATCAGCAGCACTTCAAGGTCCTTGATGTTGTGGACCAGAAACTTCTGGAAGCCACTGGGCAGCATGTGTTTTTTGTTGTTGTTGCTCCCATAAGCAAGATCTGGGCATCAAGATCTGACCCTTGAACCTTCTAAGAACCCTGTTGTCAAGACCTCTGGGTTTCCGCCAGTTACACTTAATTTTGACATATTGGTCTAAGTGGTGCCATATGAACTTGTTGGTCCTCTTTTTGAGGATCTTGGGCTGCATGAGGAGTCTGAGGGAGGCCACGATGTGGAGGAAGAGATGGCTGCCAGCTCCATAGGCAGCGCCAAGGAAGACAGCATTGATGTAATTTTTACATAAAGAACTTTGGCAGCCTTTCCCACATGCTGTTGTTCCTAGGGAGGCCAGTGAGCAGTGTCTGGCAGGTGTGTGTCTACACAGAAGTATTAGTGACGTGGCACATGTTTGTTTCTGTTTGAGTCTCTTCAGGCCTGCTCTGTTCTTGGGCACATTGGGGAAATTAAGGTACTGTGATTGTTCTGCTCATCTGTTTCATGCTCCACAAATTAACTTCTCCAGTTTATTAACATCAACCCTCACAAAAGCTGCATAGCTAGTCGCAGAGGACAGTGGAGATGGAGTGGGGCTGGGCTCAGGGGCACCATAGAGTCCACCTTTAGTCTCCAGTGTCATTGCTAAGGCAAGATCCCAGGCCTTGACTCAGATATCCTGACCTGCCTCTTCTCCTGGTGCCTTGGGCCCCAGCCCCATAAACTTCCAGGCCCAGCGCCCCCCAGCTCCTTGAGACCAGATTCCTCCTCCTCTGCCATCCACCCGCCCCTCCCTGTTCAGTTGCCCCGCTCTGAGTGTGGATTCTCCCATTTTCTTTTGTTAGTCTTTGTTTCTCCTCTTCAATCACCGGTAAAAGAATATCTTTTCACTCAAGAATAAGAATTTTGAATTTTTTCTTTGCAGCATTTAATTCCTTTTTTATTTACCCAGTCTTAGGTAATTTTTAAAATACATTTAACTTTTGAAATGGAATTTTATCTGCCAAGGAGATATAAGCGATGAGGGGTTTCATGATGTAATCTGAAACCTTTGGTTTTGAATATAAGAAAGCTTATCCTGTTTGTGGAACCCTTAACAATTGAGTTGCCCAGAGCACAGTTTGAAACCACTGATCTGAATGAATTGATCTCTCACTCAGAACAGGAGATAGTAAAAACCTCCAGCTCCCTATGGATTGTCTCAGCCAAGCTTTCCTCCTTCAGCCTCTTTAAGCCACAGGCTGGCTCCTCAGCCCTTTTCTCTTGTGCCCTGTTTGAAGTTTGGGATGTGTGTGGAGTTGTAGGAGCATGCAGGGCATTGTGAAATCGGCCCTGCCCTCTCTACCCACTCCCCTATGGCTCCAGCTCTCCCTCCAGCAGGTTTTGATTGAACATTCATTCTACGCAGGGAGCTCCGGTAACACACCCTCAGTCCCTGTCACATGGCTCCACTGCCTCATCTCATTCCCCCAACAACCTCAACCCAGCCTTTGCCCCTCCCCACGTTCACTGTCCAGCATCACATGCCCCCTTCTGCTCTCTGCTCCCCAACCTCTGGGTTTCCTTGGTGGCTCCCAACACTGTCGCTCATCCCACATAACAGCTCTGCCTATGGGATGGGGGTGCTGCATC
Organism: Macaca thibetana thibetana; assembly: GCF_024542745.1. Taxonomy (NCBI): domain Eukaryota; kingdom Metazoa; phylum Chordata; class Mammalia; order Primates; family Cercopithecidae; genus Macaca; species Macaca thibetana. The sequence continues at coordinate 33,885,081 of NC_065581.1, read as the reverse complement.
CCCTCACCTTCTGCTGGACACTGTTCAGTGTCACCTGCGCTGCTCCAGCCTCCTTTCTCCCCAGCCTCACCCCTCTGCAGTTCCCAGGGCTAAGCCGTCCTGTTGGTTAGTTCTCAGCATCCCTCTGTGCCTACAAGTTCAAGTTCTCCTACCCTTCCTGGACAATGAACCTGAGGTAAAGGGTTTGAGGGGCTGTATTCAGGAGATCCCAACCTTGCTACCCTGAAAGATGAGGAGGTGACATGATGTCAGTACCTTCTAGGTGTGTCCTAGGAGGGGTGTGGAGGGGTCTAGGAGGAAGGGTGTAAGCAGAAAAGGTGGAAGTCAGTGGAAAACTAAGGCACCTACTTTGCAGTCCTTCCTCTCAGAGTGTTGGTGTAAATTTGGACTAGAAATATCCTGAGAGTATCCTGAGAGAAAAACAATGGATCATAGATGCCATAATATTACACCAGCCACAGGGAGGCAGCAGGAAGAAGATATTTTTCACTTGGTTACTGCTTTCTCGGCTGTCTGATAACCTGCACTCAATCCCTGTCACGCACCCACACAACCTCATCTCATTCTTCCTACAAGTCTCAACCCACTCTAGTACTCTTACCAAGTTCTGGGGAGGCTGGGAGAAGTATCTTTAATGAGAATGCCTTCAGGGGCTAGAACCCGTACTCAAACCTCCCTCCTACCTTGCCTTAATTGTCCAAAGGGCGTGGGCTCCTGCTCCTACCTGGAGAATGATCCTCAGAGCCTGGACACTCCAGCTTAGGGATTTCTGCCTGAGTCCCCTCCAGGCTAGATGCAGATGTGAGCACACCCGGGAGCCTGCACTTGCCAACCTCTCTCTCTGTAAACATTGTCCATCAAGTTTATCCTGGATCTCTTGGCCCCATTTTCCCAAAGACAAGCATACTGACCACTGGGCATCTCTCTCTGTTTGCTGTACCCATGTCCTTGGAAAGAGAATAGGCCTGTAGGGTAGCAAGCTATTCTATACGGGATGAACCTCTTCTCTAGCTGGGAAGGGAGGACACTGCCTTAGGGCGGGAGCCCCTGCAGCCTGTCTCAGAATTTGATCCCTTAAAGAGAAATTCCCCTAGGAATTGTTCCCTGAACCAGACCCTCCAGGAATGGCAGCTCTTCTCTTACCTGGAGTGGCCCTGCCCTGGACCACAGATGTGAGCAGCACCATCAGTAACGCCATCAGACCCACTGTCCTAGGGGCTGCAGAAACCTGCAGAACCATCATGGAGCTGGAAAAGGATGGCAAAATGAAAAGAGCTGCAGTCAGGAAAAGAAGGACTCACTAAAGGGGGCTCCTGTCTGAAATATTAGAGACTATGAACCCAAGTAGTCTTCTATGACCCTGGGATTGGACAGAGTCTGAGAAAATAACCAATGGGCACTGAGCTTTGTATGAGTCATCACTCGCCGGGCAGACGGTTAGTGTGAAGGTTCTGAAAATATAAAGCCTGTGATGCAGTTAAGATGACAGATGGAGGACGGTGACACCCATTTTAAGCAGTCAAGTAAGTCATGAGGTTGGGGGAGATGATGTGTTTTGTTTGCTCTGACGCTGATCTCAAATATTCTGCTGGTCCACCTACAGGGATTATCATTTTCCCAATTCTGCCACACCTCACACACCCACAGGACATGGTCTGTTGTGGAAGAAATGCTATCTCAGTGTGTAAAAGGTCATTCAGTGGCATGGTTTAGAGGGATTAGAGTACCCATCCCAGAACTCAAATGAGGCCTGGAATCTGTCTGTCTTGCCTTTGTCCAAGGGTGTGTTTAAGATTAGCACCTATTCATATTTACTTTCTCCCAGAGGTCTGAGTCCTGAGATGTGCAGGAGATATCAGGTTCTTCCACAGGACTGTCATCAGGGTCAGCAGGGCTCAGTCTAGGGACCTTACACCGGGAGCATGAACACACCACCCACCCTGCCATGACAGTATGCAGCTTTAAGGACACCGCCTCTTTTGGACTTCGATTCCTTGTCTTCAATATGGAGATGATAGAACCTGCCTCATAGCAAAGCTCTTAAGTCAAATGAGATCAATAGGTCTGAAATTGCTTCAGAAAAATAAAGTCCATAGAGGATATAAATTGACTAGTAAATAAGGAAGAAAGAAAGTGGAAAAAAAAAAAATCAAAGACCCCACCTCCTTCAAAGCATCTGATTCTATTCTGTCTATAGTGAATATTTTTACAAACTTTCAAAGAACATTACTTCTTACTTAGACACTTATAAATGTGATCCTGTAGGACCACCAATTCTAATTTCAAAAAAGAATCAAATTGGCATCAATTATTTAAAATGTAAATAGAAGGCTGGCATGTAAAATGCAAAAGAAGAAAATAATTTGTAGTAGAAGATGTCCAGTAGGATTGAGGGGCCAGGAGAGGATTGTGGAGAAAAGCTCAGTTTTTTTTAGTAACTGCCTGGGTGGGACTCTTCTCCTTGTCATTTACCTGCCGCAGATAATTAGACAAATACTTAATTCCTCGATGTCTCAGGTAATTTACTTTTACAGTAGACATTAATAATACCTCCCTCAGGTTTAATGTGAGGTTTAAATGAGGTAATGCGTGAAAAGCACTAATAACAGCATCTCTCATGTACTAATCTGTTAGTAATTATTATTTATACAAGGTAAGGCTACCATAAATAAGAAAAAATATTAATGTAATATATGTACTTCATCATTACATTAAATAGTAAATGTTTTGTGATCTTCTCTGAGTATCAAAGAAATAGCTCAAAATTGAAATATTTAAAATGAGACTAGAAAAGTAATTTCTTAAATACAGTAAAGAGAATATAAAATTAAAAAATGAACATTACCTGTAACAGAAAAGCATTAGAGAAACCCTTCTTAAAAACAGGATCAAAATATGGGTGCACATTGTTACCATAGGTAATGCTGTCCTGGGTATTCTTACATGAAAATGAAATAACATGACTAGTAATTTAAAGATAAAAATGTTATTACACTGTTTAAATACCAGGAAAAGTCAAATACTAAGAAATCTATTAATAAAAATTATCTAGAAATTTCACTAACAAAGGTAACCAGGAATAGATAAATACTTAAAGATCAGCTTCATTCAAGTTAATTAAAACCTCTAAATAGAAATTATAACACCTCTGCAGAAATGATTAAATAAAAAGGAGATATCTTAGGGAGGTGGACATGAAAGAAAGATTAATTATGTATTTTATTAGATATCACATTCATTCTTAATTATCAACAGAAGATTTTTGTAAACTTGACAACGTAACATAAAACATTATTTAAAATACAGTGACCAAAAAGCATCAAAGATCATCTGACTGTCTGGGATGCGGGTGGGGGTTGGGAGAAGGAACATAATGGGAAACATTTGCCATCAGAAGAAGGTGTGACTTATCTTTCCACATCTCTTTCTCTAACTCTGAAAACGAACTGTGAACTGGAGCTCTCTTGACCACGCTGGTACCTAAAATTCTCCCATCTCTTCCCCAGCACCTTCCAGCATCCTCTTTACCCAGCAACAGAGAATGTCAGCTCTATTATTCCTCTGATTGGTGAAGCCCAGCCATGCCGACTCCTCTCCACCCATTTTGACCATTTCCAGTGCTAGAGGCCCACAGTTTCAGAGTCTCATCTGCCTCCACCCAGCCTCAGTTCATTAACACTGTTCCTGAGCTCATGGACATCAATTATAGACCCCACAACGTGTGCCCTGAAGACAGAATGTTCCAGACCAGAGCTATTGTCTTGAGAACCCTCTCCTTGGCTTTCCTGCTGAGTCTCCGAGGAGCTGGGGCCATCAAGGGTAAGTGCTCAGGAGGACACAAGAGTGCCGGGGTGAGTGTTGGGGAGGCTCACATCAATTGTTGCTTCAGGAATCAGAAATTTTAGGGGCTCATTGATCTGTCTGGCCCTCATGATAGTCTGTTTCCTCTGGCCCTCATAATAACAGCAATAACAGCCAGAATTTATGAGATGCCTGCATAGTTTCTTTCCCCATTTATATCTCACAGGAATCTTCAATGAAGATATTATTCCCTTCATTGAGAAATCATTCCCTTTATTTAGAAATTATTCCCTTCATTTAGAAATTATTCCCTTCATTTAGAAATTATTCCCTTCATTGAGAAATCATTCCCTTTATTTAGAAATTATTTTGAAAAAACTGAAGCTCAAAAAGATGAATACATTTTCCAAGGTTACACAGCAGATCAACGTGCCAAGTTTGAAGTCCAGACCCAGCTCTGAGGGTCATACACTGCCTTCCTCAGTTTCCTGCACATAGTGATCTTCCACCAGGGCCCTGCAGGGCCCCCACATCCCTCCCATCTCTCTGGGATCCCCAGCCTCTGTCTTTTGTGGCTGCTTCACAGGAACTCCGAGCTATGGGCTCTGCATTAGGAGAGAAAGTGCTGAGTTTTCCTGTATCCTCCCATCCTCCCTCTCTCCTAGGACCCTACGGCTCTTCCTGGGTCTTTGTGGGTGGTCACAAGCTTTCCTCTCTCAAGACAGCAGTGTTGCATTGTCTTGATAGCCCTTGTGATTCGGGTTCTGAGAGATCTGGGACTGCAAGGCGGGCCTAGGCTTTGGATAGCTGCAAGGACTCAGCCAGAGATGGACTGTGGTGAATGCTCTTTCTTCCTGTAGCTGATATCAGGGAGAATGACATCAAGCCTGTGTATGATGCTGTCATCCCAAAACCTAGTGATGGTGAAGGTTAGAATCCATAACATACAAGATGCACACTGGCCTCAGACAGTTTTATTTAAGATGTGTAGAATAAACAGGAGGTGAGGCTGTGGAGACCAGAAATATCTATTGTCCTATTCATGGTCACCTGGGTTATTTCTAATGTTATGTTACAATAAACACCACAATGGGCATCTCTTCATAGATTTGAATACTTTTTAGGATTCTTCCTAGAAATTCCTAATTAGCTCAGCTGTCTCTTCAGGGCTTCCCTGCCCCCAGTGGTTCCTTGTCTCTTAACATTTAAACATGTCCTTTACCTTAAAAACATAAGTGAAAATCAACTGATAAAAAACAACCATGACTTCAGTCTGCATCCTACCCTAGAGACACTTCCTTTGTGTCCTCACACTTGGAGCTAAACTTCTGACTTGTGTCCACTAGATCCCTCTCATCTTGGCCATCAGGAACCTCTGCAGAAGGTCAAATCCAGTGGGTTCTTCTCAGTGCCTCTGACTTGAGTTACTGATAATATTTGCACTGTAATCCACTTATTTGTGATGAACTACCCTGTTCTTACTTTTCTCCTGTTTCCCTGGATCCTCCTTATCATCCTTTAAATCACCTCTTAATTATCATGTTCTCTCATACCCTGAGATCTCTGCAGTTCTGACTTTTGGCACTCTTCCTGGAAAATCTCATCTAACCTGCACCTGCCTCTAATGACTGTCAGTTTTCTGGCCTAAACTCCTCTCCTGAGACCACCCATCATCCACAAATGTCTATGTATTATTTCTCCTTAGATGACTTCCAGATCGTCTAGTGCAACAGCCCCACAGTGAACTCAGTATCTTCTCCCGGTCAGGCTGTCTTCCCTGTGAGAAGTGGCTTTTGCCCTGTTTTCTGAATGCCTACATTGAAGCCATCTGTTCCCCAGGAAGCCTTCCCTGATGTGCTGTTTGATCGCATCTTGTGTATACCCATATATCTGCACTTATCCTTCTGAACCTGCTATTGCCTTGTCACTTGTGTTTCCTTCTGTGAATTGTACGAGTCTGCAGAACAGGACCTATGTGTTATTTTTATTTGAATATTTAGCATCTAACAGTGTTTGACATATAGTAGTCTTTTAATACACATTTTTGTCTAAATGGAAATGATATTTTTAAGTAAAATAATCTGTTTAATATCTGGTTGATCTTTAGACTGCAGAACTTGTGAAAGTGTTTTTTTTTGTTTTTTTTTGTTTTTTTTTTTTTTGAGACGGAGTCTCGCTCTGTCGCCCAGGCTGGAGTGCAGTGGCCGGATTTCAGCTCACTGCAAGCTCCGCCTCCCAGGTTCACGCCATTCTCCTGCCTCAGCCTCTGGAGTAGCTGGGACTACAGGCGCCCGCCACCTCGCCCGGCTAGTTTTTTTGTATTTTTTAGTAGAGACGGGGTTTCACCGTGTTAGCCAGGATGGTCTCGATCTCCCGACCTTGCGATCCGCCCGTCTCGGCCTCCCAAAGTGCTGGGATTACAGGCTTGAGCCACTGCGCCCGGCCGTGAAAGTGTTTTTTAAAAAGCATTTTTAAAACTATAAGGAATATTCACATATTAGGAAGATGAGTTCCCAATAATTGCTAGAGGACATTGTGTCTTTTTAGTTTACCCTCTTTTTCCTGATGAGTCCTTTGAGTCCTTTAAACTGAGAAGGAAGCTAAGTTTCCTTGTGAAATACCTACAGGATTTAATTTAATTTGTTTAGTTTGAAATACCACTCTCTGCTTGGCCACTTACAGTGACAGGGAGTCATTCTCAGTGCAAAATAAGACACAGACCCTATCCTCCAGACACTTACAATTACAGTGACAGGGCATCATTCTCCCTGTCACTGTAAGTGGCCAAGCACAGACTGGGTCCCCACATGTCAGGGCTGCAAACTCACAGGGAAATTTGTGAGTTGGGAGGTGAGAGCCAATGAGCCCTGTGGTCCCTTCTAAACCCAGACTTTCACATATACATTCATTGTTTTCTTTTATGATGATAATTGCATTTATCCTCTTATCTTTGCTACTTCTTGCAAACTAATACAGATTAAGAAACAAAATAAATTAAATCCTACAGGTATTTCCAACTCAGCAATAATTTCTAGTTGGCCTCTAAAACAAAAATCAAAATATAAATGTGAGAAAAGTTTAGAATGCTTAGTACCTGGGTAAGGAAATAATCTGCACACTAAACCCCCGAGTCATGACTTTACCTGTACAACAAACCTGCACATGTACCCCTCCCTGAATATAAAATAAATGTTAAAATATTTCTTAAAAGGAAACAAAAAGTTTGGAACAAATGCCAAAATAACTGTACTGTACTTTTGAATTTATATGCCCCAAGTGAAAAATATTATCAACAAAGCTGTACATTCTAGTTTCATGCTCATAAACTAAGACAGAAACTTTAAAACTGTCAAGAACACGAAAATTTGAAGGATATTTTCTTTGTCCTCCCAATTTTCTATTTTTTCTCTCTTTCTGCAATAAGAAAAATAAAATGTCCACTTTCCCACCCCATGACTCGAAAAACAATTTTACATCTGTGTCTTAGAAGAATTAAGACCTTAAGGGTAGAAAAAATCTACTAGTTCCACCAGTAGCTGTATGACCTTGGCCAGTTATTAATATATAACCTCTCTGCATTTCCTTACCTGTAAAATAGTATGCTATGTATTTGCTTCATAGGGTTATTGTGATAATTCAACGAGTGAAATATGTAAAGTATTTAGAAGGATGCCTGGCGCAAGTAAGTGCTCAACAAATGTTAGCTGTCATTGTTACTATTGCTATTTTGTAGGGTCAGGATGCCCAGACTTTCAAAGGCCAGGAAGCAGCTTGACTTATCAATGATAAACTTCATTTTGTTCTTCGCTCCTTTCTTTTTATAACTACTCAACTGCTCTGTATTATTTCCTTAATGGTGTTGGTCTCTCTTCCCCATATGTCCTGCCTTTGACCTCTTACCTTCTTCCTTTTTATATTCGTAAGTCTTTATTCATTCTCGAGCTTTCACCACTTGCATATTCAAATTGACATTTTGTCATGTTTTTCTCTACTTTCTTTATGCAGCGGACCATGTATCAACTTATGCCTTGTTTGTACAGACACATAGACCAACAGGGGAGTTTATGTTTGAGTTTGATGAAGATGAGATGTTCTATGTGGATCTGGACAAGAAGGAGACCGTCTGGCATCTGGAGGAGTTTGGCCGAGCCTTTTCCTTTGAGGCTCAGGGCGGGCTGGCTAACATTGCTATATTGAACAACAACTTGAATATCACGATCCAGCGTTCCAACTACACTCAGGCCGCCAATGGTATTGCCTATCTTTGCCTCTTCCTCTGTAGCCCAACTGGAAGGGATGAGAGGGCCTCTCTGCCACCCTTAGACTAGGAAGCCTAAGTGCCCCCTGCTGTGTGATCCTCTTCTCCTAGTGGCCATGGGCTGATCCCACTACAGCAAGGGCTTGCATCCTCTCTTCTCAGGAGAGAGAAAGGTGAGCAGAGTGAGGCTGGTCAGTGGTGTGATACCCCTCTCTGTGATTCAGAGCTGCCATAAAATCTAAGGCTGAGGTAGAGGACCACCCTCCTCCCCCACAAGAAGTGGAGCCTTTGTGATTCATCCCAGAAGAGGGGCCTAACCTGGTGCTCTCTCCTCCCAGATCCCCCTGAGGTGACCGTGTTTCCCAAGGAGCCTGTGGAGCTGGGCCAGCCCAACACCCTCATCTGCCACATTGACAAGTTCTTCCCTCCGGTGCTCAACGTCACGTGGCTGTGCAACGGGGAGCCGGTCACTGAGGGTGTCGCTGAGAGCCTCTTCCTGCCCAGAACAGATTACAGCTTCCACAAGTTCCATTACCTGACCTTTGTGCCCTCAGCCGAGGACTACTATGACTGCAGGGTGGAGCACTGGGGCTTGGACCAGCCGCTCCTCAAACACTGGGGTATGCAGCTCCTTTTCTCTCCATAATCTTCTGGCATCCTCTATTCCAAGGACCTGGTGTCCTCTGCACCAGCTTTCCCCACTGGCCAGGTCTCAGTCCTCTCCTCATCCTAATGTCCAATTAACTGTCCATAACCTTCAATTCCCACACCCATCCCACACCAGAACCACCCTCACTGCACCTCCTGACCCTATCTCTTCATTCTTCCCCCAGAGGCCCAAGAGCCAATCCAGATGCCTGAGACAACGGAGACTGTGCTCTGTGCCCTGGGCCTGGTGCTGGGCCTAGTGGGCATCATCGTGGGCACCGTCCTCATCATAAAGTCTCTGCGTTCTGGCCGTGACCCCCGGGCCCAGGGGCCCCTGTGAAGTACTGTAAAGGTGGGAATGTAAAGAGGAGGCTCTAGGATTTGTAGAATGTAAGGAAGGGAGGAAAAATTCAATCTGATAATTGTTCATTGATCTTCTAATGGGTTAAAAGCATTCAGCCGCATAACAACAACAACATTGATAACTAACAGTAGTTAATATGCTCAGGCGCTATTCTGAGCGTTTACGTTTATTAACTCACTTTATTCTCACAAATAGTCTTTGAGGTAGGTACTATTATTTTCACCATTTCACATGAGAAATACTTCTATCTTTTTACATACACAGAGACCTTAAGCACCTTGATCAAGTTCCCACAGCTATGAAGTAGTAGGGCTAGCTTCCAATCCAGAAAGTCTAGATCCAAGACTGTTTATCCACTATACTATACACCCTATTTTGTGAAGGAAAAGACCAAGTTCAAATTCTCCAAGAGTCCATTGTCTATTAATGGAGGCAGAGCTATATTTCTATACATAATTACAACACAGTGTGGTGGGTACCTGTACTATTTACTGTCTTTACTTGGACTCATTCCATGGCAATGCCACACAAAAAATGCCCCTCCAGAGATCTTATAGTTTTCTATTTTTCATAACACTCACCATGTTTTATATTTGTAAGTGTTTTGGGAATTCTCTTAGCATTAGATAGTGAACTTCCATGCAGATGACCACATCTAATTCATTATTATTGTTGTTATTCATGCTGGACATCAGGTACAAAAGGTTAAGGACTTCTCAGTTCATTATACTATCATCATTGGTGCCTCCGAGCTCTCAATCTCTCTCGATTTATTTGGTCCCTTTTATCCCCAGTCGTTACTCCCATATCTAACCTCTTACCCCGACCTCATAGGCAAACATTTTAATGAATTTGCTGTTTCCTTTCATTTGCATAGATCCTATATAATACGTATTAGTGTTCAGTGTACATGTATTTTAATTAGCCAAAATGACATTAAATTATAGATCTAATTTTGTACATCCAGTTTGTTTCTTCCAAATCTTCCATAATGTTTTGCTCTATAAGTCCATGCATTAGTCCATTTTGCATTGCTATAAAGGAATACCTGAAGTTACCTAATTTATGAAGAAAAGAGCTTTAATTGGCTCACAGATCTGCAGGCTGTATGAGAAACACGGCACCGGCATCTGCTTCTGTTGGGGGATTCAGGAAGCTTTTACTCATGGTGGAAGGCAAGGGGAGCCGGTGCATCACATGGTCAGAGAAGGAGAAAGAGAGAGAGAAAGAGGTGCCAGGCTCTTTTTAACAACCAGGTTTCATGCGCACTAATAGAGTGAGAACTCACTCATTACCCTAGAGAGGGAACCAAGCTATTCATGAGGGAGTCTCTCTCATGATTCAAATACCTCCCACCAGGCCCCAGCTGCAACACTGGGGATCAATTTTCAACATGAGACTAGGAAGGGACAAATATCCAAATCATATCAATCCACGTATCTATATTGCTCCTGGATTATCCCTGGATCTCCATTATTGCAAGCGATGATTGTATCTCACATGGACCTGCGTATGCATGTGGACCTGATCTGCATTCCTGGAATGTATGTATCCTAGAAAGGGGTTGCTGGGTTGATGGAGATGCAGCTCCTTAATTTGACTAAGTACTGCTCATCTGTTCATCAGAATGGCTATACTCATCTGTACTTCCATTGTCAGTACCTGAAATATCCTGCAACTCCCAAATGTACATCAACACCAGACATTATCCAGTTTTCTAACTTTTGCCAATTTCATGTGCATAAAGAAATATGCTGTTTTATTTTGCACTTCTTTAATTGCTTATAATTGGGGCTATAATTGGGACTGATTAGCCACTTGGGGGTTCCTTTTCTATAAATTGCCTGTTCAAATTATTTGCCCATACTGTGGGCTTCTATATTTTTCTTATTGATTTGCAGGAGATCCTTATATAGTTCTGCTAGTAGTCCCTTGTCAGTTGTAGGCATTGCAAATGTTTTCCCCTAATCTGACTTCTGGCAACTTTCTCCTTGGTTTCCTTTATTGAAGAGAAATCCTTAGTATTTTGTAATGAAGGCCATCAACTGTTTTTTGTTTGTTTGTTTGTGTGTGTTTTTGAAAAGAAGTCTTCCCTGTAAGATATCAAAGATATTCTTAAAATATCTCCTGTAGTTTTAAATTTCACATTTATTACTTTAATTCATCTAGGATTCATCTTTGTGTTTGATGGGGAGCATGTTTTATTTTTCTCTACATAAAGGGCCAGTGTTCCCACAACTACTAAATAGTTCACCTTTTCTCCATAAGTTTATGGCATGTCCTTTGCTGTACTGAAAGCTCCCATTACAGACGGGCCTCTGTTTGGGTTCCATCTTGTTCCACTGTTCTGTTTGTCTCTTCTTGTACCAGTGTCCTAGTATTTTGATTACTACGACATTCTAGTGTGTGTTAGTATCCAGTAGGAGAAACTCTTCCTTATTTTTCTTTGTTCACTCAATTTATAATTATATCTATAATGATTTATAACAGAATAAAGTGAATGGAGAATGTCAGATGTTAAGAGGAAGTATGGAAAGGAGGGCTGGGACTAGGGTGATGTAAGGGATGCACTTGACTTAGGTGCAAAATTTGGGGGATACCAAAAGAACTCAGTAATAAAAGTGAATCATATTTTAATGAAATATCTTGAAAAAGCAAAATTAATGCAAAGATACATGATTAACAAAATATCAAAAGAGGAGTATTTAACAAAAATGGAGAAGAATCAGAGAGGCAGAATAATTAGAATATGTTGTCACATAAGCCAAGGAATTAAAGAATTCCAGGAAGGAGGAAGTGCTGCTGTCAGATGTTCAACAGAGATCATTTTAGAAAATTTATCTTGGTTTTGAAATCCTTTCAAAGAGCAGTTTACACAATGTGAGCAAGTATCCTTCCTTCATTGCCTTCATTGATATGGTTTGGATGTTTGTCCCTTCCAAGTTTTTTGCAGGGTTAAGCTTCTTCTCTGCCCTCAGTAATGTGGCCCTTACCCTTGTCAGGATACTTTGGAGACATGAAGCATGTAGGATGGCCTCAAAGTCAGCTGAGGGTTGAGGGTGAAATTTGATGACTTTAGGGAACTCCTTGGCTCCTATGCGCTGTTCACCAGGGCATATGCAGGAATGACCACCTTCTCCCCGGGACCTGAACAGGGCAGAGAAATGGGAAGATCAGGTATAAAGGGAGTGGGGAAGATGGGTCTGGGCTTCAGTAGTGAACCCAGGAATGACAGTAACTGTGTGTGTTGCTGCAGGTGACAAAATACCTGAACAGAAGAGGACTTAGGAGAGATCTGAACTCCAGCTGCCCTACAAACTCCATCTCAGCTTTTCTTCTCACTTCATGTGTTCGCTACCCCAGTGGCTGACTGAATTGCTGACCCTTCAAGCTCTCTCCTTATCTGTTGCCTTAAAATAGTCATTCCTTAGTAAAGTTTCCAACAAATGGAAGGTAATGAATAAATGTTGACACTTTGGTAGCACTGATATGGACACTATCCCTTCACTGAGCCTTTTATCCTTTGTTCTCCTTTGAAGCATCCTTCACTGTCACCTTCCCGAGAATACCCTAAGACCAATAAATACTTCAGTATTTCAGAGCTGGGAGACTCTGAGTCATTCTTACTGGAAGTCTAGGATCAGGTCACATGTGAATACTATTTCTTGAAAGTGTGGTTTCAAGCTCTGTTGCAGATGAAGTTACTAAAGGTTCTGATCCCACCTGAATGGCAAGGTCTGAGGATAGTGATTCAGCCCTGGGTTCTTCCCTAACTACAGGATAGGGTGGGGTAGAGAAAGGATATTTGGGGGAAATTTTACTTGGATGAAGATTTTCTTGGATGTAGTTTGAAGACTGCAGTGTTTGAAATCTCTTGAGGGAAGAGATTAAGTCTGTCTGGATCAAGATTTCAGGCAGATTTGGATTCCATTCACAGCCCCTGAGCTCCCTTCCCAAGGCTGGATTGTAATTATAGCAATATCTCATGGAGGATATTTTCTACATGATAAACTAAGAGCCAATAAATAAAATTTTAAAATTCCCTCATTCATTGCAATTTTTACCAGCCATAGTCATTCCATGTGGGAGAACTTAAATCATCATTACCAGAGCTTTCAAAGATTTGAGAACAGTTGTGATTATGAAGAAAAATATCTTAATTGAGCAAGGATTTTGTTTCTTTATGAGTGTTCATTGGATATTAAGATGAAAAGAGCATGAGATGGTAAAAATGCGGATAAATATAAAAACACGTTTTCTAGATTTTTTAAGTTAAAAAAGATAATTGTTTAAAGTAAAAATTATTTGGGGCTTTATAACATACCCAGAAGTAAAACATGATGACAATGGCACAAATAATAGATGGGAGAAATGGAAGTATAATGTTGTAAGTTTCTTTTACATGTGAAGTGGTATGTTATTATTTGAAGGTAGAATGTATTAAGATGAATATTTTAAACTCCTGACAATTACTGAAAAAAAAAGAGGTATAGCTAAGAGGCCAATGGAGAAGATAAAATAGAATACTAAGCATAATTAATTCAAAATAAAAAATGGAAAATCTGATAAGACAAAGAGAAAACAAACTGTAAGATGGTAGAGTTTAAAACAACCATACTAATAATTGAATTAAATGCATATGGTCTAAACATTGTAAAAGGCAAAGATTGTCAGAATGCACAAAAAATGAATAGGCCAACTTTATGCTGTCTACATAATGCCCTCTTTAAATATGAAGGCAAAGACAAAAAGTTAAAAAACGGGGAAAAATACATATACACCATGGAATATCATGCAACCATAAAAAAGAATGAGTTCATGTCCTTTGCTGGGACATGGATGGAGCTGGAAGCCATCATTCACAGCAAACTAACACAGGAACAGAAAACCAAACACCGCATGTTCTCACTCATAAGTGGGAGTTGAACTATGAGAAGACATGGACACAGGGAGGGGAACATTACACACTAGGGCCTGTTGGGGGTTGGGGGCAACGGGAGGGAGAGCATTAGGACAAATTCTAACACATGCAGGGCTTAGAACTTAGATGATGGGTTGACAGGTGCAGCAAACCATCACGGCACATGTATACCTTTGTAACAAACCTGCACGTTCTGCACATGTATCCCAGAACTTAAAGTTAAAAACAAAAGAATGGGAAAATAATGCCAACCATGGAAATGTTGGTGGCTGTATTAATATCAGAGATATAGAACTCACAATAAGAAATATTACCAAGGAGAAAGAAGGATAGTTCATAATGATAAAAGGATCATTTTATTACCAACATATAACAACCCTAAATGTGTACGTTCTTAGAAAATATGTCTTAAATCACACTAAACCAAAAATGATAGAAATAAAAGCAGAAATAGACAGATTCACAATTATATTTTAGTATTCTAGCACTCAGTAAACAATAAAATATTTAGGAAAAAACTCAATGAGGACACAGAAGATTTAAATAACATTATCAATAAACCAGTGTGATCTAATCAAGATCTATAGAATATTTCACACAATAGTGGCAGAATACACATTATTTTCAAATGCTCAAGAATATTCCACATGACAGACTATACATTGGGTCATAAACACATATAAACAAATATCTAAATAAATAAGTACATGTCTCTGTTGAAATCATACAGAATACATTCTTGGACCACAATAGTATTAAATTAGAAACCAATAACAGAAAAATACCTTGAAAGTCCCAAATACCTAGAAATTTAAAAGTATACTAGTGAATATCACCTGGATTTTAAAAGAGTCAGAAGGAAAATTAGAAAATATTTTGAACTGAATGAATATGAAAGCACACTATATCAAAATTAGTATGATACAGTAATTAGAGAATAATTTATAACTTTACATAATTGGAAAGGAAGAAAACTCTAAAATCAATTATCTATGCTCCCATCTTTAGAAGCTAGGAAAAAAAGATCAAATTAATCCCAAGATTAATAAGAGCAGAAATAAATGCAATAAAATGGACAAGCAGTAAAGAAAATAAACAGTCAATTGCTGGTTTTCAAAAAGGCTCAATACATTCATGAATCTCTAGCTAGATGGATCAAGAAAAAGAGATAAGACTCAAATCCCCAATATCAGGAATGGAAGTGGGTACATCACAACAAATCATACGGACATTAAAAGTATTATGATAAAATACTATGAAAATGCCAATAAACAAAAATGACAATAAATTTGACAATTTATATTGTTAAATTAAATTAAATGTGGTGTAAATCTTTCTCCATATCTTGAGTTCCTACATAGCAAACTCACCTAACATAATGGCATTATGCAAACAAACTACAGTCTAACTTAAGAGTGTTGTAATAAATAGCTGAGTCTCAGCCAATCACAGGCTGCCAAGTGATCATACTATGTCCCCCATAAAGCAAATGCCTCATCACACCATGCCCATATAAGGCAAACACTGAGCTGTAACCAATTGGCTGTTTTTGAGTATCACTTCCTGTTTTTATCTATAAACACTGCCTTCTCATGCTGGATAGAGCTCTCTGAGTCTTTCTGGGTCCTGAGGGCTGTCTAATTCATGAATTGTTCTTTGCTAAATAAACTCCGTTAAATTCAATTTGTCTAAAATTTTTATTTTAGCAACATGAAATAGAAACATTTCTTGAATGATTCAAATTACCAAAACTAAATCAAGAAGAATCTGAATCGATGAAAGAAATTAAGTTTGTAATTTAAAAAATCCTTCTCACAGAGAAGGCCAAATGGTTTCCAGATCAGATGGCTTCACTGATTAATTCTATTATACATTTCAGGAAGAAACCATACCAACTCAATACAAACTCTTTCAATAAAACAGCAGAAGAAAACACATCCCAATAATTTACAAGTCCAGTATACTAACACCAAACAATGACATTAAAAGAAAAGGAGGCCGGGTACGGTGGCTCAAGCCTGTAATCCCAGCACTTTGGGAGGCCGAGACGGGCGGATCACGAGGTCAGGAGATCGAGACCATCCTGGCTAACACAGTGAAACCCCGTCTCTACTAAAAAATACAAAAAACTAGCCGGGCGAGGTGGCGGGCGCCTGTAGTCCCAACTACTTGGGAGGCTGAGGCAGGAGAATGGCGTGAACCCGGGAGGCGGAGCTTGCAGTGAGCTGAGATCCGGCCACTGCACTCCAGCCCGGGCGGCAGAGACTCCGTCTCAAAAAAAAAAAAAAAAGAAAAGGAAACTAAAGACATGCATACATCACAAACATAGCCACAAAAATGTTTAACAAAATATTATAAAATTGAATTTGACAATATATTAAAAAGGATGATATAACATGATCATAAGAGTTTATGCCAGGAATGGAAGGCATGTTTAACATGCAAAAAAAATCAATGTGATTCCACATCTTAACAGAATACAAAAGAAAAATTTTATACTTATGTAAATGGATGCAGAAAAAAAGCATTTGCTCATTCATGATAAAGAGTCCTAGAAAACTAGGAATAAAAGGGAATTACTTCACCTGATAAGGTGTGTTCATGAAAGCCAGCAACTGAATTTTTCAATTTTGGGGGGAGCATTTTACTTCCTCCATAAAACTATTAAATTATCTAATGTGAAAGTGGAATTCAGTGAAGAAATGTTCCCTACTGGAAAAATACAAAATGCTGGATATTGTGTGAACAGTTTCTATGCATTCTATATAAATGAAACTATTGACTATATAATGCATTTGTTGAAAAAAGAAGATGACCTTCTGTTGTGGGAAGTCAAGGACCCTAAACGGAGGGACCTGCTGGAGCCATGGCAGAGGAACATAAATTGTGAAGATTTCATTTTAATATGGACATTTATCTGTTCCCAAATAATACTTTTATAATTTCTTATTCCTGTAATCTCTTAATCCTGTTGTCCTCATAAGCTGAGGATGTATGTCACCTCAGGACCACTGTGATAATTGTGTTAACTATACAAATGGATTGTAAAACATGTGTGTTTGAACAATATGAAATCAGTGCACCTTGAAAAAGAACAGAACAGAATAACAGTGATTTTTAGGCAACAAGGGAAGACAACCATAAGGTCTGATTGCCTGTGGGGTCGGGCAAAAAGAGTCCTATTTTTCTTCTTGCGGAGAGCCTATAAATAGATGTGCAAGTAGGGAAGATATCACTAAATTCTTTTCCTAGCAAGGAATATCAATATTAATACCCTGGGAAAGGAATGCATTCCTGGGGGGAGATCTATAAATGGCCACTCTGGGAATAAAGGAAAATGGAAAACAAGAGTACAATAGTTCAAAGGGTTGTGATTTTGGAGCCATTAAAGAATCTGGTCAAGTTTGATCTGGTGAAGTGAAAAAAGCAGAACCAGGATTGGTTTAAGAATCTCTGACTCCAAATAACTATACCTCAATTATGGAGGTCCTAGGAAGTCAGGCAAGGGTGTGTTGCTTTATTTATGAAAAAAGTGTACTCACGTATCTCTAAATATGTAAGGTACATGATTGATTCCTTTTTTATTGTCTTGAGTAGCAGGATCTGCTCCTAGCAACGTGCAGATGGGGCTTATGTAAGCCCTAAGCACTCGTGTATGACAGAGGAACAGAAGGTTCTTCCTTAGGGTGAGAGAACTTCGAGCAAGATTACTCCAGTCCGTCCTCACTTTTGCTCTCTCTTTCTTTTTTCAGCTCACATAGAAAAGCCTTTTCTGGTATTTAAGCTCAATTGCTCTTACTGTGGGACAGTGGAGGCTGTGTGTTACACCCATAAAAACTATTTGTCTCCATTTCCTCTCCAAAAAGGTAGCATTGCAGCACTTCCTTCTCTGCTTTCCCTTCTCTCTCTTAGCCAGGGGCTCCATTGCTCAGGGTTAGAATACACAGTCAACTAAAAAATTCTGTCCCAGAAAGGGGCTATTGAACACTCAACTGTCTGTTTGATGGTTGAAGCTAAGCTCTAAGAGTGAGAGTAAAATGTTGATGGAGCAGGTTTGGAGAAAGCTGTGATGACAAGAATTATTACTTCTGCTTAATTACTTTCCCTCCAGTCATTGAGATTTGAGTGTGAGGCATCCTCACTTGTGCCAGGTAATAGAGGTACTGAGATTGTCCTGAGTGAGTTGCAGAGAAGGGAGAGGTGTTAAACAGAGATATTGTATCCTTGAATTCTGGAAAGAGAAGTGGCATGCTATCAAGAGAATAGTTCTGTATCATAGTAGGAAAATGTATCAGAGGTGTCACGTGGACATAGAAGTGAGAGAACTGAGGGTTGAAGTGGGTTCTTGGGAAGGTCATGGCCTCTGCTGTTGAGAAAATCTGAAGTGTATGCCAACTAGGGTTAGAATTGCTGCCTCACAGGAAGTAGCACCCATGCAGCCACCAATTAGAGCTGCCCTGCCTGGATCCTTTTAGTATTTTAGGATTGATAAACAGGTATGAATAAAAAATGAGCAAACTCCTGCAAGGTAAAACTAAGGAGAAAAAATAGAAATAGTGCATGGAAACGAGTTAGAAAAGAATAATACAGTATATAAGTACAAGTCTAAACAGGTATGCATAAAAAGTGAGCAAACTCATGCAAGGTAAAACTAAGGAGAAAAAAATAGAAATAGTGCATGGAAATGAGTTAGAAAAGAATAAAACAGTATATAAGTACAAGTCTCCATACCTGTCAGCACATGGGAATAGTTTTGGTGTGTGCTAAAATAGTTTTTCCTTAGAGCTTCAGGTTGTAAATTGCCAAGGCAAGTCTGCTTGGTGCTGGAGTCTGGAGTCTTTACTTTTCTTCTAGTTACAGCTCTCAGAGGCCTGTTCAGGTTCTCAGAAGCATAGTACCCATTAGCTACTTTGTTAGATCTACTGTGAAATTTGGCTTCTATATCTGTTTTTACAATTTAATGTTGGATCAAAAAGACTGGTTGGCCTCTTAGAAGCCTTTTTAAATTCTACTGAGCTGGAAACTGTTAAGAGAAAGAGCTGTTTACTCCCTGAGGAGCACTTCTGAGTTACTTCTACTTCACAGGTTCTAACCTGTCATCAAGCCATTCCATTTCAAGTTGCCAGCTGTTTCCTTTCCTTGAGACAAACTCTGACTTAACTCAGATTTGATTCTCCAGGTTTCCTCAAAGAACTGATCTGGTCCAGCATGGTGGCTCCTGCCTGTAATCCCAGCACTTTAGTAGGCTGAGGTGGGAGAATCACTTGAGTTCAGAAGTTTGAGATCAGCCTGGGTAATATGGTGAGATCCCATTTCTACAAAAAATAAAAATAAAAATTAGTGAGGTGCAGTGGTATGTGCCTGTGATCCCAACTACTCAGGAGGCTAATGTGGGAGAATAGCTTTTCCCCCCAGTGAAAACAAACTCAAAAAATTGGAAAAAGTGACTATTACACGAGATGTACAAATATAAACGTAAGGACACGGGAAGCATGAAAAAGCAAGGAAATATGACACCTTCAACGAAACACAATAATTCTCCAGAAGCAGAGTACAATAAAAAAAAATTCACAAAATCCCAGAAAGAATTCAAAATTGTGACATAACAAAGCTCAGTGAGACACAAGAGAACTCCAAGAAACAAAATAAATAAATCAGAAAAGCAATTGAAGATTTAAATGAGAAATTTACCAAAGAGATAGATAACATGAAAAAGAACCAAAGAGAAATCCTGGAACTGAAGAAGTCCTTGAATTAAATACAAAATACATTTGAAAGCCTTAACAATCAACTAGACCAAGAAGAGGAAGAACCTCAGAACTTGAAGAAATTTCTTTTTAAATAACCCAGTCAGACAAAAATAATGAAAAAAAGACTTTTAACAATGAGCAAAGCAGGCCAGGGTGCAGTGACTCACACCTGTAATCCCAGCATTTTGAAATCACTTGAGCCCTGGACTTTGAGACCAGCCTGGGCAACACAATGAGACCTCATCTCTACAAAAAATACAAAAACTGGCCAGGCACCGTGGTGTGCACCTGTCGTTCCAGTTACTCAGAAGGCTGAGGTGGGAGGATCTCTTGAGCCCAGGAGGCAGAGGATGCAGTGAGCTGAAATTGCACCACTGCACTCCAGCCTGGGTGACAGAGAGAGACCCTGTCTTTACACAAAAGAAATAAATAATAGAAATTTTTTAAAAAGAGCAAAGCCTTCATGACATATGGAACACCATATAGTGATCAAATATTTGAAATATCAGTGTCCTAGAGGGCAAACAAAGAACAAAACGGTTAGGAAACCTATTTAACAAAATAATAGGTGAACATTTCTCATGTCTAGCAAGAGATTTAGACATCCAGATATACCCAAAAAATACCAAACCAGATATTATGCAAAAAAGTCTTCTTTCCAACACATTATATTCAAACTCTCTAAAGTCAAAGACAAAGAGAGAATTCTAAAAACAGCAAGAGAAAAACATTCAGTCATTTATAAAATTACCCCTATCAGACTAACAGTGGATTTCCCAGTAGAAATCTTACAGGATGAAAGAAAAATGGTATGTTATATTCAAAGTGCTGACAGGATAAAACTGCCAGTAAGGTACTATGCCCAGAAAATGATCCTTCATAAATGAGTGAGAAATAAAGTCTTTCCCTGAGAAGAAAAAGTTGAGGAAATTCATTATTTATTAGACTGACCCTACAAGAAATGCACAAGAGACTTCTAAACTTGGAAATGAATAGATGACATTTACCATCATGAAGAACACATGAAAATATAGAACTCACTCTTCAGCAAACACAAAAATGAGAGTGAGAAACCACGCAAATGGTGTTACTACTGAAAAAGTATGATGAAAAACGATAAGAGAAAAAAAGAACAAAGAATATACAAAACAATGAAGAAACAATTAACAATATGATAGAAACAAAACCTCATGTATCAATTACTTTGAATGTAAATGAAATTTTTAAGTTCTCCACTTAAAAGATCCAGACTGGGCCGGGCGCGGTGGCGCAAGCCTGTAATCCCAGCACTTTGGGAGGCCGAGACGGGTGGATCACGAGGTCAGGAGATCGAGACCATCCTGGCTAACACGGTGAAACCCCGTCTCTACTAAAAAACACAAAAAACTAGCCGGGCGAGGCAGCGGGCGCCTATAGTCCCAGCTACTCGGGAGGCTGATGCAGGAGAATGGCGTGAACCCGGGAGGCGGAGCTTGCAGTGAGCTGAGATCCGGCCACTGCACTCCAGCCTGGATGACAGAGCGAGACTCCGTCTCAAAAAAAAAAAAAAAAAAAAAAGATACAGACTGGGCCAGATGCAGTGGCTCGTGCCTGTAATCTCAGCACTTTGGAAGGCCAAGGTAGGGG
Organism: Macaca thibetana thibetana; assembly: GCF_024542745.1. Classification (NCBI taxonomy): domain Eukaryota; kingdom Metazoa; phylum Chordata; class Mammalia; order Primates; family Cercopithecidae; genus Macaca; species Macaca thibetana. The sequence goes on along the minus strand of NC_065581.1, from coordinate 33,863,713 downwards.
GGATCACTTGAGGTGAGGAGTTTGAGACCAGCCTAGCCAACATAGCAAAACATTGTCTCTACTAAAAATACAAAAAAAAAAAAATGTAGCCAGATGTAGTGGTATGGATCTGTAATCCCAGCTACTTAGGAGGCTGAGGGATAAGAATCACTTGAACTTGGAAGGTGGAGGTTGCAGGGAGCCAAGATCATGCCAGTGCACTCCAGCCTGGGTGACAGAGTGAAACTGGGTCAAAAAAAAAGAAAGAAAGAAAGGGAAGGGAAGGGAACAAGGAAGGAAGGAGAAGGAAAAGGAAGGGAGCAAAAGGAAGGAAAGAAGGAAGGAAAAAAAAAAAAGAAAGAAGAAAGAAAAAAAGAAAAAAGAAAGAAAGATGTAATCCCAGCACTCTGAGAGGCTGAGGCGGGTGGATCACGAGGTCAAGAGATCAAGACCATCCTGGCCAACATGGTGAAACTCCGTCTCTAGTAAAAAATACAAAAACCAGCTGGGTGTGGTGGCATATGCCTATAATCCCAGCTACTCGGGAGGCTAAGGCAGGAGAATCACTTGAACCTGAGAGGCAGAGGTTGCAGTGAACAGAGATCATGCCACTGCACTCCAGCCTGGTGACAGAGTGAGACTCCATCAAAAAAAAGAAAATAAAAGAAAAGAAAGAAAAAAAGAAGGAAGGAAGGAAGGAAGAAGAAGAAAGAAAGAAAGAAAGAAAAGAGAGAGAGAAAGAAAAGAAATTAAGAAAGAAAGAAAAAGAAAGGAAGAAAGAAAGAAAAAAAAAAGAAAGAAAGACAGAAAGAAAGACAGAAAGAAAGAGAAAGAAAGAAAGAAAGAAAGAAAGAAAGAAAGAAAGAAAGAAAAAAAAAAGAAAGAAAAAAAGGAAAGACTAGATGAATGGGTGAAAAAATATGGTCCAACTTTATGCTGCCTACAAGAAATGCATTTTACCTGCAAAGACTTATATACACTGAAAGTAAAGGGATAGAAAAAGATATTTTATGCAATAAAAAAGAGCAGCAGTAGCTATACTTATATCAGATAAAACAGACTTTAAGGCAAAAACAGTAAAATAGGACAAAGAAGGTCATTACATAATGATAAAGGGATCAATCTAGAAAGAGAATATAACAATTATATATATACACACACACACCCATTGGAGTATCTAGATTTATAAAACAAATATTACTAGATCTAAAAAGAGAGATAAATTCCAATAAAATATTAGTGGGGGACTTCAACACCCCACTCTCAGCAGTAGTCAGATCATCTAGATGGAAAATCAACAAAGAAATATTAGACATAAAATGATCTTTAGACCAAATGGACCTAACAGACATTTACAGGATATTTTATCGAGCGACTGTAGAATACACAATCTTCTCATCAGCACATGAACATTCTCCAGGATAGACCATATGTTAGGCCACAGAACAAGCCTCAACAAATTTTTAAAAATTGAAATTATATCTCCTCATACCACAATGGAATAAAACTAGAAATCAATACCAAGAGGAACTTTGAAAACTATACAAATACATGGAAATTAAACAATGTGCTCCTGAATGACCACTGGGTAAATAAAGAAATTAAGAGGGAGGCCAGTGTGGTGGCTCACACCTGTAATCCCAGCACTTTGGGAGGCAGAGGCAAGTGGATCATGAAGTCAGGAGTTCGAGACCAGCCTGGCCAATATGGTGAAACCCCTGTCTCTACTAAAAAATACAAAAATTAGCTGGGTATGGTGGTGTGTGCCTATAGTCCCAACTGCTCAGGAGACTGAGGCAGGAGAATCGCTTGAACCAGGAAGGTGGAGGTTGTAGTGAGCCAAGATCATGCCACTACACTCCAGCCTGGGTGACAGAGTGAGACTCTGCCTCAAACAAACAAAGAAAAAAAAAAGAAAAAAGAAAGAAAGAAAGAAAGAAAGAAAGAAAGAAAGAAAGAAAGAAAGAAAGAAAGAAAGAAAGAAAGAAAGAAAGAAAGAAAGAAAGAAAGAAAGAAATTAAGAGGGAAATAAAAAATTTCTTGAAACAAATAAAAATGGAAATATAACTTACCCAAACCTGTGGAATACAGCAAAAGCATGCTAAAAGGGAAGTTTATAGCAATAAACACCTACATCAAAAAAGTAGAAAAATTTCAAATAGATAATCTAACAATGCACTTCAACAAAATAGAACAGCAAGAACACACAAAACACCAAATCAGCAGAAGAAAAATAATAAAGATCAGAGCAGAACAAAATACAATATTGATGTTAAAAAATACAAAGCATCAACGAAAGAAAAAGTTGAGAAGATAAACAAATTGATAAACTACTAACTAGGCTATGGGGGTCTGACCTGCAGACCCTGACCCAGCGATGGATGACAGATGTACACTGACACAGATATCTTGCTTGTCAGTTCGGCTGAGGGTCCAGGCCACACACAGACACCAAGGAAGGTGCTGTAAAGAGTTGCAGCCATGGCCCTGATCAGCCAGCAAAGCTGGCATTTATTCAGTAAAGATTAAATGACAAAGGTCGTGAGTAAACACCACTAGAGGGTAATTGACCTGGTTGCTGACCCCCTGAGTAGAGAGCAATTATGCACCCGCAGTTGATGAAAGGTTGGTCTTATGACCACATGAGTAAACAAGCTATTTAGATAAACTACCCTATAGGCCGGGCGCGGTGGCTCAAGCCTGTAATCCCAGCACTTTGGGAGGCCGAGACAGGTGGATCACGAGGTCAGGAGATTGAGACCATCCTGGCTAACACGGTGAAACCCCGTCTCTACTAAAAAAATACAAAAAAACTAGCTGGGCCATCTGGCGGGCGCCTGTAGTCCCAGTTACTTGGGAGGCTGAGGCAGGAGAATGGCATAAACCCGGGAGGCGGAGCTTGCAGTGAGCTGAGATCCGGCCACTGCACTCCAGCCTGGGTGACAGAGCGAGACTCCATCTCAAAAAAAAAAAAAAAAAAAAAAAAAAAAAAATAGATAAACTACCCTACATTCATTCCCTTGTATCTGCATCCTAAGGAATTAACTCAAGGTAAGGATTATGCTGCTTTCGGCCACAACCCTGTCTTGAGTTTTTTGCAATTACCTTCTGGCCTTCCAAGAAGGTTTGTGTCTATATCCTATAATTTTACAATTTCTCCCGCCATCTTGACTGAACCCCCACATCTCCTCCTTTTCTGTTTTTTGCATCGGGTTCTGTTGACTGAAGCATACAGATGTGTGCAGCAACAGATCTGTCAGTCTAGGCAGTCATTGCTCTTATTCTGGCTTTGTATCCTAGAATTAGCAAACAACATAAGACAATCATGAGTATAATTAGCAACATTCTTTTTCAGTCAAAGAGTGAACCCCAGGAGTGGGGGTCTAACCAGGAGAGATGATCTTGCACACCCTTCCATATGGCTGTTTATTGGGTGTGTAGATCTATAGTGGGAAGGGATTCTAAAATTTTAGTTTTAAACTGTTTTACATCTGCTGTTAAATTGTCATGAAAGGTTCCCCAGAGGTGTTGTTTCACCTCATCCCAACTATGTATTGATTGATTCCCTGGTAAAGAAGTGACACAGATACGTTTATACTCCCAGTGCAGTTTAGTTGCTGTTGGAATGCCAGTGCATCTTGTCACACCCCTACATATTCCAGGGCAGCCTTGAGGGCTTGCAGACGTGCAAGAATCTTTTGATCTATACCCTGCTGTAAGAGAAGTTTATTAGATATATTTCTGGCCAAATTATCTACAAAAGCAACTGTTTGTACTGATTCAGTAATAGACGCTACAGCCACACTAGCAGTTGCTAGGATGACCATGGCTGAGACTATGAAGTCTATAAGTGTGCCTATGAATCTTTTGGGTCTGACCTAAGACAGGGCACATTCTAAGGTGGCAAGGGCAGAGGAACCTTGTGAATTGCATGTCAAATTTACTGGTAGGAATGCCTCAGATTGTCTCCTCAATACCATGACATTAGCAATATTTGAATTAGATATATTGTAATTAGTGATACATAAGGCAAACCAAGCCTGTTCCTGCTTCTGGGTCACAAATGCGGAGTTTTGGGGTGTAATGGAAATATCAGTGCCCATAAGGAAAACATATGGATGAGTAGTGCAAATTAGGCACTGATCAGTGTGATTATGAATAAAGGTTATAGTATATTTGCCACTGGAATTATGACATGTCCCATGACAAGTGAAAAGGAGGTGCTAAGATGTCCCAGGCACCATAAAGTGTCTTGGGGTGGCATGGACTTTACTTGGGGCCTGGGATAACCCATCCCCTCATCAGGCCAAATCATAGGTGAATGTGATGAGGCTACGAAACTGTGATTGATGCCATGATGGATGATGACATCAGTAAGGTTGCCCTGAAAATGGCTGTGGGGGCTCCAGTCTAAGGTATTATAATTGCCTAGCTGGAGGCTACGGGCTTCGTCTCCATGACAGACCTCCCAGCTAAAGTGGAATCCATTACTTTCCCAGCTTTGTTCTTTAGCACAAGAAGGAATGTTTGGGAAAGAGGCATTGATTACATTACCCAGTTTCAGGCTACATGCAGCTTAGATTTTAAGGCATTTCTTTTGCCATGATGTAGCCATAATTGTGTTTGGGCAAGTACACAGTAAGGGTTATAACCTTTATAACTTACACACAGTGGAAGGATAGTGGAGTGATATGTAGGGTTATCTGGCACCTTAGTCCAATGTGTGCCATTATTGAGGGACCCCACTGGGAGTAAATCTATCCCTCCTAGCCAAGCAGTTACATGATTAAAGGTTGGGAAGAGAGTCTCTGCCCAGGTGACAGGGTGAAAGAAAGGTGGATCGAAGATATGAGCCAAATAGAGTGTAGCAGGTACAGGTTGCAGATAAAGCGAGAGCATAAAAAGGATCAATACCCGGGGTCACTTCCAAGATGGCTGAATAGGAAGAGCTCCGGTATGCAGCTCCCAGGGAGATCGACACAGAAGATGGGTGATTTCTGCATTACCAACTGAGGTACCTGGTTCATCTCATTGGGACTGGTTGGACAGTGAGTGCAGCCCACAGAGGGCAAGCTGAAGCAGGGCGGGGCACTCTCTCACTGGGGAAGTGCAAGGGATCAGGGGATTTCCCTTTCCTAGCCAAGAGAAGCTGTGACAGTCTGTACCTGGAAAAAAAAGGGTACACTCCTGCCCAAATATTGTGCTTTTCCCACGGTCTTAGCAAACGTCAGACCAGGAGATTCCCTCCTGTGCCTGGTTCGGTGGGTCCCACGCCCACAGAACCTTGCTCATTGCTAGTGCAGCAGTCTGAGATCGACCTGTGAGGCTGCAGCCTGGCAGGCGAAGGGCATCCACCATTGCTGAGACTTGAGTAGGTAAACAAAGCAGCTGGGAAGCTTGAACTGGGCAGAGCCTACTACAGCTCAGCAAGGCCTACTGCCTCTATAGGCTCCACCTCTGTGAGCAGGGCATAGCTGAACAAAAGGCAGCAGACAACTTCTGCAGACTTAAACGTCCCTGTCTGACAGCTCTGAAGACAGCAGTGGTTCTTCCAGCATGGCGTTCGAGCTCTGTGAATGGAGAGACTGCCTCCTTAAGTGAGTCACTGAATCCCATGTAGCCTGACAGTGAGACATCTCTCAATAGGGGCTGACAGACACCTCATATAGGCGGGTGCCCCTCTGGGACGAAGCTTTTCTGTTCTGCAATATTTGCTGTTCTGCAGTCTCTGCTGGTGATACCCAGACAAACAGGGTCTGGAGTGGACCTCCAGCAAACTCCAACAGACCTCCAGCTGAGGGGCCTGTGAGAAGGAAAACTAACAAACAGAAAGGAATAGCATCAATATCAACAAAAAGGACATCCACACCAAAACCCCACCTGTAGGTTCCAACATCAAAGACCAAAGGTAGATAAAACCACAAAGATGGAGAGAAACCAGAGCAGAAAAGCTGAAAATTCCAAAAACCAGAATGCCTCTTCTCCTCCAAAGGATTGCAGCTCCTCACCAGCAATAGAACAAAACTGGACAGAGAATGACTTCAATGAGTTGACAGAAGTAGGCTTCAGAAGGTCAGAAATAACAAACTTCTCTGAGCTAAAGGAGCACATTCTAACCCATCGCAAGGAAGCTAACAATATGAAAAAAGGCTAGATGAATGGCTAACTAGAATAAACAGTGTAGAGAAGACCTTAAATGACCTGATGGCACTGAAAATCACAGTATGAGAACTTTGTGAAGCATGCACAAGCTTCAATAGCCGATTGAATCAAGTGGATGAAAGGATATCAGTGATTGAAGATCAAATTAATGAAATAAAGCAAGAAAACATGATTAGAGAAAAAAGACTAAAAAGAAATGAACAAAGCCTCCAAGAAATATGGGACTATGTGAAAAAACCAAATGTACGTTTGATTGGTGTACCCGAAAGTGATGGGAGAATGGAACCAAGTTAGACAACACTCTTCAGGATATTATCCAGGAGAACTTCCCCAACCTAGTAAGGCCAGTCAACATTCAAATTCAGGAAATACAGAGAACACCACAAAGATACTCCTCGAGAAGAGCAATCCCAAGACACATAATCATCAGATTCACCAATGTTGAAATGAAGGAAAAAATATTAAAAGCAGCCAGAGAGAAAGGTTGGGTTACCCACAAAGGGAAGCCCATCAGACTAACAGCAGATCTCTTGGCAGAAACTCTACAAGCCAGAAGAGAGTGGGGGCCAATATTCAACATTCTTAAAGAAAAGAATTTCCAACTCAGAATTTCATATCCAGCCAAACTAAGCTTCCTAAGTGAAGGAGAAATAAAAGCCTTTATAGACAAGCAAATGCTGAGAGATTTTTGTCACCACCAGACCTGCCTTACGAGAGCTGCTGAAAGAAGCACTAAACATGGAAAGGAACAACTGGTACCAACCACTGCAAAAACATGCCAAATTGTGAAGACCATCGATGCTATCAAGAAACTGCACCAATTAATAGGCAAAATAACCAGCTAACATAATAATAACAGGATCAAATTCACACATAACAATATTAACCTTGAATGTAAATGGGCTAAATGCCCCAATTAAAAGACACATACTGGCAAATTGGATAAAGAGTCAAGACCCATCAGTGTGCTGTATTTAGGAGACCCATCTCATGTGCAGAGACATACATAGGCTCAAAATAAAGAGATGGACGAAGATCTACAAAGCAAATGGAAAGCAAAAAAAAAAAAAAAAAAAAAAAAAAAAAAAAAAAAGCAGGGGTTTCAATCCTAGTCTCTGATAAAACAGACTTTAAACCAACAAAGATCAAAAGAGACAAAGAAGGCCGTTACATAATGGTAAAGGGATCAATTCAACAAGAAGAGCTAACTATCCTAAATGTATATACACCCAATACAGGAGCACCCAGATTCATAAAGCAAGTCCTTAGAGACCTACAAAGAGACTTAAACTCCCACACAATAATAATGGGAGACTTTAACACTCCACTGTCAATATTAGACAGGTCAGCAAGACAGAAGGTAAAAAGGATATCTAGGACCTCAACTCGGCTCTGCACCAAGTGGACCAAATAGACATTTACAGAACTCTCCACCCCAAATGAACAGAATATACATTCTTCTCAGCACCACATCACACTTATTCTAAAATTGACCACTTAATTGGAAGTAAAACACTCCTCAGCAAATGTAAAAGAACAAAAATCACAACAAACTGTCTCTCAGACCACAGTGCAATCAAATTAGAACTCAGGATTAAGAAACTCACTCAAAACTACATGGAAACTGAACAGCCTGCTCCTGAATGACTACTGGGTAAATAACGAAATGAAGGCAGAAATAAAGATGTTCTTTGAAACCAATGAGAACAAATACATAATGTACCAGAATCTCTGGGATACATTTAAAGCAGTGTGTAGAGGGAAATTTATAGCACTAAATCCCCACAAGAGAAAGCAGGAAAGATCTAAAATTGACACCCTAACATCACAATTAAAATAACTAGAGAAGCAAGAACAAACACATTCAAAAGCTAGCAGAAGGCAAGAAATAACTAAGATCAGAGCAGAACTGAAAGGGATAGAGACACAAAAAACCCTTCAAAAAAATCAGTGAATTCAGGAGCTGGTTTTTTGAAAAAATCAACAAAATAGATAGACCGCTAGCAAAACTAATAGAGATTAAAAGAGAAAAGAATCAAATAGATGCAATAAAAAATGATAAAGGGAATATCACCACTGATCTCACAGAAATACAAACTACCATCAGAGATTACTATAAACACCTCTATGCAAATACACTAGAAAATCTAGAAGAAATGGACAAATTCCTGGACACATACACCATCCTGGACATATATACCTAAGACTAAACCAGGAAGAAGTTGAATCTCTGAATAGACCACTAACAGGTTCTGAAATTGAGGCAGTAATTAATAGCCTACCAACCAAAAAAAGTCCAGGACTATACAGATTCACAGTCGAATTCTACCAGAGGTACAAAGATTAGCTGGTATCATTCCTTCTGAAACTATTCAGCCCGCCAAACTCTTGCAACCTCTGCCATTACCCAGTTCCAAAGTTGCTTCCACATTTTTGGGTATCTTTTGAGAGGTGCCCCGCTCTACTGGTACCAATTTACTGTATTAGTCTGTTTTCACACTGCTAATAAAGACATAACTGAGACTGGGCAATTTACAAAAGATAGAAGTTTAATTGGACTTACAGTTCCACGTGGCTGGGGAAGCCTCACAATCATGGTGGAAGGCAAGGAGGAGCAAGTCACATCTTACACAGATGGTGGCAGGGAAAGAGAGAGCTTATGAGGGCAACTCCATTTTCAGAACTATCAGATCACCTGAAATCCATTCACTACCACGAGAACAGCATGGGAAAGACCCACCCCATAATTCAATCATCTCCCACAGGGTCCCTCCCACAACAGGTGGGAATTATGGGAGCTACAAGGTGAGATTTGGGTGGGGACATAGAGCCAAACCATATCACCCTAGAACAAATGGATTTAACAGATATTTATAGAACATTCTACTCAACAACTGCAGAACGTGCATTATTTTCATCAGCACATACCTGGCACATCCTCCAAGATAGACGTTATGATAGGCCACAAAACGAGTCTCAATAAGTTTAAGAAAATCAAAATTACATGAAGTACCCTCTTAGATCACTGTGGAATAAAACTGGAAATTAACTCCAGAATAAATCCTCAAAGCTATACAAATACATGGAAATTAAATAATCTGCTCCCAAATGATCTTTGGGTCAACAATGAAATCAAGATGGAAATTTTAAAAATCTTTGAACTGAACCACAATAGCGACACAGCTTATCAAAAACTCTGGGAAGGCCAGGCACGGTGGCTCACGCCTGTAATCCCGGCACTTTAGGAGGCCGAGGTGGGTGGATCACCTGAGGTCAGGAGTTCGAGACCAGCCTGGCCAACATGGTGAAACCCTGTCTCTGCTAAAAATACAAAAATTACCGAGGTGTGGTGGTGTGTGCCTATAATCCCAGCTACTCGGGAGGCTGAGGCAGGAGAATCGCTTGAACCCAGGAGGTAGTGGTTGCAGTGAGCCAAGATTGTGCCACTGCACTACAGCCTGGGCAACAAGAGCAAAATTCTGTCAAAAAAACAAAAAACAAAAAACACCTCTGGGAGACAGCAAAAGTGGTGCTAGGAGGAAAGTTCATAGTATTAAATACCTACATCAAAATGTCTGAAAGAGCACAAATAGACAATCTAAGGTCACCCTTCAAGGAACCAGAGAAACAAGAATAAACCAAACCCATCAGAATATAAGAAATAACAAAGATCAAAGCAGAAATAAATGAAATTGAAACAAAAAATACAAAAGATAAATGAAATGAAAAGCTAGTTCCTGGAACAAATAAACAAAATTGATAGACCATTAGCAAGATTAACCAAGAAAAGAAGAGAGAAGATCCAAATAAGCTCAATTAGAAATGAAACAGGAGATATTACAACTGATACCACAGAAATACAAAAATATCATTGAAGGCTACTATGAACACCTTTATGCAGACAAACTAGAAAGTCTACAGGAGATGGATAAATTCTTGGAAATATACAACCCTCCTAGATTAAATCAGGAAGGAATAGAAACTCTGAATAGACCAATAACAAGTAGCAAGATTAAAATAATAATTTAAAAACTGCCAAAAAGAAAAAGTCCAGGACCAGATGTATTCACAGCTTAATTCTATCAGATAGTCAAAGAAGAATTGGTATCAATCTTACTGAAACTATTCCAAAAGATAGAGAAAGAGAGAATTTTCCCTAAATCATTCTATGAAGCCAGTATCACCCTAATGCTAAAACTGGGAACAGGCATAAGAAAAAAGAAAACCACATACCAATATCCCTGATGAACATAGGTGCAAAAATTCTCAGCAAAACACTAGCTAACTGAATCCAATAGCATGTCAAAAAGATAATGCGCCATGATCAAGTGGGTTTCATACCAGGGATGTAGGGACGGTTTAACACATGCAAGTCAATAAATGTGATACATCACATAAACAGAATTAAAAACAAAAATCATATCATCAACCCAATAGACACAGAGAAAAACATTTGACAAAATTCACCATCACTTTATGATTAAAACTCTGAGCAAAATCAGCATAGAAGGGATATACATCAAGTTAATAAAAGCCATCTATGACAAACCTACAGCCAATTTTATACTGAACAGGGAAAAGTTGAAAGCATTCCCCCTGAGAACTGCTCTTTCAAGAAACAAGAATTCTCACCTTCACCACTTAACGTAGCATTGGAAGTCCTAGCCAGAATAATCAGACAAGAGAAAGAAATAAAGGGCACCCAAATAAGTAAAGAGGAAGTCAAACCATCACTGTTCACTGGTGATATGATCATATACCTCAAAAACCCTAAAGACTCATCCAAAAAGCTCCTAGATCCGAAAAACGAATTCAATAAACTTTCAGGATACAAAATCAATGTATACAAATAAGTAGCACTGCTACACACCAATAACCAAGCTAAGAATCAAATCAAGAACTCAATCCCTTTTACAATAGCTGCCCGAAAATAAATTAAAAAAATACTTGGAATATACTTAACCAAGAAGGTGAAAAATCTCTACAAGGAAAACCACAAAACACTGCTGAAAGAAATCATAGATGACACAAACAAATGAAAACACATCCCATGCTCATGGATGGGTAGAATCAATATTGTGAAAAGGACTATACTGCCAAAAGCAATCTACAAATTCGGTGCAATTCCTATCAAAATACCGCCATCATTCTTCACAGAACTAGAAAAAAACATTCTAAAATTCATATGGAACCAAAAAAGAGCCTACATAGCCAAAGCAAGACTAACCAAAAAGAACAAATCTGGAGGCATCACATTACCTGATTTCAAAATATAAGGCCATAGTCACCAAGACAGCATGGTACTGGTATAAAAGTAGGCACATAGATCAATGAAACAGAATAGAAAACCCAGAAATAAACCCAAATACTTACAGTCAACTGATCTTTGACAAAGCAAACAAAAACATGAAGTGGGGAAAGGACACCCTATTCAACAAATGGAGCTGGGATAATTGACAAGCCACATGTAGGATAATAAACCTGGATCCTCATCTCTCACTCTATACAAAAATCAACTCAAGATAGATCAAGGACATAAATCTAAAAATTTTAGAAGATAACATCGGGAAAACCCTTCTAGACATTGACTTAGGCAAGGATTTCATGACCAAGAACCCAAAAGTAAACGTAATAAGAACAAAGATAAATAGCTGGGACCTTAATTAAATGAAAGAGCTTTTGCATGGCAAAAAGAAGTCAGCAGAGTAAACAGATAACCCACAGAGTGGGAGAAAATCTTCACAATCTATACATATGACAAAGGACTAATATCCAGAATCTACAACGAACTCAAACAAATTAGTAAGTAAAAAACAAACAATCCCATAAAAAATGGGTTAAGGGCATGAATAGACAATTCTCAAAAGAAGACATACAAATGGCCAACAAAATATATGAAAAATTGCTCAGCATCCCTAATAATCAGAAAAATGCAAATCAAAACCACAATGCAATACCATCTCACTCCTGCAAGAATGGCCATAATCAAAAAATCAAAAAATAATAGATGTTGGCAAGGATGTGGTGAACAGAGAACACTTGTCCACTGCTGGTGGGAATTAAACTGGTAAAACCACTATGGAAAACAGTGCGGAGATTCATTAAAGAGTCCTAAAAGTAGAGCTACCATTTGATCCAGCAACACCACTACTGGGTATCTACCCAGAGGAAAAGAACTCATTATACGAAAAAGATACTTGCGCGCACGTTTATAGCAACACAATTCGCAATTGCAAAAATGTGGAAGCAACCCAATGAGCAGATAAAGAAACTGTGATCTATCTATCTATCTATCTATCTATCTATCTATCTATCTATCTATAGATCTAGATACAGATCTATCTATAGGTCTATCAATCTATCTATAGATATAGATATAGATATACAGATATGATAGAATACAGATATGATGGAATACTACTCAGCCATAAAAAGGAATGAATTAATGGCATTTGCAGTGACCTGTTTGAGATTGGAGACTATTATTCTAAGATTCTAAGTGCAGTAACTAGGCATCGTATGTTCTCACTGATAAGTGGCAGCTAAGCTATGAGGATGCAAAGGCATAAGAATGACACAAGGGACTTTGGGGACTCAGCAGGAAAGGGTGGGAAGGGGGTGAGGGATAAAAGATTACAAATAGGTTGCAGTGTATACTGCTCGGGTGATGGGTGCACCAAAAATCTTCACTAAAGAACTCACTCATGTAACCAAACACCACCTGTTCCCCAATAACCTATAGAAAAAATTGTTTTTTAAAAAAGGAATAGAATAAAATAGAAAACCCAGAAATAAATCCACATATTTGTAGCTGACTTATATTCAGTGAAGCTATGAAGAACATTCACTGGGGATATGACATCCTTTTCTATAAATGGTGCTGGGAACACTGGATAACCATATGCAGAAGAATGAAACTGGACCCCTACTTCTCCCATATACAAAAATCAATCAAGATAGATTAAAGACTTAAACACAATACCTGAAACTATAAATCTGCTAGAAGAAAACAGAAAAAATTCTTCAGGACATTGGTGTAGGCAAAGATTTTATGACTAAGATCTCAAAAGCACCAGTAACAAAACCAAAAATGGACAAATGGAACTATATTAAACTAAAAAGCTTCTGCCCAGCAAAAGAAACAATCTACAGAGTGAAGAGAAAACCTCTTGAATGGGAGAAAATATATACAAGCTACTCATCCAACAGGGGATGAATATCCAGAATTTACAAGGAACTCAAACGTGTTCAAAGTAAAAAAATAAATAATCCTGGTCAGGTGTGGTAGCTAATGACTGTAATGTCAGCACTTTGGGAGGCTACAGCAGGAGGATTGCTTGAGTCCAGGAATTCAAGATCAGCCTAGGAAGGATAGCTAGACCTCAGTCTCTTACTAAAATTAAAGAAAAAAAAAAAAGCCTGATATGGTGACATGAGCCTGTTATCCCAGCTGAAGGACTGAGGCAAAAGGATAGCTTGAGCCCAGGAATTTGATGCTGCAGTGAACTATGACACCACTACACTCTAGCGTGGGCAAGATCTAGTCTCAAAAATAAATAAATAAATAAATAATCCCACTTTTAAAATGAGCAAAGGACATGAACAGACATTTCCCAAAAGAAGACACACATTTGTTCTCTTCATTGAGAAAAGAAAAAAGAGAGAGTAAGAGAAGGAAAAGAAGACATATAATGACAAACAAGTACATGAAAGAATGCTCACCATCCCTAATTACCAGGGAAATGCAAATTAAAACCAAAATGAGGCCAGGTCACAGTAGCTCATGACTGTAATGCCAACACTTTCAGAGGCCAATGTGGGAGGATTGCTTGAGCTAGGAGTTTGAGAACAGCCTAAGCAATGTAGTGAGTGCGATCTCATCAAAAACAAAACAAAAAACCACAATGAGATATCATTTTACCCCAGTTAGGATGGCTATTATGAAAAAGACCAAAACAAACAAACAAACAAACAAAACCCACAGGTGTTGGCAAGGATGTGGAGAAAAGGGAACTCTTATTCACCATTGCTTGGAATGTAAATTAGTACAGCCACTATGGAAAATAGTATGGAGATTTCTCAAAAAACTAAAAATAGAACTACTACACAAGCAATCTCACTAATTAGTATTTATCCAAATGGAAAATAAATTAATGTATCAAAGGGATATATGCACTCTTTATTGCAGCACTATTCACAATAGCCAAGATATGGAATCAACCTAAGTGTCCATGAAAGGATGAATGGATAAAGAAAATGTAGTATATATAGACAGTGAAACTATTCAGCCATTTAAAAAGACGAAATCATGTCATTTGCAGTAATATGGATGGAAGTGGACATCATAATGTTAAGTGAAATAAGCCAAGCACAGAAAAACAAATATCACATGTTCTCATTCGTATGTGGGAGTTTAAAAAGTTGATCACATCAGGGTAGAGAGTAGAATGACAGATACCAGAGACTAGGAAGTGGACAGAGATAAAGAGATGTTGGTTAATGGTTATGAACCTACACTAATATAAAGAATAAATTCTAATGTTTGATAGCAGAGTAGGGTGACTATAGTCAACAACAATGTATAGTATTTTTCAAAAAAATTAGAAGACAGGACTTGAAATGTACCGCATGTATAAAAATGATAAATGGTGGGTGATAGATGTCCTAAATACCCTGACTTCATCATTACATTGCATGCATGTGACAAAATACCACATGCACCCCACGAATATGTTCAAATATAATGTATCAAAAAAATTTTTAAATTAGAAACAAAAATCAACCCCCCCAACCCAAACACGTAGTTTAGTTTTTATTTTACAGAGACAAAGCATAATGAAATTTTCACTTATACATTCCAAATCTTCAGAACTTACATTATTAAGTAAATGAATACATCAAAATATTAAGATACATATTTTTCATTTCTGAATTACTGCCAGTTGGAAAACAGGCAAAAAAATAAGAATAAATAGAGTGACAAGAAAAAGAAGATAGGAAAGAGCCAAATCCAGAGAAAAAGGAAAGAAAATAGGAAGCAAGTATAGGAATGAAATTGTCCTTATACAGAGGCTGACTTACCTTTAAGCTAAAGAGACTTAATATTCAGGACTCCTTCTTGCAGAAGCCTTTTAACATCATATATTTTTGTACAATCTGCAAGAAGTAAGATAATTTAACAGCAAATTGTTAAGACTGTTGTCTTTCTTCATTCTGACTTCTCATCCATCATACATTTTTGCACCTTGTTAGGTGGCAATAGAGTGACCATAGACATTTCAGAAATTCAAATAAGGGAAAGTTAACTTGGGGATACACAAGGTAGAAAAGGTATTTATGGTTTTACATCCACTCCGTTTATAATTCCGCATAGTTAAATTATTACACAGGCTTAATCAGGGACATAGATAGATTCAAACTAAGGATGACTGATTCTAATACTAATGATCTTAGAACTCTCAATATTGTGTTTTATGTGCTTACTAATCACCCATAGGTCATGATTCTTCAGCATAAAGCCATAGTAATATATTGTCACTTGCCAACATTTGATATTGTTTACCTCCTTTCTACCCAGAGAGAGGCAGAGAAGTAGTAAATAAAAGGCATCAACTCATTACTCTAGTCATTTACTCTCTGTCACGCTATTGTACACTACACTCTAGCCATACTGGATGCCTTACCTTTACCAGACCATGTACTTGATGTACTTGACCATTCTCTTTCCCCAGCCTCAAATGAATCTGCCCAAGCACATCTATACAGATTATTATTAATTTCTTGCTGATATTACTTGAAATACTGACATTGATGAAGATAATCCCTCATTTCTAATTTACTATGACAACAATGACATCAATGATAAACTGGTTAATGAGTGTCATTAATTCTAAGAGTATCTGAGATTAATGATTACCATAGAGTAACTGAAGAGGAATAAAATTATTTTTCTTCTAGTCCCAGACATAACATATGTCTGATCAGTTGTATTCTCCCACCAATGACTATGGTTTGCTGGTCAAAGTGGTAGATTATGATAGTCATAACACATCATTTGGTTAGCTCCCAGATCCATACTATATTAATGCAATATATATGCTTGGCTAATGGAAGATGTCCAATATCAACTTCCACTTCTGAAATAAGAGATTATGAAGGAAGAGACTAGTAGAAATACCTGAGGTTCCAATTCTAGACCCAGTTGTAAATAAAAAACAATACTGTGGATTGCCTTCCCCTTTTTGGCTATGATGGAATAGCTTGTGCAATACACAATAACAATGAGTAAAGCCAGATAAAACACAAAAATAGGCTGAGCACAGTGGCTCATACCTGTAATCCCAGCACTTTAGGAGGCTAAGGCAGGAGGATCACTTGAGCCTAGGAGTCTTAAGACCAGCTTGGGCAACATAGCAAGACCCAGTCTCTACAAAAATAAAAAATCAACTGGGCAAGGTGGTGCATGCCTATAGTCCTAGCTACTTGGGAGGCTGAGGCAGGAGGATTGCTTGAGCACTGGAGCTCAGGAAGCTGAGTCTGCAGTGAGCTATGATCACACCACTGCACTCCTGCCTGGGTGACAAAGCAAGACTCCCTCTCAAAGGAAAAAAAAAACTACAAAAAATATATGTTTGAGGGAATCATAAAACTCTTAAGGTGATCACAGCTTGAGAAGACAAGATCATGAAAAGAAGATAACAAGAGAAGAGCCAGCATTCTCCAGTTGCTTTACTCCTAAAGAAATTATCTTATTTTTAGGGCAGAGCAACAGACTGATAATTCTAGCAGACAACTTATGGCCATGGAGAGACAAAGAATGGTGTTTGGGGCTGCCAAATTTAAGGGGTCAGGATGTCAGTGAAACAGTAGACAATGACAACCATAAAAAACTTAAACCCTGCTTCAAGTCAGATCCATTCCAGATTAAAATAAGGATCACTTTCTACTCTATATGCCTAACAGAGGATAGGGCAAATTCCTTCTGGAAGAAAAGCGCATCACTGAGAAAAATAATGAATAACTTAATTATTGGATTAGAGATAAACTTTATAGTAGCCGTTATGAATATGTTCAAGATAATAGAAATCATAATGAAAAATTTTGTTAAAGAAATAGAATGTATAGAAAATAATTAAATAGAAATTCTAGAACTAAAAAATGGCAATGATATAAAATTTTAAAAACTCCTATAGATGGGTCAATATTGGCAAAAATAACAAAGAAAGAACCTCCAAAAACTCTCCTCTCCATAAAAGCAACAGGAAAAGTGACAAAAATTGTAAAAAATCAACTTTTTCAGAACTCTGGAAATTAACCAAAGTCTTGCAGCAATCCAGGGAACATTTACTAAAGAAAAACAGTTTTGTGACATTTTAACTTGTACAATTCCCATTCTGTCCTCTCAGGTTCTGCAGTAGACTTGAAAACCAACAAGCTGTAATCGTGGTGAAAACCAGCAGCCTGGAGGGAGCAGCACAGAGCTGGGGCTTTTCCAAAACCTCGTGATCAGAGAATTATCATTATTTTACCTGTCTGGTGGTTTCCTGGAATACCCAATTTGCAAAGTAGGTCTCATTTGACTTGATTGTGAATTTGCCCAGTGCAGAAATCCTTTTCCATGAAAATATTTATTGGAAACAATTAAAGGCAACTGAGTTGCCCAGGGCAGTGGATAACAGCACAGCCTTGGGGCTCTGTACAAGGAGGAAATAAAGGGTAAAGCAGAGTTGTTGATTGTCTGGCTGAGTGTTGAAGGTATTCACCAACATGCACACAGAACCTGCTGTCCTCATCAAAACTTATTTTGAGGCTTGGTTCCCAATCTGGTGGTGTTGGGAGATGGTGCCTTTAAGAGGTGCTTAGGTCATTAAGTTGGATTGGTGTCTTTCTTGAAAGGCTGGGTTAGTTATCAAGTTCCCATGAGAGTGGGTTGTTATAAAGTAAGTTTGCCTCTCTTGTTTTGTCCTCTTCACATGTACCTGCTTCTCCTTTTGTTTCTCTGCCATGTTTCGACACAGCACAAGGACCTCCGCAGAAGCCACCAAATGCAGTTGTCTAATATTGAACTTTCCAACCTGCAGAACCATGAGTAAAATAAACCTTTTTTCTTTACAAATTACCTCGTCTCAGGTATTCTCTTATAGCAACACGAAACAAAGACAAAGCCCCCCAGGAAAGACTAGGAGATGTGTTTATTCCAGGCATTTTAGGAAACCTTTGTTCAAACATTAGGTGACCACAGAGCTAACTGAGAAAAAGTTTAATAGTTACACATAACAAAGATTCAGACTTTGTAAGATTTGTTCAGAAAAGTCACAAAACAAAACAACAACAAACAATGAAAGCAAACCCTAGAAGGGAAAGGGAGGGAAGAATCTGATTATCTGGATTGCCACATTGTATTACACAAAATATCTAGTTTTCAACAGAAATTACAAGACATGCAAAGAAATAATAAAGTATGGCCTGTACATGGGGGGAAATTAATATATTAAAAAATGTCTCTAAGGAAGCCCAGCAATTAGACTTACTAGACAAAGACATTAAATAAGCATTTAAAATACATTCAAAGAACTGAAGGAAATCATGTTTACTAAAGGAAAGCATATGAATGATGTCTCACCACCCAATAGAGAGTATAGCAACAGGAATTATATTTAAAAAAGAACCAAATAGAAATTCTGAAGTTGAAAAATACAATAACAGAAATGAAAATTTCACCAGACTGGCTTGACAGCAGATTTGAGCAGGCAGAAGAAATAATCAACAAAGTTAAATGTAGGTTAATTTCGATTATCCAGTTTGAGGAAGAAAAAGTAAAATGAGAAAAGAAAAATGAACAGATCCTCAGAGACCTGTAGAACACCACCAAGCAGACCAAAATATGTATAATTGTGGTCCTAAAATGAAAAAAAGAGTGCCAGAAAGAATGTTTGAAGAAATAATGACTGAAAACTTTGCAAATTGGATGAAAAATGTTAATCTACATATCTGAGAATCTTAATGAACTGTATGTAGAATAAACTCAAAGAGATCCACACCTACACATGTTGTAATCAATCTGTTGAAAGTTGAAGACAAAGATATCATCTTGAAACCAGTAAGAGAGAAGTGACTCATCACATTCAACCAAGAAGATTGACAGATGATCTTTCATTAGAAACCATGGAGGGTCAGGTATGGTGACTCATGCCTTTAATCCTAGCACTTTGGGAGGCTGAGGTGGGAGGATTGCTTGAGTATAAGAGTTCAACACCCCATCCCTACTTAAAAAAAAAAGGTAAAAACACAAAAAAGACAGACAGAGAAAGAAAGAAAGAGGTGGAGAGAGAGAGAGAGAGAAAGAAGGAACCATGGAGGCTAGAATGCAATTGAAAAACATATTCAAAGTAAAAAAGAAAAAATTGAAAGAAAGAAAGAAAGAAAAAAAAAGAAAAGGAGAAGAGAAGAGAAAAGAGAAAAGAAAAGGAAAGAAACCAACCATGGAGGCTAGAATGCAATTGAAAGACATATTCAAAGTGCTGAGGGGAAAAGTTGTCAGCCAAAAACTCTAAATCTGGCAAAACTATCCCTCAAAAATGAAGGAGAAATTAAGACATTTTCAGGTAAAAAGAAACAGAGATTTCATCATTAGCAAGATAGCTGTACTAAAATACTTTCAGGCTCAAGTGAAGGACACTAGAATATAGTATAATATAGTCAAATCCATGTAAGGAAATAAAGACACCAGTAAAGGTAACTGAAATAGGTAAATATAAAAGACAATATAAATGTACTTTTTAATACCTTTTTCCATTTAATTTAAAACTTCAGCAAACAATATTTATAAATCTGTGTTGATAGGCACACATGTAAGAATGGTGTAATTTGTATGACAATAACAGCAGGGGGGTAGGGAGCAGAACTATACAGAAATAAAGTGTATACTATTGAAATTAAGTTGGTATTTGTGGGGAAAAGAAAGAGATCAGCCTGTTACTGTGTCTATATAGAAAGAAGTAGACATAAGAGACTCCATTTTGTTCTGTATTTGAGATGCTGTTAATCTGTGACCCTACCCCCCAACCTTGTCCTTGCAAGAGACATGTGCTGTGGTGACTCAAGGTTTAATGGATTTTGGGCGTGCAGGGTGTGTCTTTGTTCCTAGAAAAGCTAGGTTTTGTCCAAGGTTTATCCCCATGTGATAGGATGAAACAATGCTGTTAAAAGGTTTATCTCAAGGCACAGGATTTTCCTTTAAACTTATTCATGTCACAGAGATCCTTGTTCTTATGTCTTACTGCTGATTTCCTCCCTAAGAACGATCCTATTGTCCTGCCATTCCCTTATCTTTAAGATGGTAAAGATAATTATCTATAAATACTAAGGGAACTCAGAGACCGGTGCTGGCGTGGGTCCTCTGTAAGCTAAGCGCCGGTCCCCTGGGCCCCCGCTTTTCTCTATACTTTGTCTCTGCGTCTTATTTCTTTTCTCAAGTCTCTCGTTCCACCTAACGAGAAACACCCACAGGTGTGGAGGGGCAGGCCACCCCTTCAGGTATTAATACAAACTGAAAGGACACAAGAGACACAAAAATGCGTACCCGCTCCCCCGCTACACCCTATTGCTAAACCCTTTGTTCTGCTCTCTTATCTCTGCACGTACCAGAAATTTCATAAGTTCTGTAAGTACCTGTTTTTCTTTCTGAGGCCGGGTCACAAGACGTGTTTAGATAAGATACACTCATGCTGCCATAAACCGGTTGTGCAACCTGATGCAATATAATTAATTGCCTTTGTGTAAAACTGCTCTCCCGCCTCAAGGGTTGGGCCAAAATATCAGAAATGGCGGGAACCAATCATAGTTAGCCAAATCGTCTTATTCAAACACTAGCCAATCATACATCTGATTTGTATAATAATTCTATGCCCACTTTTCTTAGACTATATAACACTGTTCGGAGCTTAGGGGAGGAGCTCTCCTTCCCTTCTCATTTCACGAGTGAGTGAGAGTTCCAGGTTCGAACCTGTAATAAAGATCCTTGCTGCTTAGCTTTGACTCTGGACTCTGGTGGTCTTCTTCGGGGAATAAACCGTCTGGGCATAACAAATGGGGGCTCGTCCGGGATTTCCCCCAAGCCCACCAGACCCCCAAGTCAATGGATCTTAATCTGTAGGTAAGCCGGCTTTGTCACTGTCTCTGTCTTTGTCTCTGTGTGTTTCCCTGAAATTTCGCGAAATCCGTAATCTGTAATCTGTATTGGTCTGTTCTGTAAGTGGCACGGTCTTGGAGGATGCGCTAAAAGACAGCCACTTGGGACTGGTGGGAGACGTCCCCCAGTGCCCATCTGGGGGCCTCCATCCTTGGTTGCCCTGTCTGACTCAGGTCGGAAGTCCGACGCGCACTCGCGAAGGCTCATCGTCTATCACTGTCTGTCTGTTATTGTTAAGTGTTAAGTGTTAAGTCCAAAACGAAACATAAAACCTTTTCTTCCCCTTCCAGGACCGGACCTGTCGGATACTCCCCTCTGCTTCACACTCATTTTCGTCCCTCCTTCTCTTTGTAGGAGCAGTCCAAAGATGGGCAACAACCAGAGCACGCCGCTCTCACTCCTTGTTACCAATTTCAAAGATGTGAAGGCTCAGGGGCGTAACTTAAGCGTAGAATTAAAGAAAGGAAAGCTAGTTACTTTCTGCCTTTCGGAGTGGCCTTCTTTCGGCGTAGGGTGGCCCTCCGAAGGAACTTTCTGTCTCTCTATTATTACTAAGGTAAAAACTAAGGTTTTCCTGCCAGGGCAGTCAGGACATCCTGATCAAATTCCTTATATTCTAGTGTGGCAGGATCTTGTGGAAAACCCGCCGCCCTGGGTAACTCCATTCATCCCTGAGCCCTGCAAGGTCCTAGTAACGTGACCTACAAGACAAAGGACTCCCTCTGCTCCCTCGGCCCCTGTGCTGCCAGACAGTCAGGACCCCCTAACGTTAGAACCCACACTTCCCCCACCATATCCGCACCTTATCCCGCAGGACCCAGTCCCCCAGGGTGGTGCTTCCATAGAGGGAAACCGAGAAGCGGAAGCAGCCGAGAGCGAAAGTAACCCAGGGGGCCTGGCCGGCTGAATTCGAGGCCGCGTACAGCAGGACCAAGCTTCCTGACTCCCTGACTCCACTGTAGCCCTGCCTCTCAGAGAAATAGGATCGCATGATGATACCGGGCTCTCCCGTCTCATGTATTGGCCTTTTTCCACTAGTGATTTATACAATTGGAAGTCCCAAAATGCTCGGTTCTCAGATAATCCCAAAGATCTAACCTCGTTGTTAGACAGTGTCATGTTCACTCACCAGCTGACCTGGGATGACTGTCAACAGCTCCTCCGAATCCTGTTCACAACGGAGGAGCGGGAAAGAATCCAAGTTGAGGCCAGAAAGCTGGTTCCAGGAGATGACGGCCAGCCAACTGCAAATCCTGACCTCATTAACGCGGCTTTTCCTTTGACCTGGCCCAGATGGGACTACAACACGGCAGAAGGTAGGGGACGACTGCTCGTTTATCACCAGACTCTAATGGCAGGTCTCCGGGCTGCAGCTCGCAAGCCCACCAATTTGGCTAAAGTATATTCTGTGTTACAAGGTAAGACAGAAAGCCCCGCTGTGTATTTAGAGAGATTAATGGAAGCCTTCAGGCAGTTTACCCCTATGGACCCGGAAGCACCGGAAAATCAGGCAGCAGTAGTAATGTCCTTTGTAAACCAGGCAGCACCAGATATTAAAAGAAAACTCCAGAAATTAGAAGGTTTAGAGGGAAAGCAGATTCAGGACCTCCTTCAGATGGCCCAGCGAGTTTATAATAATAAGGATACTCCAGAAGAAAAACAGTTCAAGGCAACGAAAGAAATGACCAAAGTCTTAGTAGCAGCTTTCCCCCAGGCAGGGAATGGCCAAAGCAGAAAGCAGAAAAAACAAGGCTCCAGGCAAGGATTAGAAAAGGATCAATGTGCTTATTGCAAGGAACGTGGTCACTGGATTAAAGACTGCCCAAAGAAACAAAGACCAGCTAACTCTACCTCCGTACTTGTTACCCAGGACTATGACTAGGGAGGACGGGGTTCGGACCCCCTCCCCAAACCCAGGGTAACTTTGCAAGTGGAGGGGTCCCCAGTTCGCTTCTTGGTCGATACTGGGGTGGAACGCTCAGTCCTAACCAAACCAATTGGAAAAATGTCTAAGAAAACATCCTGGGTGCACAGGGCCACAGGCATCAAAAAATACCCCTGGACAACCCAGAGGACTGTAGACTTAGGAACGGGAAAAGTCTCCCATTCCTTCCTAGTCATCCCAGAGAGCCCCTGCCCTCTACTAGGGAGGGACTTGCTGACAAAAATGGGGGCCCAAATCCACTTTGAGCCAGAAGGGCCCAAGATAACTGACTCCCAAAATAGGCCAATATCTATCCTGACTGTCACCTTAGAAGATGAGTACAGACTCCATCAAGAGCAAAAGCCCCCCGATCAGGAAATTGACTCTTGGCTCCAGCGTTTCCCTGAAGCGTGGGCAGAAACTGGGGGCTTAGGGCTAGCTAAACATCGACCAGCCATATTTGTGGAAGTTAAGCCAGGGACACACCCGGTTCGGGTTCGGCAATATCCTATGCCCCTGGAGGCAAGAGAAGGAATTACGCCCCATATCCGCCAACTCCTAGACCAGGGAGTCCTACGGGCTTGCCACTCATCCTGGAATACTCCACTGTTACCTGTTCATAAACCCAACAGTATGGACTACAGGCCAGTACAGGATTTAAGAGAAGTTAATAAAAGGGTCATGGACATACATCCCACTGTGCCCAATCCATACACCCTTCTGAGTGCCTTACATCCCGAAAAACAGTGGTATACTGTTCTTGATCTAAAAGATGCTTTCTTCAGCCTTCCTCTGGCTCCCAAAAGTCAAGAACTCTTTGCATTCCAATCGACGGATCCTGAGAGGAGCATCAACAGTCAGCTAACATGGACCAGGCTGCCACAAGGGTTCAAGAACTCGCCAACCCTGTTCGATGAGGCCCTTCATGAAGATCTGGGTGAGTACCGGTGGCAACACCCTGAAATAACTCTTTTGCAATATGTTGATGATCTCTTAGTAGCAGCCAGTTCCCCGGAAACTTGTGTTCAAGGGACTGCGGACCTCTTGAAGACTCTGGGGGAGCTAGGCTACCGAGCCTCAGCAACAAAGGCTCAGATCTGCAAGTCGGAGGTAACTTATCTGGGGTACCTATTTAAAGGGGGGCAACGCTGGCTAACTAAAGCCCGAAAGGAAACAGTCCTACGCATCCCTAGACCCCAGTCGACACAGCAAGTGAGAGAATTCCTGGGGTCAGCAGGGTTCTGTAGGTTATGGATACCCGGATTTGCTGAGTTAGCCAAGCCCCTATACCAGGCAACAAAGGAACGGCAGCCCTTCAATTGGACGGAAGAGGCTGAGCTGGCCTTTCAACAAATCAAAACTGCCTTGTTATCAGCCCCCGCGCTAGGGCTCCCTGATGTCTCCAAGCCCTTCCACTTATACGTGGATGAAAGTAAGGGTGTTGCAAAAGCCGTGTTAACACAGTACCTAGGCCCCTGGCAGAGGCCAGTCGCCTATTTGTCAAAAAAATTAGATTCAGTGGCTGCTGGCTGGCCACCCTGCCTCCGGATAATCGCGGCGACCACCCTAATGGTCCGAGATGCTGATAAACTTATCATGGGGCAAGAGTTGCACGTTATAACCCCGCATGCCATTGAAGGCGTCCTCCAGCAGCTGCCGGACCGATGGATGAGTAACGCCCGGCTCACCCATTATCAAGGACTGCTGTTAAACCCCCTCAGAGTAACTTTTCTGCCCCCAACCTCTTTAAACCCTGCTTCACTGCTACCAAATCCAGACTTGGACGCCCCGTCCCATGAGTGCACTGAGATACTGGCTCAGGTGCATGGGGTGCGGGAGGACCTGCAAGATCGTCCGCTCCCTGACACAGAACTCATCTGGTTCACTGATGGCAGCAGCTACGTCCACCAAGCCAGCGGTATGCAGGAGCGGCTGTAACGTCAGAAACTGAGGTAATCTGGGCGGAACCTTTGCCTCCAGGGACATCGGCCCAAAGAGCCGAACTGATAGCACTCACACAGGCCCTCACCCTAGGGGCAAAGAAAAAACTAACAGTATACACGGATAGCCGCTATGCTTTCGCTACTGCACACATACATGGGGCCATCTACAGAGAGAGAGGACTATTAACAGCTGAAGGCAAAGAAATAAAAAACAAGCAAGAGATTCTAGCTCTATTAACTGCTCTGTGGAAACCAAAGAAATTGGCTATCGTACATTGCCCTGGGCATCAGAAACCAACTACGCCAATTGCTCGAGGCAACTTCTTAGCCGACCAAACCGCAAGGAGCATAGCAAAAGCTCCCAGTCAGCTCCTCGCGCTCCAGCTTCCTGATCCTGGCCCGCGAAATTTGCCATGTTTTCCCGACTATACCAAACAGGATTGCAAATGGATGGACACACTTCCCCTAAAACAGGTTCAAAATGGGTGGTGGACTGATGTAAATGACCAAACCATCCTACCAGAAAAATTAGGACGGCAGGTGTTGGAACATATCCACCGGACAACCCACCTGGGTGCCCGGCGAATGATAGACTTAATCAGGCACGCTAAGTTCAGAGTCAGGCACATAGCTGAACTGGCCAGCAATGTC
Source organism: Macaca thibetana thibetana (assembly GCF_024542745.1). NCBI lineage: Eukaryota > Metazoa > Chordata > Mammalia > Primates > Cercopithecidae > Macaca > Macaca thibetana. The sequence continues at coordinate 33,837,864 of NC_065581.1, read as the reverse complement.
GCAACAAATTGCAAAGCCTGCCGACTGAACAGCGCTTGCCCCCAAACCCAGACTGCCGCAGGAATTAGGTGTAGAGGAACTAGGCCGGGCGTCTATTGGGAAATAGACTTTACTGAGATAAAGCCTGGAAAATATGGGTATCAGTACTTACTTGTTTTTGTAGATACTTTTTCAGGATGGACAGAAGCGTTCCCAACTAAGAGAGAAACTGCTCAGGTTGTAGCAAAGAAAATTTTGGAAGAAATCCTCCCCAGGTATGGCTTTCCCGTCCAGATAGGGTCAGACAATGGACCAGCCTTCGTTGCTAAGGTAAGTCAGGATTTGGCTTCCATTCTTGGGGCAAATTGGAAATTACATTGTGCTTAAAGGCCCCAAAGCTCAGGACAGGTAGAAAGGATGAATCGGACTCTAAAGGAGACCTTAACTAAATTGACCATGGAGACTGGCGCTAATTGGGTAGTACTTCTCCCCTATGTTCTGTTCCGGGCCCGAAATACCCCTTATAGACTGGGCCTCACACCATATGAAATCATGTATGGCAGACCCCCACCCCTGGTCCCCAGTCTGAAAGATGACTTACTCAAACCTGAAACTGAAAATGTCTCTGAGCTCTTGTTCTCCTTACAAGCCTTACAGAAAATTCACCAGGAAATTTGGCCCAGACTATGAGAACTGTACGAAGCAGGACCTCCGCCGACGCCCCATCCATTTCAGCCGGAAGACTGGGTCCTAGTCAAGCGCCACCGGCAAGAAACTCTTCAACCCAGGTGGAAAGGACCACTGCAAGTACTCCTAACTACTCCCACCGCTCTCAAGGTAGAAGGCATCGCTTCGTGGATCCACTACACACACGTCAAACCAGTGGACCCAACATCCAACCTTCTCGGGCCGTCTGGAGCACTGGTTACATGGACTGTAGACAAAGCTAAGAACAATCCCTTAAAGCTAACCCTGCGCCGTCATCCCCATAGCCGTAACCATGTCTAGCTTACCTATGCTTTTATGCCTTATGCATCTGACTCTCCTCACTACTGCGCCGTCTAATCCCTATGTCTGGAGGTTCTGGCTCTATGAGAACAAAATTCACCCCGGGGAAACCCCCCAGGCGGGTAAACTGCTAGCTAGTGCAGACTGCCCCCCCTCCGGGTGCAATACTCCAATTTACCTCAATTTCACTAAGTTCCAGATTGCCCAACCGGGGATACCCATGATCTGTTTTGAATATGATCAGACTGAATATAATTGTAAAAATTATTGGTGGCACCAGAGTGCAGGCTGCCCATACCACTATTGTAAAATGCACTCAGCCAGGGTATGGGACGAATACCCGAGAAAGTCTAACCTCCTCAAGACTCGCTACCCGACAGGGACTCCCAACATATACACTTGGATAATAACAGATCCAGAGCACTCCCGGTGGACATCGCCCCAACATGGGGCAGTCTACTACGATTCCAGAAGTAAATGGCCTAGTAGCCACCTGTATCTGTGGCAGAGTCTAGTCCAGATTCAACCCTTAATCCATACACAAATCCACAGACAAGAAACCAAGCTAACATAAGACTTGCAGCCCTTCTCCTGGCTAACCCTATTACAGGAAGGGGTAGCATTCGCCAACCTCACCGGTTTAGGCAACCTGTCCTCTTGCTTTATGTGTGCAACCCTAGGGAGACCACCATTAACCGCTGTTCCCCTATCCTCCCCTCCCACAAACTATACGAACTCATCAACAGTCACAATACCCGATGTGACCCTGTACCGTGACCCATACCAAGAGAAATATCCCTACTGTTATTCGGCAGTTAGCAACAGCCTCTGCAACCAATCGGCTACATACCCAAATAGCCCCATATATGCTCCCCCTGGTGTGTTCTTCTGGTGTAATATGACTCTGTCAAAAACTCTGTCCAAAAGCATTTCTGACGGACAGTTGTGTATCCCTGTTACACTAGTTCCCCAACTGACCCTGCTAACCCCGGCAGAATTCATAGGCTGGGCAGGGACTGCCCCAACTGAAACTGCACGACATAGATGAGCAGTTTTTCTACCACTAATTGCCGGAATATCCTTAACCACCTCTGTCGTCACAGCGGAGTTAGCAGGAGGGGCCCTACAACACTCCATGATAGAAAACGACAAGCTGTTACAACAATTCTCTGTTGCTGTGGAAGACTCCGCCTATTCCCTAGCCTCCTTTCAGCGGCAGCTCACTTCCCTAGCACAGGTCACTCTTCAAAACCGCAGAGCCTTAGACTTACTCACGGCTGAGAAAGGAGGTACCTGTATGTTCCTCAAAGAAGAATGCTGTTTCTATATAAATGAGTCAGGGTTAGTTGAGGAAAGAGTCCAACGCCTACATAAACTAAGCTTAGAAATGAAAAAGCAACAATTCACTACAGCAGCTAACAATTGGTGGAACTCTTCAATGTTTTCCCTTCTGGCACCCCTTTTAGGCCCCCTAATGTCTTTACTGCTTCTATTCACTATAGGCCCCTGTGTAGTAAATAAAATTTTACAATTTGTCAGAGAAAGATTTGATACCATCCAACTAATGGTCCTCCGTAGCCATCACCAGCCTCTCCTGCACACAGAAGGTGAGACTACATTGTAAGACTCTGGAAATCCAAGATTGGACGTCCAGTTACTTATGAGAGGGGGAAATGAAAAGACACAAAGACACAAAAATGTGTACCCGCTCCCCCGCTACACCCTATTGCTAAACCCTTTGTTCTGCTCTCTTATCTCTGCACGTACCAGAAATTTCATAAGTTCTGTAAGTACCTGTTTTTCTTTCTGAGGTCGGGTCACAAGCCGTGTTTAGATAAGATACACTCATGCTGCCATAAACCGGTTGTGCAACCTGACGCAATATAATTAATTGCCTTTGTGTAAAACTGCTCTCCCGCCTCAAGGGTTGGGCCGAAATATCAGAAATGGCGGGAACCAATCATAGCCAAATCGCCTTATTCAAACACTAGCCAATCATACATCTGATTTGTATAATAATTCTATGCCCACTTTTCTTAGACTATATAACACTGCTCAGAGCTTAGGGGAGGAGCTCTCCTGCCCATCTCGTTTCATGAGTGAGTGAGAGTTCCAGGTTCGAACCTGTAATAAAGATCCTTGCTGCTTAGCTTTGACTCTGGACTCTGGTGGTCTTCTTCGGGGAATAAACGGTCTGGGCATAACAAAACTGGATTATTAATATGCTGATTTTAATCTGCAGGGTAATCACTAAGACAAAAAAGTAGAGGAACTAAAAAAAGTAGAGTAAAAGAAATGATAAGTGAATTAAAATGATACAGTAGAAAATGTCTGTTTAACATGACAGAAAGCAGTAATAGAGGAATAGATGAACCAAAAAAGATATAAGAAAAATAGGCCAGGCGCGGTGGCTCAGGCCTGTAATCCCAGTACTTTGGGAGGCCAAGGCAGTCTGATCACGAGGTCAGGAGATCGAGACCATCCTGGCTAACATGGTGAAATCCCGTCTCTACTAAAAGTACAAAAAAACTAGCCGGGCGAGGTGGCGGGCGCTTGTAGTCCCAGGTACCCGGGAGGCTGAGGCAGGAGAATGGTGTGAACCCAGGAGGCAGAGCTTGCAGTGAGCCGAGATCGCGCCACTGCACTCCAGCCTGGGCGACAGAGCAAGACTCTGTCTCAAAAAAAAAAAAAAAAAAATTAGAAAAGAGGCCGTGTGCGGTGGCTCACGACTGTAATCCCAGCACTTTGCGAGGCCAAGGCAGGTGAATCACTTGAAGTCAGGAGTTTGAGACCAGCCTGGCCAACATGAAGTAACCCCGTCTCTACTAGAAATACAAAAATTAGCCTGGATGGTGTCAGGCACCTATAATCCCAGCTACTCAGGAAGCCGAGGCAGGAGAATCGTTTGAACTTGGCAGTGGGAGATTGCAGTGAAAGGACATCAGGCCACTATATTCCAGCATGGGTGACAGAGCAAGACTCTGTCTCAAAAAAATAACTCCATCTCAAAAAGAAAGAAAGAAAATAAATTAGAAAAGAGTAAGACAAACCAGAACTAGTGAAAGGAATGTTAGAATGGGAATAAATGAACTAGGAAATAGAAAAAGATAGAGAAAATCAATAAAACTAAGTTTTTGCTTTTAAAGAATCAAAACTGAGGACACTTTAGCTAGACTGAGTAAGAAAAAAAAAAAAAGAAGAAAGGAATCGAATTACTCAAATCAGGAATAAAAGATGAGACCTTTCTATCACCTTACAGAAATGAAAAGCAATTATAAGGGAATACTGTGGACAATTGTATGCCAACAAAGTGTATAATCTAGATAAAATGGACACATTTTGTGCTGGGCAGGGTGGCACACATCTGTAGTTCCAGCTACCAGGGAAGCTGAGGCAGGAGGATTGCTTGAACCCAGGAGTATGGGGTTATAGTACACTTCAGCCTGGACAACATAGCAACCTGTCAAACAGAAAAAAAAAAAAAAGACAAATTTCTCAAAAAACATAACTACTAAAACAAAATTAAAAAGAATACAATATTTCAAAGTATTTTATCTTTTATAATGTTCTTTGACAAAAATAGAACAGAGTTAGAGATCAACAACAGAAAGATAACCAGAAAATTTTGAAGAGTTTAGAAATGAAGAAATACAAATTAAAATAATCCATAGATCAAAGAAGATAATCAGAGATTAAATCTAACTATTGTCAGATCCCTGACAATAAAAAGTGAAAATATCAGTTGGGTGTGGTGGCTCATGCCTGTAATCCCAGTACTTTGGGAGGCTGAGGCAAGATAATTCTTGAGCCTAGGAAGTTCAAAACCAGCCTGGACAACATGATGAGACCCCATCTCTACAAAAAATAAAATATAAGTTAGCTGGTGTGGTGCTGCATGCCTGTAGTCCTAGCTTCTTAGGAGGCTGAGGTGGGAGGATCACTTGAGCCCAGGAGTCCAAGGCTGCAGTGAGATATGACAGCACCACTGTACTCCAGCCAGGGCAACAGAGTGAGACCCTGTCTTGAAAGAAAAGAAAAGGAAAGGAAAGAAAAACAAAAGAAGGAAGGAAGAAGGAAAATTGAAAATATTGCAAATTATACTTACATTACAAAATATTATAACATAAGATGAAGCTGAAGTCAGGTCTAGACAAAAATTATATGCAGTCTTAACTACATATAATCAATTGGAAGGAAAAAAACACTGAAAATCACATACTTAGAAAAAGAATGCCAAATTTAACCCAAGAAAAGTAAAAGTAAGGGAATTATATACATAATAGAAGAAAATAATTTGATAGGAAATAATAATAAAAAATATCAGCAAGACTAAAGGTTTGTTTCTTTGAAAAGACTAATAATATTGATAAAATTTTAGCAAGACTGCAGAAGATTTTAAAACAAGACAGAAGGCATGAAATTCCAATGTCAGGAATGAAAAATGTACTGTCATTAAGGATCCTATAGACATTAAAACTACAATAGAAAATATTATAAATAACTTTATGCTGGCAAATTTGAAAAGTTAGATGAAATAGACATATTCTAGAAAACAACACTTACTAAACTGAACTCAAGAAATAATAGAAAAAATTTCATAATCCTGTATCTATTAAAGAAATTGAGTTGGTAATTACAAAACTTTCCAAGGAGAAATCTGTAGGCAAAGATGATCTTATTGGGTGAATTCTTCTAAATATTCAATGAAGGCATTTGCTAACCTTACACAAGTGATTCCAAAAGATGGGGGAATAAAAGAACGTTTCTCAACTCATGCAGCAATATGCCAAATCTGTGGGGAAAAGAAAGAGAGATCAGACTGTTACTGTGTCTATATAGAAAGAAGTAGACATAAGAGACCCCATCGTGTTCTGTATTTGAGATGCTGTTAATCTGTGACCCTACCCCCAACCTTGTCCTTGCAAGAGACATGTGCTGTGATGACTCAAAGTTTAACGGATTTTGGGCTGTGCTGGGTGTGTTTTGTTAAACAAGTGCCCGAAGGCAGTATGCTTGTGAAAAGTCATCACCATTATCTTAATCTCAAGTACCCAGGGACACGTACACTGCCAAAGGTCACAGGGACCTCTGCCTAGGAAAGCTAGGTATTGTCCAAGGTTTCTCCCCATGTGATAGTCTGAAATATGGCCTCGTGGGAAGGGAAAGACCTGATCGTCCCCCAGCCTGACACCCGTGAAGGGTCTGTGCTGAGGAGGACTAGTATAAGAGGAAAGAAGGCCTCTTGGCAGTTGAGATACAGAAAAGCATCTGTCTCCTGCCCATCCCTGGGCAATGGAACATCTCAGTGTAAAACCCGATTGTATGTTCTGTTTACTGAGAAAGGAGAAAACTGCCTTAGGGCTGAAAGTGGGACATGCTAGTGGCAATGCTGCTCTTTATGCACTAAAAATGTTTATGGAGATGTTTGCATACACATATCAAGGCACAGCACTTTTCCTTAAACTTATGTCACAGAGATCTTTATTCATATGTCTTACTGCTGACCTTCTCCCTATGATCCTATTATCCTGCCACTTCCCTTCTTCTAAGATGGTAAAGATAATGATCAATAAATACTGAGGGAACTCAGAGACCGGTGCCGGCGTGTGTCCTCTGTAAGCTGAGCGCCGGTCCCCTGGGCCCACTTTTTCTTTCTCTATACTTTGTCTCTGTGTCTCATTTCTTTTCTCAAGTCTCTCGTTCCACCTAACGAGAAACACCCACAGGTGTGGAGGGGCAGGCCACCCCTTCACAAATCCTCATAAGCATGAAGCAAAAACGAAAACAAAAAAGCAAAAGTCAGACTCATCTCGTTTTTAAACATAGATATAAAACTCCTAAATGATCTATTAGTCAATTAAATATAACACTATCTAAAATAATGACCAAGTTGAGTTTATTCTATGAACACAGGGTAAGTTTAATATATGAAAATCAAGCAATGAAAATAGTAACTTTATGGTTGAAAAAAATCTGTCAGTTACCACTAAAATCAAGTAGTCAAAATTAGCATCACTGATAATAGAACAAATGGACCTCATGTGTCTCCTGATTCAATGCGCGGAGATACAATATCAACTATGAAGAACTCCTGCCTTTGTCACATCCTCTATGAGCTATTTAGTTCCTTTCCAATAAATGCCTTTTCTGCTTAATTATTCAAGGTTGCTTTCTATTGTTTAAAATCAAGAACGTGCGTTAGTACAGTAGTAACAGCTATTGAGCACTAATGCTCACAGCAATGTTTTGACATAGATATTATTTATCCTTATTCTAAGATGAGGTAATAGGTAGTTATAGTTAAGAATATGACCCCAAATCACAATAATACACAATAATAGGCGAAGGGAAGATTAAATTTCAAGTTTACCTGTCTCCAAATTTCATTCTGTTAAACTCTCTAACCCGCTTGGCATTTTTTACTAAGTGATTTTAGCCGGGAACCTGGTTTACCCAAATACGCAGAATCAGCAATCTGTCTCCCTCTTCCCTGGGATTTAAGGATGTCAGAAGTTAAGGAGAGAAGATGAACATGTGCTTTTACTGTGATGCTATCTGGGAAAGAGAAAAGTTGTGTGGGGTCCAGATAAAAATCATTGCCTCTCAGAGAACGAAGACATATGCTATTCCCAGGGGGCTGCTCATGGGATCTTTTTATAAGGCTCCAAACAGTAACACTAGATGTAGGGCTAGCTCCCGAGTGATGGAAAAGAATCGGGACAGCTCCCTCCTGGGGGTCTCTCTCTCTCTCTCTCTCTCAACTCCAAACAGATGCAGCATCACAAAAGAACCTCAAGTTTTGTATTATTTATTCCAGGAACCGCAAAGGGAAGGTGAAAGAAATCTGGGGAGAAAAAATTCTCCCGTGAAAGCATGACAAAATAGGTGTTGGGGTGATGTTGATGTTGAGATAGGCAAGTGCAGGCTCCTGACTGCCACCTGGGGATGGGAGCAGGAGGGAGTGCTGGAGACTGGATTCGGAGGTTACTAGTGTAGACCTGCAGGGAGCCACAGGCCGGGATGAGTTCTCCAGAGCAGCAGGTGTAGAATAAGAGGAGGGCTGATGACTAACATCAGGTGTGTAGTTTTAGGAGAGAAAAAGAGTCATCAACAGAGGGGACAAGTTTTCATTCCTGCTTTGGCACCTGGAACAATGGGAAGGGTTTGCTTGCCTGTGCTACTTAAACATTCTCCTTCCACGGCCTCTTCGTAGACTGTCTCCTTGCTCACCTCCACCTCAGATTGTCCCCTGGATTTGAGGCCCTAACCATCATAACATGTTCAGGCTTCTGAACAGAGCTGTGAGTAGGGGGAGGGAGGGAAAATATCAGGGGAAATGATTTATCTGAATGCATGTAGAGACTTCAAAGAAGGTCTTTTCCTGGGAAATTCTGGTAACATTTCTCTCTAGCCAATAAAAAGTGGGTGAAAGGCAACGTCACTAGTTTCTGGCAGACTAAGCCCCTGAGAAGGTCCTGCTGCACGGATGTGTGTAACTGAAACTGTGTATAGTGAGCTTGTGATCTATACAGAAGTAGCAAGGGCAAGAGGAACAAGAGAGGGTCAAAGGCAGCAAGTGCAGAGGCAGTGGGTGGGGAGACCCAGGTACGGAAGCCTGTGTTTCTCTGTGAATGCTTGGAAATTCCCTGACTGGGTCCAAACAGTAGAATATGGCTGGATTCTAGAGTCTGTTTTCAGAATAATGAGAATTGATAAGGAAGCTCATTTTCAGACTTATCATTAGTTATGACAGAGGGTTAGGGAAGCCACAGTAAGAGGAAGAGATTCTAAGGCTAACTTCTTAGGACCCCACCCTATCCCTAAATTTTCAGGTGGGAGACAGAGGAGTGTTATGCATCTCTGTATCATTCTTTATTGGAGTGGGAAGAGAGAGAAAGGAGACGGGAGGGGAGGGAAGCGGAGGGAGAGATGAAGAGGGAGAGATGGAGAGGGAGACGGGAGAGAGAGAGGGGAGAAAGAGAGAGAAGAGAAAGGGAGAGAGAGTGGGGACAGAGGGAGAATAAGTATAAATCATCAATTAATCTGTGGATGTCTGATTGGCCACTTTCTGGATTATTTCAGACACTGAAATTTGTGAATAATGGTAAGCAGGGCCTGGACCAGGAGAGCACTTCAAAAGATAAGGACATGTACATAGGATGTTAAAGCCTGCTAAACAGGTCCTCACAGGCCCACCTTTTACTGCTTCCTCTTGGAATAAGCCTCTCCTGCCCTTCCCTCCATGTCATTACCACTGTCCCCAATACCACAGATTGGAAGATTGTGGAAATCCCTTAAGAAAAAGAAAAGAAGCTCATTGTCTACATCAGAAATTCTCCGTAACTCCCATCCTCCCACTTCCTTATGCTACCTGACTCCCTTCCTTATCACTCTACATCAGTTGGATTGTATCAACATTTGGCCTTTCTTAAAGCTCCTACTCTGGTGTCCAGAGGACAGATTTCTGTCCCAGAGCAGATATAAATGTTACAAGGGGAGTGTTTGATGGAGAAAGGATCCCATGTTACTTTTGCAGTTGAAACTAGCCTCTATATAAGGAAGTAAAAGACTATGAAAAGAAAGTAATGAGGAGACATTATTCTCCCTATTGTCATGGATCAATGGCATCATCTGGGGATTAGGCCAATGGCTGCTTTGAAGGAGTATTTTATAAAGTAGACATTATCAGTGATGAATCTGAGTGTGTGTGTGAGTTGAAATGGAAGTATAGTAAAGTGGTCAGCCTCCTTGATGAATCAATGTTTGGTGTAAAGGAAAGAGGAAGAGAGAGACAAGATAATATGAAAATCTGATGGCTGATAGAGGTGGAGAGCCAACATCACAGCTCGGGGATGATGTATTGCTGAATTATCCCTGTTGGCCTGTGACAGCATTTGTGGTTAGAGACATGAGAAGTAAAAGAAAAACCCACACCTAGAGGTATCACATTTGTCAAAAATAATAGAAGAGAAAACCATGCCAGACAGTCTTAGAGAAGATAAAAAGTTATCACATGATTTCAGGGCATTGGGAAATCCCTGCTTTTTCAGCCACTCCCATCTTATAGTTGTGTCTTAAATTTATCCATTAGAAAGTTGCTTTGGGTGAGTGGAGTTTGTTTATTGTTATAACTTCTTAAAATACAATCTCCCTTGCTAGATTCAAGATATATATACCTGAGTCCCATGCAAATACGGGACATTATGGGTGCAGTAAATGAACGACTATATGGAAGAGTTACAGGAGCTAAGATGAAACATGAATCATTAAAAACTGAGGATAATTGAAGGACATAAGTCCTACAGTGGGGTCTTTATTCTGAATCTTGCCACTAAGTGCTCAATAAAATCGAGTTAAATAAGTGAGTAAATGAATAAATGATAAGTGAATGAATAAGTATGGATTTTGTTTTGAAAGATAGAAAGCATTCACAAAAGCAGAGATTATGAGGTATGGAAAAGGTTTTTTTCTAAGAATAGCCCCTCAAACATTCTTAGATTCTTGCTGTTTTCTGAGTATCCCAATGTCAACTGTCTATTCCACTTATTTACACAATGAGTGTTAATTGATAGACATTATATTCTATTCAGTCAAATAAGCAGCAGGTGTATGGAGCTGAAAGAAAAACAGGGTTTTGACAGTGTTTTCTCTTCGACTTAGTGTAACCTGTCTTATCTAGATATCTTTCACCTAAATCTCTGTTGGATTGAGCCACACTTACAGTTTCTCCTTTTCTTTTTCTTATTTTTAAAGCAAATATATGCTTTTTGTAAGACTTTTAAAGGCTTTATGCCTAATGACTTAGGTAAAGAGAGGAAAATTATCAAAAGAAATTTACAAATTCTAGAAATAGAAAAGACATCTTAAAAAGTTATATGAAATCCTTGAGATCTTAAAAAATCCCAAATAACCACAAAAAAAGTAAAAAGATGAACAGAGTTGAAGAACTCACACTTCCTCATTTCAAACATATTACAAAGCTACAGTAATCAAAACAATGTGGTACTAGCGTAAAAATATACCAATGGAACAGAATAGACAGCCCAGAAGTAAACCCTCAAGTATCTGGTCAAACGATCTTCCACTAGGGTGCCAAGAGTATACAATGGGGAAAGGACAATCTCTTCAACAAATTGCGTTGGGAAAACTGGACATCCACATGGAAAATAATGAAGTTGGATTCTTACCTGACACTATATGCAAATACAAAAATTAACTCAAAATGGATAAAAGACCTAAATGTAAAAGCTAAAAGTATCAAACTCCTAGAAGAAGTTCTATCAAACATAGAAGAAAACTTTACGGCATTAAATTTGGCAATTTATTGGATATGACCAAAAACAGGCAACAAAAAAATACACAAATTCAACTTCATCAAACTTAAACATTTCTGTACATCAGTGAAAACAATCAACAGAGTGAAAAACAACATGAAATAAAATATTTGCAAATTATCTTTTCAATAAGAGGTTAATATCCAGAATATATAAGGATCTTCTACAACTCAACAGCAGCAACAATGACAAATAGCCTATAAACATCCTCAACAAAATACTAGTAAACTGAATACAACAGTACATTAAAAGGATCATTTATCATGATCATGTGGGTTTTATTCCAGGGATGCAAGATGTTTCAACATACTCAGGTCTAAAAATGTGACATACTACTTTAACAGAATGAAGAATACTAACCATATGACTATCTCAATAGACTCTGAAAAAGCATTTGGCAAAATTCAACATCCTTTCGTGATTAAAAAAAAAAGCTCTCAATAGATAAGGAATGCACCTCAACACAATGAAGGTCATATATGACAAACTCATAGCTAACATCATTCTCAATGGTGAAAAGTTGAAATTTTTTTCCTCTAAGACCAGGAACAAGACAAGGAGGTTCACTCTAACCACTTCTATTCAACATAGTACTGAAGTTCTAGCCAGCAATTAGGCAAGAGTAAGAAATAAAAATCATCCAAACTGTAAAGGAAAAATGTAAATTGTCACTGTTTGTAGATGACATGACTTTTTATATATATTCATGTGTGTGTGTGTGTGTGTGTGTCTGTGTGTGTGTGTGTATATACCATAACAACTCCACTTAAAAACTATGAAGTAATAAAGAAATCTAGTTGCAACAGAATACAGACTGTACTGAAAAAAAATAAAGGAATCTCATAAAGTTGCAGGATACAAAAATCAACATAAAAAATCAGTAGCATCACACTAACAAGGAACTATCTGAAAATGAAACCAACAAAACAATCTCATTTATAATAGCTAAAAATAAGTAAATAAATAAAATAATACATTTAACAAAGGAGGTGAAAGACCTGTACACTTAAAACTATAAAATACTGATGAAGGAAATTGAAGAAGTAACAAATAAATTGAAAGATATCCTGTGTTTATAGATTATAAGAATCAATATTGTTAAAATGTCTGTAGTACCCAAAGTGATCTGCAGATTCAATGCAATCCCTATCAAAATTTCCTTACATTTTTCATAGAAACAGGAAAAAAATCCTAAAATTAATATGGAATCACAAAAGATCTTGAATAGCCAAAGCAATTGTGAGCAAAAATAACAAAACTGGAGGCATCATACTATCTGATTTCAAAATATACTAATATACTACAAAGCCATAGTAATCAAAACAGCATGGTACTGACATAAAAACAGATGCATTGACAGAATAGAGAGCCCAGAAACAAATTCACATATTCATGATCAACTGATTTTCAACAAAGGTGCCAAGAACCAACAATGGTTTGTAAAGCATAGTCTCTGGATATCCACATGTAGAAGAATGAAACTAGACTCTCATCTCACACCATATACAAAAATCAACTCAGAATAAAGGCTTATACGTAAAGCCTGAAACTGTAAAACTACTAGAAGAAAACATAGAAGAAGAACTCCATGACGTTGGTCTGGGCAATAATTTTTTTTTTTTTTTTTTTTTTTTTTGAGAGAGTCTTGCTCTGTCGCCCAGGCTGGAGTGCAGTGGCTGGATCTCAGCTCCCTGCAAGTTCCGCCTCCCAGGTTTACGCCATTCTCCTGCCTCAGCCTCCCGTGTAGCTGGGACTACAGGCGCCCGCCACCTCGCCCAGCTAGTTGTTTTTTTTTTTTTTGTATTTTTTAGTAGAGATGGGGTTTCACCGTGTTAGCCAGGATGGTCTTAATCTCCTGACCTCGTGATCCACCCATCTCAGCCTCCCAAAGTGCTGGGATTACAGGCTTGAGCCACCGCACCCGGCCAATAATTTTTTTATATAATCCCAAAAGCACAGGCAACAAAAGCAAAAATAGACAAATGGGATTATATCAAACTAAAAAGTTTCTTTTTCTTACAGTCAAGGAAACAATCAATAGAGTGAAGAGACAACCTATGGAATGGGACAAAATATTTGCAAACCATATGCTCAATAAGGGGTATAGGAATCCAAACAACTCAATAGCAAGCAAACAGCCTGATTTTAAAATGAGCAAAGGATTTGAAAAGACATTTCTCAAAAGTTGATATACAAATGGCCAACAGGCATATGAAAAAAAATGCTCAACATAGCTAATCAGAGAAATGAAAATTAAAACCACAACAAGATATCATCTCACGACTGTTATGACTATTATCAAAAGATAAGAGGTAACAAGTGTTGGCAAGGGTGCAGAGAAAAGGGAACCCTTGTACACTGTTGGTGGGAATGTAAATTATATAGTCATTATGGAAAAACAGTATGGAGGCTCCTTAAAAATTAAAAATAGAACTACCATATGATCCAGCAATCTCATTTCTGAGCATACACTCAAAGGAAATGAAATCAGCACTTCATAGAGATATTTATGCTCCATGTTCATTGCAGCATTGTTCACAATAGCTAAGATATGGAAACAACTTAAGGGTGTATCAACAGAAAAATGGATAATGAAAATGTGGTATATACATGTGGGGAAAAGAAAGAGAGATCAGCCTGTTACTGTGTCTCTATAGAAAGAAGTAGACATAACCGACTCCATTTTGTTCTGTATTTGAGATGCTGTTAATCTGTGACCCTACCCCCAACCTTGTCCTTGCAAGAGACTTGTGCTGTGGTGACTCAAGGTTTAATGGATTTTGGGCTGTACAGGATGTGTCTTTGTTAAACAAGTGCCTGAAGACAGCTTACTGGTTAAAAGTCATCACCATTCTCTTAATCTCAACTATCCAGGGACACCTACACGGCCAAAGGTCACAGGGACCTCTGCCTAGGAAAGCTAGGTATTGTCCAAGCTTTCTCCCAATGTGATAGGATGAAACAATGCTGCTAACAGGTTTATGGGGATGTTTGCACATGCATCTCAAGGCACAGCATTTTCTTTTGAACTTATTCATGTCACAGAGATCTTTATTCTTATGTCTTACTGCTGATTTCCTCCCTAAAATGATCCTATTGTCCTGCCACTCCCTTATCTTTAAGATGGTAAAGATAATTATCTATAAATACTAAGGGAACTCAGAGACCGGTGCCGGCGTGTGTCCTCTGTAAGCTGAGCGCCGGTCCCCTGGGCCCACTTTTTCTTTCTCTATACTTTGTCTCCGTGTCTCATTTCTTTTCTCAAGTCTCTTGTTCCACCTAACGAGAAACACCCACAGGTGTGGAGGGGCAGGCCACCCCTTCATATACACACAACAGGATACTACTGAGCCTTAAAAAAGAGGAAGATCCTGTCACTCACAACAAAAACGGATGAACTTGAAGAACATTATGTTAAGTGAATATGCCACAGAAAGACAAATACCACAGAATTTCATTTATATGTGAATCCAAAAAAGTTGAACTCATAAAAATAGTGAATAGAATGGTGGTTATTAGGAGCTGAAAATGCTGCTGGTTGGAAAGATGTTTGTTGCAGGAAACAAAATTTCAGTCAAATAGGAGGAATATGTTCAAGAGACCTAGTGTACAATGTGGTGATTACAATTAATAACAATGCATTGTATTCTTGCAGATTGTTAAGAGAGTAGGTTTTAAGTGTTCTCACCATAGAATTATATAATGCATGTATTAATTAGGTCAATTTAACCATTCCACAATGCATACATATTTTAAACATCACATTGTACATGATAGGTATATATAATTTGTCTTTGTCAATTAAAAAAAAACAAATAACCTGGTTTAAAAGTGGGCAAAGGACTTGAATAGATAATTCTTCAAATAATATATATAAATAGCCGGGCCGGGCGCGGTGGCTCAAGCCTGTAATCCCAGCACTTTGGGAGGCCGAGACGGGCGGATCACGAGGTCAGGAGATCAAGACCATCCTGGCTAACCCGGTGAAACCCCGTCTCTACTAAAAAATACAAAAAAACTAGCCGGGCGAGGTGGCGGGCGCCTGTAATCCCAGCTACTCGGGAGTCTGAGGCAGGAGAATGGCGTAAACCCGGGAGGCGGAGCTTGCAGTGAGCTGAGATCCGGCCACTGCATTCCAGCCTGGGCGACAGAGCGAGACTCCGTCTCAAAAAAAAAAAAAAAAAATATACAAATAGCCAACAAGTATATAAAAATATGCGTAACACCATTAATTATCAGAGAAACATGAATCAAAACCACAATGAGATAGATATTATCTCACAGCCATTAAGGTGGCCACTATAAAACCAAAACAAACCAAAACAAAAAAAAAATAACAAGTGTTAGCAAGGATGTCAAGAACTGGAATCCTGGTGCACTGTTGGTAAGAATGTAAATGGTGCAGCCACCATGGAAAACAGTATGTGATTTCCTAAAAAGTTTACGAATAAAATTATCATATGACTCAGCAATTGCACTTCTAGATACATAGCCAAAGGAAACAAAATCAGCATTTCATAGAGATATTTCTGCTCTCATGTATATTGCAGCATTATTTACAACAGCCAATGGGTGTGAACAACCCAAAAGTTTACTGACAGATAAATGGATAAATGTAGGGACCATCCCTACAGGGTCTGTGGGTTTTTCTCCTTGTATGCAGAGACAGAGATCATAGAAATAAAGACGTAAGACAAAGAGATAGAAAAAAAACACAGCTGGGTCCGGGCGACCACTACCACCAAGACATGGAGACCAGTAGTGGCCTCGAATGCCTGGCTGGCCTCGAATGCCTGGCTGCACTGTTATTTATTGGATACAAGGCAAAAGGGGCAGGGTAAGGAGTGTGAACCATCTCCAGTGATAGGTAAGCTCACGTGAGTCACATGTCCACTGGACAGGGGGCCCTTCCCTGTTTGGTAGCCAAGACAGAGACAGAGAAGGGACAGCTTACGCCATTATTTCTTGTATGCATTTCAAAGACTTTTAGTACTTTCACTAATTCTGCTACTGCTATCTAGAGGGCAGAGCCAGGTATACAGGGTGTACAGGGCAGAACATGAAAGTGAAACAGGAGCTTGACCGCTGAAGCACAGCATCACAGGGAGACAGGCCTCTGGAAGGCTGTGGGCAGACATCAGTCAGGCTTTACATAAGAGGTGGTGGAGCAGAGTCTTCTCTAACTCCCCCGGAGAAAGCGAGGCTCCCTTTCCCCGTCTGCTAAGTAACGGGTGCCTCCCCAGGCACTGACGCTACTGCTAGACCAAGGTCAGCTAAGTAACCATTGTCTTCCCAGGCACTGGCATTACCGCGAGACCAAGGAGCCCTCTAGTGGCCCTGTTCAGGCATGATAGAGGGCTCACACTCGTCTTCTGGTCACTTCTCACCGTGCCCCTTCAGCTCTTATCTCTGTATGGCCTGGTTTTTCCTAGTTATAATTGTACAGCAAGGATTATTATAATATTGGAATAAAGAATAATGCTACAAACTGATGATTAATAATATTCATATATCATCATATCTATAATATATTTCTAGTATAACTGTTCTTATTTTATATATTTTCTTTATTATACTGGAACAGTTTGTGCCCTCAGTCTCTTGCCTTGGCACCTGGGTGGCTTGCTGCCCACAGATAAAGAAAATGTGGTTTATATATATGCAGTGGAATATTATTCAGCCTTAAAAAAAGAAGAAATCCTGTTAGATGGTACAACATGGATGAACATTATGGTAAGTGGAATAAGCCAGTCACAAAAAGATAAATACTGCATGATTACACTTAACAAGAGATATCTAAAGTCAAAATAATAGAAACAGAAAATAGAGTGGGGGTTTCCAGGAGCTGGGAGAGCAGGATATAGGGAGTTGTTCCCTGAGTATAAAGTTTCATTTTGCATATTAAAAAGTTAGAGTTGTCACACAACAATGTGAATATTGTTTACCCAACTGAACTGTACACATAAAAGGGTTAAGAGGATAAATCAGATATGGATGAGACTCAAGGTATGATTCATTGTGAGGCAAATTGCTCTCCAGCTGTGAAATTGAGTATGCTATTTGCTTCCAAAATATAATGATGGGACAGGCATAGGATAGAAATTCTTATTCCAAAAGGAAGAAATGGGAGAGAAGAAAGGTGTACCAGGTCCTGAGCAAGTCAAGTTTCCAAAATAATCTTTTCTAATCAAGGTTCTACCCTCTAGGCACACTGGGGAGGTGGCCTCTGCCTCATGGCTTTGTGTGGCCCTGCACTCATAGTTGCTCCCTTTGGTGGCCCTACCCCTGAGGCAGCTCTGTGTCTGAGGCTCTCCCACACTGAATTGTATACCAGTAGTTCTATTGGTCTAGGGTCTCAGGGGTGGCCTTACCCTACTCCTTCACTGGGCATTGCGCGGTGCAATCTCTCCATGGTGACCCTGCACATGGTGGCTCTCTGCCTACACTCTGTGGCTTTCCAGAGCATCCTTTGAAATCTTGGTGGAGGTTACCATGCCCCCACAGGTTTTCTGAGCACAGTACACATTAAACCAGGATCTGTTGGAGCCACACCTGGGGTAGCCTAGGAGTCCTGTGATGGAGTGTGGAGAGCAGAGCCTCAAGGTGGCCCATGTTAGTGAGCCGAAGCCCCACAAGTACCTGCAGCCCCTCCTTTGAAATGATTCTGTCCCCCATGCTCTTGCATTCTGCGCCTCAGGTAGGAGTGGCAGCCCTGATCTGAAATGCCTTTGGGTCATTCTTTCATCGCCTTGATGAATAGCACCCAGAGTCCACTGTGATCGTTGATCCATACTAATTTCCTCATCCAGTGGTTACATAGACACACCACTGGTGTTCTCTCCTGAACATGCTTTCTTAGTTTTCACAATACGGATAGGCTGAGAATTTTCTTAATCTTTAAATTCTGCTTCCTTTTAAATTAAAAAGTCTATCTGGTGCCATCCCCTTATCTCGGCGGCAGGGGCTGACAAACTTGAATCGAGAGGGTGAACTAGAGGAAGTGGGGGACATCTCTCCCGTCCCGGTGAGGAGTTGCTGCAAGCTCCCTGCTCTTCCTCTCCCTGATCCACCGGCCCCTGCAGCCCATGTGATCCAGGGAAGCTGGGGTGCCCCCCTCACCCCACACCTGGCTGGCCTGGAGGCGGGGTCCCCTCAGCCCTCAGGGTTCCAGCGCCACTTGTGTAGGTCCATCTGAGATGGGCCATGTGTGCGTATCGGGCAGGGGGAACCGCACCAGCATCTAGTTTTCAGTGGAAACTTATTGAGTGAGGAAGAGCTAAAGGTAAGTGAGAAAGGGTGGATTAGTTAGCCAGGGCCACCATAACAAGATACCACAGGCTGGGTGGCTTAAACTTAAACTTATTTTCTCAGAGCCTGGAAGTCCAAGATCAAGTTGCCAGCAAGGTAGGTTCCATTCTGAGGCCTCTCTCGCTGGCCTGGAGATGACTAGATGACTGCCTTCTCACTGTGTCCTCACAGGGCCTCTGTGCATTTGCTCTCCTGGTGCCTCTTCCTCTTCTTATAAGGACACCAGTCTCATTGGCTTAGGGCCCCACCTGGATGACCTCATTTCACCTTAATTACCTATTTAAAGGCCCTCTCTCCAAAGCAGTCACATTAGGTGTTAAGGTTTCAACATAGGAATTTCAAGTTGTGGGGAGGGATACAATTCAGTCCTTAACAAAGGTATAGCTCCTGGAATAATTAAACTTGCAAACAATAGCAACTGCACTTTGGGGCAGGAGCATGACCCTAAGCCAGGGTTTCTCAACCTGGCACCATTGCCATTTTGGGCTGAATAATTCGTTGTGCTGGGTGCTGTCCTACGCACTGCAGGATCATCCCTGGGCTACACCCACCAGATACCAATAGTGCTCCCCTCTCCTAGCGTGAGAACAAAAATGTTTGCAGACATTGGCAAATATCCCCTGGAGGCAAAAATCACTCCTGCTGGATATTGCTGTAGGCACAGCTCTTTCAGCAGCAACAAAGTGTAGAAGGACAGATTTCCTCCACAGAAGCTTCATAAGTTAAATAGGCCATAAATATCCTTGAGCTCTCTTAGCAATTCTTCAAGTTTCTGCCACCCTTGTGTGTGTGTGAGTAGATTTTTAAAATATATTTACATGTTTTGAGAATTTACACTTTTCACTTTTGGGACTAACAGGTTCCCATAGGTTTATTAGCCTTGGTATGAGAGAGTCTGCCTTTTTACTTATGTTAAACTTACCATCTTCAAAGTTTAAAAGACTCTCCCTGTTGTGTGTTTCAGGATTTGGTGAACAGGATTAATGTAGTCTGACTTTTTCCAAGATTATAGACTTGCACCATATATGCTGTCTACAATGGACATCTTTTATTCCTCTCATAGTGACCACCCCATTCCCTAGATTGTTTCTGTTGTTTCTAGAGATTTGTCATCTCCCTATGTCTTCTCCAAAACTCAGGACCAGCGGTGGAAGGCACTGTAGGAGCAGTGGGCACACTCCCAGGGGACTGAGCCTGGATGGATAGGGTCAGGAAGGAGGATGGACTTGGAAGGTCACACTAGAGGCACCAGATGATGTGATGGATGAAAAGGCACATTAAAAAGTAATACGTACCTCCGGGCGCGGTGGCTCACGCCTGTAATCCCAGCACTTTGGGAGGCCGAGGCAGGCGGATCACGAGGTCAGGAAGTTGAGACCATCCTGGCTAACATGGTGAAACCCCGTCTCTACTAAAAATACAAAAAATTAGCCGGGCATGGTGGCGGGCGCCTGTGGTCCCAGCTACTTGGGAGGCTGAGGCAGGAGAATGGCGTGAACTCGGGAGGCGGAGCTTGCAGTGAGCCGAGATAGCGCCACTGCACTCCAGCCTGGGAGACAGAGCGAGACTCCGTCTCAAAAAAAAAAAAAAAAAAAAAAGTAATACGTACGTTACAAATGCAACTCCTTTTGTGATAATTATTGTATCAAATTGGGCATTTCTGAGCTTACCCTGTTGTTCTCCAAAGCAGTTGGCTAAGGCTGTTCTTATTTTTTCTTTAACCTTCCTGCCACCTTCAGATGGAATTTATTTGCTACACTAGTGCCAGGTTAATAGTCCTAGAACACAATCATGATCATCTCACCTCCTCCTCAAAAACCTTCGCTGTCTCTCCACTGCCTGCAAAGTCCCACAACCTGAGCCTGGCATTGCAGGTTGTCTACAGTCTTTCCTCAGCCTAACCTCCCCCTGTGTCCTTACAAACACGGTGTGCTCCAGACAAACTGGACTTTGACATGACTTATAAAATATGTTTTCACATTTCCCCCTTTACATCTTTCAAGCCATTTATTGGATGCTAGTATGATTCCCTCCTCAACCCCAGAGCTCTCTGTTTTGAGGCAGAAAACAAAAGGCCCAGAATCAATTAACATCAGTTTCCTGCCTTCACTTTCCTATGGCACTAAGTCAAGTCAGATCAGCAAAGCCTTTATAGCTGGTCCCAGCCTGACTCTCTGCCAAAACCTACTTCCTAAATCCTCTGGAAATGGGGGCCGTCCCACTCCAGGTTGGCCTCATGAAGACATCTCAGTCCCATCAAACCTCCCCTTGGCTTTGAGGCTAATCCACGCTGGCCATGTATACAGTTTTTCTCTGTGGGTTTATCCCCTGAAATTCTACCATGTCCTTGGATTATCACCACACCCTTGATGCTGCCTCTGTCTCAAAGGACACTTTGGACTCTACCTGTCCTTGCTATCACCTGTCTGGGCAGTGGTCTGCTTAACTCTAAGCCCCGAAGTCCTCCCTTCCCTCCTGGACTAAGTTTCTCAGATTTGCTCAGTTTGGTGGCAACAATGCTTCTTATTCAGTTGCTGAGACAGGAGTGACCCTTTGGCGTGGTCTTTGAGATTCTCTAGGGACCTCAGCCTGGATGGCCTCCTGGGAGCTTGCCTGGCTTTACACTGAGCTGCAAACCATGAGAGGAAAGCTATTCAGGCCCTCCAATTAAAGAGATCGCCTCTAAGTCCCCTACAGAGTTGCTCTTTCCTTGTGTCTGAGGGTCTCCTCTGGGTCACATGTCTTTTGCAGAAGACTAGCAGTGAATTGCCATGGGATTGATAACAGAGCCCTCTGGGCTCAGTGGCCAGTTCTGTCCTTTTCCTTGGTCTGTCTCTGATTATTTACAAACATATAACTTTCTAGCCCCATCAAGGAGGTTGTCTTTTGGAATGAGAGCTGTATAAACAAAAAAGGTTAAGAACTTAGTAATGGAGTCAATCTTCACCAAGAAAGGAGGCAATCCATTTCCTCACAAAACTTTCCAGAGAGCAGGAGATGCAGCTCTGAGAAAGGAAGGAAATAGTTCCGGGGAGGGGCTGCTGTTTGCTGGGCCACTTTGCATGTGACGGGAAAGTGAAAGCAGTACTGAAGCAACCTCATGGAAGGCTGTTTCTGCGGTAAGCACCTACTTCTCCAAAGACAACGTTCTCCATTCCCTCGTGGGCCAATGGGCAGTGGGAACTGAGAGAGTCATTTGTGTCTGGCAGACTATTTCCCAAGAAGGGCCTGGTAGCCAGGCAAGCCACAAAGTTGGAGACACTGTTTGAGAGGAAGTAGACCGGTTTTTTCCTAGTTGCTTGTTTTCATCAAGCAAGCACCACGTAAGTAAAAAGCAATTTTAAAAACTGATTTTTGGTTTTGAGAAAAGTCAAATGTACAAAGCCATTTGTGATTGCATAATAAAACTGCATGCCTAAGAATATAAACATTTTGTAATAGATTAGCTATTACACAACAACATTCAAATATCTTTTAATTTTTCATTTTGATCAGATGAAGACAACCAAAGCAGGAAAGTGAGTGTACGGAAACGGAAAAAGAGGTGGATTAATGTTAGAGAAAGTAGAGATACCTAGAAGAATAAAACTGTGGTCCTAAGGAGAGAGAAGGTGGAATGGTTAGATTTTGCTCTCCATTAATAGAAGACCAGGTTGCTGTATTCAAAAGGTCTGGGGAGAAGAAAGGATGTGACAGCTACTAAGCACCTGGTAGTCGCCAAGGGTTGTCCTTTACTATGTTAGACATAATTAGATGACTAAGAATTGAAGCTATACAGGCCAGGCGCAGTGGCTCATGCCTGTAATCCCAGCACTTTGGGAGGCCAAGGTGGGCAGATCACGAGATCAGGAGATGGAGACCATCCTGGCCGCATGGTGAAATCCCGTCTTTACTAAAAATACAAAAATTAGCTGGGTGTGTGGTGGCACGCAGCTGTAATCCCAACTACTCAGGAGGCTGAGGCAGGAGAATCACTTGAACCCGGGAGTCGGAGGTTGCAGTGAGCCGAGATCGCACCACTGCACTCAGCCTGGCGACAGAGCAAGACTCCATCTCAAAACAAAACAAAACAACAACAACAAAAAAGAATTGAAGCTATACAAATGAATGTTTGATCGAGGAGACATTGTTAGCTGGGGACAGATCCCTAGAGAGACCCTGCATTTATGGATTCCCAGAGGAGCAGAAGCTCCAGAATGAATGATCTGAATGGTGTCAAGAAAACCAGAGGAGTGTGATGTCTTGAAATCTGAATAAAGAGAGAAGTCAAGAAAGCAGAATGATCCACTGTGATGAAAGCAGCAAAGAAATCCACCAAGATAAAGATTTGATGACCTTAGCAATCAATTTCTGTCCCATTGAGGTCATGGACAAGGAAGTCAGACTGTGATGAGACTGAAAATGCGTGGGAGGGGAGAAAGGAAACACAGAAGTGTAGCATTTTCTTTAAGGAACCTGGGAAGAGTAAAGAAGAGAGATGGGGTGGAAGCTAGGGAGATAAGAAGAGCATTGAGGACAAGGAAGATTTGAGCCTCAATTCTAAACTGAGCAAGAGACTGAACAGAGTTAACAGAGAGATGGAGGGGAGGACGGCTGAGACAAGCTCCCGGTGGAGGCAGCAGTGAAGGTTTTGAGGGCACAGGTGGAGGTCAGGGTTAGCCTGGAGCAGGAAGAGCCCCAGCCTCTGAGACTTGAGGAAGAAGAAAAAAGGGAAACCAGGGTCTCAGAATGGTCAGAATGTCGCTGATGAAGGACGTGCCTGACTAATTTTCTTGAAGTAAGAGGCAAGGAATTCCTGCTGCTGTGTAGAACTGAATGTGGAGTGAGCGGAGAGTGAGAAGGTTTGGAACTTTCACAAGGAGACTGGGATAATTAATTAATTGATCGATTAGTCAGTTAAATGTTTTGCTGCCTCTTTTCTCTTTCTATCAATTCAAGTCAATCCTGCTTTCACCTGGCTCCAAAACAAAAACTGTGCCTGCTTGCCACTAACCATAGATAAGGCACAACCCTATTACTTTAGCAGGACATCTGTGGCTTTCACAATTTGACACCAGCCTGTTTTCTAAGCCTCGTCTCCTCCAGCTCCTCATCTCCTTGGCCACGCAGCAGTCCCCTGCCTACCATATGCTTTGAGGCCTCTGTGCCTTTGCCCAGGCCGTCTTCTCTCCTTGCAAGGCTCTCATCCTCTTCTCCGCATCAGTAAACTCATATTTATCCTCCAAGGCACAGTTCAAATGTCATCTTCTCTCTAGCTTCTCCTACCGAGGACAGAATTAAGAATTCCCTTTTGTGTATTACACAACAATTTATTTATTCTTCTTATAGTAAAAACGGGAAATTGCTGTTTCAAATACATGGTGTCAGAAGCTGCTTTAATATTCTGGAGATGTAATTAATCTCAAGGAGGAAACTGACCTTTGATTTAGAAAAACACGTTAATGTGCCATTTCATTATAAATGAAATACCCAAAGCTCGTATAGACAGAAGTTACATGTTTCTGTGAAGCATATGGGGATATATGTTATTATAAAAACATTAATTTACTAGAGTTCTCAATGTTTTCCTTTTGCACTTCTTTAGATGTGACCTTATGCCTATTCACCCAGGGGAAAATTTGGATTTTTATCACAGAAGACCAAAAGCAAACAATATTCCAAAACAGAATATTGACAGCCATATCAAAGTCATAGTCTTAAAAATTAGACATTGGTAAGAGAAAAGGGAGTTTCTAAATTTACAAAAGTCTAGGTCCTTAGAGCTCTCTGCTGAGGATTCATTCTAGACTGAGATCACCTCTTTCGGGAGGTGGGCACGCACTGGCCACTTCCGTGTTCCCAAGATCTTAGAAACACCAGAACCCTCTCCTTTCAACCCTCTGCTACCTCCACATGGCACTAGAGCCCACAGGATCTACCTTGGATCTACAGCTTGGATCTACCTACACACATTCTAGAGTCTCGTGGGATCTTCTAGGGATGTCCCTGGTCTGATAAAGAGACACTGTCTGTGGGTATTATCCTTTGCTATCCCAATTGCACTCTCTGTTTTTGTGGGGACACTTGGGAAGATGAAAAACACTCTGTCACCATTACCATCTTCTTCCTGTGTCCCCAGCATCTGACAAATTGAACATTATTTATAAGGTACTATGAAAACAAAAGGAAAAGCAAATTAACCAAACATTTTCAGAAGTCTTCGAAAGCTGTAAAAACCATTCAATTCAACATAAAAGGACAAAATCTTTAAAGTAAAGTTTTTGGCATATTGATAAAATTGGAGAATTGATGATTTGATGTATTAATTTCTGATTAGTTGATGGGTTGATTTTAGTGAGTTAACGTGCAGTAAATTGGTTTTCAGGATGGTCATGGAGAGGGTAGAACTGGCCTGGAGCCAGGGGCCACAGCCCAGACCACACGGGCCCAGGATCAGGCTGAAGGATGTGAGTAGGAGCAGAGCCATGCTGGGGCTACCAGCAGCCAAGGTGGCTGAGCCCCATTGCCTTCACCAGGGATAATCAATCATAGATTAAACCAGCCATGGAAATGTTGGCAATTGATGGGGAGAGGCCAAGGAACTGGGGGCAGAGAACCATCAGAAAAGAGAAAAAAATGTCACCTAGACCCAGCTTCCCACAGCCAGCACGCTCTGTAAGTTCATCCTCTGCCCGAAGATGTCATTCTCAAAATGGGGAGGGAGAGGGGAAGGAGAAGAAACCATGAAAGAGTCCGCCTTTCCCAAAAGAGAGTTGAAGTTTTTCAAAAATACCTCTTTTAAACCGGAAGGGCTGTATCTGTGCCTTTTAATGGCCAATTTTGGGGTTTTCCTACCATCATTTGGAATTGTTTCTCCACAGTGTAATGAGACCAGTTATATATTTTTAAAGTTACTTTTCTTTTCACAAATAAGTTTTAACGTATAAATTTCAAACTATCTGTAGATACAAAGGAAGAGTGATTTTAGCTTAGAATTTTCCAGGAGGTAGAGCTTGGAGCTCTGGGATCTAGAGAAGTCAGGAGACGGGAGGGGAAAGTTCTAAGGGAAGTGAGCAGTTCCCAGCCAAAGGACAGAAGTCCAGAGTTTGAAAAGTGATGGCTGACGAGAAATCTGCTGTGCTAGGGAGCTCCCCCAAATGACCACAACAGTCTGCCCAGGGCAGGAGGCTGGTGCAGGAGATGACATCAACTCCATATGTAAGCACACATTTGCATCACTTCTCTGTCCAGGAATTATCAGACATTCTGGTGACAGCACTGAGCCACTTGAATTCCTGCAGTTATACAGGCACTTAAAACTACTTAATTACTAGGGAAAGGATTGCCCCAGAAAGTTGCAGACCACATGAACATTTATACTGCACATTAATATAATGGACTTTCTCCTTTTTCCACAACATATTTAGTTCCTGTGTACAGATTTCCAAGACAGCCATTCTTGATGGCAGGAACCATAATTGTGTTCCCAAAGCCTAGCATGGTGCTTAAAGCAAAATAGATTAAAAACAGAGCCATGCAGGCCAGGCGTGGTGGCTCACGCCTGTAATCCCAGCACTTTGGGAGGCGGAGGCAGGCGGATCACGAGGTCAGGAGATCGAGACCATCCTGGCGGACATGGTGAAACCCCGTCTGTACTAAAAATACAAAAAAACTTAGCCAGGCGTGGTGGCGGGCGCCTGTAGTCCCAGCTACTCGGGAGGCTGAGGCAGGAGAACGGCGGGAACCCAGGAGGTGGAGCTTGCAGTGAGCGGAGATCTTGCCACTGCACTCCAGCCTGGGCGACAGAGCAAGACTCCGTCTCAAAAAAAAAAAAAAAAAAAAAAAAAAAAAAAAAAGGCGATGCACCAACAAAAACAGATCTAAGGTCCAGAATGGAAAAATGCAATGGTAAGGTCGCCATCTGGTGGAATATCTAGGTAGTAACAGAAGGACTTGAAGACGCTGGCAAGCAGGCTGCTTAAGTGGAAAAATCTCAGAAAAGGAGCCAGTGGCCAACTGGTAGCCAACCAAGAGCAACCAGAGCAGCGCTGTCCAGTAGAAATATAATGGGAGCCTCTTAATTCAATTTCAAATTTTCCAGTAGCTACATTTAAAAAGCAATAAGAAACAGGTGAGATTAATGTAATACATATTTTAAACCACAAATATACAAAAAAATTGTCAATTGAACATTAATTAATATAAAAATTACTGAGATTATGCATATATATTTAATCAAGTCTTCAAATTCCAGGGCATTTCATACTTAGAGTACGTTTTCTGCTTGATAACTACAGGTGGTTGGCAGCTACTGCACAGGACAGCACAGTCCTTGAGGAAGGGGATCCTGTCCTGCTCTTCTGTGCTCCCAGAGCAGGACACAGTGCCCAAGTCACATCAGGTGTCCTATAAACATGTATTTAGTGAAGAATATCCCCCAACACCTACCTGAACTTGTCATGCTCCAGAGAACATGACAGATACAACTTTACCTCAAAGTCAGCATTTTAGACAATTTAGAACAACTGGATTTCTGTCGGTTTTTTTTTTCTTCTTCTTTTTTGAGATGGAGTCTCGCTCTGTTGCCCAGGCTGGAGTGCAGTGGCGCGATCTTGGCTCTCTGCAAGCTCAGCCTCCCAGGTTGTCGCCATTTTCTTGCCTCAGCCTACCGAGTAGCCGGAAGTACAGGCGCCCACCACCACACCAAATACAAGCTAATTGTTTGTATTTTTAGGAGAGACGGGGTTTCACCGTGTGAGCCAGGATGGTCTCAATCTCCTGACCTCGTGATCCGCCCGCCTCGACTCCCAAAGTGCTGGGATTACAGACGTGAGCCACCGCACCCAGTCTTGTGTCATTTTTAAAGGACACTTTAGTACGTTTTTGTTGAACCTATGTTTGCCCCATTATTAGACTCTAATCCCAATAACAGTACCTCTCCCTGGAGCCAGTGTTATCCACTTTATTTACTTTTATTTGTTATCATTGACTTATTTATTTAATAATGTGCTAGCATTTAGAGGGGAAAGGAAGATTGTGTAACCAAGATTCAATAAACCATGATCCCTTCTTACAGGCCCTTTCCATCTAGGAGGGAATGTGGGCCTTACATATACATTCCAAGAAAACCAATAATGAGGAAGCCCTGGTGAGATGAAAGGTGTTTTGAACTGGGTTGCTTGCTGTCTGTGGCTATGAGAAGGTTCCTGGAAGCTTCTGCTCTTGCCTCCCCGGTGTTGGCCTTGAGCAATCACTGTCTGCTCCATGCTGTGAAAAACGATGGCAAGATCCTGATTGCCTGTCCAGCTGTTGAGGGTTGGGTGAGAAAATCCAAGCTGAAATCCTGCTGGAGTGGGAGGAGCTGGGGACTGCCCTAGTCATTGCCTCCTCCACCATCCCAGCTAGCAGTGCTCCCTATGTCTCCTAGTGCTCCCACTCTGAAGCCCTGACCTGAAGTGACACCCAAAGGGTAGTGACTGTGGTTTTGTGCTGGACTAGGACTCCAGCTGGCCCTTCTTTCTCTTTACACACATGACACTAACACAGATAGTCACTAATGGGCCAAAATAATAAGACCTTTAGGGAGTGCTGCCACCTCAAAAGAGAAACAGCAAACAGGACCATCTATGTCCTTGAAAGAATTAGTAGAAAATATAGACCAGTCATTTACAGTGAGAATTAAAAGTGCACTTTAAAAGTAAAAAGCTACTATAATATGAAAAAAAAAATAGAAAATATAAGAAAAACACCTAAAAGTTCTAGGTGTAAAAAATAATAATAAAAGCAAAAGCCACATTAATGGGATAAATAGTGGGAGAGATGCAACTGAAAAACAAAACAGAAAGTTGGAGGACTACACTGAGAAGCTAGCTCAGAACAAGAGAGGGAAGAATTGGGAAGTTATCAATAGAAAAGTCAAGGAAAAAAGGAGGAGAGAATTGTCCAAATATACATTATATGAGTTTCACAAAGACCAAAAAAATAGAGGAGAAAAATAGTTAAAGGAATAAAAAAGATGAATTCCTGGACTTAGAAGATAGAGAAGATCCATAATGTCTTACAGAGAGAAGGAAAAACCCACTCTAGACACACTAGCAAAATTTAAAAATATCAAAGACAATGAGAAAATTCTAAAAGATTCCAGCATGAAAGACTGACATGGGATTTTTTAACTGTGACATTGGATGTGAAAAAAAAATCGGAATGATCTTATTTAGAATATTAAAGGGAAAAAAACTTCCAATAGAATTTATTACACAGTGAAACTTTTTTCAAAAGTGCTTGTATAATAAAAAAAAATACATCAAGCATACAAGGTTTCAGAAGGTTTGCTATGCAAATTCCCACATTTGACACGTTTTGGAAGAATTCTAATCAGAGAAAGCATTCTAGAAGGTGCCAAAAGATATGAGAAGTAATGTTGACCAAATACTTTGGTGAAGGAGAAAATATGTGAATAAATTTGAAAGCATGCTAAAGTTCTTATCCAGTCAGAGGGAAGTTGAGGAAGGTATCAGTAACACACACACACACACACACACACACACACACACGGGCAATGAAGACTAAAAAAGAAAACTTGGCCAGGCATGGTGGCTCATGCCTATAATCCTAGCACTCTGAGAGGCTGAGACGGGCGGATCGCCTGAGCTCAGGAGTTCGAGACCAGCCTAGGCAACACGGTGAAACCCCATCTTTACTAAAATACAAAAAAAAATTAGCCAGGCATGGTGACGTGCACCTGTAGTCCCAGCTACTTGGGAGGCTGAGGCAGGAGAATTGCTTGAACCCGGGAGGCAGAGGTTGCAGTGAGCCAAGATTGAGCAACTGCACTCTAGCCTGAGCAACAGAGCGAGAGTCTGTCTCCAAAAAATCAAACAAACAAACAAAAAAAAGAAAAAGAAAGAAAGAAAAAAGAAAACTTAAAAAAATAGAAATATTGAAATAAATAAGGTATTAGAAACAAGTCCAAGTGCATCAATATTCACAATAAATGCAGAGAGATTATCAGGACAAATTGGGAAAAGACTCAGTTCACCAAGATTATCATAATTCCCAAGAGTAAGCACCTAATAACCTAAAAGCATAGAGGGCAAAAGATTTAAAAATTAGAAACAAGTTGAAAAGCCTACAGTCATAGTTAGAGATCTAAATATACCATTCATATGCCAGGAGTGGTCATGCCTGTAGTCCCAGCTACTCCAGGAGGCTGAAGCAGGAGGATCGCTTGAGCCCATGTGTTTGAGGCTGCAGTGAGCTCTGATTACTCCACTGCCCTCCAGCCTGAGCAACAGAGCAAGACCCTGTCTCTAAAAAATAAATAAAAAAATAAATGCACTACTCTTCGTTATGTATCGTTCAGTCCAAAAAATAAAGAAACCCACAATAAATTAGAATGATAAAATCCACATGCTTGATCCAATAGACTTGTACATGTATAAAATTCTGCATCAAATTTATTAGAGCCCATGTGAAATATTTACAGAAGTTGACCACACTCCAAGCCATAAAGGATTATCACGTAATTAAGTTTTATGTTAATAACAAAAAACATACTTTTAAAAAATCTATGTATGGTATGAAATAAAAAACACCAAATACTCAATTGTTATTAAACAAAGAAGCAACATTCTTTATCATGAGTTCTTCATGGCTTTCCCATCTATTATCTCGTGGTTCCAGCTCCCACCTCACTTGGGGAGAGATGAAGGTGGTGAGGGTCCTAACCAGGGCAGGATCAAAGCAGTGAAGGCACTGTTCATTCATGCACAGATACCTCCTAGGCACCTATAATGTGCTACGCATTATGCTAGACACTGCGGGATGGAAACAAAAAAACTAAGATTAAGGCTTCTCATAAACTATGCCACACAAATCAATTACTAGTTGTAATTTGATTAATTTGAAGTCAGAAGCTGTGTCTGCCGCACTCAGAATAGGCATCCCTTCTTATTCATTGAGGAAAGAGCATTGGAGCAGGTTTTACCACTCCACAGGCTACCCGAGAACCACCTAGGGAGCATGCTGAAAACAGAGGTTCCCTGCCCCTGCCTTGGAAAGGCTAATCTAACCCATGAGGTCAGGAGGAAACCCAGGAACATGTAGTATAACAAACTCCCCAGGTGATTCTCATTTGGAACCAGAGACCCAGATGATTTCCTAGCTCCTTCCAAGTTGAAACTCATCGATTTCATGGTCTTTGACACATGGCCTAATTTGGTTAGATTTATCTTTACTCAGATGTTAGCTTTACATATATATATATACACTGGACTAAATTCTCCCAGTCGAGCCCAACTAGAAGCCAAAGACAAGGGTGATGCCGTCCTCCAGCCTGTGGCAGCCTGGAGGAGGTGCCCGGGTCCTGGAGGGACAGACAGAGAGGACCAGCACCTCTGCCCTCCTCAGGGAGTCCACGGAAACTCCTTACACTCTGCTTTAGACCAAACATCTCCAACAATTACACATTTTTTCTTACACAATGAAATTTAATAATAATAAAAGAAAAATAACATTTTTGAAAGTGATTTAAAGTTTTAAGAGGTTTTTATTCCATTATGCAGCCAATGTTTTCCTTTTAAAGATTATTGGTAAAGTTTATTTTACTTTCTAACTCAAAATTTGTCCACAGAAACTTCTTGGGAAAGTAGGATTCCCTGCATCGCAGATCGACATAGAGAGAGGATTTGTTGGAGCTCAGCTGCGCGGCGCCCTGACGGCTTTTCTCTCCCTTCAGGTAGGGAGTCCCTTCTTGGAGGACGTGGTAACAGTTGGTCCAAGCCCCTCCCGTCCTCCAAATCTTCCTTTGGCCTCTCTTGTTGGCCTGGTGAATCCTTCCACCTTCTCACCCCGGCTCTTTCCCTCTTCACCCAGCAACAGTTACATTCACTCAGAGAATTTCTGTGATTGGCTGAAGACAACAGGGGTCGCCCCCATCCTCGATCTGTTTTCTTCGTCTTCACCTCCGCCTGGTTCCTGTACTCCCCACAGGGACTGAGACTGATTTGATTAAAGCACCAGAGTGTAATGGCCCTCAGAGCAGGGCTGGTCCTGGGGTTCCACAGCCTGATGACCCTCCTGAGCCCGCAGGAGGCAGGGGCCACCAAGGGTGAGTGCGAGGGCGAGGCGGGTGCGGCGGGGAGCAGAGATTTACGGAGTTGGGTTACATGAGGAGATGACATGGAGGATGCTTGTTCCTCTCCCTCTCTGGTTTATGAGCAACTTCCTTCACCAAGAGACACCCAATCCCCCTCACCTCTGTCACATCCACTCTGGACCTAAATGAAGGTGCAGCTCGGTCAGCTGCGCAGGTGCCCCATTCAGCCTTTGCTGACGTTCAGATTTCTCCTGATTCCTTCCTCCTTCCTGAGACCCAAACCTCCACCCAACAGGTGCCAGCAAGCACCCTGATTTCTCTGCTACCCCTGGCCTGGAGTGTGGCCCATCAAGTCCAGTTCTGTTGCAGTATTTATGCCCATGCCAGTAGTTAACTGTTTACCTGTCTGTTTATCGGGAGACATGAGCTGGTTTGCGGGTCTACAGCTGGTTCATCTTTATTTCTTTTATTTCCCTGGCCCGCCATTGTGCTGGGTGCATGCTAGTTCCTCAATAACTGCTGCTCAAACAACTTCACAGAATTCTGCAAGTATTAGAACTTAATCCCTAACTTCCGGAAAACTAGACAACAGTTATGGAAGAGACACACTCAGTCATAATGCTCTGAGATGGAGGAGTTGGGACATGAACTTTGACTTCTGACTCCTCATCCAGTGCTCTTTGCAATGCCTTGAGTTGCCTCTTCTTATCCCCTTGGTCTCTGGGTCACTAACCTTAATGCTTACCCCTGCCAGCCATGGCCTGTTTCCCCTTACACCCACCTACACTGCATCTCTGTGCAGAGCTCCACTACTCTCCTGTCCTTAATCATTCCCCCTCATTCCACGCCCACAGTCCCACCAGCTCACAACACAGGGCCTGACAACACAGACAGGGCAGACAACCACAGCCAAGATTTAAATTCTGGAACCCCAAGCATGATTTTAGGCAGCCCCTCCTCTTCCCATCCTGATAGGCCAGACTGCACTGTTTCTGTGCCGGCTGTAATGTGCTGGGATGAGCATCTTTCTTCCTGTCCTCTCCCTTCCCCTCTCCCAGGGCCAGCCCAGTGTCAGAACAGGACTGTGTCCCCCCACAGAACCCAGGATGGGGCCCAGGCTCAGGGACTCAACAATCACATATTGTGGATGAGACAGACACATTTTCTTCTCTCTCCTTGACCCTGAACTCACCAAATACAGCTGACCACATGGGCTCCTACGGACCCGCCTTCTACCAGTCTTACGGTGCCTCAGGCCAGTTCACCCATGAATTTGATGGGGAACAGCTGTTTTCTGTGGACCTGAAGAAAAGCGAGGCTGTGTGGCGTCTGCCTGAGTTTGGCGACTTTGCCCGCTTTGACCCGCAGGGTGGGCTGGCCGGCATCGCTGCGATCAAAGCCCATCTGGACGTCCTGGTGGAGCGCTCCAACCACACCAGAGCCATCAACGGTACCAGCCCTCCCTCTGCCCACCCAGTCAGGCGGGAAGGTCAGAGAAACTTCCTCCCAGTTCCTAGGCCTCCATCACTCTGGGGCGCACTCTCAGTGCCCGTGCCTGTCATGCCCTGTCCCTTTCTTTCCCAGGAGGCTCCATGTCTTCCTAGACCCCGTTGGCATCCCTCTCCTTGAGGAATGACACCTCTCACCTGGACTCCCACCCAGGGACCAGTCAGATATAGGACCTCCTGGCATCCCACTCCCTCCCCAGTCTCCTCTCCCTCTGTTTTTCTCCTTTTCTGCCCCAGTGGATACCATCCCAGAGCATCCCCTGCCCACAGATGGCTACGAAGGGGGAACGTCCCTTAATCCCAGTCCTAGTAAGGCCCTGGGAAGAGGGATGAGCCTGTGAACTCAGGCCCCATTCCTCCTAGTGCCTCCAAGGGTGACCGTGCTCCCCAAGTCTCGGGTGGAGCTGGGCCAGCCCAACATCCTCATCTGCATTGTGGACAACATCTTCCCGCCTGTGATCAATATCACCTGGCTGCGCAACGGCCAAGCTGTCACTGAGGGAGTGGCCCAGACCAGCTTCTATTCCCAGCCTGACCATTTGTTCCGCAAGTTCCACTACCTGCCCTTCGTGCCCTCGGCCAAGGACGTCTATGACTGCCAGGTGGAGCACTGGAGCCTGGATGCGCCACTCCTCAGGCATTGGGGTACGGAGCCCCCTCCCCATGCACCCTCCTGGCCCCAGGTTTCCTTTACTCTAGAATCCTTCCCTATACCACCAATTCCTTCCTTTCTCTCCCAGAGCTCCAGGTGCCTATTCCACCACCAGATGCCATGGAGACCCTGGTCTGTGCCCTGGGCCTGGCCATCGGCCTGGTGGGCTTCCTCGTGGGCACCATCCTCATCATCATGGGCACATATGTGTCCAGTGCCCCCAGGTGCAGAGGCCCCAGGAGTCTGGCAGGGGAGGAAAGTGGATGACTCTGAACAGGACATGCGCGGAGAATCAGAGATTCTGTCGCGGGGAAAGAGTTCAGGAAAGAAATGGGCATGGAAGAAAGAAGCAGAGGTGGGGTGAGAGAGTGAGGTTTTTGGGGGGAGGTGGGCACTCAGAGATAGGATCCCAGCATATTGAAATTGAGCAACATCGATTGTGTGGTTTCTGCTACTTTAGGTAACGATCCTTCTGAGAGAAATGACTTGTGGGAGACACCCTGCAGATCCTCGTGGATTTGTGACAGCTCCTGCGTGCTCAGTGCGCTTTAAGTGTATCCTGCTGTGCTGACCTTGAGTGGGATCAACCTCTGCCCTACAGGACCCCCCTTTTTGGCGCCAGTACTCATAGCAGGGTTTGTGGGACACCTACTAGCTTTCCTTCCCTTTCAAACACACACACACACATTTTTGCTCTACCCAAAGCTCTGGCTGGCAGCACCAAATGCTTTGGTAGTGTTTGCACTGTGTCCTTTTTAGGCCTTGGCCAGTTCTCCCAGGGTTGAGGCATGTGGTGCTGGGGATTGGCAGCAGTCCTGGGGCCCGCATGGGTGTGTCTTGCTCCATTTGTCCCATTGTGTGTTACTTTGTGAATGAGCCGTTTCACATGGACCTGATGAAATTTGCCTCCTGAGTTCAGTTTTGCCCTGAAAGGGATGCAGATTATCCTGTTCCTTATGACCCCCTCAGCTAACAACCCCCTCAGCACTGGGACAGGACAGGCTCATGGGGACTCCACTCCTGCCTGGGTTTACTCTGTATGAAGAGACCATTGGTATCCTGCCATGATGTCATTTCCTTTTTCTACTTTCCCTAGAGTCCCATGCATGACAAAGAGAAGCCCAAGGCTTGGATAAGGTGGCCACTTCCCTCAGTGGGGTCAATCATGTCAGGTAGGAGGTGGTAGAGTCGGTGTGCAAGGTATCTGGTAAGAGGGGCGGTCCACCTAGACACTCTCTAAAATATGTGGCCTAGAAGATTTTAGTCTACTTTTCTGTGAACAAAATTTAAACATACAAAGAGATAAGTCACCATACCACGTAGTTTATGTCAGGACCAAAATGAGTAGTACAGATTACAGTTTTCAAACCAGAATGCACATCAGAACTGCTTGGGATCCTTTTAAAAGTACAGGCATTGGCCTGGTGCAGTGGCTCACTCCTATAATCCCAGCACTTTGGGAGGCCAAGGGGACAGGATCGCTTGAGGCCAGGAGTTGGAAACCATCCTGGGCTACACAGAGAGACCCCATCTCTAAAAAGAAAGATTTAAAAATTAACCAGGCATGGTGGCTCGCACCTGTATTCCCAGCCACTTGGGAGGCTGAGGCTGGAGGAGTGCTTGAGCCCAGGAGTTCAAGGCTGCAGTGAGCCAAGATCACACCACTGCACTCCAGCCTAGGTGACACAGTGAGACCGTCTCTAAATAAATAAATAAAATATAAAAATAACAGGCATCACCCAGACCTACTGAATTAGAATCTCGGGGGTGCAAGGGGCAGCAACAGGGAGGCTGTCTTTTTTGAGACAGGGTCTCACTCTGTCACCAGGTTGGAGTGCCATGGCATGATCTCGGCTCACTACAACCTCAGCCTCCCGAGTTGAAGCATTTCTCCTGCCTCAGCCTCCTGAGTAGCTGGGACTACAGGTGTGCACCACCATGCCCAGCTAATTTTTGTATTTTTAAGTAGAGACGGGGTTTCACCATGTTGGCCAGGATGGTCTCCATCTCCTGACCTCGTGATCCACCCTCCTTGACCTCCCAAAGTGCTGGAATTACAGGCATGAGCCACCGCGCCTGGCCGAAGCTGTCATTTTTTAACAGGCTCTGGATGACTCTGATGCAGCCATCCTGGACCTAGGCTGTGGTCTGGTCACTGGGACACAGTGACATAATCAGGTGCCATGGGGGGTCATGGGAAAGGGGGATCCCTAAGGTCTGAGGTGGACCAGGAAGGCTTTCTGAAGAACCTGGGTCTGTTAGGGCATCAAAGCCAATCAAAGTACAAGTAAATAGGGACAAAATGAGGGTTTGAACTGTGAGCAGTTGGTCCTGGAAAAGAAAGAAACCAAGAGATTATGGGGACTCAATGGGCTTCTTAAGAGAGAATAAGCTGAAACCAATGACTAGAAGACCCTGACGGAAGTGGAGGAGAATCATTTCAGGCAAATTTTTTGTGTGCCAGTAACAGAAACCCTCTTCGTGTGATCACATGCAAAGTATAGGATGTTTGCAATATAGCCGTGGGGAGGAGTGCAGGGCCCAAGGGTAGATTCTAGCCAGGCCTCCCAGGAACAGAACTGGGATCCGAAAAGCCCGGAGAAGCTAGAGCTGCCCCTCCAACCCTCTCGGATCCGCACGGTCTGTGTTCTCTAGACCCCCCTGCATGTTAGCGGTGTTCTCTCTCTGTGGACTGACTGTCCTTTTCAGTGAACATGTCCACCCGAAAGCTCCTGAGTTTATATCATCTCAGCCCTCACAACCCACAAAGGCTGTGTCTCCTAGTCACAGCTTTAAATTACTGGAAAAATAAATGACCGGCCAAACGTGGAGCAGGTGTCCATCCCAGCCCTGTGTAGTTAGAACAGGAGACAAGATCCCACACAAATGTGGCTGCCAAGCACCCAGCCCCGGGGCAAGGGGTCAAGTTCTTGTCAGAGAAAGAGGAATAAATTGGTTCTCAGAAGACACCACAAGATACGTGTGTTCCCAACAATCTCTGATCTCTGCTGATCTTTTGCTTAGCAGTTAACTTGATGCATCATTGGGAAGGTGTTTCTCTCATCTCCATCCTAAGGCTTAATAAAGTCATTAAAATTGTGTTCTTTTGACCAAAGAAATGTATGGTTTTTTGTTTTTTGTTTTTTTCACTGTTGCATATACTACCCTGAAGTCACTGGAACTTCTAGGAATAATTCCAGAGCCTTTAGATTTATGCGTCTGTGTGTATACTCACATTTGTTTCTAGTCTCAAGGTACGTAGTGTTTTATTTTAAAAAACAAATTGTGCTCCTGCATTCCTGATCTTTCACTCTGTTTTAGAACAGACATCCGGTAGTCTCCTGTCCTTTGTATCCAAACTCTCCCTTTTTGCAGGGTCCCCCTACAGATCATAAGCACGTCATCTCTCCAAATAATGAGAACATCAAGTCCTCTGTCTGTCCTTGACCCAGTCTCCCTTCCACCCAAGCTCCTCCCGGTCACACCCTCTGAGAGCGTCTGCATGGACTGCCTCTAGCTCCCCTCTTCCCATCCACTCTCTTTCGGTTTTAATTTTTAACCAAATTATGTTATATGCATAGTTTAGAGTCAAATATTTTTTACAAGATTTGTTACAGAAATACCAGTCTCCAGCCCCCTCTGCCACCATATCCTCAGCCTCACAGAAAATAACTTTCAATTGTTTTAATGTGTTCTGTTGGTATTGACCTCCCATCTCTAATTAACATGTTTGTGTTGCTACATCTAGATTTTTCAGCTTTAGGCTTTATCTCTTTACCTCTTGCTGTGGGAGAGGGGGATTTAGATTTTTTTCATCCTCAAAGAACATCATGCACCCTTCCCATGCCCCTTCTTTTAATATGAGTATATTGTCATTTTTACAACATAGTAAAAATTGCTATGCTTACTATGTTTATATCAGTATGACCATGTAATGGCAAACCATAGAGCAAACCATGCTTGCTCTTCCTTTTCTAGATGACTTTGTTTTCTCTGGAGTGTGTAATTGTCCTGTTTTCCTTTGTGTGGCTATATTTGTCCTTATTATTAATGAATCACAAAATTCCTTGCAGTACAATCAAACACGTCAGGTATTCTGTCAATTTTACCATCAGATGTAACTCTCCCAGAATCTTCTGTCGGCTCCAGTCTTAACTCTTTGCCCTTGATAATACAGCGTTCACTCTGAGATCACCCTTCGCCGTCTGCATCAGGATTTACCTGTCCTTCGAGTTGGATCTTCTGTTTCTTGTATCCAGTCATTGCCCCTTTGTGGTCTGCCTTATTTTAATGAGGCACCTCTTCTTTCCACTTCCTGCGAAACAGTGCATATGAGGAAAACTTTGTATGCTTCGTATGTCCGAAAATGTATTTATTGTACTCTCAAACTTGAATAATAGCTTGCATGGGTATAAAATTCAAGATTGGAAATCATTTCCATCAGAATTGTTAAGGCATTTCTCTATAATCCCTTAGCTTCCTGTGTTATTGTTGATAAGCCAAAAGATATTGTGTCATGAAACTTTGTATGTAATCATTGTTGTTTTTTCCTCTCTGGAAGCTTATAGGATTTCTGCTCTTTCCTTTCCTCCTTTAAATTCTTATAGGTGCTCCATAACCTACAAGGTGAAGATCCTTCTCAAACTGTCCTCAGTGTACTGTTTTAACCATATTTCTTTTCTTTTCTTTTTTTTTGAGATAGAGTCTCGCTCTGATACCCAAGCTGGAGTGCAGTGGTGTAATCTTAGCTCACTGCAACCTCTGTCTCCCAGATTCAAGCAATTCTCCTGCCTCACTCTCCTGAGTAGCTGGAATTACAGGCACCCGCCACCACGCCTGGCTAATTTTTTTTATTTTTAGTAGAGATGGGGTTTCACCATGTTGGCCAGGCTGGTCTCAAACTTCTGACCTCAGGTGATCCACCTGCCTTGGCCTCCCAAAGTGCTGGGATTACAGGCATGAGCCACCAAGCCTGGGCTATTTTAACCATATTTATAATAGCGCCTCCTGAAAATGGTCAATGCCTAAGTCACAGAAAATTGTTGTTGCATGTTTACTCCTCCCTGCCTTTGCACAAACTATTATCTGTGCTGGACCTGCCTTCCTCCACCAACCAATCAAAATTCTACCTGTCCTTCCAGGGTCCAGATTAAATGTCACCTCTTCTGTGAAGCATTTCCAATCCCAGCCCCCAATATGCTGGCCACCATCTCCCTACAGTACTACCACATTCCGCCCTTTGTCAGTTGACTGTGTATGAATTTGCCTTTGCCACTAACTGCTCCTCTAAAGCAAGAGAAGTCTGTGTCTTACAGTTCCGACACCCAGAACATAATGGGCATTGAAACACTGTAGAATTCTATTTAATTCAATTTTGTTTGCTTCAAATCCAGCCTGGTCCGACTGTCTGCAGCTGGTTTTAATAACATTGGCTACTGTTTACCCAACACATGCATGTGCCCAGCCTTAATGCTTTTCACGTGTAGTGGATTTGAATCTTGGT
This sequence comes from Macaca thibetana thibetana, assembly GCF_024542745.1. NCBI lineage: Eukaryota > Metazoa > Chordata > Mammalia > Primates > Cercopithecidae > Macaca > Macaca thibetana. Next base: position 33,798,497 of record NC_065581.1, on the reverse strand, counting down.
CCAAAAGATTAATAAGATAGTGTGCAGAATGCAAAAAATAGTAAACGTCTTTAAATAATCGAAAATCTGATTCAAAACCTGCTGTTTAAAAAATCTTAAATCTGATTCAAAACCCCTGCCACAAGGCTGGTTTTAAATTCAATCTGTCATTATTGGGGCTTCTGGTCTCTTACAGTTGTTCCAAGGGTCTGGGCCCTGACACAGTGCTGAGGCCTTGGAGAAGCCCCTGTTGTCTCCCTGCATCTGTCCGGACTGTTTACTCCAAGCATGCCCAGGGCTTAACCTGTATGGTCTTTTCAAGTGGCAGCTCTGCTGCTTCTGCACCAGGCTTGGGGCAGGGGAATCTTTAGTGAGGAGTGATCCCCAGTGCCTGGGAGCAGGACTGCAAAGGCGCACCACACGGCCAACTTCCCCCTCCCTGGGAGGCCTCCCCACCGGCCTTGGCTGCCGCGAAGAAGCAGGGCTCTTTCAGACCCACAGGCCACTGTGCCTTCCTCAGTTTAGGAGAACCTTCCCCCTTTGCCTGTCAAAGGCATTCCCCTCTCTCTCTCTGGCACAGTGTCTGGGACACCTGGCATCATGTCAAGTGAGCTTCAAGTTTTGGGAAATCCAAAGCCACAAGAGGAAGGGCCTTGGAGGTGACACGTGCTATTGTCTTGTGTGACAAACCTAAATACAAACAAAGAAAAAAGAAAAGCATCATTCTGCCATACATTAATTATTTTATTTCTTCCTTATGACCAATCTGTAAGTTAAGTATAATGATTTCATTTTATAGAGAAGGAACTAGGATTCAAATTACTTGACTTGCCCAAGGTCAAACAGCTAGGAGGTGGCTGGAAGGTCTGTGTAATGCTAGAGCCCGTGTTCTTTCCACTGCACTGTCCTACTCAGCAGCGAATGGAGACCAGCTTGTGAGACATGAGGCAGGATGAACAGGGTCAGACATCAGCATTACTAGGAAATGTGTAGGAGGAGGCATTCCCAGCTTTGGTAACAAACTTCTTCTGAGGCTTCAGCAGCAACAGGCTGCAGGGAATGAGGTGAGCTTGAAGAATGACTGGGGTTGGAATTACTGAAGAGATTTTCTACTCCATCCTGGATCAGTCGAAGCACTCCCCTAGTTCAGACTTTCTTTCTTGCTTAGTCTAAATTCCCTGCTGGCCAACAAGACTCTATATGATCTGGCACTGCATGTGTCCTCATCTTTACTTCCCTCCACTCATCCTTCTTTCATTAAGCAACAGCCACACTATCTTTCCCCAGAATCCTCCTGCCCAAGATGTTAACATTAATGCCTCCAATTCGTCACCCATTCACAACTCATGTGGTACCAATTCAGAGAAGCTTCATTGACCAACTTTGCTAAATAAACCACCTATCTCCAGTCTCTCCCTATCATGTTACCCTATTTATCTCTACAAACAGATGCCTTTCAATGAATGATGTCCCACTTCTCAGGCTTTCCTTTCTTCTCTGACCTCAGAAAAGCTTCCAGACAAGTGATCATGCATGCAGAGGAGCGGATTCACTTCCTCTCCTCTCCTTATGGTTTAGGAGGTTGCTACCTATGACTTGTAATTTGGCTCCATCTTGTGGTTTGCGTCCACCCCACATGGAGCCTCCAAATCTGAATAAGCCTAAGGTCTCCCAAGGCGGACTCCTCGGCACTTCCGTCCACTGGAAACGTTCTGCTGCCTCCTCCCTAGACTCCCAACACCGCTCTTGAGACCTTGTCAGATTCCCAGTTGCCCTTTATTCCTTTCCTCAGGCCTTCAATATATGGATGTGCTTCAGGTACAAGTTCTTACTGTAATGCCTGGAACATGGTGGTTACTCAATAAATATTTAAAGCCCCAGCTGACTAAAACAAAATGTAGTCACCCTGCTCTCAAATTCCTTGATGACATGTCCACATAAAGAAAAATAAATTAAAATTTGTTCTTCCGATATTAACAAGTATTGTTTTGTTAATACTGTTATCTTTCATTTATTGAGCACTTCCAATGTGCCAAACACTAGTCTAACCAATTGATATTTGTCGAATCCAGTATCTCCACATTCACTAAGAAGCACACCTGGTATTTCCTAAACTGTTGCATGAAACCCAAGTGTTTAGGAGAGTGTTAATAACCTAACCAAAAACAAATCAATAGAAGTAATATTTTTCTGTTAAAACATATTTTAATACATGTAAGGAAATGCCAAACTTAAATATGTATCTTTTTGTTTTGTTTTGTTTTTGAGACAGAGTCTCGCTCTGTTGTCCAGGCTGGAATGCAGTGGTGCCATCTCAGCTCACTGCAACCTCCGCTTCCTGGGCTCAAGTGATTCTCCTGCCTCAGCCTACCGAGTAGCTGGGATTACAGGCATCCACCACTGCACCCAGCTAATTTTTGTATTTTTAGTAGAGACAGGATTTCCCCATATTGGATAGGCTGGTCTTGAACCCCTGACCTTGTGATCCGTCCTCCTTGGCCTCCCAAAGTGAATTATGTATCTTTGTTATATAGTAATCTGCCTTTTAAAAATGATATGTCATTATTTGTAACAACTGAAAATTATTGGAAACATGCTAGTAAGAGTACAATAGTTGAAAAAATTATAGTACATCTGCACAATGGAGTAATGCAAAGCTGTTAAAAAGAATGAGGAGACAGAAAAAATACGTTCCAATGTTTGATAGCAGACTGGGGTGACTGTAGTCAGCAACAATATATATATAGTATATTTCAAAGTAGCTAGAAGAGAGGACTTGAGATATTGCCAACACATAGAAATGATAAATACTCAAGGTGAAGGATACCCCAAATACCTGACTTGATCATTACTCTCATTGTATGTAACAGACATAGTAACAGACACTCACATGTACCTCATAAATAAAATATGTAAAATATCATGTATCAATTAAAGGAAAAAGTCTAACAAAAAGGAATGAGAAAGATCTCTTTGAACTAATGTGGAGGAATCTCTAGGCTAGAGTGGAAAATTCACAGTACAATAGAATGATTAAACTATGTACTGCCTTTGGGGTAAGAAAAAGGAAAGATATATATTTTTTGAAAAAGGTGGATTGGGTCAGATATGGTGGCTTGTGCCTATAATCCCCACACTTTGGGAGGATGAAGTGGGAGGATCACTTGAGGTCAGGAATTTAACACCAGCCTGGCCAACATAGCAAGACTCTGTCTCTACATAAAAATAAAAAAATTGGCCAGTTATGGTGGTACACCCCTGTAGTCCTAACTACTCAGGACGCTGAAGCAAGAGGATCACTTGAGCCTAGGAGTTCGAGGCTGTCGTGAGCTATGATGGTGCCACTGCACTCCAGCTTGGGCAACAGAGTGAGACCGTGTCTCCAAAGGGGGGAAAAAAGCTACATTGGAAGGATAAACAAGAAATTAATAAAAAATGGCTACTTTTAGTGAGGAAGGGAGAATAGAAGTCAGAAGTGAATATTGACCTTTGAAACGTATAAATACAATGTTAATAAAAAATTGACAAAAAAACCTCTAAAATTTAAAACGAATAGAACTGAACCACACAGAAAAAATAAGTATTCCAAGTGATATTAAAAGATACTACTGGGTCGGGCGCGGTGGCTCACGCCTGTAATCCCAGCACTTTCGGAGGCCGAGGAGGGCGGATCACGAGGTCAGGAGATCAAGACCATCCTGGCTAACATAGTGAAACCCTGTCTCTACTAAAAATACAAAAAATTAGTCGGGCGTGGTGGGCGCCTGTAGTTCCAGCTACTCGAGAGGCGGAGGCAGGAGAATGGTGTGAACCCGGGAGGCGGAGCTTGCAGTGAGCCGAGATTGCGCCACTGCACTCCAGCATGGGCCACAGAGCCAGACTCCGTCTCAAAAAAAAAAAAAAAAAAAAAAAAAAAAAAAAAAAAAGAGATACTACTGTATATTCTTGGTGGAATACATTTCTTCTCTCTTTTCTCTCTTTTTCTCTCTACCTCTCTCTTTTTTTTTTTTTTTTTTTTTTTTTTGACGGGGTCTTGCTCTGTTGCCAGCCAAGGTTGGCGTGCTGGAGTGCACTGGTGTGATTATAGCTCAGTGCACCCTCAAACTCCAGGGCTCACGTGATCCTCCCACCTCGGTCTCCCAAGTAGAGTAGCTGGCACTGCAGGAACATGCCACCGTACCCAGTTAATTAAAATACATTTTAAAAAATAGAAATGGGGTCTCCCATTATGTTGCCCCAGCTGACTTAATAGAATATATTCTAAGGACAAAAAGAACTATCAAAACTTTGAACATCATTCAGTTGTTTCATGGTTAAGTAATATTTGTATCCTTATTTGAAACTATATTATATATAAAATAAAGCAAATCAGTGATTATGTTAATATAATTAAGAACTAAGATTTTTAGGCCAGAGGCAGTGGCTAATCTCTGTAATCCCAGAATTTTGGGAGGCCGAGGCGGGCAGATCACAAGGTCAGGAGTTGGAGACCAGCCTGGCCAACATGGTGAAACCCTGTCTCTACTAAAAAAACAAAAAAATTAGCTGGGTGTGGTGGCGGGCGCCTGTTATCCCAGGTACTAGGGCGGCGGAGGCAGGAGAATTGTTTGAACCCGGGAGACAGAGGTTGAGGTGAGCTGAGATTGCACCATTCATTGCACTCCAGCCTGGGCGACAGGGCGAGACTCCATCTCAAAAAAAAAAAAAGAACTAAGATTTTTTTTTTTTTTTTTTTTTTTTTTTTTTTTTTAGACGGAGTCTCGCTCTGTTGCCCAGGCTGGAGTGCAGTGGCCGGATCTCAGCTCACTGCAAGCTCCGCCTCCCGGGTTCACGCCATTCTCCTGCCTCAGCCTCCCGAGTAGTTGGGACTACAGGCGCCCGCCACTGCGCCCGGCTACTTTTTTGTATTTTTTAGTAGAGACGGGGTTTCACCGTGTTAGCCAGGATGGTCTCCATCTCCTGACCTCGTGATCCGCCCGTCTCGGCCTCCCAAAGTGCTGGGATTACAGGCTTGAGCCACCGCGCCCGGCCAAGAACAAAGATTTTTAATGTATAAAAAGCAACTAAATCTAGCTGAATTAAAACAATAATATTAAATTTGAACTAGAAAAAAATATTTGAACTAGAACTGTCAATTTTAACTAATGATTTACTAATATATGTGTCCTAACTCTAGCAAATGAAAGAGCTTAATAATAGCCCTGTAGCAATGAGCATCCCCAGTGCACAGACTGTAGTTTCTAAATATTTCCCACTCAAAAGAAATAGAGCCTCTTGGAGAAGTGACCAGTTACAGGCCTAAGTTATGGAAAATACAAAGCAAGTGTGAGTATCTCATTGTTTTCATAAAACAAGGCACTGTTCAAAGACTAATAGAGTCATGTCAAAAAAAAAAATAAATAAACAGGTCAGCCAGTTTGAAGGAGCTTCCATTGGTCAAAATTGGAACAACTCAGACATCAAAAAGATGACTATAATATAATTAAACACATTGAGTATATAAAAATGCATGGGTTCCTATTAATAGTCGAATACAGATTTTAAAAAGTAAGCAACAACAACCCATTTATATTACCACTGGATGTGATCTTCTAATTCCTAACACAGAAAATTGATACTTAAAGAAAACAAGTATATATCCTGACATTTCACAAGGAAATGTTCCATTGATGAAAAAAAAAGGTCTACCCTTCAGAGTAGCAGTGAATAAATGTTGGGGAAAATAATAGAATTAGAAAACCAGCATTTTGTAAGCCTAATGTGATCATTGATTCAGGGAAGGCATCGTATATGTTAAAATCATTAGGAGAATAGATAGTGGGGAACAGGAGAGTCACGTCATGCCGAAGTATCATGGTCATAGACTATTTGCTATTGACAAATGGGAGAAAAACCTTTACAGAGGAGAGACCTGGCTGTCATCACCTCGACTGAGTGATCAAGTTTAGCCTCACCAATAATAAGACAAGACATTAAGTGTATGCTTCCTAATAAGATGAAATGCAAAGTACACAGCAATATTGATGAAGAATTATTGTCAAAAATCTTTCATCTGAATCTAATCAAGCCTTTGTTTCAAAAAGTTCTAGTCTATAAAAAAATACATTGGATAGAGGAATAAGTCAAATGAAACCACAAAGAAACACTCACACAAATTCAAAATGTGAGAGATTCTACTGGTCTGGGCTCTCTAAAAAGATGATGTTTAAAAAATGGGTGGGATAGTGGGAATTAAGAGACATTACAATCAAATTTAGTGGATGATTCTTGGCAATATATTTGGGGAAAAACAGATATAAAAGCACTTTTCAGACAAATGGGGAAATTTGAATATGAACTGGTAATCGATGATATTAGAGAGCTGTTTTCAGTTTTGTTCAGTATGATTACAGTACCATGGTTATGTATCAAGGCATCTTTATGCTAAAGAATTTAGGGATGAAATGCTAGGAGATCTCTAATTTACTTTGAAATGAATTTAGAATACACACACAGTTCAAACAAATATGGCAAAATCTTGACAGTTGTTGAATCTATATGCTGGGTATTTGTCTTAGTCCATTTTGTGTTGCCATAACAGAATCCCACAGACTAGGTAATTTACAAAAAAAAAAAAAAAAAGAAAGAAAGAAAGAAAGAAAGAAAGAAAGAAAGAAAGAAAGAAAGAAAGAAAGAAAGAAAGAAAGAAGAAGAAAGAAGGAAGGAAGGAAGGAAGGAAGGAAGGAAGGAAGGAAGGAAGGAAGGAAGGAAGGAAGGAAGGAAGGAAGGAAGGAAAGAAAGAAAGAGAGAGAGAGAAAGAAAGAAAAGGAAAAAAAGAAATTTATTTCTCACAGTTCTGGAGGCTGGGAAGCCCAATGTCAAGATGCCAACATCTGGCAAGGGCTTTCCTGCTGTGTCATACCACGGCAAAAGAAAAAAGGATTAGAGAAAGGATGGAGGAGAGGAAAGGAGTCAAACTCATCCTTTCATCAGGAATTCACTCCTGAGATGAGACAACTAACCCACTCGAGAGACGATGGCATTAATCCCTTTATGAGGGCTCTGCCCATCTCTTTAAGAGATAACCTAATCATCTTTTAAAGGTTCCACTTCTCAACGCGGTTGCATTGGGGATTAAGTTTCCAATGTTTTATATATAACACTTTTATGTTATACATGTAATAAAGCAAATCAGTGATTATGTTCATGTAATTCAGAACTAACATTTTTAATGCATAAAAAGCAAGTAAAAGTAGTTGAATTAAAACAATAATATTAAATTTGAACTAGAAAAATATTTTGAACTAGAAATGTCAGTTTTAACTAATGATTTACTAATATATATGTCCTAGTTCTAGCAAAAGGAAGAGCCTAATAACTTTGGGAGACACATTCAAACCATAGCAGCTTTCAAGTATTATTTTACTTTTTCCAGGTTTTCTGTAGGTTTGGAAATTTTCACAATTAAAGAGGTAGGGGTGTGTGTGTGTGTGTGTGTGTGTGTAATGCTTTATTATACTTGAAAATAGCGGGAAATTAAAGGAGAGAGCACGAGATTCCTGAACTCATAAGCTGATGTATGTCACCAATTGAATAATTTTTTTTTTTTTTTTTTGAGACAGAGTCTCGCTCTGTTGCCCAGGCTGGAGTGCAATGGCGTGATCTCAGCTCACTGCACCCTCCACCTCCTGGGTTCAAATGATTCTCCTGCCTCAGCCTCCCGAGTAGCTGGGATTACAGGCACCCACCACCATGCCCGGCTAATTTTTGCATTTTTAGTAGAGGCAGGGTTTCACCGGGTTGGCCAGGCTGGTCTCGAACTCCTGACCTCAGGTTATCCACCTGCCTCGGCCTCCCAAAGTGCTGGGATTACAGGCATGAGCCACCGCGCCCAGCCTGTTCTGTAATATTTTATAATTTAAATAAATAATGTAAATGCATTTTTTGTTTTAATTAAAATAAAATAAACATAATATAATGCCTTTAAATTTTTGTTCCACTACATGGCTGTTAGATACATACATAAAATTTGACCATTTCTCCAGCAGATTTCTCATCCATTGGCTCAAAACACAAACTCATTTTATTTTGGGAGCCCTACAATTGCTTTATCAATATTATATCATTTGAAAAAAAAGTTCTGTAGTCAAAAGTTACTGTAACATTGTCTATAGACATCCCAGGAACACCAAGAATAAGTTCACGTGGAAAAATGTTGTTTTATAATTTTGTATTTTCCCCATGTTTGAGATTTTATTGCCATTCCCAATCAGAAAACAGAAAAGAGGAATAAAAAATAGTAAAAATGAAGAAGGTGCAAAGTTTCCAAAATCTTAAAAAGTCCTTATAATTTTTGACTCTCCTTCTTATATAGTCAACGTAAGCCCAGATGCACACCTACCCCCACCCCTAGCTTTCCTGTCACCATCCATCTCCTACAGTCCAGTTCCCTCAGGCCTCTTCCTTCACAAAGGTCCCAGTGTCTAAGCCAAGCCTGAAGGTATGGTTAGGATGAATGGTTGGTATGAATAGTTACCATTTAGAAATTATGCAGTCTAAAGTGAATATTAATAGTTCAACTTAGCCTGATTTCTCTTCATGTGGCAAAAGCCATCACTGGAATTTCCTTTACTTATATTTGTGGAATGAAGTCGTTTGTTTTTTATTTGTGTCTTCACACTTCTTAATATTTCTCCAGCTAAGCTAAATTAATTGGGCTTGGTGAAAAAAATAAAATTTTCTACAGTTCACAGGAATCTTGTGCAGAAGCTGCATTTACAAACAGAAGAATTGAAAATAGAGACATTACAACTGACACTATAGAAATACAAAAGATCATCTAAGACTACTATAAACACCCCTATGCATACAAACTATAAAATCTAGAGGAAATGAATGAATTCCTTGAAGCATTCCTCTAAGCTTGAATCAGGAAGAAATAGAAATCCTGAACAAACCTAGAGGAAATGAATGAATTCCTAGAAGCATACAACCCTCTAAGCTTGAATCAGGAACAAATAGAAATCCTGAACTGTTATGCCCAGACCGTTTGTTCCCCAAAGAAGACCACCAGAGTCCAGAGTCAAAGCCAAGCGGCAAGGATCTTTACTACAAGTTCGAACCTGGTCCTTCCATTCCACAGCATACAAGAGGGCCCCGAACAATGCGAGTGCTTGCTTTTTTATAGCCCGAAAGTTACAGGGGAACAAAGGAATTCTTTTGGTTCCCGTGCTTTCAGTAAAACTTTGAACGGCTGTCTCCTTATCGGAGACTTTCCAGGTGGTGTTTGTACTGGGCTCAGGAAGTTTAAGAGATATATGGCGATATGTGGTGGGATGGGAGGATGGGATGTGTTTGTACTGGGCTTGTTTGTTTTGAGCCCGGGGCTGAGGAATGTGCCCGGCTCCTTTCAGAACAAACCAGTAACAAGTAGTGATATTGAATCAGTAATAAAAAATCTAAAAAAAAAAAAAAAAAGCCCAGGACCAGATTCATAGCTGAATTCTACCAGACGTTCAAAGAAGAACTGGTACCAATCCTATTGAAACTATTCCAAAAGATTAAGAAAGAGGGGATCCTACCCAACTCATTCTGTGAAGCCAGTGTTACCCTGATGCCAAAGCCAGGAAAGAACACAACAAAAAAGAAAACTACAGACCAATATTCCTGATGAACATAGATGCAAAAATCTTCAACAGAATACTAACAAACCAAATCCAACAGCACATCAAAATGATAAATCACCATGATCAAGTGGGTTTCATCCTAGGGATGCAAGGATGGTTCAATATATGCAAGTCAATAAATGTGATTCACCACATAAACAAAATTTAAAACAAAAGCCATATGATCATTTCAATCAATGCAGAAAAAGCATTTGGTAAAATCCAGCATCCCTTTATAATAAAAACTCTCAACAAACTAGGCATAGAAGGAACAAACCTCAAAATTATAAAAGTCAGATATGATAAACACACAGCCAATATCATACTGAATGGATGAAAGTTGAAAGCCGGCCAGGCATAGTGACTCACGTCTGTAATCCCAGCAGTTTGGGAGGCCAAGGCGGGTGGATCACCTGAGGTCAGGAGTTCAACACCAGTCTAGTCAAAATGGTGAAACCTCGTCTCTACTAAAAAAAATAAATAAATATATACAAAAAAATTAGCCAGGCATGGTGGTGCATGCCTGTAGTCCCAGCTACTTGGGAGGCTGAGGCAGGAGAATCGCTTGAACCTTGGAGGCAGGGGTTGCAGTGAGCCGAGATCCCGCCACTGCACTCCAGCCTGGGTGACAGAGTGAGACTCCATCTCAGAAAAAAAAAAAGAAAAAAAAAAAGAAAGTTAAAAGCATTCCCCCTAAGAACTGGACAAGACAAACATGCCCACTTTCACCACTCCTATTCATCATAGTACTGGAAGTCCTAGCCAGAGCAATCAGACAAGGGAAAGCATACCCAAATAGGAAAAGAGGAAGTCAAATTATCTCTGTTTGCCAATAATATAATGTATACCTAGAAAACGCTAAAGACTCCTCCAAAAGACTCTTAGATTTGATAAATGCATTTAGTAAAGTCTCAGGTTACAAAATCACCATACACAAATCAATAGAACAGCTCTATACCAATAACGACCAAGTTGAGAATCAAATCAAGAACTCAGTCTCACTTGCAATAGCTACAAAAAAAATTGTAAATGTCTAGGAATATATTTAACCAAGGAGGTGAAAGATCTCCCTAAGGAGAACTACAAAACACTGATGAAAGAAATCATAGATGATACAAACAAATGGAAAACCATGCCATGCTCATAGACTGGAAGAATCAATATGAAAAATGACCATACTGCCCAAAGCAATCTACAGGGTCAGTGCAATTCCTATCAAAATATCAGCATCATTTTTCACAGAATTATAAAAAGCAATCCTAAAATTCACATGGAACAAAAAAAGAGCCTAGATAGCCAAAGCAATCCTAAACAAAAAGAATAAATCTGGAGGCATCACATTACCCAACTTCAAATTACACTACAAGTCTAGAGTAACCGAAACAGCATGGTACCGGTATAAAAGCACACAAGTAGACCAATGGAACAGAATAGAGAACCCAGAAATAAAGTCAAATACCTACAACCAACTAATCTTCGACAAAGCAGATAAAACAATACACTGAAAAAAGGACATCCTATTCAATAGATGGTGCTGGGAAAATTGAATTGCCACAGGTAGAAGAACAAAACTAGGGCTGGGAGCAGTGGCTCACGCCTGTAATCCCAGCACTTTGGGAGGCTGATGCAGGTGGATCACTAGGTCAGGAGTTTGAGATCAGCCTGGCCAATATAGTGAAACCCTGTCTCTACTAAAAAATACAAAAATTTGCCCGGCGTGGTGGCGTGCGCCTCCCGGCTACTTGGGAGGCTGAGGCAGGAGAATCGTTTGAACCCAGACGAGACACTGTCTCAAAAAAAAAAAAAAAAGAAAAAAAAAGAACAAAACTAGATCTCTGTTTCTCAACATATACAAAAATTAACTCAAGATAGATTAAAGTCTTAAATCTAAGACCTGGAATCATAAAAATTCTGGAAGAAACTTCTTCTGAATATTGGCCTAGGCAAAGAATTTATGAATAGGACCTCAAAAACAAATCCAACAGAAACAAAAATAAATAAATAGGACCTACCTAATTAAACTAAAAAGCTTCTGCACAGCAGAGGAAATAATCAAGAGTTAAACAGACAACCACAGAATGGGAGAAAATATTTGCAAACATCTGACAAAGGACTAATATCCAGAATCTAGAAGGAGCTCAAACAAATTAGCAAAAAAAAATAAATAAATTAAATAAATAAATAATCCCATTAAAAAGTGAGCAAACGACATTGACAGACATTTCTCAAAAGAAGATATACAAATGTCCAGAAACATACGAAAAAATGTTCAACATCACTAATCATCAGGGAAATGGAATTTTTTTTTTTTTTTGAGACAGAGTTTCACTCTTGTTGCCCAGGTTGGAGTGCAATGGCGAGATCTTGGCTCACTGCAACCTCCGCCTCCTGGGTTCAAGCAGTTCTCCTGCCTCAGCCTACCGAGTAGCTGGGATTACAGGCCTGTGCCATCATGCCCAGCTAATTTTGTATTTTTAGTAGAGATGGGGTTTCTCCATGTTGGTCAGGCTGGTCTTGAATTCCCACCTCAGCCTCCCAAAGTGCTGGGATTACAGGCGTGAGCCATCGCGCCCAGCCCGGAAATACAAATTAAAACCACAATGAGATTCTACCTTATCCCAGCCAGTATCATTGATATTAAAAAGTCAAAAAGCAATAGATGTTGGCAAGGATGCAGTGAAAAGGAATAGCTTATACATTGTTGGTGGGAATGTAAATTAGTACAACCTCTGTGGAAAATACTATGGAGATTTCTCAAAGAACTAGAAGTAGATCTACCATTTGATCTAGCAATCCCACTCCTGGGTGTCTACCCAAAGGAAAAGAAGTCATTATATCAAAAAGACACAGAATTGCAAAGATATGGAATCAACCTAAGTGCCCATAAACTGATGAGTGGATAAGAAAATGTGATGTGTATATACCATGAAATTGTACTCATCCACAAAAAAGAATGAAATGATATATTTTCCAGCAACTTGGATGGAACTAGACCATTTTCCTAAGTGAAGTAACTCAGGAACAGAGAACCAAGTACTACGTGTTCTCATTGTTAAAGAAAAAAAACCTTAGACAAATGAAATTCAACAGAGTTTAATTGAACAAAGAACAATTTGTGAATTGGGGAGTCTCCTGAGCCAGAGTAGGCTCAGGGAGACTCCAGAACAGCCAAGTGGTGGAAGATTTATGAACAGAAAAAGGAAAGTGATGTACAGAAAAAGGAAAGTGAGGTACAGAAAAAGGAAAGTGATGTACAGAAAAAGGAAAGTGAGGTACAGAAAATGGAAGTCAGGTACAGAAATAGCCGGATTGGTTACAGCTCAGTATTTGCCTTATTTGAACACAGTTTGAACTGTTGGTCACCTTTGATTGACCAAAACTCGGTGATCGGCACTAGAGTAGGTTTCACTCTGATTATACATCCAGTTAGGTTTCAGTTTACTATGTATGGAGAAACCTTTAGGCTGAACTTAAAACATGTAAGGAAGCAGCTTTAGGCTAAACCTAATTTAACACTCACTTGTAAGTAGGAGCTAAGCTATGGGTGTGCAAAGCCATACAGAGTAGTATAACGGACATTGGAGACTCAGAAGTGGGGAGCGGGGTGTGGGGTGAGGGATGAAAAACTATTTACTGAGTGCAATATACACTATTGGGTAATGGGTACACTAAAAGCCCAGACTTTACCACTATACAATTCATCTATGTAAACAAAAGCCACCTGTACCCCTAAAGCTATTGAAATAAAAATAATAAAAACAAAATTCTAGGCTAGGCCTGGTGGCTCACACCTGTAATCCCAGCACTTTGGGAGGCAGAGGTGGGTGGATTGCTTGAGGCCAGGAGTTCGAGACCAGCCTGGACAACATGGCGAAACCCCGTCTCTACTAAAAACACAAAAATTAGCCCAGCATGGTGGCGGGCGCCTGTAATCCCAGCTACTTGGGAGGCTGAGGCAGGAGAATTGCTTGAACCCAGGAGGTGGAGGTTGCAGTGAGCCAAGATCATGCCACTGCACTCCAGCCTGGGTGACAGAGCAAGACTCTGTCTCAAAAAAATAAATAAATAAATAAAAATAAAGTTCTAAAAAGATAGAGGTGTGTGTGTGACTGTGTGTATGCGTGTGCGTGCGTGTGTGTGTGTGTGTTCATCTCTAGCCTCATTCTTTAGCTGAGGTTGGTGGAGTTAACAATATCTGGAAGTTTTTTCTAAGTTTTACTTCTGAATTCCTTGTTTGCTTATATCTAGAATATAACTAGAAATGTTTGGTATGTAAAGATATAAACTTTGAAATTAGCTTTATCTTGTCTCACGAGCTCTGTGATCTTAGGCACGTTAACTTAGAGTTTCCTCCTCTCTAAAATAAAAATAATAATATATATGTGATAGGAATGTCATGTTGACCAAAAGAGGTAACTATGAAAAGTGCCCATCAATATACACCTGGCAGATAGCAAGGGCTCAGTAAGTGTCAGTTACCCTTCCCTGGCTTTCTCCTTCTCTCTCAGTTTCCCCAGACTCAGAGGAAAAGAAGGTCCTTTCTGTTTTGTTTTCTACCTGACTCTGAAGTTCAGGACAGATGCTTTTGATACCCCTTGCAGTAACATCAGCCACCTTCCTCCCAATCACAGAACTGCTTTCTGAGGTAGCCTTTCAACCCCAAGCTGCTCCCTCAGTTGCTCATCATTCTCTCCTGCTCTCAATTTTTGTCTCTTGCATTACTCCCTGGCCAAATGATTGGTGAAATAGTTGTGGGGCTCTGTAGGGTCTATTTGCAAGACCAAAGGCAGTGATAGAAGGATATGAGATCACTGGGAATCAGCCTGAATAGTAGAGATGGATTCAAGAACAGTACATCAGGGGGTTGTGTCATTGTGGTTGGAAACAGGTCCAGAAGAGAATGCAGAATTTTAAGGGGAAGTCTAAGCACAGTGTCATAGCCAGTTTCAGCACCAGGTCACAGACCAGACATCAGGGAATTGGGGACGACGTAAGGAAAGTTCTTCACGGAAGGCAGGGTGAGCAACCTGAAGCTTGACACAGCAATCAAAGGGCACAGAGACTGGGCAGTGCTAGTGCTTTCTTAAATCAAGAATATAGAACAATATGTCATGATAACCATGGATCTGGAAGAACAACCATCATTTTATTTTGCATCAGAGAGAATAAAGTTTCACTCTGACAGGGAGGCAGGACTGCTTGGCCCTTGCAACTATCATTTTGTAACTTTTCAGCTTCCACTTACCTGGAGTTACTTAAGAGTTAAAAGAATATGAGCAAACTTAGAAAACCTTGAGAACTGCTTAAAAACAATTATTTTTGGGTGAGGCGTGGCAGCTTACGCCTGTAATCCCAGCACTTGGGGAGGCAGAGGTGGGTGGATCAGATCACTTGAGATCAGAAGTTCGAAACCAGACTTGCCAACACGGTGAAACCCCATCTCTACTAAAAATACAAAAATTATCTGGGTGTGGTGGCACACACCTGTAGTCCCCAACTACTTGGGAGGCTGAGGCATGAGAACTGCTTGAACTTGGGAGGCAGAGGTTGCAGTAAGCCAAGATCGTGCCACTGTACTCCAGCCTGTGCTACAGAGCAAGACTCTGTCTTTTAAAAAAATTATTTTTGAGAGAGAGAAGAAAATGGGTAGATGAAACTGCAAAATGTCTCTCTTTTTTTTTTTTTTCAGTAACTCTGGGTGAGAAACAAAACCATGCAGGAGGACAAGGTAATTTGGAAGAGCTGTCATTGTCTCTACAACCTGCCTTCACAGAGAAGCCAGTTCCAATACATCTTCTGCAGGGGCAGAAGAGGGGAAAGTATTCATCAGTGAACCAGTGTTACCTTCTCATAGTCTGAGCAATTAGAATAGCAACTGTCAGACTCCATGAGGTCTGACAGTGGCGGTTAATAGAAGAACTGCTCTTTTTTTGTTTGTCAAACACCAGCAAAAATGCTTATCACTGGAGAATAAATCCCTTTTCTCCTTCAACCTCAAATCAAACATTAGCTTGTCTGACAAAATGAGCAATGTCCTCATTTGGCAAAGAGTTGTAAGAAATATTTTATTATGTAGAAATATTCACTTACTATACAAGGACACAAAAATACTTGAAGTTTGGGGTTGATGGAAAGTTTGGCAAGGATGATGAGTTCCTCTTACTCACAGGAGAGGCTATTCTTCTTTTGACCTCCTTAGTTGAGGTGAGGCCTCACTGAAAGTGACAGGCCTAATAACCCAGGAAGGGAGGCCTTCACTGGTGTGGTGGGAATAGGGCAGGGCATGAAGGGAGAGGTGAATGATGGGCCCTGAAACAGCACAGTATAGCTGAAAGACGTGGACTAGTGAGAGAGTTGTGTGAGAGTCCAAGCTGATGGGGGACACTGAGAGAAGGGACAGAGGAAGGCTCAATAGATCTCAATGGTTGAACAGGGAATTGGGGGAAAATAAGGGGAAGAAACTAGGCAGCTATGGAACTGTTACTAAATGTCTGTTTCCTCATGTATAAAATGGTGATGAGTACTTACCTCTTGGGATTATTATGAAGACTAAATTGCAAAAGTGCTCATAAGTGTCTGGTACATGGTAAGCTCTATATAAGTGCTTGTTCCTTATAGCAGGGGTCCCCCAACCTCTGGGCCACTGACCACTACCAGTCTGTGGCCTGGTAGGAACTGGGGTGCACAGCAGGTGAGCAGCGAGCAAGCTCTGCCTCTTGTCACATCAGCAGCAGCATTAGATTCTCACAGGAGCGCAAACCCTATTGTGAACTGAGCATGCGAGGGATCTAGGTTGCACACTCATTTTAAGAACCTAATGCCTGGTAATCTAAAGTGGAACAGTTTCATCTGGAAACCATTCCCCCCACCTCCATCCATAGAAAAGTTTTCTTCTACGAAACTAGTCCTTGGTGCCAAAAAGATTGGGGACTGCTGACTTAGAGAACTCACTGTGAGGGACATGTTTTGGGGAAAAAGGTAGAATCTTTTCTAGACATGTTGTGTGCACGAGCTTATGGGAACTTGGCATTAGGTGTTGGAACTTTGGCTTAAGGTTTGATATGGTTTGGCTCTGTGTCCCCACCCAAATCTCACCCTGAATTGTAATAGTCCCCATGTGTCAAAGGTAGAGATAATTGAATCATGGGGGCAGTTTCCCCCATGCTGTTCTCGTGATAGTGAGTTCTCGTGAGATCTGATGGTTTTCTTTTTTTTTTTTTTTCTTTTTTGAGACGGAGTCTTGCTCTGTCGCCCAGGCTGAAGTACAGTGGCCGGATCTCAGCTCACTGCAAGCTCCGCCTCCCGGGTTCACGCCATTCTCCTGCCTCAGCCTCCCGAGTAGCTGGGACTAGAGATCTGATGGTTTTATAAGGGACTTCCCCCCTTCACTTTGGCACTCATTCTTCTGCCACCCTGTGAAGAGGTGTCTTCTGCCATGATTGTAAGTTTCCTGAGGCCTCCCCAGCCATGCAGAACTGTGAGTCAATTAAACCTCTTTCCTTTATAAATCACCCAGTCTCAGGTATTTCCTCATAGCAGTGTGAGAATGGACTAATACAAGGTCTAAACAGAGACACAGATTTTATGGGTGGGAGTTGCCTCCAGATGAATGGGTAAACTTGCTTAAAAATACTGTGCAAATAAAAAGAGGACAAAGGAAGGTGTCATAAGGAACAATATATTATGGGAAGCAGAGGCAGAGTCTTTAAAGCAGCAGACTAAGAAATGGGTGTCTGAAAAGTATGAGAGCTAGGAACAAGTGGTGTCAAGTCAAAGAAGCCAGGAGATGCAGGGTGCGGTGGCTTATGCCTGTAATCCTAGCTACTCAGGAGGTGAGGCAAGAGCATTACTTGAGCCCGGAAGGTCGAAGCTACAGTGATCTTTATCTTTATAAATATATAAATTTCAAAGTTTATATCTTTACACACCACTTCACTCCAGCCTGGGTGACACAAATCCTCTTTCTTAAAAATAAATACATACATACATAAAAATAAAATGCTAGGGAAGCTGCATGGAATGCTTCAGAGGTAAAGGGAGATAAGGACTAAAAAGGCCTAATCTCCTTCTTCTATGACCCTCTGGGTCGTAAAAATGAAGGCTCACATTTTAAAAGTTGAAGTATAGGAAAGAAGGGAAGAACCACCTAACTTTGGGGACAGGGCACAAAAATGACAATAGATTCAGGAGGAAATCGTGGGTAACACGCCCAACAGGTGGCGCCAAATACTTCAGTGGCAGTCTCCGAGAGCCTCAGAACCCCTGCCCCTTCCGCAAGCCTCACTGGAGGGAGCTCCATGCAAATCTGCCAGTCAGCCAGGTGGCACTCCTTTAGTCAACAAAATATCAAGCTTCCACTATTGGAAAGCTCTGTGCTAGATACTCTGAGAGGTGTATGTCTGCAAGTGCCCGTGTGCTCTGCTGTTCCTTTAATGTGTGGAGACAAGAATATTTTGAGAATAAGTCCCATCTATTTTATCTCCCACATAGCTCTCAAATCTACCTACATTTCTTCATCTACATTGCTGCCTCTCTCTTCTACACCACTATTCTCACTTGCTGGGATTAACTGCTGCAATTACTTTCTAAACTATCCACTCTCAACACCCCACCAACCCTAACATGATTATCCCTAGTGCAATTTCCTTAAAGCGTGTCTATCTCCTAGCTCCCTACTGGCCCACAGCACTGGAAGTCTAGTGCAGTAGTTATAAATGTGGACCCTGAAGCCAGATCGCCTAGTATCAAAACCCACCTCCAGTACTGACAATGTGGTGATACTGGGTAAATTGATTAATCTCTCTGTGCCTCATTTCTTCATCTGTTAAACGCAGACAAGATGTACCTCACAGGATTATAGTGAGGACCAAATGAGTTTACAGGGTTTTTATTTAGCACGGTACATGGGACACACTAAGTGCTCAACGTTAGCTATTAGTGTTTTGAGATGTAAATGCAAGTCCTTATCGCAGGTGAAATGCTCTCCTTGATTTAGCTTCCCTGCTTTCCGGCCTTATCTGGAAGCACTCACCACCTTCATCCCTGCTGCTTCAGCATCACCTAGTTACCTTCTCAGTTGCTGTTTCTTCTGCTGGCAATGTTCACTACACCCATCCACCCCTTACAAACAGGAAGGAACTCATCCTTCTGAGATATCTGAATAGCTCTCACATTCTCAGAAAAGAGAACCCTCTTTTCGGAATTCTTGCTAGATCTCTGCACGTTGTCCTGTTAGAATTACCTACTTTTGCTAAAAATCGTGTGACTAGTTGTCTAATGCTGCCCCTTTCCCTGAACCTAGAATATAAATTCTGAGAGCAAGAAGCTGTTGTCTCATTTGGTGCTGGAAACCAACTAGTAGGATTTTGTGAGGATCTTTAGGGTGATGACCCAGGAAAAAATGAAATCATGGTGACAACACATTAGTCCCATGCTACCATTCCCACATCTCCTTCCCAGCTCTCTATTACAGCCACTCTCTAATTGCTCAGGAAAATCTTCCTCCAGTCTTGCACCAAGCCCCAGAGTAACACCAGTCAGCTCTGGTCCTTGTCCTGGGAGTCCCTCATGCTGGTCACTCATGGAAGCAGGGCCTTCCAATCAAGGTAGTCCTGAGTGAACTTAAGAGCAGGAGTTTGGGTAAGGTTCCAGGCAGGCTGGAACTGGGGTCCACATATGGGTGCACAGTAAGGATAGTCTGTGAAGACCAAGTCATGCCTGTATCTTGGATTCAACCAGTATAATCACACCATGATGGTTAATAATCGCACTCTATTTGTGCTAAGCAAACTCCATGATAAGACCTTATCTTTACCTTATACCCTCTGGCTTGGCAATGCCCAGGTCTATGGGCCTAAGTTTGCTGAAAAGGCAATCAAGGGAACTCAATAAATGTGTGACTGAATAAAACCAACTCTCACCTTCCCCCACATCCCAACAAAACGCTTCCTATGGATGTAATAAAAGGGAGTAAATGGCAGCATGAGGGGAGAGAGAAAAAGCAGCAGCAATAGAACCTATGATTCCAGTTGCGGAGAGGAGCATAGGGGGAAATCATGCCCACAGGACTCCACAACTAGTTATTTTGAGTTGTGCTGGAGACTGCTATTTTGGAATGAAGTCCTTTGGCAACCAAGATGGAACTCAACCAAAGTCCTAAAACAATTACAATCCCTAAGTGAGACAGGCTTGAAATAAGTTCAAACTAGTAAGTCAATCAAAAGAGACTAGTCCAATTGGTTTAAGGCAGGTGTGAAGCCCGTGTCAGCCAGGTCGGCAGTCAAGCAGATGAGCCAGGCCTTCTCCCTCTCTTTAAAGCACTTAGGGTGGTCTGGGTTCAACTTATAGGGAATTAAGTACTAACGGGCCTCCAATGTCAGATTGAAACTTTTATTTTTCCCAACTACAGAATACAAACCTTAAAAGTACACGGGCAGGCCGGGCTCGGTGGCTCAGGCCTGTAATCCCAGCACTTTGGGAGGCCGAGGCAGGCGGATCACAAGGTCAGGAGATCGAGACCATCCTGGCTAACACGGTGAAACCCCGTCTCTACTAAAAAATACATAAAAAAAAAAATTAGCCGGGCGTGGTGGTGGGTGCCTGTAGTCCCAGCTACTCGGGAGGCTGAGGCAGGAGAATCGCGTGAACCCGGGGGGCAGAGCTTGCAGTAAGCCAAGATCGCACTACTGCACTCCAGCCTGGGCGACAGTGCGAGACTCCGTCTCAAAAAAACAAAAACAAAAAAAGTACATGAGCAGAAGGGGCTGCAGTCAGACAAAATATTCTGTATTTTGTCCCAAAACTAAGCCAATTCAATCCTTAAATTCCCTCTGAAATGAGATGTAGTCCTTGACATGGACATGCACTTAGCTTAAATCTATTTACTACGATTTTCAGAACTGTCTCATCACCTATTGCCCAACATGTCTATTACTTACGAATCCTCAACATCTGTTCTCAAAAGGGGACCAGAGCTCAAGAACTTTCAATGGTGCACACCAGTTAGTGAAAAAGTCGAAACAAGAATTTGTTCCCCTCTAAAACTGTTTGGCAAAGAATAGCAGGTGGCTCACAAACCTAATTTTTTATTACTATCTCCTGAGCTTTTGAAAATTGTTGCTCAAGCCCGTTTAGTCGGACTCCCTAAAGAGGGCTGAGAATCACTAGTAAAATTTATTGCTTCCAAAATCCACTCTATACTTTGTTTCTGGTGCCATTTATAGCAGAATAAACCATTTGCTTTACTACATTCTTGATTCTAATTTCCATGTTTCTATTCATTTCCTACTATGGTATACTATACTAAGCCAAATGTCTCACTTTTCCAGTATTAAAGCCCCGAATTCCAGAATGCACACATCCCAACCCCCCAACATACAACCCTTTCCTCCCCTTAGCAAGACAAGGTGGTATGCAGAAAGGATAGTTTTGCCATTTAATTGTTGTAATACTCTAGTATTCTAATAAACTATCTGTAAATTTGCAATGTGTGACCATGGCAGCAAAATTTAACAACGAAGTAGGCCCAATTGCCTTTTATAAGGCAATAAACTCAATGCATAAAGTACTTTACCTTCGGCTACCTCCCACCCCTTTCTCACATTTTACATCTTTTCAGGAGAAAATTCACACATCCAGTGCCACAGGGAAAAACCTAAAGCCTACCTCAACATTTTGAGTTCTTGGTTAAAGCATGAATGAGCCACAGAACTATTTTTTTTTTTTTGAGACGGAGTCTCGCTCTGTCGCCCAGGCTGGAGTGCAGTGGCCTGATCTCAGCTCACTGCAAGCTCCGCCTCCCGGGTTCACGCCATTCTCCTGCCTCAGCCTCCCGAGTAGCTGGGACTACAGGCGCCCGCCACCTCGCCCGGCTAGTTTTTTGTAGTTTTAGTAGAGACGGGGTTTCACTGTGTTAGCCAGGATGGTCTCGATCTCCTGACTTCGTGATCCACCCGTCTCAGCCTCCCAAAGTGCTGGGATTACAGGCTTGAGCCACCGCGCCCCGCCCACAGAACTATTTTTCATTTAAACAAGAGCAAATTGTAGACCTAAAGATTAGTTCTAAGCACTCAGTTTACAAAAGTGAGATGGATTTATTAAAAACACAGCAAAAGCCTACTGGTTTAAAAATTAAAACAATCTAATTATAGGGTAGCTATTGCCTTTTCTCATTGCAAGAATATTTTCTTCAAAATTATCAAGACAATTCTTATGATGTTCCTTTTGAAACACTACAAAAACAAATATTAAGGTAACTCAAAACTTGAATAATATTTTCTTTATTTACAAGTTAGAATCAACAAAGACAGTCCAGGGGACCAAATGGGGAGATGACTGAAACCCCCAGGGCCCCAAATGGAGCGGAAGGAAAAAGGGAAAACAGAGTAGAAAAAAAAAGTCAACGTAAAAAAAGAGCTCCCCCTTCTTCCCTCCCCGTGGAGGCTGAGGGGACCATGGCCCCACCCTTCCCCCCAGCCTTACCTAGCTTAAAATAAATTAGAACAAACAACCTCAAAACAGGGCCCTTAGAAGTGAATAGGGCAGCTATGGCCTCAGGTAACTCTACATCAGGGCTTTGCACATTCCCACCCTTGCCCTGCCCCATTTTGAATGGGGGCTCTGTGTCCAAGAGATCACTCCCCAATGGGGCTAGGAATTCAATGTTATTTTGTCCATGTCCCTCCTTCAGTAAATGTCCCTGCATCCCTCCCCCACTGCAGAGCCAGCTCTCCTAGAGGGGGGTGGGGGTGTGTGAGATGAAGAAGTGTCACAGCAAAGGGGGAAAGGGCAGGTGGGGCAGGGTGGTCTAGGGGTCCGGTCCTGCGGAGCCTTCCTGCCCCATCTGGCCTGACCCCTTAGCCTGAGTCTGAATCACTGGTGTCTGAAGAGGACGACGATGAAGAGGAGGAGCTGGAATCTGAGCTGGAGCTGGAAGCGCTAAGGCGTGACACTGCTACTTGCTGTGCAGAGGATGACTCTGTTTTCTCATTCACTGCAGAACAAATTTGAAAGTTAAAGACGTTCAAGTCTGAATCTTCAATTGTCAATAAGAGTCAGGAAGGCAGGATGCAGTCAATCGGTAGTGGCCTGTAAGTATGTACTCACCTTTCTTGGGGGGCTTTTTAGTGGAATTGAGCTGTCCGCTGACATCTTGTAACCGCTTTTCTAATTCCCGCTTTTTCTCCAAAGCTAGTTCCTCCTTTGTCTTTCCCACAGGCTTCTTAATGGCTAATGAAAGAAATTTATCAGGATACATTAAGATTGTCCCAAGCATCTTATTATGGGTCCCTAGGTTCCCAAGTTCCTTTCCTGAACATGAGGAGTCAACCAACACATCCCATTATCCCGGGAGCTGACAATCCTGAAAGCAAACAGACCCCATTATCTTTCCTAATCTGTCCTCAGAACCACGAGATGAACCTCATTTCATACGTACTGTAGGGCTTCCGGGGTTTCTTACGCAGGCAGGAAAGGACATAGCGCTCAAGCTCTCTAAGTGTGGATGGCTTGAGTGTTTCAAAATCAATCTCAATCTCTTCTGGGTTTGAATCACGTAAAGAGGGCTCCCTGGCTTGGATTATATGCACAACTCGGCCCAGCTTCTCCCCAGGTAATTTGTTGATGTCCAGGCTCAGCTGCCGCTTCTCATCGTAACTCATGGGCCTGCTCTCTTCCTCCTCCTCTGAATCATAACCTGTAGGCAGGGCAGGTGGGGCTGTCTTTGTGGCCTTTTTGGGGAGCCTACGGGCAAAAAGAGTTGTCAGCCAAAGAATCTTCATTAACCTCTCCTAGTATGTTCCCACTGTTATAATTCAGTGATCCTATTTCCTACCCAGAGTGGAGCTTCTGCTTTTCCATTCAATGGCCAAGTCAGAGGTGGGGTACTGGGACACTGTATAGTGAAACAGCGTTTTATGGAACTCTTACCTGCCAAGCATTTTATTACATTTACTTTGGGCTTTCAAAACTTTATACAGGAATACCTCTTGGAGATAGAAAATTCTGAATTTGGTTCCAGACCATTGCAATAAGGTGAGTACCAAAATAAAATGAGTCACATTACTTGGTTGTTTGGCACTATGTTCTTGACTGTAACTGGGCAATAGCATTAGGTCTTTAAAAAGACAATGTACGTACATACCTTAATGAAAAACTACTACTAAAAATGTGACACAAAAACATGTTGGAAAAACTGTTGACTCGCTCCATACAGGGTTGTCACAAATCTTCAATTAAAAAAAAGCTGTAATTTCTAAAAAATCTCCATGAAGTGAAGCACAATAAAACAAGGTACACCCATTTAGGTATACTGGTATGGGTCTTTCCACTCCCTAAAACACTACCGAACTACACCATGGCCCAGGTGCAGTGCCTCACATCTGTAATTCCAGCCCTTTGGGAGGCCAAGGCTGACAGATCACTTAAGGTCAGTTCAAGACCAGCCTGCCCAACGTGGCAAAACCCCGTCTCTACTAAAACTACAGAAATCAGCCGAACACTAAAACTACAAAAATTAGCTGGGCTTGGTGGCGCAAGCCTGTAATCCCAGCTATTCGGGAGGCTGAGGCAGAACCGCTTGATCCCAAGAAGTGGAGGCTGCCATGAGCCGAGATGACGCCACTGCACTCCAGCTTAGAGTCTAAAACAAACAACAAAAACACACCAAAAAACCAAAAACTGATACGCCACTAAAAACAAAAGTCTAGACTCATTGATTTAGAGTAACAGGCACACTACATGGCCCAGGGAACAAATCTTATCTGCCACTTGTCTTTGCAAATAAACTTATTGAAACACAGCCATCTTCATTTGTTTCTAGCTTATGGCTTTCAGAGTTCATTGTCAGAGTAGCTGTGAAAGACCCTATGACTCCCAAAGCCAGGGGTCCCAACCCCCAGACCAGTACCCAGTCTGTAGCCTATTACTGGCCCACACAAGAGGTGAACAGCAAGCATGTGGGCATCACTGCCTCCTGTCAGATCAGCAGAAGCATTAGATTCTTGTAAGAGTATGAACCTGTGAACTGCATGTGGTAGGCATCTAGGCTGCATGCTCCTTATGGGAATCTAATGGCCCAATGATGTGAGGTGTAACAGTTTCATACCAAAAACCATCCCCTCAAACCCCGAGTGGAAAAATCTGTCTTCCATGGAACTGGTCCCTGATGCCAAAAAGGTTGGGGACCAATGCTCAAAGCCTATTGTATCTGTTAACTGGCCATTTAGAAAAATCTTTGCAAAGAGAGATGGCATCCCCTGGAGAGAGAGAAATAGCCCAACTAGTCTCTGCTTCCTACTCTAACTCACTTGGTGCCACTTCCTCCAGAAGGTCCAAAGCCAGAAGGGCCTAAAGCAGCACTGCCACCCCCACTGCCACTTGCTTTCTTGGACTTCTTGGGCTGAGGTGGGCGGGGTGCCCGAGGCCCCTTGTCATCTTCATCGGCCCCAGCTCGGCCTCGATGCTTCTCTGCCTTCCGTTTCTTCTTTTTCTCTTTTTTCTCTCTTTTCCTCTTGGGCTTAGATATTGGACCCTGGGACAGAGCAGCCAGTTGTTCGTGCACTGCCCGAAGCTACAGAAAAAACAAGAAGTGGAAAAAGTAAATAAAGATAAAAAGACAAGAAGAAAAAATCAGGACAAAAAGCATGAACCTCTTACCCAGTAAAAACTTTTAAGAGTGACAAAATACCTGTTCCTGTAGTTCTGCTAACCGATGAGCCCTTTCTTCCTCCGAGTCTGAGCTTTCACTCTCTTCTTCTTCCTCCTCGTCGTCGTCATCTTCCTCCTCCTCTTCCTCAGAGGAGCTCTCACTGCTACTTTCCTCACTGGAGGACTCTGAAGATGATTTGGCCAAGCCAGGGGGCATGGCATTAGAGACTGGTAAAGGCCCTGGTTCCAGTGGTTCATCTGGCATCTTGGCATAACGGAACTCAAATACATCCTATAAAGAGGCACAAACTCAAAACTATGCTGATGAACAGTGGGTGCCCTGCATACCCAGCCACCAAGTGATACAGCTCCAATTTACAACTGTACAGAACAGCGAGACCCTCATGTTGAGGCTACGCAGCACAGATGACAAAATAACTCCCCATACCATTTATTTTTCCAACTCCAACCTTTCCGCTCACCTGAAGCTTTCGTGCCATTGCCACAACATCGTGATCTGGGGGATTGTACTTATAGCAGTTGGAGAACATAAGCCGTACATCAGCAGCAAACTCCTGTGCATCCCGGTAATCACGGTTCTCCATCTTCCGCTGCAGAAGGAGGCAGCATCAGAAGCTGCACAGGCAGGAAGACTCACCTTTCCCTGCCAACCCCAGACACCACAAGAAGAGCCCTCTCTTGAGAGCACAGTGGGGATGACCTTAAGGATCTGTGCCCTGGGGTTCAAGTTTGAAGTCAAAGGAATTTGGGTGGGTTGAAGAGATATTTATGTCTAGAAAAAGAAATCATTTCTAAGTGACAGAGAAGAGGTGGCCTATGACTGTCTTTCCACCCCATAACTTCCTTAACCCAACACTGCCACAACATTAGTACTTAATTATAAACAGTATTGTTCCCAAGACAAAGAAACCCCACCCTACTGTTTCAAACTCCAGAAAATATGAATTCTCAAACACCAGACCTTCTTTCTGTTCCACTATTTTATAAAAGTAAACTGCCAAGAACCAAAGACTGCTGTGTGCCCACATAAGGCTACTTAATGTTTTGCACCTAGGCTCCCATCACTGCCTGAGCATCCCATCTGCCCATGCAGTGGGTACCTTGACAGTGCTGAGGTCCATGGGGTGCTTAATGATGTCATGGTAGTCATGCAGGCCAAGTGCAGAAGCATCCACTGGTTTATAGAAAGGCCAAGCATAGGCAGCATGCTTCTTAGAGAGTAACTCCTTCAAAATGCCATTGCAATGTTTTAATTGTTCTGAAAGCTTTCCTTTCTTAGAGCTCTGGTGTTGTTGCTGAGAGTCAGGCAAGTCTTTGCGTGGGGGCTTGATGGGGCGACCACTCTCTCTACGCATAGGGGGAAGCCGTGCTGCTTTAGGCTCAAGACTCCCAGGAGGGCTAGCTGGAGAACCAGGAGCCAGGATGGCTGTAGGTGTAGGGGTGGTAGTATCTGCTTTCCGCTTTACACCTTTTTTCTGCAGAAAGAAAGATAAGGAATCTATTACTCCAAGCCCACCTTACTTAAGACCCTTGCCTCCCTGCTGCCCAGAGGAAATCCACAGATCATACCTTGGCAAGAGGCTGGGCTGGAGGAGCTGCAGTAACAGCAAGGAGCGGGGGTCCAGCAGAGTGCAGGGACTTGAGAAGTGGAGAGGAAATGACTGATGGGTGGGGAATGTTGAGGACAGTGGTAGGTATCTCAGGTGGGGGAGTATACAGGGCTGCGTGTGACACAGAAGAGACGGCAGGCACCTGATGGGCACTGGTAACACTGCCCTGGAGTGCTAGGAAAAAGGAAAAAAGCAAGTATAGTTTGATTCTCTTTCCCCTATCTTTAGGTGTCCATTTGCAAAACTCCTACTCTTCCTACCTGCCAACTTGGCCCCCTTCTTGTGGCTGTTCTTAGGGATGGTCACCACCAGTTCTTGTTCTTCTTGTGGCATTGATGCAACTTTCTGTAGGAAGATCTTTTCCAGAGTTTGTGCCATTAGGACAATATCATCAGTGGGCTATAAGAACACAGACAACAATGAAGAAAGTTAAAAAAAATGCCAACAGAAGATAGACATACACCATCTTTCTCAGAGGCATTCAGACTCTAGGCCATTACCATACCCCCCGCAAGTCACCTTGTCATCAAATCTTGAAGAAAATTTCCTACTCCAGGCCACTACTAATTTCCACTTTCTCTTAACTGTGTCTCCCAAAATACTGAAGAAGAAAAAACTACATGGTCCTTTAAAGTTCAGAAGGGATTAAGAGCTGAAAAGAAAAGAGATCCCTAGTCTACTCAGGTCTCTGGTGCTCTCTAAGAAATAGGGCCACCACCCCCCCAAGTATGAAGTGTTCTACTTAAATAACCTTTAACTGGAGCTCTGGAAGTCACATCACTGTGTTCAATAGTACCATCTAGAATCAGGTTTTGAAAACTGACTACTCTACCTGGGTAACACCCTTACTAGCAAAGCATTTAAGCTTTATGTAGACAAAGTATCTAGCAATAATAGAAGTCACTGTTTATCTGCATCTGCTAAATGAACACACAGAAAAACTCACCTTGTTGTAAATGTAACAGTTGGTGAACATGGTATTAAAATCTTGCATACACTCTGAGGCAGCCCAATAATAATTGTTTTCAAGTCTCCTCTTAATAGTACCCATGTCCATAGGCTGTTTTATAATTTTGTGATAATCCTAAATAGAGAAATGTTAGGTCAGAACCATAGGAAAATAAATGCTTACAGACACTACGGATCCCCGACTCTCTCTCTCACACACACACACCTCCCCCTAAGCATCAAAGGAATATTTACTTAAACTGCGGCCCCAGTTAAACTGTGGGACAAAATAAATAAATATTCTTGACACCCACAGGGAGGCCCCTGCTGCCTTTCTCTAACCACCCACCTCCCACCCACTCTGGAAACTTCCCATCCTGTGACATTACCTCTGGGGCTGGCTATCCATGGGCTGCATGAGGGAAAGGAAGAAGCTAAGAATTTTGGCCACCGTGGTCCTCTCCCCAACCCGAGGTGGGAATCTGTAAAATGGAGCCAGGGCACAAAAGTTAAGGAAGGACACATGGAGGGCACAAGGAAAGATGCCAAGATAGTTACAGCAAGCGGTCGGATCAATCACAAAGGACCAAGAATCCAGAAATCTGGTGGCTAACTGCCCTACAGGGGAGAAATGGGAACTCCCTAGGGGCCGCAGCATCTACACTAGGCAGACCACCCCCATTCACACGCAGTCTTGCTCATCCCATACCTCCCAGGCTCCAATGTCTCTACTCACCGGTAGACCCAGTTTGACAGCATCCACAGGCTGCCGGAATGGCCATGCAAACTGATGTTTCCACAGAGCCTTCATCACTACCTTGTGTAGGTATTGCAGCTGGTTGGTAACTCGTCCTGGCTTTTTGGGATTGGACACCTCCGGGGGTGGTGGGTTGGCAGGGGTCAGTTGCAAAGCAGGCACCGAAGCCATTGTGGGGCTCTCAAATCCCTCATACAAGAGGGAGGGTTTTCGAATCCTTTTCCCTGGTGCCGCTGCTTCTGGGCCCAGCCCCAGCAACCCTGCATTCCCTTCCCCAGGGAGCCTGTAAAGATGGGAAACAAAATTAGGGCAATATCGTGCAAATCAGAAAAAAGTGCATTTGCACAAAGGTCTAATAAATCCAGGTGTTGGCCCTAGTGAGGTGGTTGCACTTATGCCAAGTGATTTAAGCAGAAACAATACCCAAACAATCTGTGGAGCTTTTATTGCTGGCCCTGCCTTTCTTTTATTAGTATTTTTAGTATACTATCTAGATCCCACCTTCTGAACTCTAATGACTTCTTTTTCGTATTTTAAACTCTAAAATTGTTTCTGATAGGGCACAATATCTCAGAACTACAGCCCTATGGGGATGGGGCTTAAGCAAGATGGGAGGAGCTAAGAAACTCAAACCCCAAGCTTCCTCCTCACTGGGGGGTTTGGTGGTTGCCATGGTGGTTGAGCGCTGGTGAAAAGAGGAAGAGAACAAATTATGGACATAGAAAATTCCATAAAATGCTGGTAAGACATCGAATAATCCACCTAGATAGAAGAGAGAGCACCATCTTCCACAAGGTCTGGGTAGTTAACGCCACAACAGAACATGGACTAAAAACTCAAATGAAAAACCATACCAACTTAAAAAACACCCAGACAAGGAAGCATTTGTCAGACTTCACAGCCCGAAACTGCCAAGCCCCCAAAATTATTCGCACCAAATGAAAGTCTCCTCACTCCAAGAAAGTCAAAAACCCGTACAAAACAGTCAAGGTCACCAAGTGATAGCCCCCTTCCACCCACCCACTACACAACACGATTCCACTACCAGTTCCCCACTATAGCACCAACTCCAGACACCAAACGCCAACAGTGGTTCATCTACAGTCCCTCAGGTGCTCCTCCGATGAGTTTCCTACCACCTAAGATTTAAGACATTATATGGGAATCTCATTGTTTACAACGCAGTGCTGAACGAGGAACCTTAGATCTACCCTCCTGCTCCAAACGAAACCCCTAACATTAGGAAAAAACAATGCCTCCACCAACAAACACCACATACAACCCACTCGCCCAAAGAAAACAAAAGATTTAATGACATATCCTGGGCATTAAGAATCCGCAGACTTGGAGAGTGATCCCTTTACCATTCTCCGGGAATCCCCGTTGCCAGTCCCTTAAGCTATCACCATGGCAACCCTACAGGGCGCTAGAGGTGGCCGTGAATCCCCCCTAAAAAACTATGACAAACCGCCGCTAGACACCAGACCCCATCAAACGCCAGAGCTGCTGTCCACCCTCACTACACTCCACCGCCAAACTAGCTCTGCCTGACTCGGTGAAGACTGGGCCACGGCGGCATCAAGTGTGTAAAATGACAACCTGTATTCCCCTCCATGCGCAGTAGCCGGGCCGCCACCACCGTTCCAAAACCGTCGCTCAATGCCCTCCGCGCGGCCGAGTCAACAGCCGCGCCGCCAAACAGCAGCGCGCCGGGGCCGCTCCGTACTCCCCCCGAGCACGGCGCCCCACACCCCTGTGCCGCCGCCCGCAACATCCCCTTCCCACACGCGGCTCCCGGGAACGTACTTGTTGTGAGGGGTCACGTTTTGCAGCATCTTGACCGCAGGGAACCGGCGCTGCCCTCAGCCGCGGGAAGTCCGGGTGGCCTCGGTTCCCCTCACCGCCCGGTCCAGCATAACCCGGTAAGTACGGGGGAGGCCGTTCCTCCTGGGCCTCCAGGCAACAAACCCCCTGCCGGACCGGCACGAAAGCAGTCTCTTTGGGGCCTCTCGGAGAGCTCCAGGCAGCTTGGCGCGCTCTGCAGACGGCGGACAGCAAGAAAATGGCGGCGGCCTCCGCTGAGGCGGGCGACTAAGGAGGGACTGACTCTTCAAAGGACGGTCCCCGATCTCAGACACCGTCGTCGATATAGCCCGCTGTTGCTCTGCAGGGATCCCCTCTTCTTGTCGGGAGCCTACGGGGCGGACGAGGTCCCGTTTCGTTCTCGGATGGAGGCGGATGAACACGAAAAGTGGTTTAGGGAGCCGCCGCCTCCATCTTTGAAATCCTCTTGAGGGCGGAGTAGAAGGCAAAAAAAAAAAAAAAAAAAAAAAAAAAACAAAAAAACCCCCAAAAAAAAAAAAAAAAAAAAAAAAAAAAAAAAAAAACACAACAAAAAAGGAGGACAGACTCCGAGGATTGGGCGGGGCCCGAAAAAGGGGAGCTTCAGGGGCTTCTATGGGGTCTGTACTGTCCGCTGGGACCAGTCATAGGCCGGGACGAAGGCCATTTCCAAGCGGATGGAGGTGGATTGTAATGGCGGCCCCGGACGACTCGAAGGCTCTGTATCAGTAGGCAGAATCCTCCAGCTCGTTCTAGAGGCTGCTCCACTCCAGCGCGAAATGGCGCCGCCGAGCCCCGCGCCAGCCCTTTATATATAGGCGGGGAGGAGGAGCTTCGCCGCTCATGCGCGCCACCCCGCTCGAGATTTCCCCCACCCCCTCCGCGCGCGCGCGCTCGCTCACGCGGGTGAAGAAGCTGAGTCGAAGGGGAAGGAACACCTCTCCGCGGGAGCTTTTCCTATTGGCCAGCAGCAACGATGACGTCATAAACTTCATTTCCAAGGTGTCAGTCACCAGGCAGAAGAGTGCCGCAGAGACCCACAGGGAAGTGGCAACCCGCCACATCTCCAAGCCAATTGGCTGAGCTGTGGTCCGCCGAATCCAGGCAAAGAGGATGGTTGGAAGGGGTGCGGAAGCCATCGCCCCACAGCCTCCAGCACCCTCTCCCCGCCTCCCCTTCCAACAAAGTCTTCCCAGGCTTCCATGCACAGCACAATTGGAGACTGCCAAGCTCGGGCAGGTCGTGCCATTCGTAGCTCCTCCATTGGCCAGACCGGCAGGGAAACGGGAGGGGTCGCGTGGGCGTAGCCTGCCTGGGCCCTCCAGGGGTGTGGCCGCAAGACGCCCGGCGGGTGGTGGTTCTCGGCGGCAAGGCAGCTGCAGCGAAGAATCTGAAACGAAGAAGACGACGCCATCTTAGAAGCCGCGGCCTGTTCCTCTATGGCTAACAGCTACGGGCTTCAGAACGGCGACGAGGGGATCTAACGTTTCCATGCCCCACAATGTAAAACACAGGCTTGCTAAAGTCTTAAAATACTCCACTCCCTCCCCCAGACCAAATATGGAAAGACAAGAGCAAAACACTCATTATTTACTGTTTAGTCCCAAAGACTACAAAAGCTAGAATACGTCTCCCAAATTTGCACGTCCAAGCGCCTTTCTAATCCCTCCCCCTCACACCTACGGTTACCAATACATTTCTGCTCGTTCGAAAAAACCTCGGCAACCCTGAAGTGGGATTAAAATCTCCAAACGCATCCAATGTAACCCACCTCACCTCTTCCTCAAACTCCATTCCGGCGTCTGGCTCAGAGCAGAAAAAACAAGTCCTGTGAGGGGTGACTTAGGGGAAAAACCCTCCCCCTCCAGGCGGGCTCGGACCTTTCCCCACACGCCACACCACCCCTAAGGGTATCCGCCTCTTAGGGGCCCTCCGCCACGGGGGCGAAAGAACCCCCCCGCCCCCCCACCAGGGTCCGGAGTCCTCCCCACGGAGCGGCTGGTCCATCGGTCAGCGCCAGGGAGGAGGGCGAGCGGAGGAGGCGGCGGCTGCGGCTCAGACTAGCCCTCCCCCTCCTCCCCTCCTCCCCTCCCCCCGGCCGTCCGCCTCCGAGGAGGGGCAGGAG
This sequence comes from Macaca thibetana thibetana, assembly GCF_024542745.1. Classification (NCBI taxonomy): domain Eukaryota; kingdom Metazoa; phylum Chordata; class Mammalia; order Primates; family Cercopithecidae; genus Macaca; species Macaca thibetana. The sequence continues at coordinate 33,765,926 of NC_065581.1, read as the reverse complement.
CCATTTTGGGAGCTCAGTTTCGCCCCCTCCCCCCAACTTACTCAAGTCTTCCTCATAACTTGGTTATCTAAATAAGGGTACAGACTCTATGAATAAACCAGAGCCCAAAGTCTGGATCTCCAGAGCATCTCTGGGGCCGTCCCCGCCCCCTTACAAGAGAGTGAAAGGATTTCCCCCACCCGAGAAAACCTGGGCTTTGGCGGGGCGTCCCCTCCCCCGTTTCCCCTTTCTTCGCTACCAGGGAGAAAACAAACTTGTGTACCTATCAGGGAAAAGTAATCAGCGTAGGTGAACAAATACACGGTAAGATTCCCCCTCCCCCGGGAAGGACTCGTGAGGGCCTAGGTCCTTTAGCTGCAACCATGCCACCCTCCCTCCTCTGCAGTAGCCCTTCAGCTCCAACCTCGGTTACTGCGTCTAAAATGGCCGCCAGTCTCCTGTCTTCTTACCCCCTAGTAGGGCAAACCCGGGGAGGGCGGGGGAAAATGAGCATCGGGAGAGCAGAGTCCCCTTCCCCCTAGTGGCCAGGGATCAGGCCTTGGCCCCCAAAAGTACAAGCGGCCCCGTCCGGGTGGCTGCAGCAGAGAGGGCAATGACACAGCAACTTTGCAGAGGCCTCCTCCCCTCCCCCTAGTGGCCCAACCGCCCAAATCCGCTTTTCTCCACCCGGGCTCTGCAGGCCAGGACAGAGGCCCATCAGGGGGCCGGCCGTGGAAGAAGAACTTAGCAGGCTGAGAAAATACCAGGCCTTAGAAAGGAAAAGGGCAGCCAGACATTGCTCTCGTTTATTCCCTGCATTCCGGAAAATCACTGCCTCCCGATCCTCTATCCTCCCTTCCCCCACATGAGTCACCAGGGAGGCTACTGCTACTCAGTAATTTGGGAAAGTAACTCTTTTCCTCCTTTCCGTTCCCTCCCCCGCAGTACACAAGGAGAGAACTGTTCAGGACTGGGGGAGGGGATGAGGGAGGCGAGGGAAGAGGCCACCCTGGAGAAACCCGAAACCTTGGGAGCTGTGAAATCATTCCAGGTCCCGAGCCTCCCTCGCATCTCAGACCACGCTTTCTAGACCCCCTACTGCCAGCACCCACCTTGGGCCTGGTTTCTGTTCCTAAGCAGACCTCAAGCTTTCAGCTTGTGAGACCCCCAGCCTGGAGTAGACACGTGCTCAGTAAAGATCCTACAGGGGCAAAAGGCCCCACAGGCCGTGTCCACGTGAATGCACACAAATTCGGTAAGCGACTCGAAGCGTAACCTCCAGCCTGCAGTGTGACCACTGGAGCTCCCCTACCGCGAACACAAAGGGCGCACAGCAATGCTCCCTCCAGAGGCTCTGGGGAGAAAAGAAGTTGGCGCCTGGGAACAACCTCAGTTCACAGCCTGGGTGGCCAACTCCTAAAGCATTCACATCCACGGGTAGGGGCCACAGCCACCACTCCTCAGCCCACCGCCAGGTCACCCCTCCCTCGGCCTCCGATGGATCCCTTCTCACCTGGCTCCCGGCTGCTGTACCCCCAGGGGACGAATGGAGTGGGGGGGCCACACCGCCCCCTAACCCTTTTGCCCTCCAATTGGTATGGAGGCATGAGGCTGGCCATTCCCATCCCCCCCCCAGTGGCCCTCTCCCGCTCGCCCCCCTCTACGCTCCCATTGGCTGTAAAAGGTTTGAAAGACAAATCTTCCCACTCTCAGCATTCTTTTCTGAACCCCAAGAATCCCCCTCCCGGACTCCCCACCATTGGCTAAGCACTTGACTGACAACATCTCCGCCCCACAAGGGCCCCTTCTCACCTGGATCCTAAAGCCTTCCAGGGGGCCTCCAAAGTTGCCCTCGGCTTGGTACGGGGTATGTAATCCGGGGTGTCAACCCCCCCCGGAAAACGAAGCCGTGTTGGGGGAGGGGGCGTAGCCCCCAGCCCCTCCCTTCCCGAACGGGCTGGGGGGTGGGGAGAGCACCCGGGCCGCGCGGCCACGTCAGCAGCGCCCAGATTGGCTGACGGGGGTCACGTGCCCGCTGCCCCCCCCCAAGCCACGAGGGCCAGTTTTCCGAACGTTCCTGGGGGTCGCGCAAGGGGCCAAGGGGGCCGCATGGCCCAGGCCTATGTCCTGAAACCCAGAGCGCTATAATGCTGCTGCTTGTCCATATCCCCAGCTTCCTATCCCGCAGTCCTCGACTCTGTCCCCCCCACTCGCCTCTCCATACGGGTTCAGCATGGCTGCCGCAGACCAGGAACACGCACAGCGCAGGCGCAAGGGTGCGCCCTGCCTGGGGGAGGGGAAAGGAGTGCCAGAGGCGGCGGGGAGAGCCGTAGTGCGCAGGCGTCCGGGCCGGAATCGCAGCTCCGGCGGCGGGGCTCGGAGCGCGCGAATTTGGTTGGGCGGGGGAGCCGGCGCCTGCCTCAGCGCCCCCTCCACCACTACCCGCGGCCTAGCTGGGTAGCCGCGGGCGACCAGGCTTGTTTCCTTCTAGGTGGGTGTAAAGTGCACCTTGGCTGGTCTTGGCCTGAAACCAGCGGAAGCGCGCGCCAGGAAACTTGTCAGCGGAGGAGAATGGGGCCTGGACCTGGAGATATGAGGGTCTGCAGAGAGGGGCCCCTTTCCTGGTGTCGTGTGGTGCGACCACTGGACAGGGCGTTTCTCGCCCTCGTCGCGCCTGCCGCGCGGAGAGATGAGGTGCGGACCGCAGACATGGACTTCGTATTCGGCTTTAGTCTTAGGCAGCCTTACAATTCCTCCGTGCCATGAACCTACGCTAGACTTTTCATTAGTGAGACCTGTGAGTCCCTGGACCGCTCTATCTTGTACGATATTTACCAGCTGATCACTTTTCTTTCTCTATCTCGTAGTGGACCGTTTAAACCTCTTATACTCTTAAAGTTACGACCTCTACTCTCTCAATCTTGAGTGAATCCCCCCAAAATTTTGGAATTGGTAACATAAAATGTTATGGTGTTTCAGTTGCCAGCTAAAAAGTAAGCCTTTATTTTGTCATTAGCCGATAACCTCTCCCTTGATTACCCAGAGTAAGGTCTAGATTTTCACGCTGCAGACCCTAATCTCTCCTCACCGACAGATGGCACCTCACAGAACAGAAAGGCCAACTTGCAGAACTGGCTTCCCATTTCCCACCTGCAAACTGGGTCAAGTGTGTATTCCTTTACCATTTCACTAGAGGTCCTCCCTTCGGTTTAAGGAAATCCTTTACTATTGACCTGGTCAACCTTCTCTATTACCCGGAGGCTCTCTTCCTTTCTCCGCCCTTTGACCTTTTTAACTTTTCTCTTGGTTTCCCTGCTGACAAAAAGAGAACAACCCTCTCAATCACCTGCCCTCTTAGAGACTCATTTCTCTCAGCTCCCTTGCACAGCCAAGACCTGAAATTGAAATTATCCTTACTATCTCAATTCTTTGTCACCCTCTCTCTCCCCATCCCCACTCCTCAAGCCACCTCTGTCAGGCTGCTATCACCAAAACTTTTCTGGCAGATGTCACCAAGAACCTCCTAAGTGGCAAAGTCAGGAAGCACTTTACAGTTCTCACCTTATTTGACCTCTGAGGCATTAGACATTTGATCATGTTTCCTTCCTGACATTCTCTCTACCCTTGACTTCTATGACCACTCTCACTTGTTTCTTTTTCTATTTGTCTAACTGTTCCTCTCCAGTCTCAGTGGGTTTTTCTTCCTTAGCCCCTTTTTATGTGTTGATGTTTGCCGTGATTCTTGTTTGCTTCTAATTCTGTTCAACTTCTCTAAGTAATCTGACTCCATGGCTCAAAGCCTCTCAAGTCTGAATCTTTAGTTCACACAGCTCTTTAAGCTAAACTTCCTACTAAATATTCCCACTTGGATAACTCTCAGACACCAATATGTTCAAAATTGATGCAATCTCTATACACTCTAGACCTGCTCTTTCTCTTCTGTTATCCCGAGTAATGGCGGCTATTTAACCCCAAAGCCTGTAATCTGGGAGCCTGTTGTTGATTTCCTTTTCTCATACCCTTACAGACTCATCATTTTGCCTCTTAACTATGCATCAACTCACCCTTCTATCCTAGTTCTATCACCTGAGCTGTACCAACAGTCTCCTAAATTATCTCCTAGACACATGGCTATTTGGATTTAAATTAATACAATTTTAAATTTAGTGTCTCAATATACTAGCCATATTTTAAGTTCTCAATTGCCACATGTGAGTAGTGGCTGTCATATGGGAAAGCACAGATTATTGAACATTTGTGTCATTGCAAGTAGTTTTTTTTTTTTCCTGATACGGAGTCGGAGTCTTGCTCTGTTGCCCAGGATGGAGTGCAGTGGCGCGGTCTTGGCTTACTACAACCTCTGCCTCCCGGGTTCAAGCAATTCTGCCTCAACCTCCCAAGTAGCTGGGATTACAGGCCCCCGCCAGCACACCCAGCTAATGTCTGTATTTTTAGTAGAGATGGGGTTTCACCATGTTGGCCGGGCCAGTCTCGAATTCCTGACCTCGTGATCCACCCACCTCGGCCTCCCAAAGTGCTGGGATTACAGGTGTGAGCCACTGCGCCCAGCCTCATTGCAAGAAGTTCTATTGGACAGTGCTGCTTTAGACTTTCCTCTCTGCCTCGGCCACAATACTGCCAGGAGAAAGCTTTCCAAAATATAGCCCTGGCCATAGCTCTCTTTTAAACTCTATGTTAATTCCTTATTGGCTATGTGATGAAGTCCAAATTCCTGTGTTTGCCAGAACAGTCTGCCTAGCTTTCCAGCCTCATGTCTAACCACTTCCTCTCGGGCCCTATATTCCAGCTGTATTGAACTGTTTCCCAGACGCATCATTTTGTTTCATGCCTCTGTGTTTTACACATAATGCACTTTTTATATGGAGTAGACTTTTCCCCAATCTATGTAAGCCTAAATAACATCTCTGAAAACATCTGTTATCGTTGAAGTTGAGCTGACTGCTCATTCTTTGGTGTCCCTTACTCTTAGGATTTTACTTTCCACAGTGAATGGCATTTATGTGATTACATGTTTCTCTCCAGTACTAGGCCTTGATTTTGAGAGCAGGGCCATGATATATTTTTCTTGCTTTGCTTTTTTTTTTTTTTTTTTTTTTTTTAATATCCTCAGGTCCTAGCACAGTATCTGGCCAGTATTAGCTTCTCACAAGTTGAGCAAATATTGAGGTGAATTGATGTGTAAGTAAGTATGTGACTTAGGTAAGATTGAAATGTGTATGTTTTATGGGGTGCCATATATAGGGGAAGAATCATAGACAAAATTATTGCCTTCAGACATATCTGAGACATTAGAATTATGTGAGGAAAGACAGAAGTAGAACAGCACAGGTTATTGTCACAGAGAGTAGTCTAGTCCAATCTGGCCAGAACATAAGCTACAAGAAGTAGAGCAGGAGAAGAGAAAATGGGAGGTAAATGTATATTGGAGAACATATTATGGAAGGTTTCCGGTGCTGTTAAGTTTGGAACCAGTGGGGAACCACTGAAATTTTTTGAGTAATGACTTGATCAGAGTTATGTTGTTAGATAGGAACTCTGTCTTCCAGTGGCTGGCACTGTCTATGTTAATAAACATCAAATTAAAATGTTAGGAGGTCGGAAAGAGATGTGATTGGTGATACAAAACATTTATTGAGTAGTTAAAATGTGTCGGGTACTGTGATGAGTACTTTACATGTATTAACTCTTTTAATCCTTATAACCCTGTAAAGTCAATACTAATATTATCACCCTCAGTTTTCAAATGAAACAACAGAAGCAAAGGACGGGTTAGTCTGTTTTCTGATGCTATCACAGAATACTCACAGACTGGGTAATTTATAAACAGTAGTTTATTTGGCTCAGTTCCAGATGCTTGGAAGTCCAAGAGCATGACATTGGCACCTGGTGAGAGCCTTGTGCTGCATCATCCCACGGCAGAAGGGCAAACAAGCACATGAGATGGAGAGAGAATAGGGGCCAGAACATACCCTTTGTTTGTTTGTTATTTTACTTTTTATTTTATTTTTTTTGAGACAGAGTCTCGCTCTGTTGCCCAGGCTGCAGTGCAGTGTGCAGTGGCACGATCTCGGCTCACTGCAAGCTCCGCCTCCCGTAGTTCACACCATTCTCCTGCCTCAGCCTCCGGAGTAGCTGGGACTATGGGCGCCCACCACGCCCAGCTAATTTTTTGTATTTTTAGTAGGGACAGGGTTTCACCGTGTTAGCCAGGATGATCTAGATCTCCTGACCTTGTGATCCGCCTGCCTCGGCCTCCCAAAGTGCTGGGATTACAGGCATGAGCCACCATGCCCTGCCTCAGAACGCACCCTTTTAAATGGGAACCCGTACCTACATTAGTAGCATTAATCCATGAGAGCAGAGCCCTCATGACCTAATTAGCTCTTAAAGGTCCCAGTTAAAACTGTCAAAATGGCAGTTAATTTCAACAAGAGTTTTGGAGGGGAGATTCAAACCATAGCAGATAGTATTTACCTAAGGTCACACTTTTAGTAAGTAGCAGAACTGGGATTTGAACCCAGCTAACTCTGGGTGGTATATTATTCTGTTTACTAGGCACAACAGGGAATTTAAGATCCAAGATTGAAGTTAGATAAAAAAAGATTAGGAAGAGTAGATTTGAGAGTCACCTTTGAGATGATATTTGAATCAACCGTGAAGGTAGCCGAGGTTTATAAAGGAGCAGGTATAAAAACAATTTAGGATAAAGGATTGAGCTTTGGGTTACATCTTCATATAGGGAGCAAGAATAGGAAGTGGAACCAGTGGAAAATCTCAAACAAGAAGCAGCAGAGCAATATAATGTGAGGAAGCTAGAACAGGAGATGGTTCCAGGAAGGATTTCATGTTTATTGAATGACTGATTAAATCAGGACTCCTTAAGCTTTTTATGTGCCATTAGCTTTTTTGGCAGTTTGGTGAAGCCTTTGGATCTTGTCTGATGATATTTGTAAATGCATAAAATAAAATATAAACTATAGTTATCAAAATACAGTGGTCCCCCCTTAACTGCAGTTTCACTTTCTGTGATTTCAGTTACCCAAAGTCAACCTTGTCTGAAAATAAGTACAATAAGATACTTTGTGTATGAGACAGAAAGACCATATTCACATAATTTTTATTACAGTAGAATTGTCCTATTGTTAATCTCTTCCTGTGCCTAATTTATAAATTAAACTTTATCATAGGTATATCTATGGATAGGAGAAACTGTGTAATTACATTTGGTGCTATATGGGGGACACTACTATATTTAAAGAAATGTGTGATCTAGTAGTATGTGTTTCTGTATTAATACAATACAGTGTTTCTTTATTAATACATTAAAAAGCATGATTTATTGGCAAGTTTAACAACTCCCATAATTTTAAGTGATATTTTAAGATGTCTGTAACAACTATAATGTGACATGAAAATATTAATTGACGGTGTTTTCTATTGATGACAGTGTTACTGGTACTGCAAAGATTTATTTTCTACATTCTTAAAATTAAATTTCAATGAGAGTTTTTTGAAAATAAAGTTGACTTTTTTTATTCCATCCAAGTTTATGGACCTCTGAATTCTTTTTCTTTTAGAAATTTTTTATTGATACATAATCATTATACATATTTAGGGGGTACATGTGATATTTTGATACATGCATATGATGTGTAATGATCAAATCAGGGTAATTAGGATATCCATCGCCTCAAACATTTATTATTTCCTTCTGTTGGGAGCATTTCAAATCTACTCTTCTAGCTATTTTGAAATATACAGTAAATTAATGTTAACTGTAGTCACCCAGCTGTGCTATCAAACACTATAGAATTTATTCCTTCATTTTAACTATATTTTTTTGACCATTAATGAATCTCACTTCATCCCTCTTCCACCTCCACCCTTTCCCAGCCTCTGGTAACCATCATTCTACCCTCTACCTCCGTAAGATCAACTTTTTTAGCTCCCACATATGAGAACATGTGATATTTTTCTTTCTGTGCCTGACTTATTTCATTAACATAATGACTTCCAGTTCCATCCATGTTGCTGGAAATGACAGGATTTCATTCTCTTTTATGGTTGAATAGTATCCATTGTATATATATACACCACATTTTCTTTATCCAGTCTTTTCTTGATAGACTCTTAGATTGATTCCATGTCTTGGCTACTGTGGGTAGTGCTGCAATAAACATGGACATGTACACATCTCTGATATATTGATTTCCTTTCTTTTGGCTATATACCCAGCAGTGGGATTGCTGAATCAGATAGTAGATCTATTTTTAGTTGTTTGAGGAATCTTTATGCTGTTTTCCATAGTGGCTATGTTAATTTACATTTCTGCCATCAGTATATGAGCATTCCCCTTTCTCTGCATCCTCATCAGTATCTCATCTGTGTCTTTTTGATAATAGCCAATTTAAGTAGATTCAGATGATATCTCATTGTGGTTTTGAGTTGCATTTCCCTTATGATTAGTGATGTTGACAATTTTTTCATATGCCTGTAGGCCATTTGTATGTCTTTTGAGAAAGGTCTATTCAGATCTTTGCCCATTTTCAAATAGAGGATTATCTGGAGGATTTTTGCTGTTGAATTTGAGTTCCTTATATATTGTGGTTATTAATCCCTTATCAGATGGATAGTTTACACATATTTTTTTCCCATTCTGAAGGTTGTCTCTTCACTCTGTTGATATATATTCTAGTTATTAATCTCTTATCAAATGGATAGTTTGCACATATTTTTTCCCATTCTGAAGGTTGTCTCTTCACTCTGTTGTTTCCTTTGCTGTGGCAGAAGCCTTTTAGCTCGATGTAATTCCGTTTGTCTATTTTTGCTTTCTTGCCTGTCCTTTTGAGGTCTTTAACCAAAAAATGTTTGCTCAAAGTCTTGAGCATTTCCCCAGTATTTTCCTACAGTAATTTTTATAGTTTCAGGTCTTACATTTAAGTTTTTAATCCATTTTGATTTAATTTTTGTATTTGATGAGAGATAGGGGTCTAGTTGTATTTTTCTGCATATTGTTATTCAGTTTTCCCAGTACCATTTAATGAAGAGTGTGTCCTTTTCCCATTGAATATCTTGGTACCTTTGTTGAAAATCAGTTAGCTGTTAAGATGTGGATCTATTATTTCTGGGTTCTTTGTTTGGTTCTGTTGGTCTATGTATCTGTTTTTATGCCAGTACCATGCTCTTTTAGTTACTGTAGCTTTGTAGTATATTTTGAAGTCAGTTGGTATGATGCCTATAGCTTTGTTCTTTTTGTTCAGGATTACCTTGACTATTTGTGTCTTCTGTGGTTCCATATTAATTTTAGGTTTGTTTTTTCTCTTTCTGCAAATAATGGATTTGTATTTTGGTAGGAATTGCAACAAATCTGTAGATTGATTTTGGTAGTACAGTCATTTTCACAATACAAATTCTTCCAAAGACATAGGATGTCTTTCCATTTTTTTGTGTGACCTCTTCAGTTTCTTTCCTCAGTGTCTCATAGTTTTCCGTGTAGAGATCTTTCACCTCCTTGGTTTATTCTAGATATTTTATTTTGTGGTTTTTTTGGTGGTGGAGGGGTGTTGTAGCTATTGTAAATGGGATTACTTTCTTTGATTTCTTTTTTCACTAGTTTACTGTTTGTATCCAGAAGCATCATTAATTTTTATATGATAATTTTATATCCTGCAACTTTACTGAATTTATCAATTCTAAGAAGTTTTTGTGTGTGTATGTGGAACTTTTAGTTTATAGATTTGTATGTTTACTTGTTTAATGTCTATTTTCATTAGACTTTAAGTGTGATGATGGCAGGTATCTGTTACACAGCATACTGCTAGACCCATAGAAGGTGGCCAATAAATATTTGCTAAATAAATGAACTTTTCTGAGTCGCAGTTTTCTTGTTTATATAATGGAGATAATACATTATAACCTTGTAGAGTAGTTGTAAAGATTACTGTATCATAGTAATGTCACTAAAAGGGAAGGATGAATATGGGTATGGAGAAATATACTGAGGTAGAAATAAGAATAAATGTGGGAGCTGGATGGCTAGGTTTGCTCTCTCAAACAGGAGGTGGCAGGGAGTAGGAATAAAACGGTAGTTGACAAGGAGCTTGGGAAGGACCTAGAATGGAATTGGAAGGGTAGTAGAGTACATAGGGAAGGCTGTGGAGGTGTAGAATGGCTCATAGAAACTGGGTGCGGTCGCTCATGCCTGTAATCAAAGCACTTAGGGAGGCCGAGTCAGGTGGATCACGAGGTCGGGAGATCAAGATTATCCTGGCTAAGATAGTGAAACCCCATCTCTACTAAAAATTAAAAAATATATATAAATTAGCCAGGTGTGGTGGCACACGCCTGTAGTCCCAGATACTCCAGAGCTGAGGCAGGAGGAGAGTCACTTGAACCCGGGAGGCAGAGGTTGCAGTGAGCAGAGATCGCACCACTGCACTCCAGCCTGGACAACAGAGCGAGACTCTGTCTCAAAAAAAAAAGAAATAAAAGAATGGCTCATAGATAAGCCTGATAAGATGACAAGATTTACCTTTGAAACATCTGTGTTAGAAGAGACAATCCATCACTATCACCTGCAGGCTCTTCCATTCTCAGTTCAGCACCTTCAGAGACTGGTAGCCCATTTGTTCATCGAGTGAAAGGTCACTTGGTGGTGGATATAGATACATATATATATATATATATATCTCCACTATATATATATAACCGCTCTATATATATCCACTATATATATATCTACTATCCATTATATATATATAGAGAGAGAACACCCTCCCCTAAGGTCCTTGCAGTAGAAATGAGGTGACTATGAAACAGACATAAATGGAAGAGAATAATACAATTAAAACAGTATAACACAGGGTGCTTTGGAAACGTACTGAAGAGGCGATTAATCTCAACTCAGGGTTCAAGGAAGGCTTCCTGAGAGGAGCGAGATTTCACCTGAAAGGACATATAGAAGTAGGTAAGTAGCCTTCAGGTCATTAAGGGTCATGACAAGGAAAGTAGATCATTAAGAATCATGGAGGGTTTTCATGCAGAAGTATAATATGATCAACTAAGCATAATAAAAATATCCTTCTGGCAGCACTGTGGAAAATAATAAGATTGGAGAGAGACAGACCAATTATAAGAAAGTTGCAATAATCCAGTGAAAACCAACCATTGAAGGCCTGGACCAGTGGGAATGGAAAGAAAAGAAAGGAAGGTTCGAGAGCTATTAGAATTCTTAGGACAGAGGCCGGGCGCGGTGGCTCAAGCCTGTAATCCCAGCACTTTGGGAGGCCGAGACGGGCGGATCACGAGGTCAGAAGATCGAGACCATCCTGGCTAACACCGTGAAACCCCGTCTCTACTAAAAATATAAAAAAAAAAAAAACTAGCCGGGCGAGGTGGCGGGCGCCTGTAGTCCCAGCTACTCCGGAGGCTGAGGCAGGAGAATGGCCTAAACCCGGGAGGCGGAGCTTGCAGTGAGCTGAGATCCGGCCACTGCACTCCAGCCCGGGCTACAGAGCAAGACTCCGTCTCAACAAAAAAAAAAAAAAAAAAAAAGAATTCTTAGGACAATTGAATGGGAAGGTTTGAGGAAGATGGGGTTGTCAAGGATGACCCACGTTTGTAGCTCAGGTGGACATCTTGTTATTCACTGAAGTCTTAAATATAGGAGAGGAGTTGGAATATATTGGGAAGTGAAAGTGATGAATGTACTCTTGTAATCTTGCGATGGAGATACATTCAGAGTAGCAATTCCTAACTTTATTTGCCTATGGAATACCTAATTAGAATTCATTATTGAACCATCAGTTTTATGAAACATAATATAAAATAGAAAACTCACCAATTTTTTTAAACTAATGGCACAGTTTGAAAATTATAAGATACTGCTTTTCTTTTAAAACTTCATTCTCTTAGACATTTTTGAGATAATTAGGAGAAATGAACAGATTGGGTTAAATGAAGTTAAGTAACTTTTAATTTTGTTGGTTGTGGTGATGGCATTATAGTTATGTTAAGAGAAAGGTTATTATCTATTATAGATATGCCTAAAAATATTTTCTGGTGAAATGTAATGGCAGAATTTCTTTAAAATACTCCAAAAAATGCAGAACAATAGATGAAACAAGAATGGAAGAATAGTAAATGTTGGAAAATGTTGAAATTCATGACAGTACATTGGAGTTTATTAGATTTTTCTCTTCTGTGTGTGCTTGGAGCTTTTCAGGGTAAAATTTTAAAAACTTTTTAGTCAGATTCAAAGGAAATTAGTGGAATATATAATTTTAAATTAATAAATCAATATTGAATCATACGATAAATGTAATTTGAATATGTGGTAAGACAAGTGACAGACCAGAGATCATCAAGTAGATGACAAATGTCACCTAAGTAGTTAGTTAGGAAATGCTGTTTGAGCATTAATACACAGATTTAACCTTATGTTTATGCCTCGGATGATCTCATACAATTGTCTGAGATGCCATATGTTGAAAATAGCTGTATTGAGGTGGTTACTTTTCTTTTTTTTTTTTGAGACGGAGTCTCGCTCTGTCGCCCAGGCTGGAGTGCAGTGGCCGGATCTCAGCTCACTGCAAGCTCCGCCTCCCGGGTTTACCCTATTCTCCTGCCTCAGCCTCCCGAGTAGCTGGGACTACAGGCGCCCGCCACCTCGCCCGGCTAGTTTTTTGTATTTTTTAGTAGAGACGGGGTTTCACCGTGTTAGCCAGGATGGTCTCAATCTCCTGACCTCGTGATCCGCCCGTCTCGGCCTCCCAAAGTGCTGGGATTACAGGCTTGAGCCACCGCGCCCGGCCGAGGTGGTTACTTTTCATAGGATTCTCCCTTCTCTAGGAATAGCTCTAATCCGTAGGGCTAATACTGTACCTGGCCACAACCAATGAATCCAGTGGTACACACCTAATACAAGCTGAGCCAGTCAGAGAGTCTCTCCCAGCAAAGCAAAACATGAAAGATAAAGAGGCAGGAGGCCTTTGCAGGTTGAGCATATTAATGGCAACTCAACTCCTGCTTCTAAGGTCCCTGTGGCTATTCTACCTGAGGCTAGCTTATTCAACTATTACTTTCATTTCATGAGTTAGATCAGTATCTTTCCTATAAATCCTCGTTTTTAAAATTTAAGTTGGCCAGAATTGGTTTCTATTGCTTGCAAATAAAATAGACTTATTAAATATAATAAATTGTTGCATAATAAAAATATAAATGTGTTTGATGTTGCATTATGTCTATGTGAAAATAAATTCAAAAATAAATGATTGCCATCATCAAACTTACTTTTTTTATTTCTTGAGGAACGCTATTATCTTGTGAAGAATACAGTTTAAGAACTGCTGTTGCATAGCATCCAAGTGAATTTGACCAGAAGCGGTTGGGATATGGGTAGTGTGGAACTCAGTAAGATCTGAGCTGAAGAGGTAAGCTTGGAAAACATTAGCAAATGGGTGGTAACTGAAGGCATGTGGGAGTAAATGAGATCATCCAGGGCAAGTGTATAGTGTAAGAAGAGTAAAGGTTGAGGACAAAACTCCAGGGAATACCAGTACTTAAAGGGTTGCTGAAAGAAAGGAGTCCCAAAGGGACTGAAAAGGGGATGCCAGAAAAGTAGGAGGAAAAACTAGGAGAGAGTGCCATCAGGGATGCCAAAAATTTGACCAATTTAGGAGATAGGGTATGGCCAACAGTGTCAAATGTTGCAGAGACTGTAGTTCATTTGATTTGGCAACACAAAAGTATTGGTGAACAACTGCATTGTTGAGAGTTAAAAGATTAAATGGCAAATATGAGAACCGGGCCACAGTTGCCCATGACTTTTCCAAGAAATTTGACTCTGCTAGGGGGAAAAATAGAGTCTTATTTTATTTTATTTTATTTTATTTATTTTATTTTATTTTATTCTATTTTATTTTGAGACGGAGTCTTGCTCTGTCACCCAGGCTGGAGTGCAATGGCACGATCTCGGCTCACTGCAACCTCCGCCTCCCGGGTTCAACCGATTCTCCTGCCTCAGCCTTCCGAGTAGCTGGGGTTACAGGCATCCTCCACCACGCCTGGCTAATTTTTTTTTTTTTTTTTTTTTTTGTATTTTTAGTAGAGATGGGGTTTCACCACTGACCTCATGATCCGCCCGCCTCACCTCCCAAAGTGCTGGGATTACAGGCGTGAGCCACTGCGCCCGGCCAAAGAGAGTCCATTTTTAAATGCTAGAGAGGGATAGCAGAGCTGAGTGTTAGAAAACCAGAGCCTCCTGGATTTACCAGGGCTGTGCCATTATTTTCAGAGGCATTCATAGCTAATGACAAAGTAGACAGTGAACTACTACAAGGCAGAACTGGCTGCCTTGCTCATCTCTTGCCCACAATTATCACTTTCCAAACTGATGAGAGACTATTCCTGAGATACTTATGATGGAGGTAGTTGGGAGGTCCTGGTGGGGAAGGATTACATAGAAGGAAGAGTAGTTATAAATGTTTGAACTTGTTACCATTTAAACTGTGATTATAGAAGGGGTGAATGGAGTTAACCACCACTCACCATAGCCTTGGTGAGGGATGGTTATGTTTCTCCTCACCTTGGTCTTGTCTACACTGTGCTCCCTATGGAGAATTTGGACCCCTCTGCCTTGTTCCTCTCACCCAGAGAAATTGCAGTGTCTGTTGTACCTATTCCTATGCCCTTCCACCCAGCCTATTTCTCCTGTTCTTCCCCAGATCTCCTTCCAAATAGACTGGTGTAACTGGCACAAAATGTTTGTTAACTGATTGCCAATCCAATAATAAGGGGACTGAGGTTCTTCTTTGAAGGGTGGGTTTATGTGGGGTTTCCATATCAATTCTGACCACATGTGTAGAGCATCATTCAGCACCCTATGGGCTTTTAGCACAATCTTGCCTACCACCTGTTTTAAAATGGCCTAAAAGCTAAGAATGGTCTTCACATTTTTAAATGGTTGGGAAAAAAAAAAGCAAATGAAGAATATTTCGTGACACATGAAAATTACATGAAATTTGAATTTTAGTGTCCATAAATAAAAAGAGGGCTGAGGACAAAACTCCAGGGAACACCAGTATTTAAAGAGTAGCTGAAAGGAAGGAGTCTATGAAGGAGACTGAGAAGGAGATGCTCAAGAAGTGGGAGGAAAAGCTAGGAGGAAACTAGGAACACAGCCACGCTCCTTCATTTACATATTGTGCATGGAGGCTTTCGTGCCACAGTTGAGTACTCATGACAGAGATCGGATAGCCCACAATGCCTAAAATATTTGCCATCTGGCCCCTTACAGAAAAAGTTTGCTAACCCCTGATTTAGGACTCTAGGTGGCTGTGTCCCATATGTCTCCCCACTGGTAGTCTCATAAACTTCTTTTCTACTGTCCCGAGGGGCCTGAATCTCCCCACTGCCAGAACCACTGATGGGTTAGTCCCTGAATGTTGGGATACTGGGAAATGTTCTTTTGGTTTTTGGAAGGTTACAATGATTTCCAAACCCTAGTCCTTCCCTGGCACCCTGCCTCCACCACACAGACACACACACATGTATACACATGGCTGTTCCAGAATATCTAGGAGGTCATGGAGTTGTTTTTGTTTTTGGCTATTACTGCTACTATTACTTGTTTATCAAAAGAGGGTATGATGCCAGGCACAGTGGCATGTGCCTGTAGTCCCCAGCTACTTGGGAGGCTGAGGCGGGAGGATCGCTTGAACTCAGGGGTTCAAGACTGGAGTGAGTTATGATTGCACCTGTAAGTAGCCACTGCACTCCAGCCTGGGCAACAAGGGAAACTTTGTCTAAAAGAAAAAAAAAATGATGGAAAGTACGAATTTTGAAAGTCTCAGAAACACTGATGGATAATATTCACATATATTAATTTCTCAGATTACTTGATTGCCACATGAGAACTTTCTCACTGCCTCTTCCCCCACCCCTTCTGTCTTTCTCTTTCTTTTGTCTAACAAACTTGAAGCATATACACTGACAGTTTCTTCCTCACCTCCCACTTACTTCTCAGCCCACCACAATCTGGAGTCAACTCCCACTACAACACTGAAACTGCTCTCAATAAATTTGTCAGCCATCTCATAATCACCAAATCTAAGGACACTTTTCAATCCTCCCTTGACTTTTGAGTAGCATTTAGAAATGCTGACCTTGCCCTCCTTTGTGGCACACCTCTTTTTTATTTCTCTGATCTGCTTCTACCTTGTTCTTTTCTCAGTGCTCTGGATGGTCCTCATGCCACCAGATTCTCACAAACCAGGGTATTTCAGTATACTCGTTATTATCTTTTGTCTCAGTGACACACACACCCTCCTCTACTGTGTTCTGAATTGCTCAGCTTAGGAATTAGCCAGGTGTGTATTTCCCAGCCTTCCTGGACATCTGGCTTCCTGTTAGATTCTGCCAGTAGGAGGCACTGGTGGGAGATCAGAAGGCAAGAGAAACTGAGAAGCGTCCTGCTTCAGCCTCTAAACAGAGTGACAGTTGCTGGGAATAGCTGGTGGATGTAGCAGCAGGAAGAATGGGAGACTCAGGACTCCAGCCTCCTGAGCAAAAGAAGTACCTTCTCAAGGATTCTAGCCTTGAAGGAGGTGGCACCTTTTTAGTAGATTGGAACTGACTATGACAATGTCTTTCACAAGGCAATGAGTAGATTTCCAGATTCCAGCTCAGGGATGATGGCAGCTTCTGATTTCCAGATAGCAATCTTTTTTTTAAATTTACATTTCTAGGACGCTCCTTTTTTTTTTTTTTTTTAACCTTTGTAACCAATTCTCTATATTAAATTCTTTCAGTCTGAAGCACATAAAGTAGTTAAATGCTCCTGACTGGATCCTGGATAACTGGTATGAAGTTTGGGGTTGAGCCCATGCATACTTTTGTCCTTGTTTCACTTCCCACTCCTTCTGCACAGTTTACTTGGGTGATCTTATTCATGGCCTCTGCTTTGACATTTGTGCTGATGACTCTCAAATCAGGCTCTTCAGACCATACCTGGGGTCCATACCCACATGACTCACTGTGCTCCCGTGCAGTTTTAGCTGGCTGTTCCACTGGCATTTCAAATTCAACATGTACAAAATCAAGCTCTTTCTCTCTGTAAACCTGCTCCCATGGCATTCTTTCCTACTTCAATTCCGTCCATCCCTGACCACCCACCCAGCCACCCATGCTGGAAATCTGAGATATCCTTGATTCCTCCACCTTCTCACTCCCACAACTAATAAGTAGCTAAACCCTTTAGATTCTACTTCCTAATTATCTCGATATTCTATCTCCTCCACCTCCTCTAATTATGACTTAATTCAGGCTCTTATCATCTGTCATTTAAATTATTGCTGTATTGCTACAGGAGTGGTGTGTGTATGTGCAAATGTTCATCTTGGTATGCTATAGACTCTTGCCCAGCAGTTTTGCCTCAATTCTTTAAAAACTCTGGTTCATTGTTTGAAATATCAATCAGAACATTTTTTCCAAAATGCTAAAATGATTGTATCATCCCCCAGTTTTAATATCCCTATCATCTGCTAAGTAAAAGCAAGCTCCTCCTTGTGGCGTAGCAGGGCCCATGTGATCTGGCCCTTGCCTGAATTTGTAGCTCATCACAACATCCCTCTACCCCCCATTACCTCCTATTATACAGGAACACACAAGTGACCTTCACAACATTCATATCAGCGAGTACACAGGGTCTCCAAAGAGGACCTCTGGATGCCTGTGATCTTTGTACTTCTGCCTACCCTTTGCCCTGGAATGTTTTTCTCTTCCCTTATGTTCTGCTGATCAAATTGTTTTTCCTTCAAGACTTAGGAGCCTGCCTGATTATGTTCCTCCTATTCCGCATCCTCGTAAAATTACTGCATCCTCATAAAATTACAAAGCACTTGGCACATTCTTATTGAATACGTTACATTGTTGTGTAATTATCCCTTGGCCCTCTCTCCAAGCACTAGACTCTAAGCTGTTTGAAGGCAGACTATGCCTATTCATCTTTGTATTTCTAGCCCTGGGCCCAACACCCAGCATTTCTTGTATTTTCAGTATATTTCTGCAAAATGAATTAGAGCTAATGCCTGAAGGAGAATGATTTTTTTTCAGAAAGAGGAAGAGCCAGGAGGGAGAAGGCAGGATCTGAAGAGCTCTGGGAGTTTACTTCAGGAAGATGCGGTTCCCCACTGCAGCATTCTGCCAGGAGGTGGCACTGCTCTGAAGAGCCAGCTGGTGGCTTACAGCCTGAGGTTGACAGCTTGAAACCAAAGAGGGAACTCCACCACGAAGCAACATTCCTCCACTGTGCTTCCCAGCCCAGTTACATGCCATACTCTGCCCTGGTCAAACAGCCAAGTCTTCAGGAGGTTGCTAGCCCCAGGCATCTCCCCAGTGACTGATGATGTTAAACCCTACACTTCTCTGATTGGTTTAGACAAAATGACAAGGGCAGCTATTGGAAATTATCTGGCAAAACATGATCTAAGGCCACCCTCTGGGGGAAGGAGTTGGGGAAGTGCAAGGGTTGGCTGGGTTGGTAGATCCTACCTACTGTGTGGTGAGAAGGTATGGGTCATGAACAGAACCAAGGAGCTGCGCTGCTACAGATGCTACCACTTCTGTGGCTGCTACCCCACTCCTGGGCCGTCCCAGAAGGTAAGATGGTACTCCCATTTACTTCCATCCTGAACCTAGGGAGCCCACCCAGCGTTTGTGAGGAAAAGCGCTGTGCTTTGTGAGTGGTGGGAAGTCTTTTGAGGCAGTGGAAACAGTAGGGGAGTGGGGAAAGACAGCTACTATGTATGGTTGGTAAACGATATCAGAGATGCTTTACATGTTCCATTTAAGACAATCTCTTGAAGTGGAGATTGTTCTCTCCGTTTTACAAATGAAGAAAGTGAGACTCAGAGTTATTTGTGCAAGTTCACAACATTGGAAAGTGGTAGAGCTGGGATTTGAACAAAGTGGATGTTATTTTCACTCCTCCACTCAAGATTCTACTCTGCTTCTATCATTAACTTATCTTGTGATTCTTGAAAAGTCTCTTAGTTTCATTCTCTGTAGAGGATGGCCCAGAATGGAAGAATAATCTGGAAGGTCGCTCTTCCTCCAAATGTCTGTTTTTCTGGGTATTGGGTTAAAGGTTTCCTGCTCGCTGAGCGATTCCTGCCAAGCGCTTCAAAGAAGAGGGATTATTTTATGCAGTTATGGGGTCACTTCTCCCAGTGCTGTCTTTGGGAGGCCTGGTAGGTTAAGGAACAGAAGACATTTTCAGAGAGGCTTGGTGCCAATGAAGTGGCTGAAGAAATGTCTGGAGACTGGTTTTCCAATTTACCATTTGTGTCTGGGGGTAGTGGGAGGCAGTCCCATCTATGGCTTGGGGAGGCTGTAGCCATTCCTCCTCCTTCCCTTCTAAGAGTGAGAAACCCATCCATGGCCTTCTCTAGTCAATACAGTGGCCTGGTGTGAATTAGACAAAGGAATCTTTGGGAGGATACAGCCCTATGCCAGGATGTGTGGCGTGGTGAGCAGAATGCAGGCTTCCACTTGCTGCTTTGGCTAGGTGTCTTTGTGCAGCCCACAAACACACAACGAACAGAGTAACTCTGAATCTGTCACTTTATTTTATATATATGCATTTTTAAAATTTTAATTTGATTAATTAATTCTTCTTCTTATTATTTTGAGGCAGAATCTCTCTCTGTCACCCAGGCTGGAGGGCAGTGACGCGATCTCGGCTCACTGCAACCACTGCCTCCAGGGTTCAAGAGACTCTCCTGCCTCAGCCTCCTGAGTAGCTGGGATTACAGGTGCATGCCACCTCATCCGGCTGATTTTTGTATTTTTAGTAGAGATGGGGTTTCATCATGTTGGCCAGGCTGGTCTCAAACTCCTGACCTCAGGTGATCCACCTGCCTTGGCCTCCCAAAGTGCTGGGATTACAAGCTTGAGCCACTGCACCCGGCCTTTATATATATATATTTTTGAGACGGGC
Source organism: Macaca thibetana thibetana (assembly GCF_024542745.1). Taxonomy (NCBI): domain Eukaryota; kingdom Metazoa; phylum Chordata; class Mammalia; order Primates; family Cercopithecidae; genus Macaca; species Macaca thibetana. Next base: position 33,745,930 of record NC_065581.1, on the reverse strand, counting down.
TCATTCTGTCACCTGGGCTGGAGTCCAGTGACACAATCACGGCTCACTACAGCCCCAACCTCCTAGATACAAGCAATCCTCCCCCCTCAGCCTCCAGAGTAGCTGAGACCACAGGTGCTTGCCACCACACCTGGCTAAGTTTTTGTATTTTTTGTAGAGACAGGGTCTCGCTGTGTTGCCCAGGTTGGTCTTGAACTCCTGGGCTCCAGCAATCTGCCTGCCTCAGCGTTCCAAAGGGTCGAGATTTGAGCCACCATGCCTGGACTGAATCTGTCACTTTAGACAGTAGAACTCTTTTTACTTTTGCCAACTTTAGACAACTGGCCTTTTTATAGGCCAGGGAAGCTTGGAGAGATGCTATAATATGTTCTTCACCCCCATTGGGAGGGGGAGTCTAAATAACAGACACGGGAAAGGGTCTCACCTCAGCCCACGCTCCTTGAAGCAGGCCTTGCTTGTTTTTTTTTTTTGGTGGTGGTGTTGTTTTTTGTTTTGAGACAGAGTCTCACTCTGTCACCCAGGCTGGAGTGCAGTGGCTTAATCTTAGCTCACTGCAACCTCTGCCTTCCTGGTTCAAGCAATTCTCCTCCCTCAGCCTCCTGAGTAGCTGGGACAACAGGCGCCCGCCACCGTGCTCAGCTAATTTTTTGTATTTTTAGTAGAGACGGCGTTTCACCATGCTGGCCAGGCTGGTCTCTAACTCCTGACCTCGTGATCTGCCCGCCTTGGCCTCCCAAAGTGCTGGGATTACAGGCATGAGCCACCGCGCCCAGCCCCACCTTGCTGTTTTTTAAGTTGAAGGAGAAGGCTCCCACCTCCCTGAACCTCACCCTATGTCCTTTGCAGCTCCTACTCCAGTGTGGCGAGATGACCTGCAAAACCACACGTTCCTGCACACAGTGTACTGCCAGGATGGGAGTCCCAGTATGGGACTCTCTGAGGCCTACGACGAGGACCAGCTTTTCTTCTTCGACTTTTCCCAGAACACTCGGGTGCCTCGCCTGCCTGAATTTGCTGATTGGGCTCAGGAACAGGGAGATGCTCCTGCCATTTTATTTGACAAAGCATTCTGCGAGATGATGATCCAGCAAATAGGGCCACAACTTGATGGGAAAATCCCGGTGTCCAGAGGTCAGGAGTTTTCTGGGGAGTGAAGGAAGGAGGGCTGCATTCTTAACCTCATTGATCTGTACACTGAATAATTCCCCTTGATACCAGCTCCCCATCTCAAATACCTTCTGGTTCTCTCCATCACCTTAATTTTTCCACCAGCCTTGGTCTGCACCCTGTGTTTTTTGGTGGGCAGAAGTACCTAGCATGTAGTAGGCATTCAGAACTATGTATTGAATGTGATGAATTCAACAGGTACCAGTTGATACCTACTGAATATTAACACTTGTGCTGCTACGCCCAGCAAGATGGATGGGAAGAGTGGAAATATCTGATGATGTGACTATGTCTTAGTGAGAAGACAGTGCATGGTTAGATGTCAATGTGAGCTCTAGACAGGAAGTACTGAAGGAAGTCATGGTGGAGGGGTCCAGAGTAGCCTGGATCGGGCTCTGCTTCTAGGTCTAGCTGCAGTCCTTGCCTGGAAGAAGACCTCCCTTGGGAGCCCAGCTCCTCCCTCATCTCTGTCTCCCAAAGCCTGACCCACTGTGTTCTTCTCTGCCCTCCCCTCCATATGCCATGCACCCTCCAAACACAGAGATACCGTCTAAACTAGTCTCTTTTTTCCCCCACACCACAATCCCCCCACCAGGGTTTCCTATCGCTGAGGTGTTCACGCTGAAGCCCCTGGAGTTTGGCAAACCCAACACGTTGGTCTGTTTTGTCAGTAATCTCTTCCCACCCATGCTGACAGTGAACTGGCAGCATCATTCCGTCCCTGTGGAAGGATCTGGGCCTACTTTTGTCTCAGCTGTCGATGGACTCAGCTTCCAGGCCTTTTCTTACTTAAACATCACACCGGAACCTTCTGACATTTTCTCCTGCATTGTGACTCACGAAATTGACCGCTACACAGCAATTGCCTATTGGGGTGAGGCTTTCTCCCTGGAAGTCTGGTCCTTTTGGGGGCAAAAAGGGATAGATCCATGGGAGGAGTCTTCTTTCTCCACTGGTACCTTGTTTAGTCCATTCCTACCCTAAGCCCATCCCAATCTGCCATGCCTCAGTTTCTCCCATGTCATCCCAGACACCCAAGTCATTCCCCTGGGAGGGAGGCTCCCTAACTAGGTCCCCAGGCTGAGCCGCTCCTTATTTCCTCCAGTGCCCCAGAACGCACTACCCTCAGATCTGCTGGAGAATGTGCTGTGTGGCGTGGCCTTTGGTCTAGGTGTGCTGGGCATCATCGTGGGCATTGTTCTCATCATCTACTTCCGGAAGCCTTGCTCAGGTGGTATGTCATCTGGAGGGGGCGGGTGAGCCGTGGGAGCCAGATACGGTGGTGCATGTGTGCATGTGTCAGCATTATTTTGTGGCATGGGGGGACACATAGCGATCCTCAGGCTCTTGGGTGTGGGGGCCTGTATCCAGCACCATGGGAGCACATCTTCCCAGTTGGGGACCCAGTTACACACATACAGTTATGGGTCACAAGAATGGCTTTGAGTGAAAAAAGGAATCATGGGGTGCTGTAGGAAGGGTGCTTGGAGATGATCTGGGAACAAGGAGAGATCAGCCTCTGCAGGGTATGCTGAAGGCAGGGCGAGCAAGGCCTTTGGGGAGGAGGAGGAGGAGAAGGAGGAGGAGGAGAAAGAAGAGGAGGAGGAGGAGAAGGAGGAGAAGGAGGTAGAGGAGGAGGAGGAGGAGGAGGAATCCCCTGATGCCTTTCCTCCATCCCTGTCTCTCCCCAGACTGATTCTTCCAGACCAGAGTTTGATGCCAACAGCTTCGGCCATCCAAACAGAGGATGCTCAGGTTTCTCAGGATCTCTTCTTCTCAGGGTAGAAGAAGTCTCTGGGACATCCCTGGGGTGTGTGTGTAGATTTCCCACCTGGGGACTCTGCTATCCCTGGGCTTGCATCCCAGGGATCCCAGAGTGGCCTGCCTATCACAACCACATCCCTTCCCTGCACAAGACAATAAATCATCTCATTTCTTTATATCAGGGTGGCTTCTTTCTTAACTCACAGTATTTGTTTCTGGATAGCTCGATTTTAGTGGGTTGTCGTTTCAAATTCAGCATGCCTTAACCTGAACACAGCTTGCCCTCGTTAGGGAGGGAAATAGCGAAAACCCCTAATTTGCCGGCTGAGTTCTTATTCCCTGGTCTCGGCGGTACATGATGCTTTTCCTTCTATCGGTTTGTGGAAAATATGTGAGAAATGAAGGAAGAGTTATTTTCTAATAATCTGCTTACCAAATGGTTAAGGAAGCTGCTTGTGCGGGGTGTGTGTGTGTGTGTGTGAGTATTTTACTGTTTGTGAAAATGTTTATGTCTTGTATAGGCTGCCCTGAGGAACATATAACTCCCTTCAACCCTCACCGTAACTGGGAAACGGAAGCTCAGGGATGGGTAGAGTAAGCCCCCAGGTGCAATTCCAGTCATGTCAGTTCTGGGAAAACAGTATCATGAAGCCCCTAACATGAAGTGAAAACAGCCTGGAAGGGCAAAGAATTCACATGTCTTTCCTGACAATCTGTCCTTGGCCTGAGTGAACTGTCCAAGGAGAACTGCACAGGTGCTGTCCTGGGCAGATAATGAAAGCTGGCGGCACATGACCACTGGTGGTAAATTGCTTTGCATGTGCTTTCTTTCTTGCATTCCTTAGGGTCTGGGATTTGCTTTGGATGACACGGTGGCAATAAAGTTGAGAGGGCAATTACTTGGTGAGGGAGTTTCTGTTCTTGGCATTGTATTAGAGTCTAATCTAAAATAAAAATTCCCCCTAAAAGAAGTTAGCACTGTCTCTGAACCATCTCATTTCTAACAGCATCATGTGTGCTGGTTAAGAAGCACGGGCTCTGGAACCAGACTGCTGGGGATTCAATTGTAACTGTCAGCGTTTAGCTGTGAGCCCTTGAGCAAGTTACTTAACTTGTGCTTTGGTATCATTTTGTGTAAAAGGATGATGATAACAATGGTGTCCACCTTACCACCATGTTGCCAACATTTGAAAGTCAAATAAATATTAGTGAGGATAAAGGGAAAGGTGAACTGTAATATCTTGGTCTGTTGGTGGGATTGTAAACTGTTTATGACCCTTGAATTACAGAAATTATAAACTAGTTGAGTGAAAAAATTAATATAGGAAATAAGGCAGCATATCCTCATGCTGTGAAGCTTAAATAAGTTAATATCTATAGAATGCTTACAATAGTGTTTGGCACATACAAAATGTGCTCAATAACCTAATCTTATCATTACTTGTCTTGATCTTCAGAGGAGAACTTAGTTGCTTTGTAGACTTCTTTCTCTTTTCTGAAATACACCTTAATACTAGCTTCAAGTATTGTGTTTTCTCCATTTTAGATGTTTTTCTTTTTATTCTTACTTTACTAATTCTAGATATGGTGCTTTCTAGTTCTTCCTAATTTCTCTCTCTCGCTCTCTATTTTCCAACTTATCTAGATATTTCCTGTCAGGCAAGCTTTAAAAGTGTTTTATTATGCTGTGTGACCTTAGACAAGTCACTTCCCCTCTCTGGGCCTCAAAGTCCTCATCTATAAAATGATGGGCTTAGATTAGATGCTCTCTGAACAAACCTTCTATGATACTGTTACTTAAGTACTCTAGAAGCACTCAGTATCCTCTCTAGTCTGGTGCCCCTTTTCTAATAAAAAATATTAGTCACTATTCCCAGCAGGAATTATGTTCTTGAATGAATCTTTTTTCCTCACTCTTTCTTGAGGTATTATATCTGTTTTTGGTTTAGGGCATTTGCCCAGGCTCTTTCCTCTCACAGGAATGCCTTCTTTATTCTGCTTATCTTGTTCCTGTCTTAACCCACTCCATAGGTCCAACTCCAGTTCAACTTATTCCATGAACCTGCCCCTAATTTCTCTTTACTGAAATCTTCCAAGACTTAAAGCACTCAACCTAAGGATTGGGATATGCCGCTTTATTTCCTATGTTAATTTTTTTTCACCCAACTAGTTTATAATTTCTGTAATTCAGGGATCATAAACAGTTTATACTCTCACCAACAGAGCAAGATAGTTCACATTTCCCTTTATGCTCACTAATACTTGTAATTATTTGACTTTTAAATGTTGGCAGCATGGTGGGTATAGAGTGGTATTTTGTTGTTTTAATTTGCTTTTCTGTCATTACTAATCAGTATCACATTGTTTGATGATTTTGGCTTTTTAATATGTGTTACTATTTAGTAGAACTAGTCTCCATTCCTTTACCATCTTCCCAAAAAACTTATTTTTCTTTTCTTTATCAAAATATTCTAAGATACTCTTGGACTATATTTCCATGTACATTTTATAATCAGTTTGTTAAATTCTCCTGAAATCCTACTGTTACTTTAATTGGGGTAGCATTTAGGTTAGAGATGTGGGGAGAGGTTGTCATTATGTTAGCATGGCCTATCCATGAATATGGTATATCTCTACACCTCTCAGGTCTTTGTGCACTTCAATAAAGTTTTCTTTTTTCTTAAAATTCTTATATTTGATATGTTAATTCATAAATATGCTATGGTTTTTATTGTTATTATAAAAGGCAATTTGCAGTTATTTTCCAATTGATTATTAGCAATACAGGATTTAAAGTAAGAAATCCTGAGTTCAAGTAATGATTCTATTACTTAGTATCTGGGTAAACCTCAGCAACCACTTAACCTCCCTCTGCCTCCATTTTCTCATGGGTAAGATGAAGATAGCATTCTTCAATAGTTGTGGTGTTAAAAAATAAAAATAAAAAAGGAAAAATAGTTGTGGTGGCAAATCAGATAGACTATCCCCTAGTAGTTCAAGTAATTTGGCTGTAGGATGGAAGGATGGTGAACTGACTACAGAAACTATAATCCAAAGGTCAGATCTAGAGCAGTGAATCCTGACAGGGTAGGAGGGTGTATGTGTGGGCGGAGGTGAGGTAAGGGGTAGATGGTAGGAGTCGGGTGGGGATTGGACAGATTGGGCAAGTAATATAATCTTGGCAGGATGTAGGTGTGGGTAGTTTTGAAAAGACACCGAAGTCACGAATGTGGTCTTATGCTATGAGGCATGATTAACTGGTTGAGCAATTTTGTGTTTATAAAATGGAGACTTCAGTTAAAACCATCTGCCCCAAAGAGGAACCTGAGAACTGACATGGAGCAACTTTAGGAAGTGCCTAGAAGAGATTTATTATTATGGCCATACTCTCAGAAAAACACAAGAGATTGCATTTGTGACTTCCTCCAATGTGCAGTGCCAGTGATGTTATTGTAGCTTGTCTTTGTTTTAGCTACCCCAAGCTCCTCGTAGGACACCTCCTCCCTGATGGCACCTCACAGCATTGTCAAGCTTGTGAAGCTATACACCAGACCTACGATGCCAACTGCCTTCCTCCTCTCCAGCACAAATCCAGCCCAGTATTCAAGGCTCATTCCAGGTCCTCTTGATTGAGAGTACTCCCTGTCTACTATGCCCATGGTGATTTCTCTCTTCTTTTTTAAGACCACTGGCCTTATTGCTCTCTTATTGCTTACTTGCTTTAATATAAACTATTTAAAGTGTTTGTTCTCACTCCCCAACTGACCTACAAGCAAAGTGATACGGGAGCAGAATCCATATCTTCTCATTCTGAATGTTCCCAGTAATGCTTTGCACACAGACCCTGGGACTAGTCCACTGCAGGCATGTGGTGGCCAGGCTAAGGGCAGAGGCAGTGGGAAAGGAGAGGACTCACTCTTTGGGTGGTTGTGTAGAGTCAGTAAAAGAAAGGCAACATGTGGGAACCCGGTTGGGGCTCCATGCCTCTTCAGTCCCGGTGCTATATCAATAATTAACAAAAAGCAACAATGGACAGAGCAATTGAGATGTTATTTTGGGTTGGCTGGAGGTGGGAAGACAGAGCTATATCTGTAAAAATGGAAGGGTTGGGAGGAGGAGAGGAAGGAAAACACTGCTGAGCACAGGTGTCTGGGTTTTCTGTCCTTCTTTATTCTAAAAAGCTCCCTCAGTGTTTGAATTAATAGAGAAGTGAAATCTTCTCCTGTCATCTCCTGTTGTGGCCTCACAGAAGGTTTCACATCTCCTTTGACTGCTGGAGCAGAGATCTAGACATAAGAGGGAACTACATTCAGCCTCACTGTTACTGGCTATGGCCATGTTCAGTGCTGGCACAGGACCACACAGCCAGTGCCCCCTTGCCAGGGCTAGGCTTTGTAGACATTGAAAAGGATCCCAGGACTTGGTTCCTATAAGGTTAGGATAACAGCTTACCTGGACAGGATGGGGAGGAATGTGAGGGGGAAATGTATGGAGTGGGGGGCGCAGGGGAAAATTCAGTTTTAAAACTTGTCAAAAGAGAAAGTGGAAGGGACGGTGGTTCGCAGAGCAGAAGGAACTCTGAGGACGGGAAAGATAAGACTTGGGTGAACTGGGTTATGGATTGTGACTCTTCTCTTTCTCCCTTTCTCAGCAGAGGCCTCAGTGACTCCCTTTATCTGAGCCATCCCAGTTCCAGGATGTAGTGAGTGTGTGGGCATGCTCAAGTGTGTGTGTGTGTGTACGCACATGCATGTGTAAGAGCTGTATAAGAAGAGGAGTTACAACCTTTAGACCTTGGGTGTGAATCTTTGGACCTGTTTTCCAACCTGGGAAATGAGGACAATTAACAAGTTTTTTGTGTGTGTGATTTTCTTTTTTTAAGACGAGTCTCACTCTGTCACCCAGGCTGGAGTGCAGTGGCACGATCTCAGCTCACTGCAACCTCTGCCTCCCAGGTTCAAGCGATTCTCCCGCCTCAGCCTCCAGAGTAGCTGGGATTACAGGCACGCGCCACCATGCCCGGCTAATTTTTGTATTTTTAATAGAGACAGAGTTTCACCATGTTTGCCAGTCTGGTCTCGAACTTCTGACCTCAGGCGATGTGCCTGCCTTTGGGAGGCGAATCCCTCCCAAAGTGCTGGGATTACAGGTGTGAGTCACCACATCTGGCCAACAAGTCTTTTAAGATGAGATGAGATAGTATATAATGGACCTACCTAGCATTGTATCTGTTCTAAAGTAGAAGCTCTACAAATTATGCACTCCCCACCCCATATTCTGCCCACTCCAACACACTTGACAGTTCATTAGCAGAGTTAGAGTATATAATCAAGGTGAGTGGGGGCAGTGGCTGGGAGCTATGGCAGAGCTTCAGTTAATCTCAATTAGTTACACGAGGAGTCTTTTGTTTTTGGTAATGATCTTTGTATGTATTTTTTTCTAACCATTTTCTCCGTAGGTATTAGATTTTCCTGAGATCAGGGACTTTGGGGGAGGGCAGCTAAGTGTGGTGTCAAGGGGACCCCTCCACATCTTCTTTTGTTTAGCTCACTATTTAATGAAATCCAAGAGTCCTCAGAAACTAAGGTGTGGAGAGGCAGCCCTGAAACCTACTGAGGAGCAGAAGGAAGCCAATTTAGAGTTTCAAGTTAGTAATGGAAAATCCATCAACTGTATAGTTCACAATGGGATAGAAGAATGAATTGCCATTTAAAATCTGCTTTTTCAGGCCAGGCACAATGTATGCCTGTAATCCTAGCACTTTAGGAGGCTGAGGTGGGTGGATCACTTGAGGTCAGGAGTTCAAGACCAGCCTGGCCAACATAGTGAAACCCCGTCTCTACTGAAAAAAAAAAAAAAAAATTACAAAAATGAACCAGGCGTGGTGGCACATGCCTGTAACCCCAGCTGCTCGGGTGGCTGAGGCATGAGAATCATCTGAACCCAGGAGGCAGAGATTGCAGTAAGCCGAGATCATTCCACGGCACTCCAGCCTAGGCAACAGAGTGAGACTCTTTAAAAAAAGCCGTGAAAAAATAAATACGCAAATACATAAAATCTGCCTTTTCAAGACACACACGTGACCAACAAGCATATGAAAAAATGTTCAACATTACTAATGATTAGAAAAATGCAAATCAAAATCATAGTGAGATATCATCTCATTATGGCTATTATTAAAAAGTCAAAAAATAACAAATGTTGGAGAAGTTGCAGAGAAAACAGAAGGCTTATACACTGCTGGTGGGAACATAAATTAGTTCAGTCATTGAGGAAAGCAGTTTGGCAATTTCTCAAGAAACTTAAAGCAGAGCTACCATTTGTCCCAGCAATCCCGTTATTAGGCATATACCCAAAGGAGTATTAATTGTTCTACCATAAAGACATACGCACATAAATGTTCACTGCAGCAGTATCCATCACAGCAAAGACATGGAATCAACCTAAATGCCCACCAACAGTAGATTGTATAAAGAAAATGTGGTACATATACACCATGGAATACTACACAGACAAAAAAAGACGAGATCACGTCTTTTGCAGCATCATGGATGGAGCTGGGGGCCATTATCCTAGGCAAACTAACACAGGAGCAGAAAATGAAACACTACATGTTCTCACTTTTATAAGTGGGAACTAAACATTGAGTACACATGGACACACAAAAAAGGGAATAATAGACACTGGGCCCTACTTGAGGGTGGAGGTTGGGAAGAGGGAGAGGATCAAAACACTGCCTATCAGATACCATACTTATTACCCGGGTGATGAAATAAATTTGTATGCCAAATCCCCATGACACACAATTTACCTATATAACAAACCTGCGCATGTACCCTTGAACCTAAAACAAAGGTTAAAATAATTAAAAATAAATAAAATATAAAATCTTACTTGCTATTCTCAAAAAATAAAAAACAAAATCTGTCTTTTCAGGGGAAGAAAAGTAGGAAAGCTTTATCTCATTTTCCTAGTGGCTTCATAATGCAGGGACCTGCCCCCAGGAAACAGGGTACAGTAGAGGAAACACATAGGGGTGTTTAGAGTTTGGGGGAAGGCAGGTGAGCTCTGGGCACTGACCCGTCACCAGCTATTTTTCAAGGAGTCTGAGTGGTGTTAACCTGCAGTCTACCCCGTGAGATTGCTCAGAGTGTAGGAGGATATGGTTTACTGGCTCCAGAAAGCAGCTATTATAACTGAGGAGGAAATGAAGCTTGACTGGCTAGAACAGAAGCAACAATGGAGGCCCATGGAGGGATTTTCCAGGCCCCTATTCCTGATCTCTAAAGTGGCGCTGCTTCCCTTATTCTGCAGTCTTGCTTTGAGACCAGACAATTCTGTACTCTGTCTGTGCCTCCTTCCTTCTCAGCAGCCCTGCCTCTGCCACCTGCCCCAGAAGGGCTCTGGGTCCTCTCATCTCAGGACAGACAAAGATTTTTGTAATTATCTTCTTGGGTAACCTCCCTGTAAGGAATAGGAGAGGTTATCTGGTCCTGGTCTTTTGGGAGAGCATTGAGAGGAAAAAGTTAAACCAGTGGGCAGCCCAGGCTGCATACATCCTGGGAATATTGTGATTATTCTCTCCAGTAATCTAGGGAAATCTACTGGTTGTTCTGCAGAAAAAGAATTAAGAGAGAACAGGAGACCTGTTGTCTAAGCCTAAGGCAGGATGAGGTTTACCTAGTAACTGATGACGCAGGCTGAGGCACTCAGCGATTTGTCTCTACATCTGTCCCCGCCTACCTAGCAAATCTGTCCCTGTTTGAACACTGGACTCCCGTGAGCTGGAAGGAACAGGTTTAATATCTAGGGGCTGGGTATCCCCAAATCACTCATTTGGGGAGATCAAGGGACCCGGGCAATATAGTATTCTGCTCAGTGTCTGGAGATCATCTACCCAGGCTGGAGCTTCTGGGACAGGTGAGGACCCACGGACCCTGGAAGAGCTGGTCCAGGGGATTGAACTCCCGGCATCTCTACAGAGCAGAGCATGATCATATTCCTGCCGCTGCTGCTGGGGCTCAGCCTGGGCTGCACAAGAGCAGGTAAGGACACTTCTTCCGGGGACTCTCCCTTCCCCTGCTCCTGTTTCAGGATAAGGGTGTTCCGTTTTGTAATTGCATATGACCCCCTGGATAGTTTGTCTCCCTGGTATATATTCCTATAGCACTTTGTACTTTATCTTTGTAGCAATTTTAATGTAATTAATCTGTATAATTATCTGTGCAGTGTATATTCCCTGCTGGAATATAGGCAAGGACATTGTTCATCTTATTTATTGCTGCATCCCCAGCTCCTAGCACAGTGCCTGCATGCAGCAAGTGCTTTGCAAATATGTGCAAACTGAATATTTAATATTTCCAGCACAGTACAAGGCTGACTCTTTCTCTTGACCCTTATTCTCTCTCAATAATTTGCCATAGTGAAGGTCTGTGTTCTGGCAGATTGTCATGTTTAAATATGCAAATGATCTCGGGGGGCCACTCCTATCCCTGTGCTTAGTCTTGCATAAAGAGGAGACTGGATCTAAAAACTTATCTACTATGTCTATCGACTCCCTCAAATCAGGCTTTCAGAAACTTCAGGGTATGAGCTTGGTCAGTAGACGGTCCCTGAGCAGGCAATCTGTGCCAGACTAACTGGATGTCACCAAGGCTTAGGTTCTCAGCTGAATATAAGAAAAATCAACTTTTTTTCTTCTATATGCTCACACTCAACACTTCTTTGACCAATTGTGTGGGGTTTTTTTTTTTTTTTTTAACTCATAGCAACTAATTATCCTATATTAGCTGGATATCCTATAATTCAATTCCATTGTGACATTAACTGGAGTTAACATAGAGTCCAAAGGTTAAAGACTCAGTCCCATAAGGCCACCTCCATTTCAGACACCAATCACAAGTAGTAGCTTCCCGAGTTACCTACATCTTCTGTCCAACTTGGCTACAAATCAGAGGTTCCCATGACCCCCTCCTTGGGGTTGATAATTTGCTAAAGTGGCTTATGGAACTCAGGAAAAGTTTACTTACTATTGTAGACTTTTATAAGGGATATTTTATTTTAATTGATAATGATTATACATATTCCTGGGGTGGATAATGGTGTTTTAGTACATGTAATGTACAGTGATAAGATCAGAGTAATTAGCATATCCATCATCTCATTTATCATTTCTTTGTGTTGGAAACATTCAATATCCTTCTTCTAGTGATTTGAAATGATATAATGTATTATTGTTAATGATAGTCATCCCACAGTGGTATAGAACACTAGATTGTAATTTTGCATCCTTTAACAAAGGATATTTTAAAGCATACAAATGAACAACCAGATGAAGAAATACCAGGTCTGGAAGGTTCCCAATCACAGGAGCTCTGTCCCAACAGAATTGGGGTACTTCACCTCCTGGCACGTGGATGTGTTTACCAACTGAGAAGTTCTCTGAACTCCACAGTTCCGGGATTTTTATGGAGGCTTCATCACATAAGCATGACTGATTATTAACTCAATCTCCAGCCCCTTCCCCTTCAGGGAGGATGGGGGAAGGGACTAAAAGTTCCAGGCTTCTAATCATGGCTTGGTCTTTCTGGTGACCAGCCCCTCCTCTAGGAGCCCACCAAGAGTTACCCCATTAGAACAAAAGACACTCCTGTTATCTAGGAAATTCTAAGCGATTAGGCACTCTATCACAGGAATCAGGGTCAAAGACAAAATATTAGAACAAAAACAAAAGATGCACCTAGCGTCCCTATCACTCAGGAAATTACAAGGGTTTTAAGAGCTCAGTGCAGAGCTCCTAAATATATGTCTATATGTTATATATATTTATTATTTATGTATATTTATTATTTATTTATCGTCAGGCCAATAGAAGACATTGACCTGCTCTCCCTTCCCTGGCTCCTCTAGGTGGCTTTGTGGCCCATGTGGAAAGCACCTGTCTACTGGATGATGATGGGACTGCAAAGGATTTCACATACTGTATCTCCTTCAACAAGGATCTGCTGACCTGCTGGGATCCAGAGGAGAACAAGATGGTCCCTTGCGAATTTGGGGTGCTGAATCCCTTGGCCAATGGCATCTCACATTACCTCAACCAACAGGACACCCTGATGCAGCGCTTGCGCAATGGGCTTCAGAATTGTACCACACACACCCAGCCCTTCTGGGGATCACTGACCCACAGGACACGTGAGGAGAGAGGGATGCAGAGGGGCTACCAGGAAGTGCAGTTAAGAGGGCAGGCCAGGGAGGATCCCACAGTGGCCCAGGGGTTTGAGATTTGAGCAGCAAAGAAGAGAAAATGTGTGGATCTGAAATGTAGAAAGAGGGAGGATTGAACCTCAAGGGGAACAAGGTGGCTGACCTGAGTGGAACAGGAGTAGAGAAGGGGACGTGAGGTTTGAACTGCGAGGAATCATGAGGGGAGCTTATGCAGAGGCCAGGGCATCTCAGGATGGGTACTCAAGATGTTCATGCCTTCTTATCCCAGATTTTGGTGTTCTAGATCTGAGGTGGGCCCAGGCATGGGAATATTCGGAATCCTAGGGGATCCTGACACATGCTTTTTCTCACACTTAAACTCTTGCATTGACAATGGCTTGAAGTTTGTAAAAGTAAACTTGAAGCTCTCCACAGTACAGAATAGTGTGTTTCAAGGGTGATTTCTGAACCACCTTTCTCAGAATTGCCTGGAGGAGGTGCTTGTTAAATATGCAAGCCCCTTGGTACTACTCCAGATCTGTTGAAAGAAAGTATCTGGGGATACAGGCTAGGAAATCTGCATTTTAACATAATTTCTTGGATTTTTATTTAAGATTGTGTTTGAAAAATGTCAAGATAGAGGCAAGCAAGAGGGTCACCTAGGAGGCAATGGCAATTTGAGGGTCACCTATCTTTTTTTTTTTTTTTTTTTTTTTTTTTTTTTTTTTTGTCGAGAGTAAATCAGTAAAATATGGCAGTATTAGCAATCTCATTAATTTGACTACATTCATTCCAAATTTAAGAGTGAATCTTAAGTTAGGCTTGTTTCCTTAAACTATGTGAGGAGAAAAGGCTTTAACTAGCAAATTAATGTATTAAACAAGATTTGGAGAAAAATTCCTTTTCCACCTTAAAAAAACCCAATGTACAACTCTGGATTACTCTTAGCTTACTTATTTCAAATACTTTCCAGCTTACGTACTTGAAATATAATACAATGACTTCCAGAATAGCTTGCAGTTCAGATCTGGTTTTTACTAATTGTAATCAAACATAACTCTGGAGGAGGAAAGAAAGAAAGGGGCAATGAAGGAATGCGAGAGAAGGAAGAGGAATGCAGGAATATATTCTAACGATTCCCTTTCAAGGGGCAGCATGGCAGGGGGGCTGGGGTGGGAAGTGGGTTGCAAAATCTATGAAGAGTTGCGATAGAAAAAGAAACCAGGTTGGAGAAGAGGCCAGAATGTCACCCTCCTTCCTAAAGATGTTTCTTCTCCTATGCAGGGCCACCATCTGTGCAAGTAGCCCAAACCACTCCTTTTAACACGAGGGAGCCTGTGATGCTGGCCTGCTATGTGTGGGGCTTCTATCCAGCAGATGTGACCATCACGTGGATGAAGAACGGGAATCTTGTCATCCCTCACGGCAGTGGCCAGAAGACTGCCCAGCCCAATGGAGACTGGACGTACCAGACCCTCTCCTATTTAGCCTTAACCCCCTCTTACGGGGACACCTACACCTGTGTGGTGGAGCACATTGGGGCTCCTGAGCCCATCCTTCGGGACTGGAGTAAGTGTATGGCAGATGGATGGAATTAGGGTCAAAGCAGAGAAAATGAGATGTGGATCGATACATGGTACATAGTAGACAGCAAGGTGCTGAAAATGGGGACTGAGTCTGGAGGAACTTATGGGGGGCTTAGGACCAGAATTGGGAAATGGGATAAAGAAATGGAAATATTTAGGTTGGTGAAAAGGATTTGCAGTTTTTGCCATTACTTTTAGTGGCAAAAAACGCAATTACTTTTGCACCAATTTAATATTTCTATTTAGACTGTGCTATTGTTGCTCTGGTGGTGTGGTTGATGTTGCTGCATCTATATTTGAGGGCGGGAGGGGAGCGTGCTTGCTTTGAAACGAGGATGTAAATTTGGCAATCGTATTTTCAGAACCCCAAATTGTAATACACTATTCTAGCCTCCTTAGATTTCAACTATTCTGCTGCCAGAAGCAGATGGGAGCTGAAGGAATGATGAAGGTTGAAGAAGGGGGACATTTCTTGGTGTGGGGCAGTACTACATTTGGCCTGCTCTACCAAGCATAGGGGAGTAGTCAAGCCACGGCTGGCAGACCATTTGGCGTGCATGCTCAGGGGCTAATGGATAAAGAATTAATTACAGTTCAAACACTGTCGGGAGTAGTTAAAGGTATTGTGAGAAGTTGCACACAGCTTTGGGTATTCTTGGAAAAGAAAGAGAAAGAAATGAGGAAGAGGAAGGGTGTCTACAAAAGCCAGAGAACAGAATCTCAGATCAGCTGCTGTAACCAGGTTTTCCCCTTGTGGGAAGTGCTGTTTCCTGCTGGGCAGCTGGGAAGAGAATGGAGAACAGAGAAGACAGTGGAAATCACATGCTCACTTGAACTTTCCTGGGGAACATCTCCTCACAGGGTGTACAAGAACCTCCCTTTGGTAATGGAGTGTTCATTTTATCATGGGAAAAGAATCTGAGTGGGACATGATTCAGAACAGGACCAGCCCAAGGAAGTGCAGGGGCTGTGGAGTGGGATGGAGACAAGCTCCATGGGAGATCTAGATGTAGAAGGTACACAAGTAGTAGGATAACTCACAGGATGGATCCACTGGAGGTTAAGACACGTGGTAAGACAGTGTAACAGGAAGCTGCTCAGTTGGAGAAAGTAAGGAAGCAAACATTGTCATCGTGGGGGCAATGGAGAGGACAGTGAGGAGCCCTTTATCCTGATAAGAGTGCCTTTTGGGTAAAGAAAGGAAAGAGGATGCCTTGAGAGGCGCCACTGTATTAGAGAGGACCTGGAAGCCAGGATACTAATTCTGGGGAGATGGGTTCCCCAGGCTTACTCTAGGAGTAGAGGCCCATGGGATGAGGGTTTGATTTGAGAAAGATCATTTTCTTGGGAGTGGGTGGTGCGAGCTAGACCCTTGGAGCTGGGATAAAGGACCTTTTAACCTACTGAGAGGTGGCTGCAATAAATGGAATTGCCCTGGGGGTGAGCAACAGAAATTGGTTCAAGTAAGTTTCTATTTTTTGCAGCACCTGGGCTGTCCCCCATGCAGACCCTGAAGGTTTCTGTGTCTGCAGTGACTCTGGGCCTGGGCCTCATCATCTTCTCTCTTGGTTTGATCAGCTGGCGGAGAGCTGGCTCCTCTAGTGAGTGACTCCCTGAATTCCCATCCCCACTCTTGGTCCCAATCTCTGCTTACTTTCTGTTTGTGATTGACTCTTTCCTTCCTACCCCCTTTGCTATGAATAATGCTAGATACTTTCATCCACAAAGACTGGTATAATCAAGTATCTTCCTCTCTTAGGTTACACTCCTCTTCCTGGGTCCAATTATCCAGAAGGTAACATCTCTGTTGGTCTACTTCCCTACTTGTCCTTTGGTTGGGGTGCAGGTTAGAGGGTCAGTGTTGGGTTCAACTAATCTTGCTTATTATATGGGTGAGCTTCCATGAGGATCTAGCCAAGGGCATGATTTAAGCTGCCATTGCTAGGATTAAGAGTAGGAAGGAGCATCCTTCTCTTCCACTAAGTGGGGTGTCTGCAGACAGGAGGATGAAGGTGTTTCCTTTGTACTAGTTGTTGGTGCCCTGGAGTTCTCAATATCACTGTATTAAGGCATGGGATAGTTACAGTGGCAAATGATGGGGGCAAGTTGGGTTCAAGCCTCATTATCTCCCTTTTATTTATTCTGTAGGACGACACATTTCCTAGAGGCAGAATCCTACAACTTCCACTCCAAGTGAGAAGGAGATTCAGACTCAATGATGCTACCATGCCTCTCCAACATCTTCAACACTCTGACATTATCTTGGATCCTATGGTTTCTCCATCCAATTATTTGAATTTCCCAGTCTCCCCTATGTAAAACTTAGCAACTTGGGGGACCTCATTCCTGGGACTATGCTATAACCAAATTATCGTCCAAGGCTATATTTCTGGGATGGATATAATCTGAGGAAGGGAGTTAAAGACCCTCCTGGGGCCCTCAGCGTGCCATAGAGGACAGCAAGTCACTGGTGATTGTTTCGGAGAAATAAACTTTAGTGGAAATAATGTTTTTCCATGTCTTCTTCCTGGGGGCCTGGGGAAGGAATATGGGCAAAGCAGGGGCTGAGGTTAATTCTCTTCTACTTGAGTGGGGGAGAAACAGTGCCTTCTTCCATTTTCCCACTTAGACATGACAGAATTTGGGGCCGTTTTCTGATTAATAATTCATAAGGAGAAATTAAACTGTGGTGGGATGGAGTCACGGAGTATGGGCAAGGAAGGGGATTAACAGCTTACTCACCCCATACAGGATCTTATAAGGATTAAATGAGTTCATACTTGTAAATGGCTAAGAACACTGCCAGACACACAGCCAGCCTGCAATAGTGACGTTAGCTATTTTCAGTTATTCAACTTTCTGGCCAGGCATTGTACCAGGTACTTTGATCCTCATCACAACCGTAAGGCAGACCCCTCAGACCCCTCAGGATTCAGGGAACAGAGCTTAACTCTGGATTGAGTTCTAGACAGTTATTTCTTCCATACCCTGAATGCAGAAGGGAACATAGCTTGAGTGATTATTTTATCTTAGGCACTGGGCTCAGACCTTTATATTTGTAGCTCCTTCTCTTCTCACAATAACCCCACAAGGGACAGATTGCTTCCCTCTATGTTACAGACAAAGGATATGAGGCTCAGAGACATTTAAGTGACTTGTCCAAGGTCAAAGAACAGATTTCTGTAGGATGTTTGTCTACCTGAGCTGGAAGTAGCAGATTACTTTATTCTGAAGACCCTCATGCTGGTGAGCACACATCTCTTCAGGGCCTCCGTTCTATTCCCTTCTAACCCAAGCCCAAGGAGAACCCTTTGGGGGAATGGACTCCACGCCATGGAAGAAAGGATGCTGGCTGGTGGTTTGTTGTCCCATGAAAGGCGACACCTGCTGGACACAGAAAGCTAGGGTGTGGAATTGTTTTTGGAATTAGAGTTAGGTACTAGAATGTGGGTAAGAAAAAGAAACCAGAAATGAGTTGATCTGGAACACATCCATAGTTTCTTCAGACGGATCCTTGGAATTAGAGCATCTCTTCTGGAAGGGGTTAACAGAAGTCAGTGGAAGGAAGTTAATGTCTATATTTTATCATTTTTATGTTTCATATTCATTTTTTTCTATTCACTGTTTTTGTTTTTATTTTTGTTCGTTTGACAAAGCAAACTCCTTTTTAAATTCTAGTTTAGTCTAGGAATGGGGCTTTGGGCCTTGTCTATAACTGGGCAGTTTTATTTATTATTTTTATTTTATTTATTTATTTTTTTTCAAGATAGAGTTTTGCTCTTGTTGCCCAGGCTGGAGTGCGATGGTGCAATCTCGGCTTATTGCAACTTCTGCCTCCCGGGTTCAAGCGATTCTCCTGCCTCAGCCTCCCAAGTAGCTGAGATTACAGGCGTGCACCACCACGCCTGGCTAATTTTGTATTTTATTAGTAGAGATGGGGTTTCACCATGTTGGTCAGGCTGGTCTCGATCTCTTGACCTCAAGTGATCCACTTGCCTCGGCTCCCAAAGTGCTGGGATTACAGGCATGAGCCACCGCACTCGGCCTATTTGGACAGTTTTAAAGGCGAAGCTGCAGATCTGAAGGGTCTAGTTCTAGTCACAGCAGTGAGAATCAAAGTGACAGGACCCCAGAGGAAGGAAGTAGAGAGTTAGCTAACGGGACGGCTTCCAGTTCCTTTTCTAGAAATTCCCAGTGCAGGCTTTTCTCTGCCCTAACTTTGTAGGTTTTTTGTTTTATAGGAAAGGCTGTACCATTCCAGGTAAGGAAGAGGGAAAAGTATATGTAGGTCTCCTACGATCCAGTCAGTCAGAATACTATAGATAGAAAGGGGAGTCTTTACACAGGGGAATGAGTGGTACTTGAAAGGAAGGTGGAAGAAGGGTAATGGCGGACCAAACTGTAGGAGGATGAGGAGAGGAAAATGGATGCCGCATGAAGAGAATGGAATGTCAAACATAATGGATTGCCAAAAAAGGAGTGCATGCGGGGGTGTGTGTGCGTGTGTGTGTGTGTGTGCGCGCGCGCACTTGAGCACATGTGAGAGAAAGGAAAAAAAAAGAAGGAGTGGAAGAGAGTAGGAGAAAGGGAGAAAAGGGGCGAGAGGAGAGAAGTGGAGTAGGAGAAAGAAGGAGAGACACGTAGAGGGAAGGGAAGGAGGGAAGAGAGAGAGAGCTGGACTTTTGGGTTATACATAATCCAAGCTGCACAAAGAATTGTTTTCTCCCTTCCATGTCTTGTTGTTTTAAAAGCTGAACTTGGAGCTAGAATTGGTTTTAAAGGTCATCTAGTCCCACTGCCCTCCCGTGAAAGAACTGGGCCTGTGTTAACGAGGGCACACACAGTGCGGGGAGTTCCTCCAACACTTGGGGCAGATAACAATATTTTAGAGAAATGTGTTGACCCCATATTTGAGCTTCTTCTATTGACCATTAAAGACAGTGAGAATAAATCTCAAATACACCATGGGAGGTGGTATCCTTGGCATTTTTTTTTTCCCTGAGGGAGAGTATGCTCCTGGGTTCCAGGTTCTCTTTGCCTCCCTGCCCATGCACACATGCGTGTGAAAGAAACGGACAAAATTGACATTTAATCCCAGTGTCTATTTATGAAAATTATCTTTAGGCCATTTTCTCAAGTTTTTCTGTTTCCACAGTAAAATCGGGCAAATTAGATGCAAATGAGGGTGGAGTTCAACCCCATCCTCAAAGCCTTTTTTTTTTTTTTTTTTGGCTTGAGTGTCTGTCATTCCCAAGAGCCCTCCAACTGCCTTGAAGCAAGGCATGGGGGATTTCTCCATGATGCTTTCTGCCGCTACTTGGCCAGACCAGTCTCCAGGGGTTTCAGAGAGTGGAGAGGCCCCAAACCTATGGAGACTACTCCCAGATGGGGGGGCTCCTTGTTTCTCCAGACCCTTCCTCTTCCATTTCATATGAGGCTTCCAAGGGGCCCCTGGCCACGCTGGTCTGGGGCAGGGAATAAAGAAATGGCTTTTATTGTATCACAGTCTCAACAGAAAACAGATGGCATACTTGAAGTAGGACATTTCAAGGAGAGTTTATTCATTAGGAAAGTATTTACAAAGAAGTGGGTGGAGGATAGCTGTTACTACCCCAAGGTCCAAAGAGGCCAGGGACAGAAGGGGTTATCAGGACTCAGAAGGACGGCAAGCCCTGTACAGTCACCACCTTGCCAAGAGCAGTGCCCTTCAGTCAAGGGGCACAACAGCTTAAGATGACCTTGTAGGGAGGAAGCCAAGGGATTAGAAACACTGACCTCACTCCCCTCCTCCCTCTGCTCTTAGGCTGATGCTGGAAGCAAGAAGCAGCCAGGGAGCATGGGAGGCAGTTAATGCCATGCAGGTCAGCGCCTGAGGCAGACCCCAGGTGCAGAAGTATTGAGAGTGGGTCCAGAAGCACAGATGGAGGACAGGAAGCACATTCACAACAAGAAGGAAAAATGTCAATGTTGCGGGGTGGAGAGAGAGGTGCAAAAATTGGGCTTCTTTTGGCCTTGGACAACGACAAACGCATAGTAGCAACAGAAACTAAGTTTGCAGTTTCCTACTGGGGAATTTGGGAGGACACTCGCTTCTGTTCTGTCTTTCCCACTTGAAGTTTGACTGTGGTTATACTGAATTTATAGAAATTTGGGGTTAACTGACTTGTTTTTATTACTAAATCATACTATGCAAAAACAGACTGTTTTCTCATTTATTCAAATCATTTTGTTTGTTCTTTATTATGGTTTTTAAATTTTACTTTTTCATAGTAGTCCTGAGTATGCTGTTAATTGTTAGACATGTTGTAGCTTTTGCTGCTATTGTGATTGGTATCTTATTGCAATTCTACTTTTGAATCAGTAATTTCTGATGTAGAAGAATGTATCCAATCTAAGTGTACTGCTCAGCAATGTTAAGTGTATTCATATTTTTGTGCAACCAATCTCCAGAACTCTTTTTCACCTTGCAAAACCAGAACTCTACACCCATTAAACAACAATTCCTCATTTCTCTCTTCCTCTAGCCCCTGGCTACCATCACTCTACTTTCTGCTTCTATGAATCTGACTACTTTAGATACCTTGTACAAGTGCAATCACCGAGTTTTTGTCTTTTGGCGATTGGCTTATTTCACTTAGCATAATGTCCTTAAAATTCATACTTGTTGCAGCGTGTAAGAGTATTTCCTTCCTTTTTAGGCCGAATGATAAGCCACTGTATGTATATGCCATATTTTGTTTGCCCACTCGTCTGTCTATGGACATTTTTGTTGCTTCCACCTCTTGGCTATTGAGAATAGTGCTGCTATGAATATGGAGGGAAATACCTGCTTAAGTCTCTGCTTTCAATTCTTTTGCGTTTATACCCAGAAGTGGGACTCTTGGGTCATATAGTAGTTTTATTATTAATTTTTTTAGGAACTGCCATACTATTTCCCATAGCAGTTACGCATATTACAATCCCACGAACATTGCATATAAAGGTTCTAATGTCTCTACATCCTCACCAACCCTTCCTTCCTTCCTTCTTTCCTTTCCTCCTTCATTTGCTCCCTCCTTCAGTCCTTCTCTTCTTTCCTTTTTCCTTTCATTTTTATAGTAGCCATGCTAATGAGTGTTAGATGATGTTATGGTTTTAATTTGCACTTCTCTAATAATAAGTAATGCTGAGCATCTTTTCCTATGTGTGTTTGCCACTTGTATATCATCTTTGGAAAAATGTCTATTGAAGTTCGTTGCCCCCTTTTTAATTGTTTGTATAAACAAATTGTTTATAAAACAATTGTTGTTGGGTTTTATGAGTTCTTTATATATTCTGGATATTAACCCTTTATTTGATATATGATATTCAAATATTGATATATGTTTTCAAGTATTAGAAATTAATCAATTTTTGTAGGTTGATCTTATATGGGACAACCTTGCTGGATTCTCTTATTGGTTTTAGTGGGGTTTTTGTTGTTGTTGTTGTTGTTGTTGTTGTCGTCGTTGTTATTGATATTCTCTCTGTCTCTCTCTTTTTCCAGGTAGATAATAGTATCATCTGCAAACACTGAGTTTTGTGTTTTCCCTCTTAATCCTTAGTGTTTTCTTTTTCATGTTGTTGACTAGGATCTCCAATGCTGTGTCAAACAGGAGGGTGATAATGAGCATTACTCTTAAAGGAAATAAACCTAAATATTCTCCATTAAGTATACATTTTGCTGTATATTGTAGATTCACATGCAGTTGTAAGAAATAATAAAAACAATCCTGTGTATCCTTTACCCAGTTTCCCTTGATGGTAACATTTTGCAAAACTATGGTACAATATCACAATTAGGATACATGGATACAGCCACAATGCAGAACACTTCTATGATCACAAGGATTCTTCACCTTGCCCTTTTCTAGACACACCCACTTCCCTGCCATCCCATATCCCCCTTAATGTCTAGCAGTCACTAATCTGTTATCCATTTCTATGACTTTGTCACTTCAAGACAAATTTTTTTTTGTCATTTTAAGACAAATGTTTAATAAATGGAAACATAGAGTATATAAACTTTTGGGATTGACTTTTTTTCTCTCAGTGTATTTCTCTGGAGATCATACAAGGTTGTTGCATATATGAATAATTTATTATTGCCTGGTTGTATTATATGGTATTGGTATAGCACAGTTGGTTTACCCACCTGCCCATTGAAGACATCTGGGTTGTTTCCAGATTTGGCTTATATAAGTTTTTGTGTGGACATAAGTCTTAATTTCTCTGGAGCAAATGCCCAGGAGTATACCTGCTGAATTGTATAGTGGTTGCTGAATTGTATGTGCTTATTTGCCATCTGTATATCCTTTTGATGAGATGTCTCTTCATGAATTTTTCCCATTTTCTAATTTTTTGTTTTTTTTGTTTTTTTTGTGGTTTTTTTTTTTTTTTTTTGAGACAGAGTCTTGCTCTGTCGCCCAGGCTGGGGTTCAGTGGCCGGATCTCAGCTCACTGCAAGCTCCGCCTCCCAGGTTTAGACCATTCTCCTGCCTCAGCCTCCCGAGTAGCTGGGACTACAGGCGCCCGCCACCTCGCCCAGCTAGTCTCTTTTTTTTGTATTTTTTTTTAGTAGAGACGGGGTTTCACCATGTTAGCCAGGATGGTCTCGATCTCCTGACCTCGTGATCCGCCCGTCTTGGCCTCCCAAAGTGCTGGGATTACAGGCTTGAGCCACCGCGCCCGGCCCTAATTTTTAGTTTTTTAAATAAACTGTCAGACTGTTTTCCAGAGTGGTTGCACCAGCAATGTGTGAGTGATTGTTTTACTGCATCCTCACAGGCATTTGGTATTGTCACTTTTTTTTTTTTTTTTTTTTGAGACGGAGTCTCACTTTGTCACCCCGGCTGGAGTGCAGTGGCACGATCTCGGCTCACTGCAAGCTCTGCCTCCTGGGTTCACGCCATTCTCCTGCCTCAGCCTCCTGAGTAGCTGGGACTACAGGTGCCCACCACCATGCCCAGTTATTTTTTTGTATTTTTAGTAGAGACGGGGCTTCACCGTGTTAACCAGGATGGTCTCAATCTCCTGACCTCATGATCCACCCGCCTCGGCCTCCCAAAGTGCTGGGATTATGGGCGTGAGCCACCACGCCTGGCTTATTGTCACTATTTTTTATTTCAGCCATTCTAATACGTGTGTGGTGAGATCTCACTGTGGTTTTAATTTGCGTTTCCTTAATAGCTAATGATATTGAACATCTTTTCATGTGCTTATTTGCCATCTGTATACCTTCTGATGAGATGTCTCTTCATGAATTTTTCCCATTTTCTAATTAAATTTTTTTTTTTTTTTTTTTTTTTTTACTGTTGAATTTTTTTACTTTTTTTTTCTGAGATGGAGTCTTACTCTGTCGCTCAGGCTGGAGTGCAGTGGCATAACCTTGGCTCACTGCAACCTCTGCCTCCTGGGATTACAGGCATATGCCACAACGCCCAGTTAACTTTTTGTAGTTTTAGTAGAGACAGAGTTTCACCACGTTGGCTAGGCTGGTCTCAAACTTCTGACCTCAAGTCATCCACTCGCCTCAGCCTCCTAAAGTGCTGGGATTACAGGCATGAGCCACGGGGCCTGGCCTGAGTTTTGATAATTTGTTATATATTCTAGATACTAGTCCTGCGTTGCATACATGATTTGCAAATATTTTCTTCCGTTATGTAGCTTGCCTTTCCATTCCTTTACAAGTCTTTCACAGAGCAACAGTTTTGAATTTTAATTAGGTCTAATATATCAATTTTTTCATTTTACAGATCATGTTTTTGGTGTCAAATCTAAGAACTTGTTGCCCAGATCTAGAATCAGAAGATTTCCCCCATCTTGTTCTAAAAGTTGTATAGTTTTACATTTTGCATATAAGTTTGTAATCCATATTGAGTCAATTTTTGCAGAAGGTATGAGCCTTAGGTTAAGCTGCTGTTCCTCCTTCTCTTCCTCCTCATTGTCTTTCTCTCCTCCTATGGCCCTTGGATGTTCAATTGTTCTAGCACCATTTATGTTTTTCTGATATCTGCAGGCAGGGTGTGTAGTGATATTCCCTGTGGACATTTCTACCTTCTTTCTTTTTTTCTTTTTCAGTGTAGTCTGCTAGAGGTTCATCTGTTGACTGATCTTTTCAAAGAAGCAACTTTTTGTGTCTCACTCTGTGGCCCAGGCTGGAGTGCAGGGTGCAATGTCAGCTCACTACAACCTCCACCTCCCGGGCTCAAGTGATTCTCCTGCCTCAGCCTTCCAAGTAGCTGGGTCTACAGGCGCCTGCCGCCACGTTCGGCTAATTTTTTGTGGTTTTAGTAGAAGCAGAGTTTCACCATGTTGGGCAGGCTGGTCTTTAACTCCTGAGCTCAAGTGATCCACCTGCCTTGGCCTCCCAAAGTATTGGCATTATAGGCGTGAGCCACTGCGCTCGGTCTTCCTTTCTTCTTTGGGTGTATTTTGATCTTCTTTTTCTGGGTTCTTGAGATGAGAGTGTGGATTATTAATTCGAGTACTGTTTTTTTTTTTTTTTTTTTTTTTTTTTTTTTTTTTTTTTTTTTTTAAGAGACAAGGTCTCCTTATGTTGCCCAGGCTGGCCTTGAACTACTGAGCTCAAGTGATCCTTTCCTGCCTCAGCCTCCCAAGTAGCACCCAGTTTTTCTTCTTTTTAATGTGTGCATTTAATGCTAAAATTTCCCTTTCAGCACGGGTTTAGCTGTGTCCTATAATGTTTTTTATTATTTTGAAAATATTTTGTGGGGACATGGTAGGTGTATATGTTTCTGGGGTACATGAGATGTTTTGATGCAGGCGTGGAATGTGAAATCAGCACATCGTGGAGAATGGGGTAGCCATTCCCTCGAGCATTTATCCTTTGAGTTACAAACAATTCAATTACATTCTTTAAGTTATTTAAAAATATACAATTAAGTTATTTTTGACTATAGTCACCCTATTGTGCTATCACATAGTAGGTCATATTCATTCTTTCTATTTTTTTGTACCCATTAACCATCCCCACCTCCCCGCTCAGCTACCCACTACCTTTCCCAGGCTCTGGTAACCATCCTTCTACTCGCTATGTCCATTAGTTCCATTGTTTTGATTTTTAGATTCCACAAATAAATGACATGTGATGTTTGTCTTTCTGTACCTGGCTTATTTCACTTAACATAATGATCTCCAGTTCCATCTGTGTCGTTGCAAATAACTGGATCTCATTCTTTTTTCTAGCTAAATAGTGCCCCATTGTATGTATGTACCACATTTTCTTTATCCATTCATCTGTTGATAGACGCTTATGTTGCCCCCAAGTCTTAGCTATTGTAAACAATGCTGCAATTAACATTGGAGTGCAAATACCTCTTTGAAATACTAATTTTCTTTCTTTTGGGTATATAACCAGCAGTGGAATTGCTGGATCATATGGTAGCTCAATTTTAATTTTTTTTGGAGGAACCTCCAAACTGTTCTCCACAGTGAATTAATTTACATTCCTGCAAACAGTGTACAAAGCCTTCTCAGCATACTCACCAGTACTTGTTATTGCCTCTCTTTTAGAGACAAGCCATTTTTGTTTGTTTGTTTTTGTTTGTGAGACAGTCTTACTCTGTTGCCCAGGCTGGAGTGCAGTGGCCCAATCTCTGCTCCCTGCAACCTCCATCTCCCAGGTTCAAGTGGTTATTCTGCCTCAGCTTCCAAATAGCTGGGACTACAGGCGTGTCCCACCATGCCCAGCTGATTTTTGTATTTTTAGTGTAGACAGGGTTTCACCATATTGGTCAGGCTGGTCTTGAACTCCTGACCTCAGGTGATCTGTCCGCCTCGGCCTCCTTCAGTGCTGGGATTACAAGTGTGAGCCACTGTGTCCAGCCTGGATACAAGCCATTTTAACTAAGTGAGATGATATCTTGTTGCACTTTTGATTTGCATTTCTCTGATGATTTATAACGTTGAGCACCTTTCATAAGCCTGATTGCCATTTGTATGTCTTCTTTTGAGAAATGTCTATTCAAATCAGCTCATTTTTTGTTTGGACTATTAGACTTTTTTTCCTATAGAGTTGTCTGAACTCCTTATATATTCTAGTTATTAATCCTTTGTTAGAGGGGTAGTTTGCAAATATCTTCTCTCATTCTGTGGGATGTCTCTCCTAGAAATTTTTGATATGTTGTATTCTTATCTTCTTTCAGTTCAGTGTATTTTTAAATTTCCTTTGAGATTTACTTTTTGACTTGTAGATTATTTAAAAGTGTTTGCTTAATTTCTTGACTTTCCTCTGTCTAGTCTGATTCCAGTGTAGTCAGAGAACACATTCTGTATAATTTAAATTCTTTTAAATTATCAACTTTTGTTTTATGGCCCTGGATATAGTCCAACTTGGCATATATTGCATGGGCACTTGAAAAGAATGTATATTCTGTGCAGCCAACAAGCATGTGAAAAAAAATGCTGAGTATAACTAATCATTAGGGAAATACAAATCAAAACAATGAGATACCATCTCACCCCAGTCAGAATGGCTATTGTTAAAAAGTCAAAAACAACAGGTGCTGACAAGGTTGTGGAAAAAAGGGAACACTTGCATGGTATTGGTGGTAATGTAAATTAGTTCAGTTACTGTGGAAAGCGGTCTGGAGATTTCTCAAAGAACTTAAAGCAAAGTTCCCATACAACCCAGCAATTCCATTATTGGGTATATACCTAAAGGAATAGAAATTGTCCTGTCATAAAGACACATGCACTTGCATGTTCATCGCATCGTTATTCACAATAGCAAAGACATGGAATCAACCTAGATTTCTTTATCCAGTGTTCATCGACAGTGCACTGGATGAAGAAAATGTGGTACATATACAGCATGAAATACTACACAGCTATGAAAAATGGGATCATAGCCTTCACAGCACCATAGAGGGAACTGGAGGCCATATCCTAAACAAATTACCACAGGAGCAGAAACCAGCTAAATGGAGTACACATGGACAAAACCTGGAAAAATAGACACTGGGGCCTACTTGAGGGTGGAGGGTGGGAGGAGGGTGACGATTGAAAAAGTACCTATCAGGTATTATGCTGATGATCTTTCCTCTGTTATCTTTCTGTTATTGATTGATTTCTAATTTGATTCCATTGTAGTCAGAGAACAGTTTGTATAATTCAAATTCAAAAAAAAAAAAAAAAAAAAAATTATCTGTACACCAAACTCTTGTGACACACAATTTACCCATGTAACAAACCTGCATATGTACCCCTTGCACCTTGTAAAACCGGAAAAGAAAAACAACAAAAAAGGAACCAATGTGTATTCTGCTATTGATGGGTGGAGTGTCCTATAAATGTGGATTTGATCCTGTTGGTTAATGGTGTTACTGACTCTTCTATATCTTTGCTGATTTTCTTTCTAGTTTTATTAATAGTTGTGAGAGTTATGTTGAAGTGTCTCCAATTATAATTGTGAATTTTCTATTTTTTCTTTCAGTTCTGTCAGTTTTTGCTTCACATATTTTGCAGCTCTGGTGTTTGGGGCATAAACATTTGTGATTGCAATATCTTCTTGGTAGACTGATCCTTTTATTATTAAAAAATGTCCCTATCTTTCTCTGGTAATTTTTTTTTTTTTTTTTTTTTTTTGGCTCTGAGGTTTACCTTATCTGAGAATAGTACACTCACTCCTGTATTCCTCTAATTAAGGAAAACATGTTGTATCTTTTTCCCTCCTTTTACTTTTAACCTGTTCATATTTGTGTGGTTTTGTTGTTGTGTTTTTGTTTGTTTGTTTGTTTTGAGAAAAGTCTCAACCTGTCACCTAGGCTGGAGTTCAGTGGCACAATCTCTGCTCATGGCAACCTCTGTCTTCTAGGTTCAAGTGATTCTCCTGCCTCAGCCTCCAAGTAGCTGGGACCACAGGTGTGCACACTACCATGCCTGGCTAATTTTTGTATTTTTAGTAGAGACGGGGTTTCACCATGGAAGCTAGGCTGATCTCGAACTCCTGACCTACCTCAAATTATCCACTCGGCTTAGCCTCCTAAAGTGCTGAGAGCCACTGAGCCTGGCCTATACTGTTATTTTAACTGGGTTTTTTTTTTTTTTCTTTTGTAGAGTGCTGGGTTTACAGGTGTAAGCCACCATGCCTGACCTGAACTGGGTTTCTTAATTGAGGTATTTAGACCATTTGCATTTAGTGTAATTTTTTTCTTGATTTGTATGTTTAATTATTATGGGTACATAATCGTTGTATATGTTAGTGAGGTACATGTGATGTTAGTTACAGGCATACAATGTGCAATGAGCAAATCAGAGTAATTGGGGCATCTATCACCTCAAGGATTTATCATTTCTTTGTATTAAGAATAATGGAATTATTGATATATGTATTAGCTTGGTGTGCCATAACAAAATAAAATTAGGTGGCTTAAATAACAGAAATATATTATCTCACAGTTTTGGACATTGGAAGCCTGAGATCAAGGTGCCAACATGGTCAGCTTCTGGTAAGGGCTCTTTCTGGCTTATAGAGAGTTGCCATCTTCTGGGGGCAGAGTGAGAGAGAAAGAGAGAGAGAGGAAGGCTGGGAGGGAGAAAGAGCGAGAGAGCATACCCTGGTTTTTCTTCCTATTGAATTCATCCTATTGAATCACGGCCCTACCCTTATGAATTCATTTAACCTGAATTATTTCTGAAAAAGGCCCTATCTCCAAATATAGTCCCATTGGTGGTTAGGGCTTCAACGTAGGATTCTGTGGGACACAATCCAGCCTGTAGTAACATGAAGGGCTTAATTCTTTTTTATTTATGTTGTTTGTTCTTTCCAGTTTTCATCTCTGTTTACTTTTTTCTGACTTTCTGTGGCCTACTTGGGCATTTTTTGTAATGCCACTTTTATTTATAGTGTTTTTGAGTGTATTGATGCATAACTTTTAAGTGGTTGCTTTAAGTATTACATATACATGTAACTTGTCACAGTGTGCTGGAGTCATCATTTACCATTTTGAGTAAATAATAAAAATCTTACCTTCCTAATTTATGTCCCATCCCTTTTTCTTCCTCACTGAAAATATAATTGTCTTAAATGTTTCCTCTACATACATTTAGAACCACATCAGTGTTATAATTTTTGCTTCAACCATCAAACATACTTTAGAAAACTTAAGAGGAGAAGAAAAATTTTATTGTATTTACCCATCTATTTGCTTACCTTGCTCTTTCTTCTTCCTTGATGTTCCAACGTTCCTATTTTATCATTTCCATTCTGTTTAGATAACTTCTTTTAGCCATTTTCGTTATTTCTGGGCAGGTGTTCTCCTCCGCCCCCATCTCCACTGACATCTTAGAGAGGGGGCCTCATTACTGGCTTACAGCAATGAAATTCTTAGCTTCCTAATTGGTCTTCTTGGACACCACTGCAGAGTGATGTTGGAGCACCTTGTTACAGCTTCAAGAGGGTGAACGCTTAGGTTTCCCACTTGGTCTTTCTGGTGTGAGCAGCAGTAGAGGCACAGTTATTGCTATGGTATTTGCCTAGAACTGAGCAGTTACTTTCTAGGCTCGACAGGCTGCCTCTGTCTTGGTCTTTTGGCTAGTGATATTAGGGCTTTTGTTGTTAGTGTCGTTGGGGCTTTTTGTTTGTTTGTTTGTGCCAGTTGGTCTTTCCAAATTGTCAGTTTCTTCAGCTCCACACCTGGCATATATGTGGTAAAAAGAAAGCTCAGGGAACTCACCAGTATGTCATTCCTCAGATCCTGAGATTCTAGTTGTTCTGCCTTCTCATCTCCACCTTTTAGAGTCTTCTTATGTTTGTTTTATATATAATGTCCAGGGTTTATAGTTGTACTTACTGAGACAGATAGGAAAAAGTATGTCTACTCAATTTTTCCAGGTCTTTGCTGTCAACCTTTACTCAATTAGTAGGTTTCCTTTTATTCCTGGTTTTCTAAAAGTTTATTTTTGAAACATAAATGGATTTTTGCATTTAAAACATAGTTTAACAGAATTGACTTATTTCATTGTATTTTTCTTCTTAATCTCCTAATATAGTGAATTATATTGAGAGATTTTTAAAATGTGAAACATCTTTGCATTTCTGGGATAAACCCTATTTGTTCATCCTATAGTTACACATTTACTGTTGGTGTTATTTAGTTAATATTTACTGAGGGTGTTGTATTTACTTTTATAAAGCATGGACGTAAAACTTGCCTTTCTTGTATTTCTTTCTTTGTTTTTGTAATAAAAATTTCTCTAAACAACAACCTAGGCAGATTTTGTTCTTCATTCTGTTTCCTGGAATAATGAATAGAAATATATTTTCAAAGGCCAGCTTTTGTTTTTGTTCATCTATTTTATTGTTTTTAGTTCTCTATTTCATTGAGCTCCTTATCTTTACTATTTCCTTCCTCCTTTGGGTGTATTCTGTTCCTCTTTACCTAGCGTTTGAGTTGAACACTCAGCTCATTGATTTTGGTCTTTTTTTTGTGTTTCCTAGTAAGTGTATTTAAAGGTAAAAAATTTCCCTCTAAGTTCTGCTTTAATCATATCTAACACATTTTGATATGCAGTGTTGTAATTTTTATTTAATTGTATGTATTCTTTGTATTTTTCTTTTAACTCACAGGTTATTGTGACATTTAAAAATTTTTTATTTTGAAGTAATTTTATAAGAGTAGTACAAAGAATTCTTACATACACTTGTCCAAATTCAATGATTTGCAACATTTTGCATATTTGCTTTCTTTTTCTCTCTGTCTCTGTTTCCCACTCTGTTTTTTTCCTTAAAAAAATTAATATTCCTAAGTCCATTTTAGGGACTTATTCTAAAATGGTTATGAAAGAACATTAGAGAGAAAAAATGGTTTACTTTAAAATGGTTATGAAGTCTGAAGTTACACACACACATGCCCCTTTCCTGCTAAGTATTTCAATGTATTTCCTAAGAACAAGGACGTTCTCTTACATAAACACAGAAAAACAGTCATATTAAGAAAATGTAACTGGGATATAATATTAGCTAATCCACAGTACATATTCAAATTTTACCAGTTTTCCCAAAAAAGAACCTTATAACTCCAGCCACTCCCACTCTCTTGTCCTGCAATCCAGAATCAAGCATTTCAGTAAGTTTTCATATCTCTTTGGTAATTTTTAATGTGAGAGAGTCTATCAGTTTCTTATTTATTCAGGTTTTATTAATTAGCTTGAACTTACATAATTTTTTATTGTTTTGCCCTTCAAGAACTCTGCTTTTTTTTTTTATTTTTTTTGTCTTTTTGGGTCTAGTTTATCTATCAGTTTTTGAGAGACGGTTTGTAAAAATCATCAAATGTATTTTTTTAAAAAACTCAATTTCTAACTGTAGTTCTTTCACTTGTTGCTTTATAAATTGTGAGGCTGTATTGTTGAGTTTATATATATTTATGATTACTATATCTTCTCATTTCTTTAAAAATTACATGAACATCTTTTTTTTTTTTTTTTTTTGAGACGGAGTCTCGCTCTGTCGCCCAGGCTGGAGTGCAGTGGCCGGATCTCAGCTCACTGCAAGCTCCACCTCCCGGGTTCACGCCATTCTCCTGCCTCAGCCTCCCGAGTAGCTGGGACTACAGGCGCCAGCCATCTCGCCCGGCTAGTTTTTTGTATTTTTTTAGTAGAGACGGGGTTTCACCGGGTTAGCCGGGATAGTCTCGATATCCTGACCTAGTGATTCGCCCGTCTCGGCCTCCCAAAGTGCTGGGATTACAGGCTTGAGCCACCGTGCCCGGCCCATGAACATCTTTTCTTTTGTCCTTTATGCACTTTATTTTTTTATTTTTATTTTTTTTGAGACGGAGTTTCACTCTTATTGACCAGGCTGGAGTGCAGTGGTGCGGTCTTGGCTCACTGCAACCTCCACCTCCCAGGTTCAAGAGATTCTTCTGCCTCAGCCTACCGAGTAGCTGAGATTACAGGTGCATGCCACCACGACCGGCAAATTTTTTTGTATTTTTGGTAGAGACAAGGTTTCACCATGTTAGCCAGGCTGGTCTCCAACTCCTGACCTCAGGTAATCTGCCCTCCTCAGCCTCCTGAAATGCTGGGATTACAGGCGTGAGCCACTGCACCTGGCCCAAAATAGATTCTAAGGTTAAAAATAAAGTGCAGGCTGGGCGTGGTGGCTCACGCTTGTAATCCTAGCACTTTGGGAGGCTGAGGTGGGTGGATCACCTGAGGTCAGGAGTTCCAGACCAGCCTAAC
This sequence comes from Macaca thibetana thibetana, assembly GCF_024542745.1. Lineage (NCBI taxonomy): Eukaryota > Metazoa > Chordata > Mammalia > Primates > Cercopithecidae > Macaca > Macaca thibetana. Next base: position 33,712,985 of record NC_065581.1, on the reverse strand, counting down.
CAACATGGTGAAACCCCATCTCTACTAAAAATACAAAATTAGCCAAGCATGGTGGTGCATGCCTGTAATGCCAGCTACTCGGGAGACTGAGGCAGGATAATCAATTGAATCCAAGAGGCGGAGGTTGCAGTGTACTAGGATCACGCCATTGCACTCCAGCCTGGGCAACAAAAGTGAAAGTCTGTCTCAAAAATAAATAAATAAATAAATAAATAAATAAATAAATAAATAAATACAGTGCATAGGCCGGGCGTGGTGGCTCACACCTGTAATCCTAGCACTTTGGGACGCTGAAGTGGGTGTATCACCTGAGTTCAGGAGTTCAAGACCAGCCTGGCTAACATGGTAAAACTGTTTATACTGAAAACACAAAAAATTAGCCAGACATGGTGGGACACGTGTAATCCCAGCTACTCGGGAGGCTGAGACAGGAGAATCACTTGAACCCAGGAGGCAGAGGTTGCAGTGAGCCAAGATTGTGCCATTGTACTCCAGCCTGGGAGACAGAGGAAGACTCTGTCCCCCTCATGAAAAAAAAAAAATTCTACTTTGTTACATATTGAGACTGTTGCCCAACTTTCTTTTGAGTCACATTTGCCACCAGGTAAATCTTTTTTCCCTGTTTTTAAATTTCAATCTTTACATATCTTTCTGCTTTAAGAGGATTTGCTGTATGCATTCATATTAAACACTTTCAATAAACTAGGTATTGAAGGAATATACCTCAAAATTAATAAGAGCCATATATGACAAACCCACCGCCAACATCATATTGAATCAGCAAAAGCTGGAAGCATTTCCCTTAAAAACAAGCACAAGACAAGGATGTCCTCTCTCACCACTCCTACCCAACATAGTATTGGAAGTCCTGGCTGGGATAATTGGGCAAGAAAAAGAAATAAAGCGCATCCAAATAGGAAGAGAGAAAGATAAACTATCCCTGTTTGTAGATGACATGATCCTATATCTAGAAAACACCATCATCTTAGCCCAAAATCTTCTTAAGCTGATAAACAACTTCAGCAAAATATCAGAATACAAAATGAATGTGCAAAAATTACTAGTATTCCTGTACACCACACAACAGTCAAGCTGAAAGCCAAATCAGGAATGAACTCCCGTTCACAATCGTCACAAAAAGAATAAAATACCTAGGAATATAGCTAACCAGGGAGGTGAAAGATATCTACAAGCAGAACTACAAACCACCGCTCAAAGAAATCAGAGATGACACAAACAAATGGAAGAGCATCTCATGCTCATGGATAAGAGGAATCAATATCATTAAAATGGCCATACTGTCCAAAGCAATTAATAGATTCAATACTATACTTATTAAACTACCATTGAGACACTTCACAGAGCTAGAAAAACTATTACTATTATTTTTATTTTTGAGATGGAGTTTCGCTCTTGTTGCCCAGGCTGGTGTGCAGTGGCATGATCCCGGCTCACCACAACCTCTGCCTCCCGGGTTCAAGCAATTCTCCTGCCTCAGCCCCCCAAGTAGCTGGGATTACAGGTATGCACCACCATGCCCAGCTAATTTTGTATTTTTAGTAGAGACAGGGTTTCGCCATGTTGGCCAGGCTGGTCTCAAACTCCTGGCCTCAAGTGATCCCCCCAACCTCGGCCTCCCAAAGTGGTGAGATTACAGGGGTGAGGCACCATACCCAGCCAGAGCTAGAAAAACTATTTAAAAATGCATATGAAACCAAAAAACAGCCTGAATAGCCAAGGCAATCTGAAGCAAAAAGAATGTTAGCGGTATCACACTACCCAACTTCAAACTATACAGGGCTATAGTAACCAAAACAACATGGTAGTGGTACAAGAACAGACACATAGACCAATGAACAGAATAAAGAACCCAGAAATAAAACTACACCTACAACTGTCTGATCTTCAACAAACCTGACAAAAACAAGCAACGGGGAAAGTATTTTCTATTCAGTAAATGGTGCTGGGAAAAATGGGTAGCCATATGCAGAAGACTGAAACTTCATCCCTTCCTTACACCATATACAAAAATTAACTCAAGATAGATTAAAGACTTAAATGTAAAACCCAAAATTGTAAAAATCCTGGAAGACAACCTAGGCAATATCATTCAGGACATATCAGCAAAGATTTCATGACAAATATGCCAAAAGCAATTGCAACAAAAGCAAAACTGACCAATGTGATCTAGTTAAACTAAAGAGCTTCTGCACCAAAAAGGAAACTATCAACAGAGTAAACAGACAACCTACAGAATGGAAGAAAATTTTGCAAACTATGCATCCAACAAAGTATAATATCTAGCATCTATAAGAACCTTAAACAAATTTACAAGGAAAAAAAACCAATCCCATTAAAAAGTGGGCAAAGGACATGAACAGACATTTTTCAAAAGAAGACATACATGCAGCCAACAAGTATATGAAAAAAAAACTCAACATCACTGATCATCAGAGACATGAAAGTCAAAACCACAATGAGATACCATCTCACATCAGTCAGAATGGGTACTATTACAAAGTCAAAAAATAACAGATGCTGGCTAGGTTATGGAGAAAAATGAACGTTTTTACACTATTGGAGGGAGAGTAAATTAGTTCAACCACTGTGGAAGACAGTGTGGCAATTCCTCAAAGACCTAAAGACAGAAATACCATTTGACCCAGCAATCCCATTACTAGGAACATACACAAATGAATAAAAACCATTCTATTATAAAGACAAATGCACACATATGTTCACTGTAGCACTATTCACAATATCAAAGACTTGGGATCAACCTAAATGCCCACTAATGATAGACTGGATAAAGAAAATGTGGTACATATACACCATGGAATACTATGCAGCTATAAATAAGAATGAGATAATGTCCTCTGCAGGGACATGGATGGAACTGGAGGCCATTATCCTTAGCAAACTAATGCAGAAAGAGAAAACCAAATGCCAAATGTTTTGACTTATAAGTGGGAGGTAAATTGTGAAAACACATGGACACACAGGGCAACTGCACACACGGGCCTATTGGAGGGTGGAGGTGGGAGGAGGCAGAGGATCAGGAAAAATAACTAATGCATATTCGACTTAATACCTGGGTGATGAAATAATCTGTACAACAAACCTCCCTGACACAAGTTTACCCATGTAACAAGCCTGCACATTTACCCCTGAACTTAAAAGTTAAAAAAGAGTATTTGTTATAAATCACACTTGATTTGGTTCCCTTTTTCCTCCATGATTAGAGCCTTTGCTTTTTTTAATTGGTAACTGCTGAAGTAAAGATTTACTTTTGCAACTCATTTCACATTCTGTTTTTACTGTACAATGTTTCTTCCCTTTTCTTGCTTTCCATTTGATAAACTGATTTTTTTTTCTGCCGTATTAAAAGTTATACATACTGATTCTGTTATGGTGGTTGCCTTTAATTTAATACAAACAGTGAGCATTTACCTTTTAAAATGTCTTAACTACCTTAATATGTATATCTTGCCCTCTAAGTTCTTTAGCATACTCTTCTATCCTTTTGATTTTCTACTTCCCTCACCCTAATGTCAATTCTCCTACCAAGTAGATATTACCTTTATGTGGACTTTAATTTTGGAGTTACACACACACACACACACACACACACACACACATTCATTTGTCTCTTTTAAAAATATGGTCCTGGATTTGTTGACAAATCACCCTTGTATTTGTTGTAACTTGCTTGATTTAATTCTCTTTTTGTGTACTTCCTCTAAAAGTGTTTTTGTTTGTTTTTTGTTTGTTTGTTCTTTTTTACCAAGTCTAAGAGTGTTTTGAATATGAGCTTTTGGATTCTAAGACTTTGTATGCATGATAATAAATTTGTTATGCCATCTCACTTGAATAGCAATTTTGATACATATAAAGTTCTAAACCCCAGTTTATTTTCCTTCACTACTATAAAAATATTATTTTATTTTATTCTTGCATTCATTGCTGTTGAAAAGTCTGACATCAATCTGATCTTACTCCTTTGTAAACTTTTTTTTTTTTTTTTTTTTTTTTTTAATCTGGTAGCGTATTACTCTGTCATTCACTGGAACCTCCACCTCTCCGGTTTGCCTCAGCCCCCCGAGTAGCTGGTACTACAGGGGCATGCCAGCAGGCTGGGCTAATTTTTGTATTTTTCGTAGAGACAGGGTTTCGCCATGTTGGCCAGGCTGGTCTCAAACTCCTGTCCTCAAGTGACCCACCCGCCTTGGCTTCCCAAAGTCCCAAAGTGCTGGGATTATAGGAGTGAACCACTGTGCCCAGTTGATAAACTCTTCTTTCTAAGTTTTAAAAATATTTATTCGTCTCAATATAACGAGCAGAGTTGTGGATTTTTCTGAAGCTCCTATTAAGTATCCTTTGAAGCCTTTACTCTGAGGTCTTTCTCATTTTAAAAAAATTTGTGGCTGGGCGTGGTGGCTCACACCTGTAATCCCAGCACTTTGGGAGGCCGAGGCGGGCGAATCACGAGGTCAGGAGATCGAGACCATCCTGGCTAACACGGTGAAATCCCATCTCTACTAAAAATACAAAAAATTAGCCGGGCGTGGGGGAGGGCGCCTGTAGTCCCAGCTACTCGGGAGGCTGATGCAGGAGAATGATGTGAACCCGGGAGGCGGAGCTTGCAGTGAGCCGAGATCTCGCCACTGCACTCCAGCCTGGACAACAGAGAGAAACTCTGTCTCAAAAAAAAAAAAAAAAAAAAAAAAAAATTGTAAATTTATTAGTCATTATTTTCTCAAGTATGTATTTTTTTCTTTCACTGTGAGTTCTCTTATGATTCAGATGTTGATACTTCTATTTCCAGCCTACATTTTGCTGAACTTCTTTTATATTTTTGATGTCTTTATTCTTTCCTACTGTCTTCTGGGATTATCTTTCATCTTATCTTTTACCTCGTGAATTATTCCTCAGCTATATCCATCCTGGTACTTGTCTAACCTATAGTACTTACAACTTCTACTGTTATAGTTTTAACATCTAATATTCTGTCTTTATTTTTGTGAGTTATTGGTTTTGCTTTATGTCGCTGGTATCTTCTACTATCTTAAGTACACTTGCCATTTTGTTTTAAGTTCTTGATTCATCTTTTTCATAATTCTGCATTAGAGAGTATATGGTGTTAATTTGTTGTCTATGTTTTGCAATACTTTTGTTCCTTAGCCATATAATTATGTTGATCTGTGAGCTCATGTCTCCATAAGGGCACCTGCTACTCTGTGGGGTAATATGTAATGGGGAAGAGATAAAGTCAAGTACTGGTCTGTGTCCCTCCAGATGGAGAGCCCAGAAACACTATGAATCTCACCATCTGCCACTGCTCTATCAGGTGACTCCTAGGAAAAGCACAGTTGGGAGTAGGAAGGTGCTCCACGTTGGAATTCACCAGCTCTGGGAGTTGGGGCAGTGGTTGTGAGTAGTGGAGAAGAGAATACCCAAAAGCTCACACCTGGTTTCATCAGTTCCCTACCGATTTACCTCGAAGATACAAGCAGCCTGGCCTGTTGCAGCCTGTTTATGTATGAAGGGGAGGCAACAATTGTCCCAAGGCAATTGGGAAGGACATAGTGCAGAAATTAAAAAGTCTTGCAATGCAGCCTGTTCTCCCAGTGTGGCTTATCTCCCAGGATGCAGCTCTGCCCATTCCCTACACACACCAGTTCAAGACAGCAGTTCTGTCTCTCCTGGCAAATATAAAAACACCTTATACTTATTTCTGGTGTTGCCACTCCCCAGATCCTTACTTCCTTTTGCTTCTCCACCTTTACAAAAATTAATTTTGCGTGAGGGAGCTGGAAGCCTGAACCCACCTATTTGCCATTTCACAGGAACTGGAAGCTTTATTTCTGGTACTCAAAGGGCAAAGTGACAAGTGATATTCAATAACTCATGGCCTGAGGCTTTCTGATGCCCAGGGTCTTACCCTCGTAGCCAGGACTGATGTGCTGTCATAGCCATTCCAAGGGTCTCTCTTCAAGGTGCCCAATGGGGTGACAAGCAGGGATTCTGATTCGCCTATGCTCCAGGGACAGGAGAGAAAGGAACTTGGAGATTCACGAGGTAGGCGTGAAGCTTGGATAGTGGGAGGGAGGGAGGTAGATGTGTGTTGAGCATTTATTGTGTACCTATTGAGCCCTTGCTGGGTACACCTTGAGGGCTATTTTACTTCACAGAATCCAGGAGGAATGCCTTCAGGGGTTCTTTTCAGGAAGGTATCCACAGATTTTTAGGAGGCTGTGTCATGAAGCTATGTTCATACTGCTAGATAATATTTACCTTATAGTCTTTATGATGTATAAATCTGCCTTTCCTCTAATTTATAATAGAAGCATCCATATAACTTATGAATTCTTTCAGATTAGCTCTTTTAGGCCATCCTAGCTAAATACTGAGGGCGTTTAGTATCCTCAGGGTGCTTTGCTGCAGCTGTCCCTAGCTGGTCTCATTTTTTCCTATTTTCTAATTGTTCTCCACTCCCATTCCTCCCTCAGTCTGCCTTGACAGATGGCAGATGCATCTTCCTGTGTGGCAGTGTTTGGCACTAGGTTTGCAGCAAATGCTTGTCAAATTGATTTTCTTTAGATTTGAAGGTTAAAAAGAGGGTTTTTCTCTTTATAGGCACCCATCCCAATTTCTTCTCCTTGCAATGCTCAGTAGTTGCTACCAGGAAGGGCCAACATCAGGTTGTGTCCTAACTGGAATGAGCTCTTGAGTGGGAGTAAGCCATGTTTGTTGGTAGGTCAAAGGGTTAACAACATTTTTAAGCTCTTTTTTTCCCATGGGAAGATGAACTCAAGTTTATCTTATACTTACTGTTTCTTTGAAATGTACTGTTTAGATAAATGTGAAATGTCAGCTATATTAACAAATCACATTTATTTACTTATTTTATTTATTTTTAACTGTGGAAATGACCCCTGGTTGGTGAACTACATCTATGCTGGGCAGACTGTGGGCAGGCATTTAGACTTGCTGGACCTATATGACCAGACCTGTATGAAACCCTACTGGGAAATGTAGGTCCTGGATTTTGTTATGGTGCTTCTTGAATCTGAATATGCCTGTTATCTTGGAATACTCACTCATGGGGTTGGTATAAGATATGGTTCCTGTCATGTGAGAGATTCTTCCATCCTAGAATGGCTCCCCTGCCGCCTCTCCCCTACTCCTGTGGTCTTGTCTGCTATGACCATGTATATTCCCATGAGATGAGAGGGTTGAGAATCAGCACCTAGAATATGTAAAGACTCCTGATGAAGATGTCTAATGCGTCAGGTTGACAAGCTATGTTTCCATATCCAATATTCTTCTATGAAACTAAGTAAATAAGGTGCCATATAACAGCCCACTAAATCTTTTGAGTGTGTATGTTAATCTGAACCCAAGGCACAGCTAATTTGTATAAAGTAAGCATTGCAGGTTTTTTTTTCCTACAAAAATAACTTTCTCTTCATTGCTGAAATTCTATTGTAAATAAACAAGTAGTAAGTAGAGGATCATAAAATGTTCTTTGCTCAAAGCCTTAAAATTCCCAAAACTCCAGCATTCAAATTTCTCTGGACAGAATTGGAACCAAAATGAAGTCACAGTTAATAATAAAACATTACATTTGTGTAATGCTTTGAATATTCTAAAGATTTGATTCTACTTTTCCTCTATCTTCTCTTCTCTGACTGACTCAATATGGCTTCTCTTGTACCTGCAAAAAGATGACTTCAAAATCAATTTCTCCAATTTTGAACCCACTATAGTACTTGATATCCATGTATGCCACTATTTAAAAGCAAAGGAAACAAAATCATTGAAATGACACTTTGAAATAGACTTGGTAGCACCTGAAAACTCACTGAATCCAATCTTCTCACTCAGACAGTTGAGTGGACAGTGGTTTAATCCACTGAAAGAGGCAATACAAGGGAAGGGTATGTTTGAGAGGTGTTTAGAGAACGATTTATAAAAGGTCTTAGAAGAGGTGAGTTTCCACTATTTTTGCACTGGGGCATCTACCCCTGCTCCAAGGTCCCTCATGTTCACATCTGTTGGAGATGATGAGAGGGCCAGAAGACAGCCCACCTCATGGAAAGAAGAGTAGCCAGGCTACACGGAGTAGGTCAGGAAGCAAGGAGGCTAGGACCAAGGAAAGGTTTATCAAATAAATATTATGAAATGCTCAGCTGGTATATGAACACCAGTGAGGGTTGGGAGTATCAGGATCACAATCCATATTCAGTTCCAAGATGTCTGAACCATTTCACAGTTGGAATATGCTCTTCCTCTAAGGAAGAACATGGGCTGTTTTTTTCATACTTCTGATCACAGTTGGCAATAAGGAAAGGTTGGAGTAATAGACTAGTAGTTGGGTTCTTAGACTTGTCTCTTTAATTAAATTCTCATGGCTGGTGGCAAGATAGAATATGGGTATATAGGACATTTATTTCAAAGTTGTGTTACAGACAACATGTATTAGAATCATCCAGAGTACTTCATGAAAATGCAGATTTCTGAATCCCCTCTAGAACTGCTGAATTAGGATCCCTGGGCTGGAGCCTGAGAATCTGCATTTAAATCTACTTCTTAGTAATTCTCATGTACACTAAAATTTAAGAAGCATATGTAAGCTGGTTAATTATGAATTATTCTTACCAACGAAAAATTATACCAAATGAGAATTAAATGAGACAACTGGATATTTCATTGCTTTGAAGAAGCTGGTGACAACTTCATCTAAGACTTCCCAGTTGCTCTTTCAGTATTACTTCTAAATTTACTATTGCAGTTTATTTTTCATTAAATCTGCTTTCTACTGGTACAAAGAAAAATATCTTTGTGTTCCCTTTTAATTTTATTTATTTATTTATTTTGAGGCAGAGTCTCACTCTGTTGCCCAGGCTGGAGTGCAGTGGCGTGATCTCAGCTCACTGCAACCTCCGCCTCCTGGGTTCAAGTGATTCTCCTGCCTCAGTCTCCTGAGTAGCTGGGACTACAGGCGCCTGCCACTACACCCGGCTAATTTTTGTATTTTTAGTAGAGACGGGGTTTCACCATATTGGCTAGGCTGGTCTCAAACTCCTGACCTTGTGATCTGCCAGCCTCGGCCTCCCAAAGTGCTGGGATTACAGGCGTGAGCCACTGTGCCCGGCCAATTTTATTTTTTAATTAAAAATTTCTGAGACATTCTTAACTTTAATGAAAATGTTTCCAAAGTATGTTCAAAGGGTAGTCCTTAGCTTGATGGTCTGAAGAATGGAATCATTTATCAATGGAGTTCAATAAATATTTATTAGCATTTATACATACAAGGTCCTCTGGACAGAGTAAGAGACATAAGACACCACCATTCCCTGGAAGAGCACACACAACAATTACGTAGATAAGACAAACACACACATTTGAACTGTGGTATTTAAACTTAAAAAAAAAAAAGCCTAAAGCCCTCTCAGTAAAACATAGTTGAGTACTTATCGACACTTACATGTTTATTTATACATTATCCCATGTACTAGTATATGGCTTGACTATATACATCAAAACTCACACCATAACAAATAGAAAGTTTATAAGTTACCAAAATAAATAGAAACTTTAACACTTCCTTCCTGTATCCTCAAGGATCATTTGTACATTCCTTGTAGTGTGCACATTCCATTTTGTAAACCAGTGTTTTTAGAAAACAATGCCTTCCTGTATATAACCAAGCACTAAGTTTTGTGTTACAGATTAAAAAAAAAAAAACCATTTTAGAGTAAAGAGAAATAAGAGCAAGCCCAGACTACTAGAACTGGTAAACGAAAGGAATAGCATTCAGAAAACAATGTATATTCAATAAATAGATAAAATAATAGGAAACATTTGCTTTGGGTTGATGTCAAAGCCTATTAAGAAGGAGACATAGTCATAGGACAAAATGCATATGTAGAGGAAAAAGAAACACAATATAGAAATGTAAACATTACTTCCTTCTGGCAAAATGTCTTCTAGCCTTTGGTGAGGTGTTTGCAGACATTTATAGGCTACACTTTGCCAATTTTATTTAAGGATCATACAGTGAATGCTTATTTTTTATGTCTACAAAAAACAAAATAGTTATAAAATGTAGGTATTCATACATTCATTAATCAGTGCCTCTTGATATTGGAAACGTTTCTCCCTATTGCTTTATGGATTGACTGTGTTCCTGAAAAGCTTGAATTATATTTTAAAAACTCAGCCATAAGCTTTGTGGGGGACAGACTGTACCCGTCAAGTTCCCTCTTGTATCTCTGGCACTTCGCATAGCATCAGGCTCATAGTGAATATTCAAGAATGTCCTCTCGATGGTTGCAATATATTTGAAAATCTCAGCATTGAAAGAATTCTGTGACAAACCACTTAAAGAAGTTAAAACTAATGAACATTCAGTAAATTCTAATTTTGATGAAATAGAGTTGTTCATAAGTGGACAAAACTATCCTTTAAGTAAACCAATGGGAATATTTAGGTTGAATAATTTATACAGACTTATAATCTGAAAGAGAGTGCAGACATAGTCTCATATTCTTTTATCACACAGATAAGGAAAAGTTGGAGCTCAGAGAAACTTGAAAAAGCTTGCCCAAGGCCACATCACTATTTAGGAGCAGTTATTTTAATATGTAACAAATTATTTGTGATTATTCTTTTTCAGAAGGGGTTACTGCAGGTTTCCTTAAAGTAACGATATCAGATAATATTTTATAAAACTTAAAAACTCTATAATATAATGGTTTATAATGCTTAAGAATTCATAAACATTTAGTAAACATATTAAAAACATGCATAGCAATGATAAATAAAACTGACTTCACATTGGTTGTTATATTTGAGGGTGGTGAAAAGAAAATGGAAGGATTCAGAGGTATCAATTTTATTATAGTCACTGATTTATAAAAAAACTATTGAAACAAATAGGACAAAATACTGAGATTTAATAAAGCTGGGTGTTTGGGTAATGGGTGTTCACTAGTCTTTCTGTGTGTTTAAAATACTTAATACAAAAATTTAAAACTAAAAATCAGTAAGAGATTGATAAACTAATAGATTTTTAAAAATACTAAGCAGAGGAAAAAAGTCAACTGTTATTTACCCACAGAACCATGAACGGAAATAGGCTATATATATATATAGCCTACGGTACTCTTACCAACTATCTTCAGTTATACGTGTTATAATCTTTGTAATCTCATTATCTTCCAAGAAATAATTTTTAAATCCTAAAGTTTTTTCTGCTTTTACACAGAAACATAACAAAAAGTATGTTTACTTTGTTGCTCTGCAAAATATATATATATATATATATACAGCCAAAGGGTTTAGTCAACAAAGTAGATATTCTATAATTAGCAGCATGAAGGAGTTAGAGTACATCTTATGTTGTTATAATTAATAGTAAATATTTGTAACATACAGAAAATACATGGAACAACGGTCATGCAACCACTACTCAAATACAGTTGTGCTGTTTGCACCTGACTTCAGGTCCACCTTTCTTTTCCCTCCCCAGATGTAATTACTAGTTTAAAGTTAGTGCGTATCATTTGTTATTATGTTGTGAGAATTGCCCTTGTGAAATATGGATATTTAATTTGTTTTAATGGTTGCACAATATATTGTAGAAAGGCAACACAATTTTATTTACTTTTTTATTCACTGATGGGCATCCCCTGACTTTCCACTAATTATAAGCAAACCTGTAATGAACATCCTTATGCATACTTTTTGTTTATGTATTTGAGAATGTCTTCAGGTCTCTAGGGCACATAAACATAGAATTGCTTGTCTGTAGGATACTTGTCCCTTTAAATTTGTACAACACTGCATATGTGAAATAAGTAGTTGAAATAAGTGGGAAAACTAACCTTTCCATCAAGATTCTATGCAAATTCCCATTTCTTTACATTTCTCTTTCAGCACGTGCTATTGTTAGGGTATCTACCTTGAGATAATAAAGTTATTCTACATTTCCCCCCAAAGCTTTAAACCTTTACCTTTTCACATTTAGCCCTTTATTTCATTTACAATTTATTTTAGTGATGGTGTGAGGTAGAGATCTGGGGATTTCATTTTTTCCCCATGGAGATAGCCTATGCCCCTGCAATATTAACTGACTTATCCAACAGTTCTCAAAATGTGATCAGAGGATTCCTGGGGATGTTGGGAGGCAGAGATCCCTTGGATCCTTTTAGAGGATTAACAAGGTCAAAAATACTCAGAAAACTAAGATGTTATTCGCCTTTTTTTTAACTCTGACTCTCATAAGTGTACAGAAGAGTTCACCAAGGACTACAATGGCATGTGATGAATAGTGATGACTATTTCTCTGACACCTAACAGGTTGTATGCCTGTGTATTGTATTTTCTAGAGTTTTCAAAGGTAGTGAGTTTACGGTATAAATATGTAGTTTTCAGAAATTATTTATTTTCTACCGTGCTCTTTCCAACTATTTTCAGTTATACCTGTTATAATCTTGGTAATCTCATTATCTTCCAAGAAATCATTTTTAAATCCTAATTTTTTTTCTGCTTTTACACAGAAACATAACAAAAAGTATGTTTACTTTGTTGTTCTGCAATAATATATTTTTCAAAAACTTTTTTAACTAAAAAAATTGTATCTGAATAGGGTGGATGGCTGGCTTTAAAAAGGGAGATGAGAAAAACACATTTTCTGGTGTCTAGATTGCCTATGTCTAGAGATGCTGAAAAGGATGACACTGACATATCAGCAAGTAATCTGATTCCTCATAAAAAGGAGAAATCTATTCCAAAGAAACTGAGTACAACTACACATAACAAAAATATGTTCAAAGTGATATTTCCTTCAGCTTTATAGATGTTAATAATTTATCATATTGTGTCTTGCGCAGTAAAACATTTTCAAACACTAATATGGTTCCAACAAATTTGCAGTATCATTTTGGGACTAATCATTCAGAGTTTATTAAAAAAAGAGAATTAAATAACCTAAATGTAGATGTAATACACTTTTTAAAAGCTTCTGACAGGATAAGCCATCATATTTTATTGACTGGAGGAGCACACACAAGCAAAGAGACTAATAGAGGCTTGAACAGTGGACATTGCTGAACACCTGCTGGATGAAAAATCACAAGAATGCATAGTGCTGGCATTTTCCAATGATGCAATAACTTGCCAAATTAAAGATTTAACTGCAAACATAAAGACTGAGTTAATATGTCATCTAGGCCGGGTGCGGTGGCTCACACCGGTAATCCCAGCACTTTGGGAGGCCGAGGCTGGTGGATCACGAGGTCAGGAGATTGAGACCATCCTGGCTAACACGGTGAAACCCCGTCTCTACTTAAAAAAAAAAAAAAAAAAAAAAATTAGCCAGGCTGATGGCGGGCGCCTGTAGTCCCAGCTACTTGGGAGGCTGAGGCAGGAGAATGGCGTGAACCCTGGAGGCAGAGCTTGCAGTGAGCCGAGATCTCACCACTGCACTCCAGCCTGGGTGACAGAGTGAGACTCCGTCTCAAAAAAAAAAAAAAAGTCATCTAAAGATTTGTACCTTAGCCTTACAAAGGGACTGATCTACAGATGGCTATACATCCTGCTTTGCTTTCATTCGTCAGGTATCGGCACCAACTGACCATTGATGATCTTCTTTTATGTGAATTCTGGGCAACAGAGGTTCTGAAACATTAAAAGTGTTATATGACTTTTTTGAATCTGGTGGTTTATCCTCCACAACTGTGTTAACTGTGCTAACATTTGCACTGATGGTGCAAAAATGGTGGATTTTATCCAATGGTGGGTAAAATGACTGGTGTCTTAGCACGAATTAAGGCAATGGCACCAAATTTTATTATTAGTCATTGTATTCTTCACTACCACACATTCGTAGTTAAAAAAAAAAAAATCAGTTTTACTAAAATAATGTCCTTGATGAAGCTGTAAAAATTATTTTTTATTAAATCTCAACCCTTAAGCACATTTAAAAAATATTCTTTGTGACACAATGCGATGTACCCATAAAACACTTCTACTGCATGCTGAAATGTAATTGTCTCTAGGAAAAACACTTGTTTGAGTTGCGAGCTGATTTAGCCACTTTTTCTTTGCTTTAATGGAAACACCATCTTTTCACTTGGAAAAAAAAAGTGACAGAAAATTGATTATTCAGACTTGGGAATTTGGCAGACATTTTCTTGAAAATCAACAGTGATACTATCACTTTAGGGAAAACAACTAGTTATATTTGTTGTCAGTGCTAAAATTTAAGCTTTTAAAAGTAGAAGTTGGAAGTTTGAAAAGATTGTATCTGCTACTGTGGGGTACTTAGAACTTTTTCTGATATCAGCAGCAACAGTAATGAATATAACATTTTTTTGAGACAGGGTCTTGCTCTGTTGTCAAGGCTGGATTGCAGTGGCATGACCAGGGCTCACTGAATGCAGCCGCGACCTTATGGGCGCAAGTGATCCTCCTGCCTCAGCTTCCCAAGTAGCTGAGACCACAGATGTGCACCACCACTCTTGGCAAATATAAAAAATTTTTGTAGAGATGGGGTCTTGCCATGCCGCCCAGGCTAGTCTTGAACTCCTGGGCTCAGACAGTACTCCTGCCTTGGCCTCCCAGTGTGCTGGGATTACAGGCATGAGCCACTGCAGCCAGTCTGAGTTTTTGATATTGCATGAAATGTTTGAACATTTCGATACCTGCATAATTCAGTAAACAGATATTTCCTAATGACCATGTAATGTTACAGAATCTTACATGAGTAAAAATCATTTCAAAATGCAAGATAGGCCAATAGATTTCAATGACTTCCTGTTGTTTATCCCCTGAACCAGAAGATTTACACTCACCCTAGATTCTTACCATTCCCCCAACTCCTTCATTGTATTACTCGTACTTAGTGTAAATTCCACCGCCCAGAGAGCAGACAGCTCTGAAGTGTATGCTCTCCTGTTCATTACTATTTCTAATGCCCTCATTCAGAACTCTGGCAACTTACTTTATAATGTCAAATCTCTTACACAGAGTAAGAGGCTACTGCCCACCTCTTCAGCTTACCTCATTTCACTGTATTGTCTAGCAAGCAGATCTTATTATAGCTTTTTTTTTTTTTTTTCTTTCTTTTTTTTTTTTTTTTTTTTTTTTTTAGACAGAGTCTCTGTCGCTCAGGCTGGAGTGCAGTGGTATGATCTCCGCTCACTGCAATCTCCAACTCCCACCACCAGCGCTCCTTTCGCCTCAGCCTCCCAAGTAGCCGGGACCACAGGTGCACGCCACTGCACAGGGCTAACTTTTTAATTTTTGTAGACAGTGTTTTGCCATGTTGCCCAGGTTGGTCTTGAACTCCTGGGCTCAAGGAATCCACCTGTTTCAGCCTCCCAAAGTGCTGGGATTACAGCCACCGTGCCCAGCCTGTTATAGCTCTTTTTTTAAACAAAAACAAAACCAAAAACGAACATATTGATTCATGACTCTCTACCTTTGTATTCACATGGTTTCCTTTGCCTGGAATGTCCCCCTTCTTCTACCTGCTTAGGAAATTCCTAGCTGTATTTTATTAAAATTCTATTCAGATGTCCTTTTCCAGGAAGCTTTCTTTTTTTTTTTTTTTTTTTTTTTTTGAGACGGAGTCTCGCTCTGTCACCCAGGCTGGAGTGCAGTGGCCGGATCTCAGCTCACTGCAAGCTCCGCCTCCCGGGTTTACGCCACTCCTGCCTCAGCCTCCCGATAGCTTTTTACAGGCGCAAAAACAAAACCTTGCCCGGTTAAGTTTTTGTATTTTTAGTAGAGACTCCCTTTCACTGTGTTAGCCAGGATGGTCTCGATCTCCTGACCTCGTGATCCGCCCGTCTCGGCCTCCCAAAGTGCTGGGATTACAGGCTTGAGCCACCGCGCCCGGCCCAGGAAGCTTTTCTTAACCTAACTCATGCTATTAAGAGTTATTCGCTTTATTTTTCTAGGTTATCTTCTATTTGTTTCTATTGTTGTACTCATCATTCTGTAAGGTATTGGGGCTCTGTAGAATTCCTGTTACAAAGTTACTTTTTGGTTTGATAGTATTTACTTACATTGAGCAATCCCATAAGAAACAGGCCTGTGAAACTCTCTACTGGGTTTCCTAAAACAATATTGTTGAGAGATTATTTAATTACCTAGCTTTCTTTTTATAGGGACTTACCAGAGAAATATATTTCTGGTCTTATCATATTAGTTACTCTTCAGATTTGTTTTAGAAAATAGTTACCATTAACACCTTTTAGAATTGGTTGCTGGAAAGTTTCCAATCAAAATTGTGTTCTACCTCTAGCAAGCATCTAAAAATTTTATGATCTCCAATTAGCCTGAATTTAGACTCTAGTGAGGCATCTAGCTTCACAAAAACTGAAGTCAGGGATAGTGAGTTGTCCCATATTAATAGAGAGCTGGGAAGTGCTGAGGTGCAAAAACTGCACCTGAAATGGTTGCTTTTTCTAAATAACAGTAAAACTGTTGCTCTCTGAAGATGGATAGGTGGATGCTGTTTGGTGTTTGCAAAGCTTAGGGAACCCTGTGGTTGAGATTTTTTCCAATACATGCATTTTTTTTTTCCTTTGCAAAGGGGCTGCTGGATAATTGTCAATTTTCCCAAGAATATAACTATTTCTTTTATTGTTTAAATAGAGTTAACAGTTTATCTACAGTTTCACTTTCTGCAGTTTCAGTTACCCATGGCTTAAAAATATTAAGATATTTTGAGAGAAAGAGGAAGAAAAAGAAGTGTCAGCCACGTAACTTTTATTACAGCACATCGTTATAACGCTTCTATTTCATTATTAGTTATTGTTAATCTCTTACTCTGCCTAACTTATAAACTAAACTTTATCATGGGTATGTATGGGGAACAAAAACATAGTGTATATTATGGTTTGGTACTATCTGCAGTTTCAGGCATCCACTGAGGATATTAGAACATATTCTCTGCAGATTAAGGGGCAATTATCGTATGAAATTTTTTTCTTTCTGTGCAAACACATGGTGTCATAGTCCATTTTGTGCTACTATATCAGAATATCACAGACTAGGTAATTTACAAAGAACAGAAATTTATTGGTTTACGGTTCTGTAGGTTGAGAAGTCCAAAATCAAGATGCTGGCATCTGGGAAGGGCTTTTTTGTTGCATATCACACAGAGGAAGGTGGAAGGCCGAGAGAGCGAGTGAGAAGGGGCTGAACTCACCCTTTTATAACATCACCAATCCCACCCTAATCACCTCTTTAAGATTCCACCTATTAATACTGTTACAATAGCAATTACATTTCAACATGAGTTTTGCAGGGGAGAAACATTCAAACCATAGCACATGGGTTAGGTGAGAAATGAAGAGTGAGGTATACAAGAGCATCCAGAACCATACCATATAGATTCCAGCTGTTTTGGTGTAGAAGCAGCACAAATGTAGAAGCTGCATTGTTTCTTGATAAAAGGGTGCTGGAAAGATGACCAGCTATACAGTTTCCACTGGAGGAAATGCAGATCCGCTTGTATGACTTTAGAGTATGAAATATAAAGATCTGGAGTCTCTTGCATGTTTTTTTCAGGACTGGTGTGACTATATTATGGATAACGAAGGAAAGGAGCCTCCTTTGAAAGAAGCATCTAAATTAGCGATGGGATCCTCATTTGGAGGATGTTATAAAATACTAATCAATGTCTCTCATGTTCAATGGAGCTCCCATTTTTATCAGTTTTGTGAAATTATTATTAATTTATTTGAATCCACGATGAGTCTCAAATATACCCAGAAGAAAAAAAATTAAGAAATGAAAAACCAAGACTCCTAATGCTTTGAATGTTCATAACATTCGAGAAAAATTTGAGCCTGGGCTATATAATCAAAGTCTAGGATTTGTGAACCTAACAAGGTTCCACTGTCACCTGTTTTCAAGAGAGTGATAAGAAAAATTCCAATCTATACCTTAAACAAGTAGGTTAAATGATTTAAAGAAATTAGCCTTCAGAGGACTGAATTTTTAATGATTTTTTTTTACTTGGAAAATGTGCCTTTTAAATAAAAAAAGTGCTTGCTTATTATAAAACCTTGGTTCAAAGGTAAATACTATGTTCTGACAAGTGTAAAGTAAGTACAAGCACATGTGAAAATAACTGTTAACAGCAAATGCTTAAGAAGTGTTCTTGTTTCTAAAATAAACATTTCCTGTTCCTAAAAAGTTTGTAGATCAGAAAATAGAAAAATACAACTCTAGTTTAATGGAGATATGCAATTTGACTGTAGACCAATAACTGTCATTAAACAACTTCAAAAATCCTTCTAGATTAATAATGTGTAGAGGAGTCTTAGAGGATTACTCAGTAAAATAAATTCAAGGTAACAATATTAATCTAAGTTTCTTTAATATTCTTGATCAGGGTAAACATTTTCATAAATTAATTTTGTGAATTTTGAGTTTAAAATATGTCCTGCTCTAATTTCACCATGTGTAAAATAAAAAGGCAATCATGGTATTTTGATCCATATAAAACCACACCTCCATTTATAAAAACAGACTTTTCTTGGACAGTTTAACAGTTACAGAAAAATTGAACAGGAATTACAGAGTTCCCATATGTCCCCTCATGCCCTCTTCCCTCCAGTTTCCACTATTAGTAACATCTTGTATTAGTGTGGTACATTTGTTAAAATTGGTGAGTCAATATTGATACATTATTAAGTAAAGTCCATAGTTTACACTAGGGTTCACTCTTTGTGCTGTATATTTTACTGGTTTTGACAAAGGTATGACATGTATCCACCATTACATCATCATTCAAAATAATTTCACTGCCTTAAAAATCCTTTGTGCTCCACCCATTCATCCAGCCCTTGCCATGGACCACTGGTAACCACTACCTTTTTACTGTCTCCATGGTTTTGCCTTTTCCAGATTACCATATAGTTGGACTCATACGATATGTAATCCTTTCAGATTGGCTTTTCCTTAGCAATATGCATTTAAGGTTCCTCCATTATTCGGAGACGTTTTTAGTTGTCACAACTTGGGTAGAGGGATCAGGGGTCAATGCTACTAGCATCTAGTGCGTGGAGACTGAGGTAGCTCATGAACATCCTACAATGCCCAGGACAGCCCCTTACAATAAAGCCCCAAATGCTATTCAGCCCCAAATGCCAACCATGCTCGAGGTTGAGTAACCTTAAGAGTGACATGTGGCATGAGAAATGGGGCAGTTCTGGCTTATGTTGTGATATTCTAGATTCATATATTTCCCTGAGCAGAGAAGCTGAAATGCTGAAAATTTTTCATCTGATGGCCTTGATGCTTCCTTTCCTGACCACTGTAAAGAACGAATGGCTCCTTTGCTTTGGCAAGAAATACTGAAGGTGGTGGGTTTTTTCCTGTTTGTTTTGAAATGAAGTCTTGCTATATTGCTCAAGCCAGTCTCGAATTCCTGAACTTCTGGGCTCAAGTGATCCTCCTGCCTCAGCCTCCAGAGTAGCTGGGACTATGGGCATGTATTACTGCACCCAGCCTTCGACGTGATTTTTTTTTTTTTTTTAATTTCATTCAGGTGACAAACTCATGCTGAGGTTCCCAATTTTTGTCTCAGAGCTAGGATATTCTAAATTTGTCAAAAAAAAAAAGTGAAGAAATATTAGCTTTCTATGAAACACTCTAAATACTAACAAAGAGCTTGGTGAATTCTCCCATTTACCTGTGTCCCATCTGCGCTTCAGTTGCATATATATATATATATATATTTATATGAGAGAGAGAGAGAGAGAGAGAGTGTCTTATTCTGTCACCCAGGCTCCAGCGATCCTCCCTCCTTGGCTTCTAAAGCACTGGGATTATAGGGATGAGCCACTGCCCCCAGCTCAGTTGCTTATTTTGCATTATTTCAAGGCAGTGGAGGCAAAACACTCAACATTAATTTCTCACAGATCAACATCACATCTTGGAGTAAAACACACGCATATTGAAGGTATTTTAATGTATGTTTTCTTGAACTTCTTCTGACTAATAGGGGAAATATTTTCATTAATTTTTACCAAAGATTTCTGGATCACGTAAATGTATTTTTCTACTTGGGTAACAGTTTACAGTATGTTGTTATTTCTCTGTTCATTTATTTATTTTTATCATATACCTCCTAGAGTAAGATTTAATTTGATGGAAATATTTTGTGGATTCTGCTGTAATTAATGCACATAATAGCAGTCAGTAATAGAATTTCTGTAAACCTATATTTATTAATTATCCAATACCTTCTCTTCATTTTGCTGTTGATTTCCATTAAGTAGATTAAATTATGTTCTTAAAAACAGAAATTCATTTGTGTATGGATACAAAACAAAATGTTCCCAAATGCAATCTTGGATGTGATGTTCTAAACTTTAGAAATCCAGTTTCATTTATTTTGGATTAATTTCTCCTGCTTGGAGGTTGACACACTGTTCTACATCTATCAAATGCATGATTATAAAATTAACCATTTTGTACAATAATGAAATTAAACACATACACACGTACTGTAAACTATACAGCACTATCTCTGTCATAGTTTTAAAAGGCACTTCCAGATGACATAAAAAATGAAGAGATATTTATTAAGAATCTATTGATTTTTTATCTCCAATTTTGTGTGTGTGGGGTTGTTTTTCTTTCACCCTAGTTTTATCCAATTTGAGATTCATGAACAAGGTATCTCTAAGTGAAAGAGCAGCAGGTATAATTATTAGTTATTTTATAAGACTTAAGTCTTTGGTATGGTTCTAAAAACTAAAAGTGTATGTATAAAAATAGTTTTGCAAGTCAAGTGGTTTCTAATTCTTTGCTTTCAACAAAATTGAAGAAGAACCTTATACCTGAGTTGTCAGCTGACAGATTATTAAAAATATTATTTAATAATAGCCCATTACGTGAGTCTTGCATATGACTAAGAAGAAATTTTTAAAATGGAGTCGTTGCCTCAACAAGTCTTTATTTTCTCATTCATTTATATGATCAAGATTCCTTAGTTCTTTCATGTTAAATTTTTTTAAATTGAAATAATATACAGCCCAGATTCATTAACAATAAGTAACATTTGTCAACATGAAATTGGGAAAATAAAGTCCCTATGTATCTCATTAAGAGATGCATTTCCAGTTAAATTTTACCTTTACAAACTTATACTTTTATTTACCAAAATGTGTATTACAGATTGAGCATCCCTCATCAGAAAACCTGAAATGCTCCAAAATCTGAAACTTTTTGAGCACCAATATGATGCCACACGTAAGTACTGTACTTAACACGACTTTGTTTCACATACAAAATTATTTTAATATTGTATAAAATTACCTTCAGGCTATGTGCATAATGTATACAAGAAACATAAGTGAATTTCATGTTTAGACTTGGGTCCCGGCCCCAAGGTATCTCATTATATACATACAAATATTTTAAAATCCAAGATAATCTGAAATCCAAAACACTTTTGGTCCCAAGCATTTCAAATAAAGCATATCCAATCTGTATTGACATTATTTTGATCTCTAACAGTTGGTAATCCTATCTTAATCCATACACCTTTTTTTTTGAGACAGCATCTCACTCTGTCATCCAGGCTAGAGTGCATGCAGTGGCATGATCATGGCTCACTGCAGCCTCAACCTCCTGGGCTCAAGTGATCCTCCTACCTCAGCCTCCCAAGTAGCTGACACTACAGGCAGGAGCCACCATGTCCAGCATATTTTTTTTTTTTTTTTTGTAGAGATGAGGTTTCCCTATGTTGCCTAGGCTGGTCTTGAACTCCTGGGCTCAAGTAATCCTCCTGCTTCCGCCTCACAAAGTGCTGGGATTACAGGTGTGGGCCACTGCACCCAGCCCATATAACTTTTTAAACACTTGGAACAAGAAATTAAAAATGCAGTGTAAGAACATATTTTGTTGCAAAGAAGCATAATAGGTGGCTCAATAAAAGATTTCCAAGAACAAAAAAAAAAAATTATATTGGGATGCAACCAGGGTTGAGAACTCAAAAAAAAAAAAAAAAAAAAAAAAAAAAAAGAAAAATTCTGCAGGGAGGGGGAGAATAAAAATATGGATTCAAAGGGGGAAAAAAAAGAGCAATGTAAAATTTCCAACCATTAAGAAAGAGGTTGTTTATATATTTTTAAAATTAATGATAATGGGTGTCAAAACATTATGATATTTAGATTGAATTGAACATATGAGTGACTAACAGTTTTACTGTAAAGTGTTAATATGGAGAATATGTTGGAAATCATATTTTTTTGCAACTATCTGGACACATGTTGACAATTTTAGGTCTATCTAAGTCTATGGGAAGAGGCATATGACATTTCACAATCCTTGTAGGAGAGATGTGAAGGGAAGACCTGAGCTATTCTTCCTCCTTCTTGTGTTACCCCAATAGGAAAACGGACTTATAACTGGAGAAGAGAAGCTAGGTGTCAGCAGAGACATGATGGAGTGGACATTTCTTTCAGTCCTTTACCAGGAAGTCCTCTCAAACTGAGGAGGAAAATACTAAGGGAGAGACACAGTAGTCTTGAAGCCCATGGCATTCTTGAAGACCCACCTCACACCCCAAATTACCAAACCCCAAAGCTCTCTTCAGCTCAGCAGGTGTCCTTTAATTTTCAGCAACTCTTCCCCACAGCAGAACCACCAATTTTTCTTTTCCCTCATAATTTGAACCCCTCCCCCTAATTTATTTGAAGATGAAGATATTACCTTCTTTCACTACCAGTGAAAATACAATGACTTGAGAAGAGAAAATGATCTGTGTGAAGCCAGGACAGATGTAGAAGTTGTGGGCCCTCGAATAAACCATTAGTCTTATACTTGAAGCAGGATAAATAAATGCCAAACCCAAGGCAGAAACTAGAAACATGGAGGAAAAGAGGCATAAATGCCTCACATTAGATAATTACATTCCAAGAAATCTTTCTTGCAGCAGTTACTTTCCTACAATGACCAACTTCCTCTGACTCCAAATTTACTCCTTAGGTACACTTGGCTTAGATATTCCTTTGACTATCCAATCATACCACTGTATACTACAATTTACACATGCATACACGCTCACCTAAAGAGTTTTTTTTTTTTTAATCGAGTCTGGGACCTGGTTTCCCTCCATTAAATAACTGATGAAAAATGTAGTAAATCTACGGAGAGAGTTTAGCAAGTGTAAGAAGACTTTGCTCACTGTGTGTGATATTCCAATAGATTCATGTGTTCTACACACAGGGATCTCTTGGATATAAGGGAAGCATTTCTCAGATGTCTGGGTGTGTTTCTGGTCACTATCCAGGTTCCTGGCTCAGCTTCCCAGGTCTCTATGAATAAGCAGAGGGCATCCACATCCAGACCAGGCTCCTGGGGCTCAGACCATAGGGGCTGGGCATCCCTGGTAGACCTCACATTGGGCACTGAGACTCCTGAAAAACTTGTGCTGTTAATTTTGCAGTTCTCTATCTTGACTGCTTCTCAGACTGACCACCAGTTGGTGAGTTTTCATCAGCCTTCTGCCTCGTCTCCTCTGACCCAAGCAGCAGCAGGGACTCCCTTGCATGCACTGGTCTTGTAGGCAGTAACTTTTAAGCCACATCCTCTGTCTACCAGGCTAAACTTGCCTGCCTGAGAGGCATACTCCTTCCATCCTCTGTCGTACATCTGTGAGCTACCAACTCTGGCCCTAGTGTGACACTGCCAGAATGTTGTGTACCTCATCTATTTAGAGTGGGAAACCCATGAGGCAAACTGTAGAGGCCCCGTATCCTCACTCCCTTTCTGCTCAGTTTTTTCACCTATATTATCTCAACTTCACTCTACTAACCAGAGTACCAAGGAAAGGTAGGCTAGCAATTATGTCCATGATGACTACAGAGAAGTGGAGAGGAGACGACTTATGATCTTCTTTGTGCTGGATTCTCTACTGAAGGCATCTGATGGCTTCTGATTTCCCTGGTCTGAGAAGAAAGTCCCTATTCACCTCTCCCTCCTTACTCTACCTCAGGCTGAGGGGCTCAGGCAACCTTTCATGTTGCATATGGCATAGGTATGTCTGCCTCACTCCAGAAGGGACCAGCCAATAGCCACCTACTTCTAAGGTCTAGTGCCCACAGACCTGGTGTTCATAAATTTAAGTTCTGGATTTAGGTCTCCTTTCCTGTAGCCAGGTGATCAGTGACAGGCAAAAATCAAGATCCCAGACTTCCGGAGTAACCTCATCAAGATTGAGGTAACAGCTCACATAGCTAGTGCATAGACAGATGCAGGTTACCTGGAGTCTGAATCTTGTACACATTTGGAGGCTCCCTTTGGGACTGCTGGGAAGCATGAAACATGGGATTTCACTCACCGTTGTGCTCACTATGTGTGATATTCCTATAGATTCATGTCTTCTACACACAGGCATTTTTGATCATTCTGAATTCTTGATTCCCATAAAAAATGAATACATAGTCATCATAGCATATGCTGCATTACTGAATATATATTTATGAGAGTCTCCAACACATCTTTACACGTCTGAGGAGTGGAAGAATTTCCCACAGATTAGTTTCTTGTTCCCCACATTTCAAACCTCATTTCTCTTCCACCTCTGGCACCGGGTGTGGTACGGCTCCTTAGTGCTCCATGCCAGAAGAAGTGGCACAGGGGTAAAGTTATTTCTGGTGGGGGGGGGGTATTTGGAGAAAAAAAAGGAAGAAGATTGCCGGGGAGTATACAGGGAGGGTTAGGAGAAATTCTGGAGATACGGTCCACTCAATGGAGGCACATATAACCAAGCTGAGAAACGACATAGTACACAACAGAATCGGGAGATGTGAAACCCAGACATCAATCTTCACCTGGGCATAGAGGAAATACTCAGATTTCCAAGCAGGTTCTAGGTTCAGAGGAGAGCGCGCTTGGTTGGAAGCGCTGGTCTTGCAGGATGGGGTGGGGGCGTTAATGCAAACTTCTGGTCCAGCACAGGTAGAAACAGACCAGATGTACGTAGCAGCTCAGAGGCAGCGGACTTGAGGGATGAAGACGTGAGGCCCAGAGGGTGGTGACTGGCAGAGAAAACAGCTGCCGGACACCAAGGCCACCTCGGGTTAAAGGGAACAAGTTGTACCCAAAAAAACACGGTGAAAATAGTAAGAATATCACCTGGAGAGTTCTCCTAAGACCCTCCCCAAGAACCTGGATTCTTTAACAATCCCTCCAGAGCAGGGACACTCAGAATACATACATCTCCCACAAAGTAAAGTGTCTGAAGGCCTGGGCAGACCCTTCTTCCTCCCCTTCTCTCTCCTCCGTCGGCCGGCCCGGAGGAGGGTCAGGGATGAGAACTACTCTCACTGCTGTCCCCCACCTCACCGCCAACGAGAGAGGAATCTAGAGGTCTGTATCCCTCCTTCACCACCCCGCCCGAGCGCCTTCTGGAAAACACAATCACCGTCCCAAATCTCACCCAGCAACTGCATCCAAGCGCTTTCTCCAAGTGTTCGGGGAGCCGCCGGAACTCTTCCAGGCAGGCGTTCCCGGATTCTGTACAATAGGCACCCCGCCCTTGGGGTTTTGAGCCGCAGTGTCTGCCTCTGTCCAAGTATCCAGCCTCAGGTGCAGACCTTTCAGGGCCGGCGGCGGGAGGCGCAGACAGGGAGGACCCCCTCAGGCGTACTGCAGCCCCGGCTGCCGCGCCAGAGAGTTTGCATCCTTGGGAACCGCGGACGTGCCTGGGCGCTCCAGCTCCGCGCGCCTCAGACGCTGAGGCTATGATTGGCCTGGCTGAACGTCAATCAGGGCTCGGCGCCGTGGAGGCGGGACGAACGCCGCGGGCCGAGCCTGCTTAACTCCCTGCCGGGTTATTCTCTGCCACTTCTAAGGTAGGCAAACGCCTCCGAGTCCCTTAGGGGGATCCCCGCGGCGGCCTGAGATGCTCCGCGCCAGGTCGTCGCGCCCTTGCGCTGGCTGAAGTAGGAATTGGCTCTGGAGAGTCTGCGTTGTTCCTGGTCCCAGGGCCGTGATCCCGATACTGCGCTTCCCGCTCCTCCAGTCGCAGCCCCCAGGCTCCGTCTTCTCCTGCGTGGCGCTGGAGAAACACCCGAAAGAGAGAGTCCTAGAATGTCTGCTGTGGCCCTGCGACCTGACTGCCACCTTCCAGGACTCTAGCCCTGGCTCCTTCTAACCTTCTCGCCCCTCAGTGCCCCAGGGAGGCTGCTGTGCCAACAATTATTCATCAGCCGGAAGAAAAGGAGGTGCCAGTGTTAGGCGCAGAAGAGGTTTGGACCAGAAAAGCTGGAGAGGGGCAAGAAAGGAAAGAGGGGTTAGAGGGAAGGCGGAAAAAGTGGGGAGGGGTAACAGCTCGAGCTTTTCCTCTAGGGTAGTTTGTCTTCTCTCGGTCCCGCCTCCTCTGCTTCTTGCCTCAGTTCCCCACTCCCACCCGTGCACCTCTGCGGCAGGCGTGTGAAAGAAGTGGGGGGGGGGGGCTTTTGGTCGGGATATCTGGTCCTCCAGACCCTACAGCCTTGGCTGAGAACTTACTTAAGCCCACTCCAACTGACTTGATAAATAAGAATCTTGACCAGTCCAATGGTAGGTAGAAATGAGGGACATCATCTGTCCCTGAACAGAATAACCCGAAATCGCAGGTCCCATGGATGTGGGAATCCACAGCACTGACTGCGCTCCTAAGGCTCGTAAGTCCACTTCTGAACCTCATCTAAGACCCTGAAAGCCAGACTAGGGATACATTTTTTTATTATTATTACTATTTTTTTATTTGAGACGGGGTCTCCCTCTGTCGCCCAGGCTCGAGTGCAGTCGTGCGATCTCGGCTCACTGCAACCTCCGCCTCCCGGTTTCAAGCGGTTTTCGTGCCTCGGCCTCCCGAGGAGCTGGATCTACAGGTGCGCACCACCACACCTGGATAATTTCTGTATTTTTAGTAGAGACAGGGTTTCACCATGTTTGCATAGCTTGTCTCGAACTGTTGACCTCAAGTTATCCTCCCGCCTCTGCCTCCTAAAGTGCTGGGATTACAGGCCTGAGCCTCCTCGCCCGTCTTATATGTTGGATCTTTTCCCAGACCTCCTCCTCAGATGTGGACCGTACAGATGATGCTCCATCGGTTACTCTGATCCTGGCTTTGGGACTGCCAGATAAAACTGGGAGAAACCCTACATTTACTCTTACTGTAACGTATTGGCTTGAAACTGCAGGTCAGAATCCATTTATGTTGAGATCAAAAGACTTTTTTTTTTCCAAGTAGAATGAAATAGAATAAAATAGAATTGAAAATACTTGCCTGCATCACAGGTAATGAGAGTAACTATAGTTTCATGAAACTTTTGTTTCAGTTAAATATGTTTTTGCATGTGTTCATGTGTACTGGGAGGAGATATATATTCCATGTATATATGTAGAGAGGTGGAAATGAACAACAAAACTCCATAATTGTTCTTATTTTCTAATAGTTCTTGATTTTGAGTAAAAATAATTAAGAACAAAACGTTGAGCCAGCTAAAGAAAGATCAGAGTCAAGCAGGCTCTCATTGGGGCCTAAATAGAGGTTCATCTTATTTGGCCTTTTTTTTTTTTTTCCCATCTCGTGGGCTCCTTTTAAGGCCCAGCAAGGAATTACCCTCCCCCGACTCTCTCTGCTTGGTTCAGCCATTCAGCCGTCTCTCAGGCTCTTTGATTAATAAAATGTCCAGTAGAGCTATTTTATCCTATGCATGTATGGGAAGACAGCAATGCCAGTGATTCTTTTCTGATTTGATAGAAAATTCACAAATCACGTTATCTTTTGAAGCTTGAGATTTTAAACTCAAACATTATCACCAGAGAACTAAATTATTAAGAAAGATGAGTGGTCAAAAGTATAGATGTTTTACAGGTTAGGGGTCATTTTGTCAGGTCCTGTCCAAAATATCTGAAGTCTAGGGGTTTGAAAAATTGTTAGAAATAACCATTTATGACAACAGTTTTCATTTATTGTTCTCCCCAGCTTCAGGAGAAGGCGAGAACATTTTTTTCCTTCTTGCTGAGAATTTTTTCACCAGGATTTCAAGGCTAAGAACTGAAATTCCAGCATTGACATTGAATTAAAAAGAAGCAAGCCCTTTTAGGAAGTCAAATTTTATTATATGAGATGGAATATAATATTGAGATTACTTATTACTTAGGCATGGTATGGGGGGGCTTTTAACAACAGATCAAAAAAAAGTTGAAAGGATAGGAGTGAAATAAAGCAAACTCATTATTCAGAGATGATACAATTGTCTACAGAGAAAAATAATCTAAAACATAAGAATTAAGAGTTTGGCACAGTTGGCTAAATATATAAAATATTGCATTTTCTATAAAAACAAAGAAGTGGAAATGTGATTAACTGGTTAATAAAATATAACAAATTTACAGTACAGTTGACCTTTGAACAACATGGGCTTGAACTGTGCAGGTCCACTTATATATGATTTTCTTCTGCCTCTGCCACCCTTGAGACAGCAAGACCAACTCCCCTCCTCCCCTTCCTCCTCCTCAGCATATTCACCATGAAGACATGAGGATGAAGACCTTTATGATGCTCCACTTCCACTTAATGAATAGTAAGTATATTTTTTCTTCTTTATGATTTTTTAAATAACATTTTCTTTACTTTTCTGAGACAAGGTCTTGCTCTGTTGCCCAGGCTGGAGTGCAGTGGTGTGATCATGGCTCACTGTGACTTCAACCTCCTGGGCTCAAGCAATTCTCCACCTCAGCCTCCCAAGTAGCTGGGACTACAGGTGCATGCCACCCTACCTGGTTAAATTTTTAATTTTTTGTAGAGATGGGGTCTCGCTATGTTGCTGAGGCTGGTCTCAAACTCCTTGTCTCAAGCAGTTCTCCCGCCTCAGCCTCCCAAAGTGCTGGAATTACAACCATGGGCCACCGCACCTGGCCAACATTTTCTTTTCTGTGGCTTACTTTATTGTAAGAGTACAGTATATAACACATACAAATATAAAATATATGTTAAATAACTATGTTATTGGTAAGACTTCTGATCAACAGTAGGCTATTAGTAAAGTTTTGGAGGAGTCAAAAATTATGTGCAGATTTTTTACTGCACAGGTGGTCAGCACTGCTAGCCCTCGCATTGTTGAACGGTCCACTGTAATCAGGAATAAATTCTCAAAAAGGAAAGGCATGCAAGATCTTAGTGGGGAAAATTAAAATCATTAAAAGAAGTTGAAGAAGTACTGCACAGATGGAGAGATATATTCATGGTTAGAAAGCATCAATATCATAAAAATGCCAGTTTTCCCCAATGTGATCTATAGTTTCATGCTGTTTCTAGAAAAATTTCAACAAAATGTTTTATAGAATTGGGCACAATGATATTAAAATGAAACGAAGGAACACAAGTTCAAGAAGAGCCAAAATACCATTGAAAATAAAGAGGAAGTTGGGGAATTTTCTGACTACATGAGAAGATATATACACCACTGGATTTAAGACCATGTGCTATTATTGGTGAGAGGGGAAGTAGACGACTGGGCCAATAGAATAGAATGGAAAGAGCGTCAGGACCCCTTGTATATGAAGAATGGTCATTAAAGACCAGTGGGTAAAGGACGTATAATTCAGTAAGTTTGAATTTATGACACTGGATTAATGGATATATATACATCGTAATAAATTCCAGATGAACTAAGGACCAACATATTGAAGGCAAAACTGTAAAACTTTTAAATGAAAATGTGAAAGAAATATTTGTATGACTTCAAAGTAGAAAAATATTTATTAAAAAGATACACATTTTAAAAACAAAAATGTATAAGAAAAGATGAATAAATTTGACCACATTAAAATTAGAAACTTTTATCAAAATATACTCTAAAGAAAAAAAAGCCACAAACTAAACTTATATCACACATAATTTACATAGGATCAGTATCCAGAACATCTAAGAATAGCCCCAGAAGAAAATGATCAAAAGATGTGAAAGGGCAGTTCACAAAAAGGGATATATAAATGACCAATAAATATACAAAAGTGAAGCTCACTCACAATAGTTATCAGAGAATTGTGAATTAGAACAGTCCTTGAAATAACATTTTAAAATCACTAAATAGACAAACATTGAAAAGTCTAACATTATCAAAAATCGATGAGGATATAGGGTGAGGGAAACTCATACTCTGATGGTGGACTTCCAACTGAAATAATCTGCTTGGAAAAAAAATTAGCATTTTGTAAAGTTGAAGCTGAGTATATCCTAAAGCACAGCAGCTCTACCCTTAAGTATATATGCACCTTAGGGAAATTATTGAATAAGGCACCAAGAGCAATGTGCAGGAAAAGTCACGAGAGCATTCTTTGTAATTGGAAAAAGCTGGAAACAACTCAGTGTCCATTTGCAGGTAAACTGATGCACAGATTTTGGCATAATAATGTGGAATTCTATGCAACATCAAGATCAGTGGAATACAGATACAGTAATAAACTTGCATAATTCTTAAAATCATGTTGAATGAAGAAAACAAGTAACAGAAAAATACATTGTGATATTAATTATGATGTTAATTTGTTGTCAGAAACAAAGACAATATTTACTATGATGAAAGCAAGATAATGATCAACTCCAAATTTGGAATAATAGTTGCATTTTGCAGAGAGGAAGGGAGATTCTAAGGGAAGACAAACACAGGAAACTTTAATGTTAAGGGTAGATATATATGCATTTGTAATGCCCATTTATATCACTGCATTAAATCTAAATTTTTCTGCTTCTCAGTGAAGATGGTGTGTGTGTGTGTGTGTGTGTGTGTATTTGCTGTTCAAAAAGTGCTGGTGGCAATGGCTTATACCTGTAGTCCCAGCACTTTGGGAGGCCAAGGAGGGAGGATCACTTGAGCCCAGGAGTTTGAGATCAGCCTGGGTAACATAGCGAGACCCTATCTCTACAAAAATAAAAAAATTAGCCGGGCGTGGTTGTGCTTGCCTGTAGTCCTACCTACTCAGGAAACAGGTGCAAGGATTGCTTGAGCCTGGAAGATTAGGTTGCAGTAAGCCATAGTCGCACCACTGCACTCCAGCCTGAGCGGCAGAGTGAGACCCTGTCTCAAAACAAAAACAAAAACAAAAAGCACCTAAAATCAGATGACACCGAGTGATTAAAATAAACCAATGGACAATGATAAACTCAGGCAACTGCTAACAAAAATTAATTATGGATAGAAATACCGTCTTACTCCATTTTGTGCTGCTATAACAGAATATCCAACTGGATAATTTACAAAGAACAGATTGATTTATTACAGTCCTAGAGGCTAGGAAGTCCAAGGATGAGAGGACTGCATCTTGCAAAAATCTTCTGGCTGCCTCATACTATGGTGGGAGGCAAAAGGGATAAAAAGAGAGAGTGGAGAGAGGAAAAGAGAAAAAGAGCGTGCCCAAGTGCAACAGGTTGAATTCACAGGCTTTTAGCCTTTTTGTATTGGCACTAATTCATTTATGAGGATGGAGTCATTGTGACCTAAACACCTGTCATCATTAAGCCTCAGCTACCAACACTGTTGCTTTGAATATTACATTTCCAACATATGCTTTTTTGGGGACACATTCCAACCATCGCAAATACTAATATTGAACAAAGTAGAATAAATTATGAAGAAATTTTTCAGTGTCAAAGAAGGATACTTTATTATGCTAAAATGTACAGTTCACCAACTGCTCATAAGTAATTTTTTTTTTTTTTTTTTTTTTTTTTTTTTGAGAGGGAGTCTCGCTCTGTCGCCCAGGCTGGAGTGCAGTGGCGCGATCTCGGCTCACTGCAAGCTCCGCCTCCCGGGTTCACGCCATTCTCCTGCCTCAGCCTCCTGAGTAGCTGGGACTAGAGGCGCCCGCCACCCGCGCCCGGCTAATTTTTTGTATTTTTAGTAGAGACGGGGTTTCACTGTGGTCTCAATCTCCTGACCTTGTGATCCGCCCGCCTCGGCCTCCCAAAGTGCTGGGATTACAGGCGTGAGCCACCACGCCCGGCAAGTTATAAGCCTTTGTATCCTAAACAAGTCTTTGAAATTTAGGGGAAAAAATGTGGTTTGTTAGGAAGGATAAATTGACACATTTAAGAGCTTTTAGCATACTTTTAAACTAAACTGTCATATCAAATTTTAAAATAATATGAATGTAAGATATTTTACTAAAGCAAATAATGATCTTAAGTTGTCAAATATTTATAAAATTATGTACTCAACAAATAGTGAATACATATTTTTCTAAACATAACGCATTAAACCACAAAGTAAATAGAAATTAGAAACTACACAGGCTATATTCTCTCACCAGTATAAAATACATACATAGAAAAACAAAACAAAATGAAAATAAAAGAAAACAAAACCTCACCAAAACAATACTAACAAGAAAGCCTCCACTTGGAAACTTAAAAACATCTCACTAATTTTTGGGTTGAAAAGGAAGTCAAAATTGCAGTTCAAGGGAGTTTGTTTTTGCTAGGAATATGGAGGGAATTCAGAATTCATTTCTCTGTATAGTACAGCAAAGAGAATGAAAAAGAAAACCACACAAGAACTTCATTTTTAGTGAAACTAGGAAACAGAAAGTATGCTTACATCCCAAATTGCATGCCATTTGTGCTTAAAGCAACGGAGAGCATCAAAGTGTGGAGGAAACTAGTTGTGCAGGATCTCGGAAAGGGCCCGAAAATATTCTCTCTCTAAGAGTAGAAGCCAGCCTAGGTTGGAGCTGTTGGCAGTTGGCCTGAGCTACAGTGAGGCCCAGATGCTGGGGGAGGCAGAAGAAGGCCCACATGTTGGGGGAGCAGACATTGTTTTGGAAGTTCCAAGGTGGCAGATAACAAAGGATCCCTCTGGAATGCAGGGAGCTATAACACTGTGGTAGGATCCTTGCTGAAATAGATTAGATTCTCAAAGTTGGAAGAAACATGGATGCAGCATATTTTAAGATAAAGTTCACTGGTAGTAATAAAGGATTGATCCTTCGGTTGTAAAACCTAGGAGGTTACTATCGCCCATGTCTTCTCTCACCACCTCATCATCCCACCCCCATCCAACAGGAACCTTCCACTAATATCTGGTCCAGGAATGCTCAATTCATTCAGAATAAGTAGGAAAAGAAATGGCACAGTTCCACATAAATATGCCTTAAGAAAATAATGTTTACAGAAAGCAGCAAGATTTCCCTCCAGAAGTAATGAAGCAGCCTCAGCCATGAAGATCATGGAGCCAAAAGGAAGACCTTCAGCAGAAGCAGTTGCGAGCCAAAGAGGTCCAAGGGCACTGAGGAAGGAGCCAAGTGGTAAGGGCCACCACTGGCTGGGATCCAGGATGCCCAAGTGGGAGAATGAGCAAGCCAGAGAGTGCTTGGTCTAGGGATTAAGGAAAGCACACAGGAATAGGTTGGACACCAAATTTGAAAATGAACAGTGAGAAAAATGCTGTGGTGACGAGGATCGAAATGAAGTAACAGAACAATTAAAATTACGTGATCCAGGGACAGAGATTTGAATCCATAAACAGGCCTGTGTTGCCCATTAGTCACAAGGGGAGCGGTGAGCCATTGTTAAAATGCCAAGGATTCCCAATGCAATTTACTTGGAACTTTGCCCAGCGATGAAGGAGTCTGACTTGTCTTTTCTGTAATAGTTAGAATCAAAGAAAAATAAAGCACAGCTGGTGGGAGGGTGCGAAGCAAGCATCATGAACCAGGGTCTAATTCAAGGATCAAACTGCTGTCCAGTTCTGGCAGATTTTGGATTGCAAGGGGAATAAAACTGAGAGGCCATATTGGCACCTAGGCACAGTGAGGTGAGTCTGGCCACCCATTTTAACAAACCCCTGCAAAATGATACAGGTGTTTACTAGAAACCGCCTCTGGCCTCTGGAAAAAAAGAAACAGCATCTCCTGGGTGAGAATATCTGGGTCTCACACCTATTGACCAGGTCAGAGATAGGGTTCAGTTGGGGATGGGATATAATAAAAGGCATGGGTAAAGAAACTGGGCAGAGGCATAGTGCCTGCATGTTGGAGGTTAAGGAGGGAATTCAGTTCAGAATTCATTTTCCTATATATATTACAGCAAAGGTTAAGTTTGGAGGTTAAGTAAGGATGCTGCAGCTCACTCGTGGCTGCTTTTCCTTCAGAGTACTCATCCCTCAGCTTACCCAGGGGGACTCAAAGAGAGGAATGTGTGTGTGTATGTCTATCTACCTATCCATCCACCTTCTAATCTACCTAAATCAATCACTGTGTGTATCTATTCCAACCACAATGGACCCCTATCATTCAATTTCATTTAGTGGTACATCTCAGGCCAGTTTACAGAAAAGCTGTAAAGGGCTGTAAAACGCTGTATGAGAACATAATCTGAAAAGCGTTGCTCAAAAGAGCATACTATGTATTATTTGGCATTTACGAAGAAATTAGATTTCACACTGAACTAGTTAATAAAGATTTATAACTACAAATGGGCTGCAGCATGTGATTCTGAACTTGACTATTTCCTTCTGCCCTTCAGTTTCAGACTGTGATACGGATTGTGATTCTCTACCACCCCCTAGTGGAAATTCATTCATTTCTTTTTAAGTCCTGTTTCTTCTTAAAAATTACATATAAAATTACCTAGAGAATGTCTGGATTCACTCTTGTTATAAAAGGTTCAAACCGGCCGGGCGCGGTGGCTCACACCTGTAATCCCAGCACTTTGGGAGGCCAAGGCGGGCGGATCACGAGGTCAGGAGACAGAGACCTTCCTGGCTAACACAGTGAAACCCTGTCTCTACTAAAAATAAAAAAAAATTAGCCAGGCATGGTGGTGAGCGCCTGTAGTCCCAGCTACTCGGGAAGCTGAGGCAGGAGAATGGCGTGAACCCGGGAGGCGGAGCTTGCAGTGAGCCTAGATCGCGCCACTGCACTCCAGCTTGGGCTACAGAGAGAGACTCCGTCTCAAAAAAAAAAAAAAAAAAAAAAAAAAAAAAAAAAAAAAAAGGTTCAAACCATACAGAAGGGTATGGAGTAAAAAGGTCTACTTTGTTTCTCCCTCCTCCCCATTCCATTCTAGGTCCCAAAGGTAACTGTGTTATGCTAGGATATTTCCTGTGCTTTTACACGTTCTAAGTGTATGGCAGGAAAAATCCTCAGACATCAACTGAAGATTTCTACAACTGCGTCTTTCTACAATAAAGGCAGATAACACATTTCCCCTCATGCAGTGGGAGACAGATCACAGGAAAACAGCAATGACCAAAAGATTAAGATTTTTCATTTAAAAATTTACATTTGAAAACCATGGTAAGGCAGGTGTGATGGTCACATGCCTTTAACCATTTAGGAGGCTAAGGCAGGAAGACTGCTTGAGCCCAGGAGTTCAAGACCAGCCTGGACAACATGATGAGACTCAGTCTCTTAAAAAAAAAAAAAAAATTAGCTGGGCATGGTGGCACTCACTTGTGGTTTCAGCTACTCAGGAGGCTGGGGCAGGAGGATGACTTGGGCACGGGAGGTTGGGGATACAGCGAGTCGTGTTCGGGTCACTGTACTCCAGCCTGGGTGACAGAATGAGACCCCGTCTCAAAAAAATAAATAAATAAAATAGAAAACCCAGTAGAGGCAAAATGAAAGAAAGGTCTTTGGAGATGAAAAATCTTAGATTACAAGATATCTGAAGCCAGCACTTGTTCCATAAATAATAGATTTGGAAAGAACTCTGGATAATCTTAGAGCCAATTTTCTTGCTGTGGAAGTGATAAGAATCCACAGGCTGAAGAGAGGAATGAGTGTCAGGAACTGGTTTGGGGGTCTTGCACTCTGTAATCTAGTTAAACTGTGTGACAGAGGGTCAGTGCCTCCTCCAACTCAGATATTTTGGGCATACAAGGGTGGGATCAAAGAGTGTGCTGTTTCTGGTCTACGGAATATTACAATTTTGAACAAAATACAAATGTTTCTGACAGTTTCTAAACTCTGTTTGCTAAGTACTCAATAGAATGGACTGTCATCCAGGCTGGGTAAGGAGAGATCTTGACAAGGAAAGGAAGGAATCAGGGTTTCATGAGAGACAGGGTTCTGGGGATCCAAGCATCACGATGAGGTCATGGCTAAGTTTTCTCTTGGTTAATGCAAAGAAAAGTTGACCTTTACTGCTGTGAAGCAAATTAGAAGCTAGCCTGGGGTGCCTTAGTTTGGTTTCTTCCAGAAGCAGTCCCTGATACAAGGACATGAGTGAAAGTAATTTATTTTGGAGGTGCATGAAACTTCAGTATCAGTTGAGTGAAAGATAGATTGGGAAGGGAAAGCAGCCAACGAAGGATGAATGACTGGAACTTAATCCCCTGGGGAAATTCTGGGAAAGCACATGCTTCAGAGTTAACCCAGCCACGTAAGGAGGGAGTTGGGCAATTGTACATCAATTCCCATTGGCTGAAGGCTGCTGCCTGACATGTGAACTCTTCAGCCCTTCTAGTCTGCTGTGAGTCGGGCAGAGTGGCCCTTCTTGGCTTTGAGGAAGCCTTCAGGAATGATGCAAATGTCCAGCCAGTGTGCACTACAGTGGTAAGGCCCAAGGAACATGGCAGGTATTAGTAGCATCAGCCACACCAGGTCTGTTTCTAGTTGGAGAACCCTTAGATGGGCTGGAGCCTGTGATCTCTTACATCTATAATATCTGTGATCAGAATGGAAGAATTTTCTATTTTCTTTTTTTTCCAATTTTGCCCAAGTCTTCATAAAGTCTTGTTAAAACTTTGACGTCTTATTTTTACGTTCCTTTAATCAAGAATGACAGGCCTATGTCCAAATATAGGAGGATGTATTAGTTTGCTAGGGCTACCATAAGAAATACCACAGACTGAATGGCTTAAACAACATAAACTTGTTGCCTCATGGCTCTGGGGGCTAGAAATGTGAGATCAAGGTGTCAGCAGGGTTGGTTTCTTCTGAGGTCTCTATCCTTGGCTGGCAGATGGCTGTCTTTTCCCTGCATCTTCATATGGACTGTCCCCTGTGTATGTATGTCCTCATCTCTTCTTTATATGGATACTAGCTATATTAGGACCTACTTTCATAACCTCATTTTAACTTAATTATCTTTTTAAAGACTCTAACTCCAAAAAAAATTCACATTCTGAGGTACTGGGTTTATTCAACATTATGAATTCATAGGGGGACACGGTTCAGCCCAAAAAGAGGAAAATGGGGCAAAGGGAAAATTCTTCTCCATCTTCTTTCCTGTTCTCTCTCAAAGGCCAAGGGGAGTGAGAGCAACATTGGATCATGGAATCTTGGTTGCCCTGCAACTCAAGAGCTACCTGGCTTCAACATTAGCAGTGAGCAACAGCAGAGCTGAGAACAATGGTATAGAACTGAGTCACACTGAGTCAGGCCACATTTCCCAGGGTAATTTGCAAACCAGAATTCCAGATACAATTTTTATTCACTCAAACTTTCCACTCATGAACTTGTTAAATATATTTTGAAAAACTATGCACATCCTCATACATGTTTTTTAAATTTAACTTTTTTATTTTGAGATAATTAGAGAGTGACATGCAGTTGTAAGAAATAATACAGACAGAACCTTTTACCCTTTAATCCAGTTTCCCCAATGGTAACATCTTATAACACTTCAGTACAGTATTGCAATCAGGATACTGACATTTGTATCAATGTCGATTATTACAGTCAAGACAGTATTTTTGTCACTCCAGGTATCCCTTATCTTGCCCTTTTATGGTCAGTTCACCTCATTCCCACCCCCATCACTTCCTTAACCACTGGCAACCATGATTTTTTTTCTCTATTTCTGTACTTTTGTGATTTCAAGCTTGTTAATACACAATGTTATACAAAGGGATTGTGCTTTTTTTTGCTTTTCAATAAAGTTTATTTTATTTATTTATTTATTTTTTGAGACAGAGTCTCACTCTGTCACCCAGGCTGGAGTCCACTGGCACGATCTCAGCTCATTGCAACCTCCGCCTCCTAGGTTCAAATGATTTTCATGCCTCAGCCTTCCAAGTAGCTGGGATTACAAGCATGTGCCATCTTGCTCAGCTAATTTTTGTATTTTTAGTAGAGACGGGCTTCACCATGTTGGCCAGGCTGGTCTCGAACTCCTGACCTCAAGTGATCCGCCTGCCTCGGCCTCCCAAAGTGCTGGGATTACAGGCGTGAGCCACCATGCCCAGCCTGGATTGTGCTTTTGATGTCAAGCCTATGAATTCTTTGCCTGGCCCTACATCTCAAAGATTTTCTCCTATTTTTCTAAAATTTTAATAGTTTTACACTTTACATTTACTCTGTAATCCATCTTTTTTGTTTGTTTATCTGTTTTTAGAGATGGGGTCTTGCTATGTTGCTCAGGCTGGAGTGAAGTGACATGATCACAGTATGTAGTATGTAACATTTTGGGATTGGCATTTTTCACTCAGTATAACTCTCTGGAGATTCATGCAGGTTGTTGTGTGTATCAGTCATTCTTTTTTATTGCTGAGTATTATTTCATGGCATAAGTGTACAATAGTTGGTTTAACCATTTACCTGTTAAAGGATATCTGGGTTATCTTTGGCTACAATGAGTAAGCAGTTAGACAAACATTTGCATATAAGGTTTTGTGTGAAGGCATCATGTGTGCGTGTGTATTTGTGTGTGCAAGTTTTCATTTCTTGGGGCTAAATACCCAGGAATGCAGTTGCTGGGCAGGATGGTAGTAGTATGCTTAGTTCTTGGATTTGTTGTTGTTGTCGTTGGTTTTGTTTTGTTTTTAAGAAACTACCAAATCATCTTCCAGAGTGGTTGTACCTCATTTTATATTCCCACCAGAAATTATGAGTGATCCACTATCTCCTCTTCCTTGCCAGCATTTAGCATTGTCGCTTTTTTTTTTTTTTTTGAGATGGAGTTTCACTCTTGTTGCCTAGGCTAGAGTACAATGGCACGATCTCTGCTCACTGCAACCTCCACCTCCCGGGTTCAAGTGATTCTCCTGCCTCAGCCTCCCGAGTAGCTGAGACTACAGGCATGTGCCACCATGCCCAGCTACTTTTGTATTTTTAGTAGAGACAGGGTTTCTTCATGTTGGCCAGGCTGGTCTCAAACTCCTGAACTCAGGTGATCCACTCACCTTGGCCTCCCAAAGTGCTGGGATTACAGGTGTGTGCCACTGTGCCTGACCCATTGTCACTACTTTTATTTTAGTCATCCTGATAGATGTGGAGTGATATTTCATTGTGGTTTTAATTTGCATTTCCCTAATGGCTAATGATGTTGAACAACTTTTCATGTGCTAATTTGCCATTTTTATATCCTCCTTGGTGAAATATCACCTTAAGTCTTTTGCCTGTTTCCTAATTGGATTTTTAATGTGTTTTTTTTGTTGTTGTTGAGTTTTGAGAGTTCTTTATATATTCTAGATACTAGTCCTTTGTTCAATGTATGGTTTGCAAATATTTTCTCCTATTGTGTAGCT
Source organism: Macaca thibetana thibetana (assembly GCF_024542745.1). NCBI lineage: Eukaryota > Metazoa > Chordata > Mammalia > Primates > Cercopithecidae > Macaca > Macaca thibetana. Next base: position 33,673,479 of record NC_065581.1, on the reverse strand, counting down.
CATTTTTTCATTCACTTACCAGATCTTCACAAAGCAACAGTTTTACATTTTGATGAAATCCAATTTATCAGTTTTTCCTTTCATAGATCATGCTTTCGATGTCAAGCCTAAGAATTATTTGCCTAGACCTATATCTCAAATATTTTCTCCTATTTTTCTAAACTTTTAGTAGTTTTATGCTTTACATTTACTCCATAATCTTTTATTTATTTTAATTAATTAATTGTATCTGGTAAAGGTTAAGGTATTGCATTTCTCTGACAATTTTTTTTTTTGAGACAGAATCTTGCTTAGTCACTCAGGGTAGAGTACAATGGTGCTGTCACAGCTTATGACAGCCTTGAACTCCTGGGCTCAAGCAATCCTCCTGCCTCAGCATCCCAAGTAGCTGGGACTACAGGCAGGAGCCACTACACCAATAATTTTTCATTTTTGTGTATAGACAGGGTCTTGCTATCTTACCCAGGTTGGTCTTGAACTTCTGGACTCAAGCAATCCAATCCAGTTTGAATTAACTTTTGCATAAGGCGTGAGACTTAGGTCAAGGTTCATTTTTATTTTATTGTCTTGCCTATGGATGCCTAATTGTTCCATTTCACCATTGTTCAATTCACCATTTGTTAAAAAGGCTATTTTTCTTCCATTGACTTCTTTTTGCACCTCTTTCAAAAATCATTTGGGCAGACTGTGTGGGTCTTTTTCTACGTTCTGTATTTTGTTCCGCTGATTTGTGTGTCCATTCCTCTGCTAGTACCATACAGTCTTGATTACTGTAGGTATATAACAACACTTGAAATAGGGCAGACTGATTTTCAATCACTTTATTCTTCTTTTTCAAGAATGTTTTAGGCGTCGGCGTCGCTCCCGCCCTGGAGCTCTAGGCCCGCGTTTCCCCGCGAGCCGTGGGTCAAGCGCGGGCCGCTAAGGGTGCGCGAGGAGCCTCCACCCGTTCTGCGCTGGACCTGGCGTCGGGGTCGTTGTGTCCTGATAACCACTCCCGTACCCATTTCCGAGGCAGCAGGTGCAGCCGCTTTAGCCCTGAGCCGGCTCCGCGTCTGTCTGCTGGTCTCTGCTAATGCCGACCCTTCTCTTCGCGGTTCCCACGCCAAGCAGCGACCCAGAGCCAACAGCTGGAGCACCTGGCAGTGGCGGCCTCGACGGCCTCGCAACGGCTCGTCAAGGGGATCCTGAAGGACAAGACCTCTACGACCCCCTCTACGGTGGCGTCTGCCGAACCGCCCCGCGGGAGTGTCCACGAGGAGCTGAGCAAACAATCCCAGAAGTGGGATGAAATGAACATCCTGGCGACATATCATCCAGCAGACGAAGACGATGGTTTAATGAAAATAGATGAACCAAGCCCTCCTTACCATAGTATGATGGGTGATGATGAAGGTGCATGTAGTGATACAGAAACCACCGAAGCCATGGCACCAGATATCTTGGCTAAGAAATTGGCTGCTTGGAGCCAAAGTATCGGGTTCAGGAACAACAAAGCAGTGGAGAGGAGGATAGTGACCTCTCATCTGAAGAACGAGAAAAATAAAAGCGACAATTTGAATGAAAAGGAAGCGCCACTACAATGAAGGACTCAATATCAAACTAGCTGGACAATTTCAAAAGACCTACATGATGATGACGGAGATGAAGAAATGTTAGAGCCTGCAGGTGGAGAAAGCATGAATATGGAAGAATCAAATCAAGGATCTACTGTAAGTGACCAACAGCAAAACAAATCACGAAGTTCATAGAAGAGATTTGTTCAACACTGCAATTGTTTGTTAGATATGAACCCAGTTGCTATAATACATTGCTTCTTGTTCTCCACAAATCATGACTTAAGTACCAAAATGCATACCAGTTATTATATATTGCCAGTAATTAAATGATAACCTTAGAGACTGATTAGACCAAAATGAAAATGCCTGATATGTGTGTGTATATGTGTGTGTGTGTGTGTATATATATATATATATACACTTGTGCCTAGTACTTTACCACAAATACAGTGTAATACCATCAGTCCGAAACTGTATTGCTTTTGTAAAAACATTGCTTAACTTGTATATTATATAGCTTTTTATACTTTAGAAGTTCAACAGTATCTTTGGGGGGGAACTAATTTATTTTCATCATTCTAAATGTGGTGGTAGCTCTTATAAAGTTTGTTGATTTTTTTAAAATCAAAAGCCAATTGAACAACAGGATATATAGGTTGATAAATCTTCAGGCTGAATAGTATTTTAACACTTGTCTTCAACTTGATTTGTCTGTTTAATTGAAAAGGATTGTAAGAGTTACTGTTGCATTTTCTGGCCTACTACCTTTAAAATTCTTGTTGCGTTTCTTTGTGTTTATAAGGAAAGGACTGGACTTTTTCTCGACAAAATTAGCTTTTTTTCTCACAAATTATCAGGTTAAACTTGCACTGATGTCTGCTCTTTTTTTTTTTTTTTTAAATGTTTTTGGTACGCTGGGCAGACTTCAGTTTTTAAAAAAATAAGTATTGTAATATAGCTATCTCGGCATTCCCTTTAAATATCTGTCTTAACCTCCTGCTTTTATTTCCTACTCCTTTCCACACATATACACACAATCCTTTACCTTTTAAAGGATCATTAGGATTGTCACACATTAGGAAGTCTTTCTCTCATGTCATTTGCGGCAATATTGAAATTCTTATTTTAACCATCACTGTCTATTAATTCTTCTAATACATGAAGAAAATAGATTGAGTAGCAGCAGTACCCCATAGGCAGGAAATACAGTTTAACTGCTGGATTTCTATACCTCTCTGATTTACAGCTTGCTAATTAAATTGCTATTATTAGTTTGTCTGGCTTAATTAGACTTAAGAAAATAACTAACTGAGGGTTTTTGTTTTTTCAGTTTTTTTTTTTTTTTGCATGAGGAGAGAATTGTATGTAACCAGTGATATGATTATTCCTGAAGGTACAGACAGAAGTAAACCTGGGAACATTGTTTAATTTAAAAACTTTAATCCCTGCTATAAGGGAATATGATAATGTATACTATGACAAATGTACTTTATTCTTCTAACACAGTAAAGAATTACTTGGGAACTTTTTCCTGAAACTAAGTGCAGGAAAGCCCTGTGTGTCTTGGTTTTGTGATGGTTTCATTTCTAGCCATACAACTGATGGATTGTATACAATTTCTGTCAGTGCCAAAATAATCTGTTATATGAACAGACTTCTAAAATAATTTCTGTATATTATATATGTAAGAAGTCTTTTATTGAACAGCTTATCTTCCACTTGCAAGTTTATGGAAATATCAATATGTCAAAATAAATAAAAAGTGGGAGAATTCTTTGCTGTTAGAAGAATGTGCTTATTATTTTGATTTCTTAAATGGTATATCATCAAAGTACTGCTGATCTATAGTTGCAGTATTCTACTAAACACTTCAGCTAGTAATACCGCTGATTTAGAAACAAAACTCTTTATTTTTGCTTTCTGAATTTAGAATGCTGGGATTACCTGTTTAAGCCTGTTTTGGGGAATATAGAGATTAAGTCTGTACATACCTGTGCACATATATTCATGCACCCTCTGATTTTGGTTTTCTTGTTTTGAGTTGTTAGAAAGTATCCACTTACTCTTCTTTTTGTCGAAGTAGCTGTTTTAGAGAGAAGAAAAGGATAAGACTTTACATAGTTTATTCTTTCTGTGTTTTCTACAAACTTTTTTGAATTTCAAATCACAAGCAAACTAATTTTCTGATTTTTAGAAAGTAGATGATGATTTCAGAGGAGTAAGACATGCTAAACAGCATGCTCAGTAGAATTTTAGGTAGTCAAATGCAACTGAGAAAAAGTATTTTCAAGTCATAAGTTGCTAATTGATATGCTATGAACTAGTCAAAATATGAACCATATGATTCAAGTTAGATTTTCCTCTAGAGATGGATCTGAATGTTCAGTTCTAGCCAAGGTAGATTTTACTTTCAACTTTTTAATCAATATCACTTTCTGTGCTTAACTTCTTTGGTGTTACTTTGTCCATTTTCATTTGTCTAAAATTCTGCAGGGATGACTACAATTTGGCATAATGGTGTAAATGAATTGTTAAGGGTAACTTTAAGTTGAGATTAAAGCAAGATGCCATTTCCTCCATGTCTTTCATTTTGTTTATATTTTTTCCCTTTAAGTTAGTATACACTACACATACTGCAATAAAATATAATAATATGAAAAAAGAATATTTTAGATATTCTAGTTCCTTTGCCTTTCCATGTAAATTTTAGAATAATCCTGCCTATAATCAACAAATCTTGCAAAAATTTTGATTGGAATTGTGTTAAACTTGTATATCAGTTTGGGGAGAATTGACATATTTACTATGTTGAGTCTTCCAATCCATGAACAATATTGCTCTCTATGTAGATAGAGACTAAGTAGATCTTCTTTGATATCATTCACCAGCATTACATAGTTTTTAGCTTGCAAGTCTTGCATGTTTTGTTAGATTTACACATAAGTGTTTCATGTATTTGAGTAATTGGAAATAATATATTTATATTTTTGGGCCAGGCACAGTGGCTAATGCCTGTAATCCCAGCACTTTTGGAGGCCGAGGCGGGCTGATCACGAGGTCAGGAGATCGAGACCTTCCTGGCTAACACGGTGAAACCCCGTCTCTACTAAAAATACAAAAAATTAGCTGAGCGTGGTGGCGGGTGCCTGTAGTCCCAGCTACTGGGAAGGCTGAGGCAGGAGAATGGCATGAACCCAGGAGGTGGAGCTTGCAGTGAGCCGAGATCATGCCACTGCACTCCAGCCTGGGTGACAGAGCGAGACTCCATCTCAAAATAATAATAATAATAAAAATAACAATATTTTTGGTATTACCTGTTCATTGTGAGTATGTAGAAATATAATTGATACTGGTTTGTTTGTCCTGTATTCTGTTAATTTGCTGAAATCACATATTCTAGAAGTTTTTCTGTAGATTCCTTGTGATTTTCTACATAGACAATCATGTCACTTACAAATGGGAACTATTTATTTTTACTTCACAATCTGTATGCCTTTAATCTCCTTTTTCATGCCTATTGCACTGTCTAGAACTTCCAACACTGTGAATAAGAGTGGTGAGAGTGGACATTCTTGCCTTGTTCCTGATTGTAGGTAGAAACTATTCGGTCATTCACAATCAAGTATGTTAGCCATAGGATTTTTGTAGATGATCTTTATCAAGTAAAGAAAGATATTATCTACTCCTGTATTTCTGAGATTAAAAAAATAATGAATGTGTGTTAAAGTAGGTTAAATACTTTTTCTTCATTAATTGATATGAACAAGTAAATTTTCCTCTTCAGCCTGTAATGTGATGGATTACATTAATTACTTATGAATATCCAACCAGCTTTGCATCCCTGGGATAATTCTCACGTGGTCATTGTATATAATTCTTTTTATATATTGGTAAATTCCACTTGCTAATATTTAGTTAAAGATTGCTGCATCATGAGGAATATTAGTCTACAGTTTTCTTTTCTTCCCATTGTCATTGTTTGGTTTTGGTATTGGGGTAATTCTAGCTTTATAAAATAAACTGGGAAATGCTTCCTCTGCTTCTATTTTCTGGAAGAGATTGTTAATTGGTGTTAATTCTTTTTTAAATCTTTGGTAGAATGCTTCATTAAAACTATTTGTTCCTAAATATTTCCTTTTGTGAGTTTTTAAACTATGAATTCAATTTCCTTAATAGGTATAGAAATTTTTGAATTAATTATTTTATATTTAGTGAGTTGTGGCACTTTATATTTTTTGAGAAAATGATCCATTTCATTTAAGTGTCAAATTTATGTGTGTACAAATTGTTCATAGTATTATTTTATTATCCTTTTGATGTCTGTAGAATCTTTGGTGATATCCCATTTCATTTCATAGCTTCTATCTTCTGTCTTCTTTTTTTCTTTCTGAGTCTTACTAGTAGTTTGCCAATTTTATTAATCTTTCAGAGAGCCAGCTCTTTGCTTCTTTGATTTTTTTTGTTTTTGCTTTTGTTGTTCTGTTTTCAGTTTCATTGTTCTGCTGGCGTTTTATTTTGCTGTTCTTTTTCTAGATTCTTGAGGTGAAAGCTTAGATTATTGGTTTGAGACTTTTCCTCTTTTCCAACGTATGCAGTTAGTGTTTTAAATTTACTTCTCAAATGCAAATTAAAACCACAATGAAATGCCATCTCACGCCAGTCAGAATGGCAATTATTAAAAACTCAAGAAACAACAGATGCTGACAAGGTTGCGGAGAACCTTGTTTCTTTACATTGTTGATGGAATGTAAATTAGTTCAACCATTGTGGAAGACAGTGTGGCAATTCCTCAAAGATCTAGAACCAGAAATGCCATTTGACCCAGCAATCCCATGACTGGGTAAATGCCCAAAGGAATGCAAATCATTCTATTATAAAGATACACGCATGTGTATGTTCATTGCAGTACTATTCACAATAGCAAAGACATGGAATCAACCCAACTGCCCATCAATGACAGACTGGATAAAGAAAATGTACATATGCACCATGAAATACTATACAGCCATAAAAAGGAATGAGAGCCTGTTGTTTGCAGAGACATGAATGAAGCTGGAAGCCATATCCTCATCAAACTAATGCAGGAACAGAAAACCAAACACCACATGTTCTCACTTGTAAGTGGGAGCTGAACAATGAAAACACATGGACACAGGGAGGGGGAAAAACACACACTGGGGTCTGTCTGGGGCAGGGGTGGGAGGAGGGAGAGCATCAGGAAAAATAGCTAATGCATGCTTGGCTTAATACCTAGGTGATGGGTTGATATGTGCAGCAAACCACCATGGCACACGTTTACCTATGTAACAAACCTGCACATCCTGCACATGTACCCTGGAACTTAAAATAAATTTACCTCTTATAACTACTATAACTGTATCCCACAAATTCTGATATGGCATATTTTCATTTTTGTTTAGTTGTGTTTATTGTGTGTATTTTTAAAAAAATTTTCTTGAGACTTCCTCCTTGACCCATGTATTTCTAAGTGTGTTGTTTTGTCTCCAAATGTTTAGAGATTTTCCTGTTATTTTTCTGTTGTTGATTTCTGGTTTGGTTCCATTGTGGTAGGAGAACACTTTCTTTATGATTTTATTTAAAAAATTTGTTGGTGTTTGTTTTATTGTCTTAGATATGGTCTATCTTGGCATATATTCTGTAGGCACTTAAAAAAAATGTGTATTCTAGCTGGGTGTGGTGGCCCATGCCTGTAATCCTAGCACTTTGGGAGGCTGAGGTGGGTGGACCACCTGAGGTCAAGAGTTTGAGACCAGCCTAACCAACATGGTGAAACCTCATCTCTACCACCAAAAAAAAAAAAAAAAAAAAAAAAAAAAAAAAAAAATTAGCCAGGCATGGTGGCATGTGCTTGTAATCTCAGCTACTCAGGAGGCGGAGGCAGGAGAATTGCTCAAACCTGGGAGGCAGAGGTTGCAGTGAGCCGAGATTGTGCCATTGCACTCCAGTGTGGGCATTAAGAGCGAAACTCCATCTCAAAATAAATAAATAAATAAATGTGTATTCTGCCATGGAATACTATGTAGCCATAAAAAGAATGAGATCCTGTCTTCTGCAGGGACATGGATGGAGCTGGAGGCCATTATCCTTAGCAAACAACACAGGAACAGAAAACCAAATACTGCATGTTCTCACTTATAAGTGGGGGCTAAATGATGGAACACCATAGAGAGGAAAAACACATACTGGGGCCTATTGGAGGGTGGAGATTGGGAGGAGGCTGAGGATCAGAAAAAATAACTAATGGGTACTAGACTTAATTCCTGGATGATGAAGTAATCTGTAAAACAAACCTCCATGACACTAGTTTACCTATGTAACAGACCTGCACATGTACCCCTGAACTTAAAATAAAAGGAAAAAGAAAAAAAAAAGAAAAAGAAAATCTTGTGGAATCTACTGAAAGCAAGGAAAAAGAAAAGAATGTATTTTTTGTTGTTGATTGGAGTGTTCTATAAATGTTGATTAGATCTTATTGTTTGATGTTGCTTATTCTTCTATGTTTTTTCTCAATTTTTGTCTATTTGTTTAATCAATTGTTGAGAGAAAACTACTGAAGTCTTCAACAATCACTGTTGATTTGCCTATTTTCTTTTCAGTTCTATCAGTTTTTGCTTTATGTAATTTGCAGCCCTGTTGTTTGGTGCATACATATGTAAGATTGCTGTGTCTTTTTGGTAGATTTACCCTTTTATCATTATATAGTGTCCCTACCCATTTCTAGTAATTTTCTTTGTTCTAAATTTATTTTAGAACACCTTTATTATTTATTATTTTTGCCTGATATGTTTTTCTATCCTTTAGCTTATGAACCGCCTATATCATTATATTCGAAGTGAGTTTATCATAAACAGCAAATGATTGACTTTTTTTTTTTTTCTTTTTGAGACGGAGTCTCCCTCTGTTGCCCAGGCTGGAGTGCAGTGGTGTGAAGTGGCGTGATCTCAGCTCACTGCAACCTCCAGCTCCCGGGTTCAAGAGATTCTTCTGCCTCAGCCTCCTGAGTAGCTGAGGCTACAGGCGTGTGCCACCACAGCTGGCTAATTTTTGTGTTTTTAGTAAAGACGGAGTTTCACCATGTTAGCCAGGATGGTTAACTCCTGACCTCGTGATCCACCCGCCTTGGCCTCCCAAAGTGCTGGGATTACAGGCATGAGCCACCTCTATTCTGCCAAGCTTTGTCTCTTATAATTGATGTATTTAGGCCATTTATATTTCCTATAATATTGTTATGTCCAGGCTTAAGTCAGACATTTTATTTTTTGTTTTCTGTTTGTTCTCTCTGTTTTTCATTTCTTTGTTTTCTTTTTCATTTTCCTAAATAATTTTAAAATTCCATTTTAATTTATCTATAGCTGTGTGTGTGTGTATATGTCTGTGTACCTCTTTGTATAGCTCTTTTAGTGGTTGTTGTAGGTATTACATTATATTTATGTAACTTATTTATTGTCATTAATTACCAGTCTGAGTGATGTGTAGAAATTTCTTCTCCCTTTATGTTTGTTTACCTTCCTTCATTTATAATTGCCTGTAATATTTTCTCTATATACATTTATAACCATATGATACAGTATTAAAAGTTTTTCTTCAACCCTATAATTTAGATAACTCAAGAGAAGAAGTAAAGTCCATTTTTTAACCCATATTTTTTCTTGCCATGTTCTTTCTTCCTTCCTGATGTTCCAACTGTCCTCAATTCAACTTTTTGGGTTTTTTTAGGGTAGACCTGTTAGTGACAAATTCTGTTAGTTTTCCCTCATCCGTGTATGTCTTAATTTCCTTGGATATTTTTGCTGATATAGTGTTCTAAGTTGACATTTTTTTTTCCTTTCAGCACTGGAAAAATGTGGTGACCTCCTTCAGGCTTACACAGTTTCTGATGAAAATTTTGCTCTGTCATTTTTTTCACCTGTTAGATGTCATTTATCTCTTACTGCTTTCAAGATTTTTTTTGTCTTTAATTTTTAGTTAATTACTATGGTTTTGGTGTGGCTTTCTTTGGGTTTCTCCTGTTTGGGATTCACTCACCTTCTTAAATCACTAGGTTTATATCTTCTGCCAAATTTGGGAAGTTTTCAACCATATTTATTTGATAATTTTTTTCAGATTCACTCTCTTTTTCCTCATTTTGGGACTCTGAGTATATGAACATTAAATCTTTTGTTATAGCCCCATGGGTCCCTGAGGCTTTGTCCATTTTTTTCAGTGTATTTTCTTTCTTTCCTTTGTTTAGACTGGATGACTGCTATTGTTCTCTCTTCAGGGTAGCTAATTCTTTCCTCTGTTCTCTCCTTCTGTTGCTAAGCTTATTTATTGTGCTTTTTATTTTGGCTATTGTACTTTTCAGTTCTAAAATTTCCACATTTTCTTCCCTATATATCCTATTTTTATGCTGAAACATCCTATTTTTTTCTTTTCTGATCTTTTCTTCTTCCTTTTTTTAAACCACAGAACTGGACATCCTATTTTTTCATTCTTTAAGTGTTAATTGCTCATCAAAGCATTTTAATAATGGTGGCTTTAAAATCTTCATCAGGCTTTTCTTTCCATTTTGGCATCTATTTTATTGTTTTTTTTTTTTTTTAAATTCAGTTTGAGGTATTCCTGGTTCCTGATATGACAAATAATTTCCAATTAAAACTTGGACATTTCAGGCATTATGTTATAAGGCTATTGGTCTTATTTAAACTCTGTTTTAGTTGGCTTCTTTTAACACCACTCCAGTAGGTAGGTGGATGAGCTTCATGACTCTAGGTAGGGGTAGGAGCCCAGGTTTCTCACTCTGCCTTCATTGACACCTCAGATAGGTCCCCATTATTACTGAGTGGGGAGAGAAATTCTGCCTCCCTGTCAGGTGCCCACTAATACCTCCCTGGCTGGTTGGGATAGGAGTGCCACTTACTATCCCTCACATGACCTCTACTGACACCAAGATGGAACAGTGGAGTGGAGGAGTGAGTAGTAGGTATCAGGGAGTGGTTGCTGGATTAACTGTGGGTGGTGATGAAAATCCTCACTCTCCATTAGGCATTGTCTGACACCACCCTAGAGGAGAGGGGAAGAGATGCTTCATTACTGTTGGGTGGGGAATGGAAATCTAGGTTTCCATTGACATTTCAGGGACTTGGGGAAGGGAGTAGTACATTTTCACCAAGAGTGCATGAACATCCTGACTCCCTACTCACTTTCTCTGACACCCTCCTGGTGTGTGTGCGTGTGTGTGTTGAAGTGTTGGCTTCCTTATTACAGCCAGGTGAGGGTGAAAGTCTAGGCTCCTCATTTGACCTTAGCTGGTGGGAGTGGAGTCGCAGTTTTTTCTGTGGTGTTTGGCTGGCCCCATCACCCAAGATGAAGTGTAGTGGTGCAATCATAGCTCACTGTAACCTTGAACTCCTGGGCTCAAATGATCCTCCTGCCTCAGTCTTTTGAGTATCTAGGACTACAGACACATCTGACTATGCCTGACTGATTTTATTATTATTATTCATAGAGATAGGGCCTCATTATGTTGCCCATGGCTGGTCTTGAACTCCTGGCCTCAAGCGATCCTCCTGCCTGGCCTCCTCCCCAAAATTACTTTAAATGATATAACAGCTGACAGTTTGAATAGGTCCTCCTTATTTTGTTGGAGGCAGAGTATTAGAAATGACCTAACAAAAATAATTTGTTTCCTGTCACTAGACTCATTCACTGTGTCGATGAGTGTGTCAGTGGTTTGTGGGAAGCAAACTTAAATGAAAATGTATGTGTTTAATTAAATGTTACAAGAGATGCTTTTTAAAAAAACTATTGACTCCTGTGAATTTCAGAAAAATATTGCAAGTCATTTGACTTAGTTACTTCACTTGCACTCTATGTAAAAATTTTAGAATTTTACCTCTTTGAAAAACTCCTAATATCAATAGTGATAATGTTGTTTTGCAGCCTCAAATGATTTTGTTACTTTGGACTAATTTTCACTGAGTTAATTAATAAGTGACTTTTTATTACCTAAAAATGTTCTTAAGTATATCATAGAAAGATTATTGGGTCACTAAGTGACTTTCTATGTATATACCTTTGTCCATATTTAATTTTTGCAAAACTCAAATTAAGGTGGTAAATTCTGTGTGGATATACCTTCATGTATTGTATTGATAAGATTAACTACATTTTAAAACTAAAGCTGAAAGCTTTAAATAAAATTGTCATTCAACTATATATGTATTTCTGTAAAACACACACATAATGATGAATTCGAATTAATAAGCAAAAAAGGAGAGGATTTGTAATTTAAAATTGATCTTGGAATATACACTCTACACTTAAAGAGATAGGAAAAACTTTTTCTTTCCCTTTAGCATAATCTGCCCAGCAAGCGGTGGTTTCTTATCAGAATGCTGTCACTTAATATCTTGATAACTTTTAGTGCTTTGTGCTGATAGCATCAAGTTTTTAAATTATTTTAAAAACAAACAACGAAAAACCCATTTGCTTCTGAAACACCTAAAGTTTCTTATAATTGTTACCTTCTTTATGTTTATTTTCAAATGTTTCATTGTCACTCGGTTATTGAGATATCAAAACTATAACAGTTGCTCACTCTCAGGTACCTATGCACTTAAGTGACCAGTTTCTCTGAAAATTCTTTTTTGTTGTTGCCTTCTTCAAACCTCATACCCTGAATCCAGAATACTAACACTGTCAAGCTATTTTTCATGCCTCCAAATCTTTGTTTTTTCTCACTAGACAGCCACTACCCATTTGGCCACTAGGTGGAGCCAAAGGCTTAATCTTTCACCTTCCTGTGCCTGTGAAGGAAGCTAAAAGTAATTAGATGTGTTTGGCATGATTTATATATTTTAAATTAAGGCTGTACTATCAAAAGAGCTACCCTGTGTCTCAAACCCACAATGTGGTAAAAGCTGACAAATAAAAAACAGTAGCTCAATTTTCTAGATTAATTTTGTCCAGGTTAAAAATATTATTGATATACGTTTTAGTGACCGCATAGGTTTCAGTAAGGGTAAAAGGATGCTCTTGTTCGTACTCCAAGTTTGGCATGGTGACTGTTAGTACATTCATTTTGAAGAAGATTTTGCTTCTGGGTTTAAAATACTGCTGTCAATTCGTAGGAGTCCTAATGCACACTTTATAGGGTAGATTGGAAAGAAGACCATGGAAAGTTGTCAATGCCCTCACTGTCTAAAGTGTGTTCATATCTTTAGACTAATGACTCTTGGTCCTTGTGCAATGGTGAAATGGAAGATTCTACTCTTCTAGTCCGATCTTGTTGGTCACTGTAATAAATTAAACAGAGCCATCTGGCCTTGCCGTGAACAGATGCTTTCTGCTTTATCCTCATGCTTGTCTGAAGGCCTCTGCTATAAGTTACTCATCAAAAGCTGGGTCTTTTGAGAGAAACAACAGGAAGGACAACCTCAGAGGCTCCGTGGAAATGACTCTACAATTTTTTTTTTTTTTGAGATGGAGTCTCACCCTGTTGCCCAGGCTGGAGTGCCGTGGCAAGATCTTGGCTCAATGCAACCCTTGCCTCCTGGGTTCAAGTGATTCTCCTGCCTCAGCCTCCTGAGCACAGGTACATGCCACCACACCTGGCTAATTTTTGTAGTTTTAGTGGAGATGGGATTTCACCATGTTGGCCAGGCTGGTCTCTGACTTCTGACCTCAAGTGATGTGCCCACCTTGGCCTCTTAAAGTGCTGGGATTATAGTCATGAGCCACCGCACCCGGCCTCTACTAGATATTCTTGACACTTGATACTGCAGAGAATAGAATTGCAAGAACAAATTTACTAGTTTAGGCTGATGTTGCCAGCCCTGGTCAGATTATGCCAGGGGACATAAAAATTAGCAGTTATAGGACTGTTTTAGTACAGAAGCAGATGCATTCATCAACATAGTCTGCTAACCCCAGATCAATGGAACAAGAAATGAGACTGGGTAAAGTTGTAAATCAATGTTTAATTATGATGATTTATTTTAGAATATTGTAGATACTATTTTAAATGTTCACTTTTTTCTGATAAACCTGCGCTTTGGAATAAATGTTCTATTTTCTGATAAGCATATGAGAAAGCATTTTATTTCTTGGTTTGTCTATCTACACTCCTCAATTTCAGCCTATGCTTGTGAAAAATGAAACTAAAAGTTCTTTGAATGGTATCTTGTTCCCAAGGAATCTCAGAATTCAGGAAAGATAAGCTATAGTAAATCTCAATATAGTTTACAAGGTAATTAGGAGAAATTGAGGATGATATAATGACTCTATTGACTGGAATTCTGGAAAGTACTTTTACAATATTTTAAGCTTAGAAAAATCTCAACTATCCTTTGTGAAAGAACATTGAGTGAAAATTTGCTCCCATACATCTATAAACAACCAAGCATTTTTATAGACAGGATCACTGGTAAAATATACGGTGATTCTATAGAAAATTTGACATACAGTTCTTTTCTGCAAACTATGCTAGGTGCTTTTATGGATCACTTTATGTTTTTATAGCCACGTATTAAATGTGCAATGGTTCAATAGTCCTTCTACCTATAAATCTGGAATCACAATTATGCCAGAAATGTTACATTTAAGGGAAAATCTCATTTAATTGGGTATTAGATCATTAAAGAGCAAGGATTGCAGTTCATATGTGGAAAGAGAGCTTACAAAGTCCTCCTAGGACAGGAACTCATAGCTTATTGAGTCCCCACCTGACAGGTGGAAAAGGATGTTACTTGTGACTAGTCCAGATCACTGGTGAACTTTGGGCATTTCAGAGAAAATGGGATTTAATCCACAGTTATAGGCACTGCAAGCAAAATCCTTAGCTGTTGAGTTCTCCTGAGGGAGAGTTCTCAGAATAAATGAGTTGATGAGTGACAACACAATTATTGCTAGGTCATGAAAGAAGTAAATAAGGTGATTTCTCGAGTCTTCATAGCATAAGACTTTTGTTTTGCTGACTACACAACAAGGGGCTCTTTATATCTTAACCCTAAAACAGGCCAAATAGAGATGATAAAATGAGTGGAACTGAATTAGAGCATTTCTGAAAAGTTTTATTTGGTTAATTCTGCCCCTTAAGGTCAGAAATTATGTAGGAAAAGTGTTTCAAAATTGTAAATAAGGCAAAATTGTACGTGCTTGATTATTTAATATCACACTTGAACCTTTGCTCATAACCCTGCCTGATCAAACCCTGAGTGTCTCAGAGACTGTAATTTGCCTAAGAAGAACCCGGCCAGCCCTGTGCGATTAGAGGTTAATCAGCAGAGAGCTGATAAGAGATGCTGGCTTTCTCTTTTTCTCTGGTAAAGAAGATAACGCCAAGGTTATGATTTTATTGCCCTCTAGTACGTTAGCCATTTTGAATCTCTAGCCTAGAAATTATTTCCTCACTGAGAGATACAGCTCTGTTTTTCAAATACTCTTTGGATCAAGTCTCTTGTATTCTTCCTGGTTCCTTCTTTGAGTTTGATAAAACTTTGAAAAGTCTACCAAAGAAATTTCTCTCAGAACCAGACTTTTAGAGAGGAAATGCTGGAACTACGGATGAGAGGCACATGTGTGTAACGGCTCAGACCACGCAGACAGCAGATCTGATGAGCCACACCACTGCTGCTGCCCCACGGCTTCTAGACGCTGCTGCTTGTTCTGTTGTTAGCACCTGGACGTTGCCGCAGCCACCACTGAAGACACCTCCTAAACCACTTCTGTTTCAGGAACTTCACTTAAAAAAAAAAAAGGAAAAAAACCCACTGCTTCCTCAAAAGACAGTTGCTGCTTCTGTCACCTTTGCCAGAGAAATAAATACAGTAAAACGTGCTCCGCTCCCCCACACCCTGGTTCCTCCTGTGGCTCCCTTTGTAACTGAAGTCTTAGGTGGATGAATTTAATTGGTGGAACTTAGGTGCTCTAGCTTCAAAGGTGGCTAGGGGAAGTGAGCTTTCTGGTTTCTACTTTAGGGAGGCAGGACTCAAAAGGTAGGGGAAATTTCACAGTACTCTGAAGGTGTTCAAATCCGATAGGCAGCCAGTAAACATCACAGGTGTGAGGTGCTGGGTGGAGCCGCTGCCGTGAATATGTGCTTTGGTTCATGGACTACATCAGTGGTTCTTAGAGTCCAGTTAATTCACAGGTTCACAAGAGATAATAAAATGATTGTTTTTGTTTTAAGCCATTAAGTTTGGAGTTGGTGTGCTGCACTGTAATAGATAATGGAAACATACAGTATGTATTTTTGCAAGTCTGGCTTCTTCACTTAGTATTTTGTTTCTATGATATTCATCCATGTTGTTACATTTTCAGTAGTTCATGAAGTTTCATTGCTTACGTAGTACTCTGTTGTATGAATAGACAATGTTTTGTTTATCCGTTTACTGTTGAAGAACCATTTTGTTAAACAATCTGAGAGTAATCTTTGGAAATTATGCCACTTGAATCCTTAATATTTTGTCATGTATGATTCAAGAATAAGGACATTTCTCCTGCATAATCCTAATACTGTCATCACCCCCAAGATACTTGAAATTGATACCATATTATCAAACACACAATCCATATTAAAAAATCCCCTATTGTCCCAGTAACACCTAATAGTAAATGTCTGTTATTTTAAGCTGGTGTCATTCGTTACATGGCAATAGGTAACTAATACAGTGAGTCTGCTTCTTTCAGCAAGGACCCTCAGAGGGGTGTAGTGATTCATGGTTCTCACTCAGACTTCTCTGTGTCTGCTCGTATGTCCCTATTTCATATCTCAGGGTCCAGTCTATCTCAACCAGTGGTCTTGCCTTATCACAACAGCCGCTGTTGGATGATGCAACAAACATTTCTACAACTTCATAACCTTTACCATAAGTCCCTGGGCTTGACCCTCAGCCATATCTGTGCTGGGTTGCAGGAGAAAAGATAGCCTTTAAAACTGATAGCCTTTAAAACTGCTGTAGAGGCATTTACAGTTTTTCATTCATGTCGTGAGTTTGGATTAAAGGCTTGTAATTTGTCTTTTTTTCCTTTGTATGCTATCCAGGGCAGTCTGACGCAGACAGTCTGTGAAGGTTGGCACAAAAGCCTCCATCGATTCACCCAGCTTTTGCCTGGTACCTATCCTAATTTAAAACTTTGCCACATGTTACCTTGGTGAAAGGCCAGTGCCACACTTCAGTGACGATTCGGCTGCCCTACTTAGTTAGAACTGAGTTCACTTCCTTCCTCAACACTCCTGCCACATTGATCTGGAAGTTTCACCTTGAGCCAAGTGATAGTTAATTTTATGTGTTAACTTGGCTAGGCTATGGTTTCTAGACATTTGAATACCAGTCTAGATATTGCTGTGAAGGTATTTTTTAGATGAGATTTACATTTAAATCAATAGATTTTGGGTAAAGCAGATTACCCTCCATAATTTAAGTGGCCCTTCCAATCAGTTGAAGGTCTTAAGGGCAAAGACTGAGGTTCCCCCAAGGAAGAGGGAATTCTGCCTCTGGACTGCCTTCAGACTCGAGCCGCAACATCAGCTCTTCCCGGGTCTCCAGCCTGCCTGCAGATTTTGAACGTGCCAGTTCCCACAGTAGTATGAGTCAATTACTTAAAATAAATCTCTCTCTGCCAACATCCTATTGGTTCTGCTTCTCTGGAGAATCCCAATTCATACAAGCCATTTTCTATAGAAGGCTGTTTCTTCGAGAAATCCACCCTCTTCTATGTCAACAGAGTTTAGGATCTCCATACTTTATCTCTTAGTTTTTGAGAGCATACATTCTGTATTACACATACTTACACTATTCTATATATGAAACTTTCATAAACATTGCTGGGCAAAGTTGAATATTGCTGAACCAATTTCCGATGCTTCTGAATAAGTTCAATGGAGTTAAAACATTTTTCTTCTTACATGGTATGTCCAGTGCCCCAGAGCCAGCAGAGTTAAGAACTTGGTAAGGAAGACTAAAGATAATCCATATATTCTAGTTTGTTATATAATATAGAACATGTTTATTAGATTCTAAAAGACACAAAAAGAAAATAATACATATGTATCAGTGAGAGAGGTGAAAATTAGGAAGAGAACTAAGGATTATTCTTAATTCCTGTCTTCCTTTCTAAATCCCAATCCTCAAGTAAAACTTTAATTATATTTCCTGTTTATTTTGTTGAATGGAAAAAATGGAAAATTATCTAACATTTGTCTTGGAAATACAGGAGAAATTACTCTCAGAGATATTATTTAAGTCATTGACATATTGTTAACCTCAGATGCAAATGGTAAAATTAATATTTTTCAGTTCATGGTACACAGTCATTGTTGGTTTAGTGCTAATTTTTATGTGTATTTGTATTTTTTTATTTTTTAGAGACAGGGTCTTCCTTTGTCACCCAGGCTGGAGTGCAGGAGTGTGATCACAGCTCACAGTAAGCTCAAACTCCTGGGCGCAAGCAATCTTCCTGCCTTGGCCTCCCAAGTAGGTAGGACTACAGGCGCACACCACCATGCCAGCTAATTAAAATGTTTTAAATTTATTTTTGGTAAATGGGTCTTGCTATGTTGCCCATAGGCTTTGTGCTATGTTAAGCTAGTAATTATAGTGAACATTCTTGTCTTGGGTACCTGAGGTTTTTCCATTATGGATACTGGTGGTTACAGATTTTTTGGAATATAACCTTTACCAAAATAAGAAACTTTTGATTCCTGCCTCCTTAACTGTTTTCCAAAAATCACAAATGGATATACTTTACCAAATGTCTTTTATTAATAGACTGAGCAAAGGAAATGACTTTTCTGTCTATGAATATGGTGAATTATAGCAACAATATGTTTTATTATATTGAACCACCCTAGTATTCCAAGGATTCCCTATTAGATCTTGATGTATCATTACTAGCATAATCATTATTATTATTGTTATTATTATACATATTTTTAGAGACAGGGTCTTGCTCTGTTGCACAGGCCAAAATGCAGTGGTGCAATCATAGCTTACTGCAGCCTCAAACTCCTGGGCTCAAGTGATCCTCCTGCGTCAGCCTCCCCAGTAGCTGAGACTACAGATGCTCACCACCACACCTGGCTAATTTTTTAATTTTTTGTGGAGACAGGATCTCAGTATGTTGTCCACACTGGTCTTGAACTCCTGGCCTCAGGCGATCCTCTCACCTTGGCCTCCCAGTATTATTATTTGTAATATTGTTGAATTCGGTTCATAAATAATTATTTTGTCTCCCATCTGTGTTTAAGGTGAAACGGGCCTATTATTTTCTTTCCTTGAGTTTTCCACAACTCAATTTCGAATCAAGATTACACTTGCTGATAAAATTAGCTAATCAGGTTTAATCTTTTTTCTATTTTCTGGAAAAAATACATAATATAGAAGTTTCATGTTCCTCGAATGTTTGATAGAACTCATCTGTGAAACCATCTGGGCATTTAAAAAAATATAAATTTTTATTAGAGGTCATTGATAACTTTAAAAATTGCTTTAATACTTACTGGTATAGTCAAGTTTTGTATTCTTCTTGTGCTAATTTTGATAGATGAAATGTTTCTAGGAATTTACCTATCTCACCTAGGTTTTCAAATTTATTAGCATATACTTGTTCATAATACTCTACACTTTCTGTGTCATATATGTAGCTGTTCCCCCTTTTTCATTATGTATTTGTTTATTCATTTTTTCTCCCGTTATCCATAATCAGCCTTGTTGTAAGTGAATATCTTACAAATATTTTTAAATAAGCAGCTTTTGGAATCAAAAGTGTGTTAATTTTCATTACCTAGTTTTTTGTTCTCTATTTCTGTTTCATTGCTTTCTATTCTTATCTTTATAACTAACTCCTTTTCTTCTTATTTCTTTAGGTTTGCTCAATTTCTTTTTCCAAAGTTTTGAGTAGAATTTTTAGGTCATTTATTTTAACTTTTCTTGTTCTAATAAATGTATTTGAAATTATAACATTATTTTATATGTATATTTTATGTGTAACATTTTTACCACCTGGTTTAAAAATAGTTAATTTTCTTTATAACTGCTATTTATTTATTTGACACACGGTCCCACTCTGTTGCTGAGGCTGGAGTTCAGTGACGCAATCATGCCTCACCGCAGCCTCCATCTCCTGGACTCCAGCGATCCTCCCATCCACGACTGCCTTTTAAATCCATGTTACTGATAAATATATTTGTTCACTTACAATTTTAAGTATATTTTAGTTATCAAGTTCTAATTTTATTACAGTATAGTTGCAGAATATAGTTTCTTTCTTTCTTTTTTTTTTTTTAGACAGGGTCTTACTCTGTTGCCCAGGTTGGCGAGCAATGGCACAATCTCAGCTCACTGCAACCTCTGCCTCCTGGGTTCAAGCGATCCTCCTGCCCAGCCTCCTGAGTAGCTGGGACTACAGGTGCACCCCATCCAGCTAAATTTTTTGTAGAGATGGGGTTTTGCCATGTTGCCCAGGCTGGTCTCAAACTCCTGGGCTCTAGGGATCTGCCCACGTTGACCTCCCAGAGTGTTGGGATTATAGGCGTGAGCCACTGCTCCTGGCCTAGAATATAGATAGTTTCTAAGATACTGATACTCTGGAATTTATTGGAATTACCTTTATGGAATGATGCATGGCCTATTTGAGTAAATGTTCTGTGTGGCTTGAACTATTACATATAATTTTTGGCTTTTTGGCAACTTTTAAAAAATGAATCCTATGAATCTTGTACCTCATTTTACTTCCTTCTTTGCTTTCACTATCCTATGGCCCAGAGCCAATTATTTTTTATCCATTTATAGTTGGCTGATAAATATGTGTCCTCTGTTAAACTGGCTCTCAAGAAAAACAATGCTTCTGACTTGTAGCATTGCTGATTTCTATAGTATAAATACTTCCACCGTGGTATCAAGTTACCAATAGTTAACAACTGTCTTCAAAAATCCTGAATACTTCACAGTCTGCTCTTGCTAGCCAGTATAAGACAGCACACCACTATTTTTTTTAAAGATATTCATGTTGTCCATTAGTTTCACTCCTTGGCTTCACTTATTTTCTTAACCATATTTTCTCTTTGACCCAATGTTGTTTTCGTCTTTTAAAAATTGTTTAAAATTATGTCTGTAAGCTGCTACAAACTTTTTATTGGAATGAAGAGCATTAGAACAGTTATTTGGCCAATGCAGAAAAATGAAGTCTTCAAATTTTTTTTTTTTTTTTTTTGAGATGGAGTTTCGCTCTTGTTGCCCAGGCTGGAGTGCAATGGCGCGATCTTGGCTCACTGCAACCTCTGCCTCCCAGATTCAAGTGATTCTCCCTGCCTCAGCCTCCCGAGTAACTGGGATTACAGACACCACGCCCAGCTAATTTTTGTAGTTTTAGTAGAGAAGGGGTTTCACCATGTTGGCCAGGCTGGTCACGAACTCCTGACCTCAGGTGAACCACCCGCCTTGGCCTCCCAAAGTGCTGGAATCACAGGCGTGAGCCACCACGCCCGGCCGAAGTCTTCTAATATTAAAAGATTTAATCTTCATTAGGTTCTCAAAGTCTTTGCTGTGCCCTTAGGGCATGTCACATGCATGTGCAGCTCAGGGGGAACCTGGTACACCTGAGGGTTCAGACTCAGAATTAGGGAATTTCCTCCTGCACTCTCAGTTTGGAGATTCCCCTACACATCCCCGCCCGCAGGGGCCCTTTTTCTTGGTTCCTCTGGCCAGAAAGCTGGTATTTCTCTTATTGACTCAGGGCTTGTGCTACCACGTAGTGCAGCTCTGCACCTGAGGCCTGATGTCAGGGCAGAACTGGGAGAAAAAAGGGGAAAACACTGAAAACCCACTCCCCAGGAGGGGCCCCCCTCCAAGTTTTGACCCTCTTCACAATCCACCTGCTTTTGTTTACTTTTTGGAGTCCTTGAGTACTTGCTTTTTGTATGCTGCCCAGAATTTCTACCTGTGATCAGCGATAAAAATGGGCTATTAAACTAGTGTTTTAAAATCTCAAATAAGTTAAATATCATGGCTAGAAACAACTCCAGGCATTTGTAATTTTAGATTTTTTCTTTGCACTCCAGGGGGATGTGACTGTTTTGGAGTATTTTGAATTTGTATGTTTAGCCTGAGATCCTACTAGTATTTCTGTTGAATATGCCTGTTGACTGCCCACTTGTTAGCAAAATGGCATTGAATGTTGGAACTGCAAACTACCTTAGAAATCATTCAGCACCATCTTTTGACAGAAAAGGACATAAGAGTTCACTCCCGTCACTCAGGGAGTGCAGGGCAAAGATAGAAGCAGAATTCAATTTGTTTTAATACAGTTACTCAGTCATCTGGTAACAGTTTCATAAGTGCCAACCAATGTATGGGGCTATTTGTTGCAGATTTCAAGATGATATATGGGGATTGAGGGAATGGGAAGTTTTAGGGAGTGGTAGAGGAAGGGCATATAATAAAACTAAATCCCAGGTCCCAGCCTCAGAACTTATTTTGTGACCTTGGTCAAGTGATTTAGTCCTTCTAAACCTCTATGTGTCCTATAGAAGGAATAATACCTATATAGGGTTGGGTGTTTTTGTTTGTTTTTCTTTTTCTTTTCTTTTCCTTTTTTTTTTTTTTTTTTTGTTTTTTGACATAGGATCTTTCTCTGTCACCCAGGCTAGAGTGCAGTGGCGCAATCACAACTCACTCTAGCCTCAAACTCCCAGGCCTAAGCGATCCTCCCACTCAGCCTCCCAAGCAGCTGGGACTACAGGCGTGCACCACCACATCCGACTAATTTTTAATATTTTTTGTAGAGACGGGGTTCTCACTATGTTGCCCAGGCTGGTCACGAACTCCTGGGCTCAAGCAATCCTCCTGCCTTGACCTCCCAAAGTGGAGGGATTACAGGGGGTTTTCCGGTTTGAATTTTAAGAGATAAAATTTATAAAACATTTAGCCAATGCCATAAATGTAGCTTCTTTTGGTTATTGTCACTATTCTTTGAAATTCACAAGTGCCCCAAAATATTTGAGCATTTTTCATGTATTGCTCTTTAATGTGAATGAATGCATTATGAAAGGAATTCTTTTACATGTGAGTTTGCTGATAGACTTAGCTAATTCTCATGTGTGCAGGTGTCTTGCCTATCTGTCAGTCTTAGCCTCAAAGGAAAGATTCCCACCACCTCACTTGCATCCTCATCCCTTGGGCACAAGAATAAGAATTTTTATTGTTTGTAGTACTTCAAAATCATTCAGTACGTGATGACCTGTCATGTATAGGGCTCTTTATACTTCTAGTTTAGTCCCTTTTGTTTTCTCTAGGAAAGATGTTTTAGACCTGCGACAAAAGAAGAAAGAGTGTATGCTGACATCTAGGAGGGAAGAAGCGCCCTCCCCTAAGCTCCATCTCCCTGAGCACTCATTTCCCAACGACCGTACCAGGTTTTTGTCCTAGAGAGTTTATTACAAAATAAGAAAGAGAAGTCTGGGGAAGGTTCACTCATCATAGAATTTTGGCAGCTCATTGCCCAAGATGACTCGATGGTCCACACCAGCAGCTGTAATAGTGACCAGGTAGACGACACCCCCGCTTGAGCCGTCCCGGCTCATGGCCAGAGCAATAGCTGCAGAGGGTTTCAAGTTGGAGAGAGGGAGAAAGAGAATGGCTTAGCTTCAAAAATATTTTTATTCCCCCTCCATCCATATGCCTACTACTGCTTTCACCTCAAAACTCATCTTTCAGAAAGACATATTTAGTGGTGTGCTGCTAAGTCAGTGTTTTTAAAAGAAGGCTTCCATATGTGGCATCTGCTGATGTCCATGATGTAAATGCTCCCGCTATGATCAACTGCAAGTTACAAATAGCTTAACGAGCAGCTCACAAATCCTTGACTATTTAACAATCATCTCTCATGAGCGGTCCCAAGCCAGCCTCAGCACACCTCAGTACACCACTGGTTCTTTTTTTTTTTTTTTTCAGACAGGGTCTCACTCTATCACCTAGGCTGGAGTGCAGTGGTGCAATCACCGCTCACCACAGCCTTGATCTCCCCAGCTCAGATGATCTTTCCTCCTCAGCCTCCTGAGTAGCTGGGACTACAAGTGTGCACCACTATGCCCAGCTCTTTATTTTTTTTGTATTTTTTTTAAATTGTTTTTTTGTAGAGACAGGGTTTCACCATCTTGCCTAGGCTGGCCTCAAACTCCTGGGCTCAAGTAATCCTCCT
This sequence comes from Macaca thibetana thibetana, assembly GCF_024542745.1. Lineage (NCBI taxonomy): Eukaryota > Metazoa > Chordata > Mammalia > Primates > Cercopithecidae > Macaca > Macaca thibetana. The sequence continues at coordinate 33,649,720 of NC_065581.1, read as the reverse complement.
GCCTCAGCCTCCCAAAGTATTGGCATTACAGGTGTGAGCCATTGTGCTTAGCACACCACTGGTTCTTACAGTGACTGTGTATCCTCATTTGATTTACTCAGAACAGCCCTGGTTTATCCGTATTGCCCAAGAGCCCCATTGAGCTTTGCATTTGTCCTGCCCCTTTTCACTTTTAAAAGTGTACTAGTTTGGGCATTAACTTAAATGGTCACCCCTGTATTTCTCTTCCTGTTCCTCATAATCTACTTCCTTCCCATGTTTAAAAGCCCTCCCCAGGTACCCTTCCACTTGGCTGGTTACCGTCTGTGGTGAAGCGCCTGCACTCCTCTGGAGACATGCCTGACTTATATGCTGCATCCACATAACCATAGATATAGGTGCTGCCGGAGCCACCAATGGCAAAAGGTTGTCGAGTCAGCATTCCTCCCAGGGTTCCATATACCTAGGAGAGGGATCCTCAGGTTAAAGAATCATCAAGCCCTTCCTTCCCAGTGAGACATTAAGTGGTCTGTGCACCCTGCAATGAAGCCCTGGTATCTCATGTCCCAAATGTACTATACTTTCATAGGTAGTGTCCTTGGAACTCATTGCTAGAATGACATAGGACTTCCATCTCCCCCTACAGGAGAGTGGGGAAGCCCAGAGGAGAGAGCGCTTTGGGAGAAACTCACCTGACCCCCTTCACGTTGGTCCCAGCCAGCTACCATGAGATGTGCAGACAAGTCCTCTCGATATTTGTAGGTGATATTTCTCACCACATTTGCAGCAGCCAGAACAAGTGGAGGTTCCTCCAGTTCTATCCTGAAGGAAATATTAGGAATAAAGGTTGATAGAATTTTAAGTCTCACTCTCCTATACTGTTACCATCATCCCTGCTAAACGAACCCTGAAAACTATAGCTGCAATAGCTCAAACTGCAGCCTCCCTCCCACATGTACAGGGGAACCAGAGTCCCACACCACCAACTGGTAAGAACCCTTCAATTGCTCACTCTCTTTCGCTGAGCCCCACCCACATAACTTTCTTTTGGCTGCAAGGGCCCTGCCCTTATGGGGAAAAGCAGATAAGGTTACTTCCATCCCAACGACCTTGATTTCTCATACGGTAACTGCCTGATATTAGGGTGGGTCACAATATCACCTTCTTCCTGATTATTTATGTTAGGATAGTGATTTACAGCTTTTAAACTGTGTTTGCATATATAACGTGGTTCTCCAAATAACCGTCTCATAAGGTACTATATTGTCTCCACTTTACAGATGCAGAAACTGGCAGATTCAAGTGCCAGCAGGAGCCAAAACAAGAATCTTTCATTTCCTAGTGTCCAGCTCCTGGAACAGCACACTGTACAGGGATTCATGCAAGTTGGGGGAGCTCTAGTGGGTGGGGAGTCAGAACTCCAGAGCTTCATACCCATGGAGCTCCAGCTGGTAGGCAGCCATGTCGGCCACGGCTTGGGCATCGGCAGCTGAACCGGAGAGTGCACAGTAGATGCGCTGGTGCAGGGGGGACAGCTTGTCAAACACTCGGTTCACCACCGCCTCGCTGTTAGGAGGGAGTCAACAGTCACCAAGTTAAAACTCAGGAATTTTTTCTTTTTTTTTTTTTTTTTTTTTGAGACAGAGTCTCACTCTATCACCCAGGCTGGAGTGCAGTGGTGCAATATTGGGCTCACTGCAACCTTTGCCTCCCGGGTTCAAGTGATTCTCCTGCCTCAGCCTCCCGAGTAGCTGGGATTACAGGCATCAATCACCAAGCCCGGCTAATTTTTGTATTTTCATTACAGACAGGGTCTCAACATGTTGGCCAGGCTGATCTTGAACTCCTGACCTCAAATATCTGCCCACCTCGGCATCCCAAAGTGCTGAGATTACAGATGTGAGCCACTGCACCCAACCAGAACTCAGGAATTTTTGAGGGTGATCATTCAATGTCTCTCAAATTTATTTGACAAGAGAATAGCATGAAGTTTAATGCTTGGATTAAAGCAGGAGGCAAATAATCATCTCAGATATTATTAATCACTGCAGATGTTAATCAAAATTAGGTTTATTTTTCAGGCTTAGATTTTATAACAAAGCAAAAAATGCTAAGGTAAGAAAAATATGCCTCATCAATTTTTCTTTGCTATTAACAATCTATGCTATTAACATAGAACATAACTATGTTCTATGGAACATAATGTAAGTAATATTGACCTAACCCTATATACTCATTTTGCATGTGAGGAAATTGGTTAGGAGGGGGGGAAGAGACAACATAGTTCAATATATGGTAAATGAGAAACCAGGTATCTGCTTGACAGAATCATCTTTTTGATCTCTAAATACAGATGGAAAGAAGCTCCTCAAAAATCTGTCTCCTGTCCCCCACTCAGACCCTATTCCTTTACACTCATCCCTGTACACTACTGGGACAGGTCACATACGCATTCAGACCCCAGATCCTCCTCCACAAATTCAGAGACCCAAGCGCCCACCAAATAGCTTATCATAGTGGCTTTTTGGGAAGGTCAACTCCATTCCTCCAAAGCTCCGATTTGCCAGTCTTTTCATGAATGGGTAAGAAAAATGTGTATTTGAGGCCATTAGCTTCTTTCCAAATGCATACATCTTCACTTTTACTTACCCTGCAGACACTCGGGAATCAGAACCCACCACAACGCCCCCGTCAAACTCCACTGCCATGATGGTGGTCTGCAGAGACACAGAATATGGAATATCAGGGCAGGAAGAGCCTTGATGCCCTCATGTTAGAGAAGAAAAAATATTCCCAGAGAGGCGAAGTTGACTGGCTCAAAGATCACACAGTAACAGGCCAGAGCTGACTGTCAGTACAGGCTTTTTTCCCTTCATCTTTCCACTTTATCTATTGCTTCATCTGGCTGCAGGGGAATGCCACAGCGCAGCTGTGATACAACACAGAAAGAACTGTGGCCCTGAGTTCCAACTTGCCTAGTGGAATCCTCTCCACTGTAAAGAGAGAGGTGGAGATGAGGTTCCTACAGGTAGAAGTGAAGCAGCTCCACAAGTGAAAATTATCTCCATGGGAAAGGCTCCTAGTATGTGCAGATGTGGTTTAGACCCAACACAGAGCATTTGACTATGATTCTGGGAAACAAGGTCAGCCTTTTCTTTTCTTTTCTTTTGTTCACAATCCTCCACTCTCAACCCCCATTTCATCAGAAGTGAGCTCTTTCAATTTATTGAACAGTGGAAAAAATCGAGGAGGGCAGTGGTTAGCATGGCCAGCGGCAAGGCAGGAGAGAAGCAGCAAGGAACACGTAGATGGTTTAAAATAAAAGTTTCAGTTATGGAATTTCTGATCAAGAGGTAAATAAATATCTCAGCAGCCAGGGGGGTAAATTTGTACCAAGAGAGGATTTGACTGAGAAGTTTAAGTTGACTTTTCCAGGTCAAGAAAAGAATCAAGAAAAAGTGAGGGGAGATAGAGCTACATTTTTCCTGCTGCTGAGTTGGAAGGAGTCTTAAAGATCCTCGGTTCAAATGAGGAAACCAAGTCACAGAAAATGCAAACGACTTATGCAGAGTCACACAGAATTAATAGTAGACCTGGGACTAAAATTCAGGTCTAACTCTTATCCCTTGTTTCCACTTCTACTTCCTACTTGCCACTGCTCATTTGGCAGTGAGGGGAGATTTCCCAGAGTATAAGTGGTTTCACTGTGCCTTTCTTACCAGGCTGTAAATTACTCTGGCCCCAAAGGACGCTTCTCTGAGTGTGCTTTCCGACGGACCGACTTATCATGAACAGAGGGTCAAAGAACAGGGTTAACTTCAAGTTAGAGGCTATTCCTCTGTAACAAAGCTGCCCCCAAGCCACGAGTGGTGGCAGTAGTCCAGAGCAGAAGCCAGCCAGCCAGTCTTGGGACTGCCATCTGCCCCAGGCGCCCATCCTAAGCAAAGTCCCCCCAGTGGGCACATGGGAGTGGGCAGGGAAGACACAGGGAAGGGAGCAAGGCAGCATCTGGGCCAAGGAGGAGCCTTTCTGGGTCAAGCTAGGGAAGGGCATCACTGGTTAACGCAGAACCCCCATTATCAGTGCTTGGGCTAAGAGTTACCCAGTGGCAAGTTTATCAAAAGTCTGTGTGATGAATTGGTCCTTCTCAATAAGTGCCTATATTTCCTTCTCCCAAGTGCTGTTCTACTTCACCCAGGGAACCATTTCTTCATCTCTTTGCACCATCCCCAACCCCCTTTCTTGATTTAACCAGCCCCCACTGTCTGGGACCAGAGTGAAAGCGAAAGCGCTTTAGAGTAGCTTCCCCTTGACGCTTCCAGCTAGGAGTCAAAGCACCCCCTTTTCCACCAGCCTCGCGTGCCTGGTCCCTTCACGGACACGCTAGGCGACCCCCCCCCCCCCCAAGAAAAGAAATACCCTATGCTGACTGCGGGTTGCAAGTGCTGGCTGCTAGAGGCTACCTCCCTACGTTCCCGTCGGTCTCTGCATTCACTTCTCCGCGCTTCCAGGGTCCCCTGGCCGGTACACCTCCTCCACCCCTGTGCCAACCCTCAAGCTCAGACCCATTACCCCGGTGTGGACTTCTCCTGCCCGGGGTAAGTCCCCGGTTGGTGCTCCTGCCCGCAGCATCCCTGCCAGGCGCCGCTCTCCTCGCCGCCTGGGGCACTGGTTTCGGACCTGGGACAGCGCGCAGCGCGCAGCCAACAGCCCCGCCCCTTCGCGGCGCCGCCAGGAGGCGCCTGGGTGCTGCTGTGCGCCTTTGCGCGCTGCTGTGCGCCTTTGCGCGCTGCTGTGCGCCTTTGCGCGCTGCTGTGCGCCTTTGCGCGCGCTGTGCGCCGCGCGCTGCTGCGCCTTTGCGCGCTGCGCGGCGGCTTTGCGCGCGGCGCTAACCTGTATAGGGCAGATCTGCCCGGAGACAAGTGACGAGACAGCCCCGCCCCGAGGCTGGGGTGGGAAAACTGGTGCTAGTGGGAAGGCAGGAGGCAGGGAGAGGCGGGAGGGGTGTGCGTGACGGAGAAAATTGGGCACCAGGGCTGCTCCCAAGATTCTCAGATCTGATTTCCACGCTTGCTCCCAAAATAGTCTGGGCAGGCCACTTTTGGAAGTAGGCGTATCTAGTGAGCAGGCGGCCGCTTTCGATTTCGCTTTCCCCTAAATGGCTGCGCTTCTCGCCAGCGCAGGATCAGACTGTTCCTGGGACTTTCCGAGAGCTCCGCCCTCTCTCCCTCCACCAGCCGCCAGTAGGGGCGGACTCCGCGGTACCCAGAGCCTCAGGCCCCGCCGGAGCACGGAGAGTCCCAGGGCCGGCCGGGACCTGAACGGCGTCGGGGTGCCAATGGCTAGCTCTAGGTGCCCCGCTCCCCGCGGGTGCCGCTGCCTTCCTGGAGCTTCTCTCGCATGGCTGGGGACAGTACTGCTACTTCTCACCGACTGGGTGCTGCTCCGGACCGCGCTACCCCGCATATTCTCTCTGCTGGTGCCCACCGCGCTGCCGCTGCTCCAGGTCTGGGCGGTGGGCCTGAGCCGCTGGGCCGTGCTCTGGCTGGGGGCCTGCGGGGTCCTCAGGGCAACAGTTGGCTCCAAGAGCGAAAACGCAGGTGCCCAGGGCTGGCTGGCTGCTTTGGAGCCATTAGCTGCGGCACTGGGCTTGGCCCTGCCGGGACTTGCCTTGTTCCGAGAGTTGATCTCGTGGGGAGCTCCAGGGGCCGCGGATAGCACCAGGCTACTGCACTGGGGAAGTCACCCTAGCGCCTTCGTCGTCAGTTATGCAGCAGCACTGCCCGCAGCAGCCCTGTGGCACAAACTCGGGAGCCTCTGGGTGAACGGCGGTCAGGGCGTCTCTGGAGACCCTGTGCGTCGGCTTCTAGGCTGCCTGGGCTCGGAGATGCGCCGCCTCTCGCTGTTCCTGGTCCTGGTGATCCTCTCCTCTCTTGGTAAGGGGAACGCAGGGCAAGAGGGGAGGACATAAGGGGACCGGGACAGGAATCAAAAGTAATTGTCAGTGAGGTAGAGTAGCGTGGGTTCTGGGAAATGTGGAGCAGGGGAAGGAATCCTAGCATGGGTCTTGGAACACCACTTCAGTGTAGAAGAAACGGCATTGGACTGGCAGGGCCAGAAGTTCGAGGCTTGATTGATGGCCGGGTCTTGATTCTCTGGGCCACGCCGGAGGCGGGGAAATCCTTTGCTCTGGGGCCGAAGGGCGGGGCATCCTCATGTCTAACAGGAGGCTTTTCTACTTCATGATCTCCAGCCTTCCTAATAAAATCCTGAAAGTTCTGGTAGAGCAACCACAGGGTAGTGAGTTCCAGGGCAGCCTCTTTCGGTTCGGGATTGAGACGTCAGTGTTTCCTTTCTGCTGATGCCCTCCAGAATAATGGTGAGGGGGAGGAGGCGTGGTGGGACCAGTCTGACTGGAACTGACCTACTTAGACTTAATATTTGTTTGTGACCTGTCTTCTCTTTCTTCAGGGGAGATGGCCATTCCATTCTTTACGGGCCGTATCACTGACTGGATTCTACAAGATGGCTCAGCCGATACCTTCACTCGAAACTTAACTCTCATGTCCATTCTCACCATAGCCAGGTCTGGGGGCTGAAAATGGGGCACCCTGCAAATGAGGGAGTTGGAAATTGGGGCTGCTGTCCAAAATGCACTTATATGGGGATACCTGGACCTTCAGTCTGTTCCCTGAACACACCCTGACCCCCTTTTTTTCCGGGTTCTTTCTAGTGCAGTGCTGGAGTTCATGGGTGACGGGATCTATAACACCACCATGGGCCACGTGCACAGCCACTTGCAGGGAGAGGTGTTTGGTGCTGTCCTGCGCCAGGAGACAGAGTTTTTCCAACAGAACCAAACAGGTTTCTCCTGAAACTCTTTCATTATACCCCATGTACTGTTTATATCCTCATACATCTGCCTTGATCTCCCCCATCCCCGCTCTCTCTCTCTCGCTCTCACACACACACACACACATTGTTCTTTCTCATTCTTGATATACCCTCTCTCTCTGTCTCTCTCTCTCTCTCACACACACACACACATACGCACATACACATTGTTCTTTCTCATTCTTGATATACCCTCTGTCTCTGTCTCTCTCTCTCTCTCTCACACACACACACACACACACACACACATACGCACACACACATTGTTCTTTCTCATTCTTGATATACCCTCTCTCTCTGTCTCTCTCTCTCTCTCTCTCACACACACACACACACACACACATTGTTCTTTCTCATTCTTGATATACCTCAGGAGCAAAATATTGTCCTCCTTACCTTAAGAAAAACCTAGAGTTTTCATCTAGCATTTTCTCATAAATCTATTCCTATATATCCTTAGATAGAAACCATAGAATTTCAAACCTGGAAATTTTGAGCTCATAGAGACCAACTGCCTCATCTGACAGAGAAGGAAACTGAGGCCAAGACCCTAAATGCGAAACTGCACAGTTACATACGGCTAGAGACACACTTGGGGTTAGAACCCTGGTCCCTTGAGTGCTCCAGACACTTCAGCATGCTTTCTAGCAGCACTAGAAACTGCACAGTGACATAGGGCTAGAGACACACCTGGGGTTAGAACTCTAGTCCCAGTGAGTGCTCCACAGACTTTGGCATGCTTTCTAGCAGCACCCTCCTCCTCCATCTCTGTTATGTGACCAGTTTAAGCTCTTCCTGCCTGTGTGTATAGCATGGGACATACAGGTTCTTTAGGGAACAGAAAGCTTTCAGGAAAATGGAAATTCACATGTGCATCAATGACTTTATAATTAAAATGCAGGTCTTGGGTCAGGCCTTTCCTCTTTAACACTTATCCTCCCTGCACTGAGATTTGCAGACCTCTGCAGAACCCTAACATTGTTTCCTGCAGCCTCCTTAGAACCCCATACTGATGCCCCGACCCTGGCACCCTGGCTCATTGTTAGTTCCTCTCATCACTTGGAACCTGTCTGATTCACCTCACTCTTTTCTCCCCAACCCTGCAGGTAACATCACATCTCGGGTAACAGAGGACACTTCCGCCCTGAGTGATGCTCTGAGTGCGAATCTGAGCTTATTTCTGTGGTACCTGGTTCGAGGCCTATGTCTCTTGGGGATCATGCTCTGGGGGTCAGTGTCCCTCACCATGGTCACCCTGGTCACCCTGCCTCTGCTTTTCCTTCTGCCCAAGAAGGTGGGAAAATGGTATCAGGTATGTTCATGGAGTTGGCCCGCACTACACAGACCCTCATCTCCCAGACTTGGCACACTCAGTTCCTCTCACATTGCTTTCAGTCCAACTTTCCTGGCGCCCTTACTGATTCTCCATCTTCATGGAACGCCCTGTCCCTCTGGTCCATGTTCCCAGGTTGCTCAACATTAATCTTCATACTCTCTGGGTCTTGTTTTCTAGCTTCTGCCCACAGTCTGTCGTTAAGAATTTGATCCCCAACCCATTCTGAGTCATTTTCCTCTTCCTTGTATTTCTTTAGTATCTAAGGGACATAGCTGTGTCTCTTTCTCTTTTCTCCCTTTCCTCTGCCTCTTCTCACCTTTAATTTCCAAATAGGTAACTCAGGTGTTAGTGTCCCTGATGGTTTGCCAACCTGTGTGACATCTCTTGTCCATGTCTCCACAGTTGCTGGCAGTGCAGGTGCGGGAATCTCTGGCAAAGTCCAGCCAGGTGGCCATTGAGGCTCTGTCGGCCATGCCTACAGTTCGAAGCTTTGCCAACGAGGAGGGTGAAGTCCAGAAGTTTAGGGAAAAGCTGCAAGAAATAAAGACACTCAACCAGAAGGAGGCTGTGGCCTATGCAGTCAACTCCTGGACCACTAGTGTGAGCACCTGAAGATGAATACCCATTCCCTTGTCCTTAAGATGCCGTAACTCCATTCCCGTTCCTGTGACCCTGCTCCCACTCCTCCTTTACTGGGAAATGGTTGGAAATACCGGGTTTCACCATGTTAGCCAGGATGGTCTCAATCTCCTGATCCACCCGCTTCGGCCTCCAAAAGTATTGGGATCACCGGCGTGAGCCACCATGCCCAGCCGACTGTTTCCCCATTTTTCAAAAATGGAGTGATATAACCTTCTTTATAGGGCTCTTGATGTACTAGCTGACATCACTTGAATGAAAACCTCTTGCGAAGAGTAAAATGCTCCCCAGACAAGGTGATGGTGGTGATGGTGGTGAAGATAACCGTGACTTCCATGATGTGCATTGAGTCAGACTCCCTGGGGTCTCTGGGTCATTCTCCTGTCTACCTATTGAGCCTACCGATGTCACTTGGGAGAAGGGGACTTGATATTTCCTTTATGTGAATGACTGTGGTTCTTTGTGTCCCCTCCAGATTTCTCTACCTCAGTCCCTTTTTTTCTGTGGTCTCTATAGATTTCAGGCATGCTGCTGAAGGTGGGAATCCTCTACATCGGTGGGCAGCTGGTGACCAGCGGGGCTGTAAGCAGTGGGAACCTTGTCACATTTGTTCTCTACCAGATGCAGTTCACCGTGGCTGTGGAGGTGAGGTCCTTCCACCTTCACTCCCCAGTGTGATTCCTTCCTCTGGCCCAGCACCATCTGTGTGATTTCTTTCCATTCTTTACCCTTCTCACTTCACATAATGCTGGCAAGCAGACTAGGTCTCCCACCTCACTTTCACTATTCTTACCTCCCTCTAGGTACTGCTCTCCGTCTACCCCAGAGTACAGAAGGCTGTGGGCTCCTCAGAGAAAATATTTGAGTACCTGGACCGCACCCCGCGCTGCCCACCCAGTGGTCTGTTGACTCCCTTACACTTGGAGGGCCTTGTCCAGTTCCAAGATGTCTCCTTTGCCTACCCAAACCGTCCAGATGTCTTAGTGCTACAGGTACAACCTACCACTCCCTGTATTCCACTGGCCCCAACTACAATTCTGCCATCCTACATCTTCTTCCTGCCTTCAGCCTGCTTACTGCCAAGCACATATCCTTCCTAACCCTTTAAAGGTAATGGTAAGCATCGTCTGTTCCACAAATCTTCCCCAAACTCGAGAACCCAGTTTGGGCTTCCAAAGAGAATGGGAGAAGAGGTTTCGAAGCGAGTGCTCTCACATTCCAAGGAACTGCTGCAGGAAAATCTGTGTCTTCGGTCTTCCATCTTTCCTTCTCCTTTGTAATTTGGAATGTGATTTTTCATTTCCTGGTGGTATCTGACATCAAGTGTGTGGCCTAGTGGTGCTGGGTGTCTGCCCTTGTCTTTGCCACATCTTCTATCTCTACTCCTTGGGGAGGCATCACCCAGACAGAGATCTGTGCATGTGGGAGGGTAGGAGTTGCTATGTTTCCCTCTTTTTCTTCTGGGGTAAGACATCATGCTATGTAACAAGGCAATAACACCCTCTAGGTTAGAGGCCTTGGTAGCCTCTTATTGTGTGCTTCTCTGGCCTCTAGGGGCTGACATTCACCCTACGCCCTGGCGAGGTGACGGCGCTGGTGGGACCCAATGGGTCTGGGAAGAGCACAGTGGCTTCCCTGCTGCAGAATCTGTACCAGCCCACCGGGGGACAGCTGCTGTTGGATGGGAAGCCACTTCCCCAATACGAGCACCGCTACCTGCACAAGCAGGTATGCAAGAAGGTGGCATGAAGGAAGGCAGGGAGCATCAACTAAGAAGAGCGTTCTTACTGAGCACTCTGAAAGGGGAGTTAGGGAATGATAAGAGACCTTGGGTGGAGATGGTGGTGTGGTCAGGAGGGAGGTAGTATGATTTCGTGACATGTTCTCAATAAAGATTTTGAGTCTTCAATCTCCAGATAACCATACTCCCGTGTGCCTTGTTCTATGACTCTTCATCATATTTCATCTCAGGTGGCTGCAGTGGGACAAGAGCCACAGGTATTTGGAAGAAGTCTTCAAGAAAATATTGCCTATGGCCTGACCCAGAAGCCAACTATGGAGGAAATCACAGCTGCTGCAGTAAAGTCTGGGGCCCATAGTTTCATCTCTGGACTCCCTCGGGGCTATGACACAGGTACTCTCTCCACTCATCTCACCACCCAGCCATCTTTACCTTTGCTGAAACCCCAGTAGTCTTGCCTTTATCCTTCAGTTCCTCCTGACTCATGGACATCAATTTGAAGTTGTAAGATTGTGCTCCTATGGCTTCTTCATCCTGACATCCTCAGGATTCTGTTCACCCTCCCAGAATCTCCCCTATCCAGCTACAACTGTCAGATCTTGGTGTGTGTGAGTGCATGAATGCATGAGTGTGTCTGCGTGCATGTGCGTGTGTGTACATGTACGCACACATATGGCTATACAGTTCTCATCTTGGCCCTTTGCTCTGCAGAGGTAGGCGAGGCTGGAAGCCAGCTGTCCGGGGGTCAGCGACAGGCAGTGGCGTTGGCCCGAGCATTGATCCGGAAGCCATGTGTACTTATCCTGGATGATGCCACCAGTGCCCTGGATGCAAACAGCCAGTTACGGGTGAGGCAGTCATCTTCTTAATGCCTATATCCCACCCCATCTTGCCTCTTTTATACATCTTCCGTTAGTTTTACTAACATCATAATTATACAAACCAGTCCTTGCAATTCTCAGTTCCCAAATCCAGTTCCATTGGATGCCTCCCCAAGGAGTAGAGATAGAAGACAAGGCAAAGACAAGACACCTAGCACCAGTTAAAAGAGACTATCGACAAACTACAGACTGACTTTCTTTCTTTCATTTTTTTTTTTTTTTTTTTTTTTTGGACAATATCTCACTCTGTTGCCCAAGCTGGAGCGCAGTGGCACAATCTTGGCTCACTGCAGCCTCAACCTCCTGGGCTCAAGCGATTCTCCCCTCAGCCTCCAGAGTAGCTGGGACTACAGACATACGCCACCATGCCTGGTTGACTTTTGTATTTTTAGTAGAGATGGGGTTTCACCATGTTGCCCATGCATGAGTGTGTCTGTGTGCATGTGCGTGTGTGTACATGGCTTTGAATTCCTGAGCTCAGGTAGTCTGCCCACCTCAGCCTCCTAAAGGGCTGGAGTTATAGGTGTGAGCCACCGAGCCCAATCCTATAGACTCAATTTCTAAAGCGAAACATAACAAAAAAGCCATCCTCATAATATTGTTTATTTTTAAATTTTTTTTGGTACAGACAGGGTCCCACTATGTTGCCTAGGCTGGCCTTGAACTCCTGGGCTCAAGTGATCTTCCCACCTTGACCTCCCAAAGTGCTAGGATTAGAGGCATGAGCCACTGGGCCCAGCCCATCCTAATCATAATATTAATTAAGCTAGTCTCTTTACACACACTGCCACTCATTTATTCATTAGGAATCCTTCTGAGCTAGGCATTTATCATCATTCTACAGATGACAAAATGGAGGCTAAAAGAGATTGAATAAGCTGCTCATATAGAGGTCATATAGCTTTTGAGTGGTGCAGCCTTGACCCAAATTTGGATCTGCCTGACTTGAAGGCTCACCTCTTTACTACTAAGTTATATTTCCTTAAAATCTAATATAAAAATTCCAAGTCCATGGGTAGAGAAGAGGACTATTCAATAGTCTTTATTCTTCTGTCATGTGTTTCACTCTAGGACTCTCACTTTTATCCCACTTTTGCACCCTTCATTTAAAACAGTTCTTAATGAAACAAAGGGTTTGCAGAGAAGTACTCAGAATGGGAAACTTTGGTGTCCTTAGGGTTGTTGGCAGAGTCAACAGTGATCCTGTGAGGTCAGTCCCAGCCCTGGAAACAAAGGTGGCTCCCTGGGCTCCCAGCTCTGATGGTCCGATGTCTTTCCTCAGGTGGAGCAGCTCCTGTATGAAAGTCCTGAGCGGTACTCTCGCTCAGTGCTTCTCATCACCCAGAACCTCAGCCTGGTGGAGCAGGCTGACCACATCCTCTTTCTGGAAGGAGGCACTATCCGGGAGGGGGGAACCCACCAGCAGCTCATGGAGAAAAAGGGGTGCTACTGGGCCATGGTACAGGCTCCTGCAGATGCTCCAGAATGAAAGCCTTCTCAGACCTGCGCACTCCATCTCCCTCCCTTTTCTTCTCTCTGTGGTGGAGAACCACAGCTGCAGAGTAGGCAGCTGCCTCTAGAAGGAGTTACTTGAAATTTACTTTGAGTGTGTTACCTCCTTTCCAAGCTCCTCATGATAATGCAGACTTCCTGGAGGACAAACACAGGATTTGTAATTCCTTGGTGTGACTGGGTTTAGAGCCAGGGTTGATGCTTTGGTGTGGCCAGCACTCTGAAAACTGAGAAATGTTCAGAATGTACAGAAAGATGATCAGCTATTGTCAATAGGACTGAAGGCGTATGCTGGCCCATAAACACCCTGTAGGTGCTTGATATTTATAATAAAATTGGTGTTTTGTACTGTGGTTTCTTATGTTTCCGGCACACCAAAGTGCAGCGCACTTTTCAGCGCGGGGTGTCTCGTCTTTTATCATCCTCAATGTTTTACCCCCTAAGTGCATCATTTTTTCCCTTAAGCTTTTTAATTCCTATGAGGCCCCTTCCACTTCCCCCATCCCCTTACGCCCACCCCCAAGAATGAGCAAGACCCCGGCTACAGGGCCCACCAAAGCACCAGCGGCCGCAGCTCAGAGCCGTGGCCTCTCCAAGGTGGCAGATGGGGCGGGCGCGGCCAGAGCAAGTGCCAGGGGGGAACGGAGGGACTGGGCGCGCCTCACAACTCACCACCTCGCCCGCTTCGGTCCTTCCTGGCTCGCCTGGCTGCGAAGCGGCACCTGGAGGGGAAACCTCAGAACAGTAGGCGGGATTGTCTAGTAAATATCTCCCATTCAGGGAGGTCCAGGTCGTGTGACGTCGACAGTTGCTGGGTAGATGAGGCCAACACATGTTGCAAGGAGAGGCGTGGTTTAGAGGCGTGAAACTCCGCAGTGCTCGGCCAAGCAAGGAGCAATGCTAGGAAGGGCGGGCAGAAGGGGCACGCTCTTGTGGGTGACTACAGGTTAGGAGACCGTTGAACTGGGAGGGGCCCTAGGATGGATGCCGTGGAAAGATTCAGAGACTGCGCCCTCTCCCTGGCGCCCCCTTCCCCTACACGCGGCGGTTATATTCTGTTGCAGTTGCCCCAGGACCTGTTCCCAAGACTCTGCCCCCTCTCACTTCCGTCCCTCCTGGTTTTGTAAAGTGATGCTCATAGGAACCCCCACCCCGCGTGAAACGACTCCCAGCTCCTGGCTGACTTCCAGTCTTCTGGTTGAGGCTGCGCCTTTAGATGACACGACCCTACCCACCCCTGTTTCCAGCAGATGCCCAAGCCTGGAAGTACCTCTTACTGTAACATCGCCAAGGGGGCTTTTGAAGGCGCCCGTCGCTTTCTCGCTTTCTTCGGACAACCCTTGACCCATCGTTCTCCCGACCCCCATAAAGGGACAGCAGAGAAGACGGTCCCCAATATGATAGTCCTGGTCCAGGCACTAACTGTCCTTTTCTCGGAAAAGGCAGGGGGGACGTGGAAAAGATTCTGGTTCCCTCCCCTTCGATCTGTGGCTTTCGCTTTCACTTCCTCCTCCGAGAACCGACAGATCTCCGGGTGCTGGGCGGTCATGGCGCTACTGGATGTATGCGGAGCCCCCCGAGGGCAGCGGCCGGAATGGGCTCTCCCGGTTGCGGGAAGCGGGCATCGCTCGGACCCAGGACACTACAGTTTCTCTATGCGATCTCCAGAGCTCGCCTTACCCCGGGGAATGCAGGTCGGGGCTGTAGGGGAACCCTCAGGGATGAGGGAAGGCGGGTGCTGAGGAGTGGAGGGTCGCCTGAGAGGAGGAGGCGAGAGCGGGAGCGCGGGGGACAGGGTGGGGGGCAGCCTTCAGTCCTGGAGAGCGCCAGACCCAAAGAAGAGGCCACGTGGGGATGGGGCCTGAGAGGAGGAAGTGCAGGTTAGGACAAAGAGTTACAGGTGAGGTGGGGGCTCCCAAAGGAAGACAAGAGAGCTTTCCTGCCCTTGTCCACACACAAATCGTGGGGCCTTTTTCATGGGGTTATCACATGATATAGGAGCTGTGTGGTGTCTTGGGAAACCTATGAACTTTGCCTGCTGGCCTCGTCTCAGCAACTCACTTTTGCGCGACTTAGAACAAGTCACTTAGTCTAGGTCCCAAGCCCCTCTTCTGTAAAATGAGGATACTGTTACTAAACGGTGTTTTTTGAGGGTCGAATGGTTTATGCATGGAAGAAACACTTTAAGTCACTCTCAAAGTTTTTTCGTTATGGTAACAAGTGCTTGCTTTCATTTCTATTGTGCTGGAAAATGGAAAAGGTTGATACAGCATACCTCTTCTTTTCCTTCTCCCAAGTCATTTCCTTCTAGAGATTGGTTATTAACTGTTCCATTTATTGATGGTTAGATAATTTGTGCATATCTCCTCACCCTCATACTCTCTAAAACCTTTTCCTGGAGCCTCTTACTACAGAATGTTTCATTGCCTTTCTCTACCTCTTTTCTCTTATCAGCCCACAGAATTCTTCCAGTCTCTGGGTGGGGACGGAGAAGGGAACGTTCAGATTGAGATGGCCCATGGCACCACCACGCTTGCCTTCAAGTTCCAGCATGGAGTGATTGTAGCAGTGGATTCTCGGGCCTCAGCTGGGTCCTACATTGGTGAGTCTATACACTCCAGCAGGCTCCAGAATCTGGGGGGCTGGGCTCCCCTTTCTACAGGAGGCCAACTCTGCAGCAAAGTGGAAGTGGATATTGATTTAGGACACACTGGGGGATCTGTGGGGTCATCCCTTCTCTCCCAAAACTCCATCTTCTTCCAGCTACCTTACGGGTGAACAAGGTGATTGAGATTAACCCTTACCTGCTTGGCACCATGTCTGGCTGTGCAGCAGACTGTCAGTACTGGGAGCGCCTGCTGGCCAAGGAATGCAGGTAAGTGAGGCCTCTCATCTTCCTTTCTTAGTCTAGTGGTTAATCCCTGGATCTCTCAGATCATTGCTCCTTACTCTTGTCCTATGTGGTCCATCTTAGTGCTAATAGCATATTTCACAAAACAGCTTTTTGGTGATAAGAACCTTCTCCCAAATCTCCGCCTGTGCTCCACACATAAGCCAGATAATATGTCAGTTATTTAGCACTGACACATCCACCCCCATGGGATAGTATCATTTACTAGGCTGCCTTTGTATGTTTCAGATACTTTAAATTCCAAATCTTTCCCTCATCTTTAGATCCTACAAAATAATTCCTTTCCAATGCTTATCTCTTCAATCGTTTCCTGTCTCATCAAGTTGGCAAGAGCTAACCTCCCTTCCCTCACTCCACTTTGTCCTCACCCAGGCTGTACTATCTGCGAAATGGAGATCGTATTTCGGTGTCGGCAGCCTCCAAGCTGCTGTCCAACATGATGTGCCAGTACCGGGGCATGGGCCTCTCTATGGGCAGCATGATCTGTGGCTGGGATAAGAAGGTGGGTGCTCTCCATTCTCCATGTTCCCCCACCATGTCCCCCATGGATGACATATGTTTCCCATCATATGCTCCTACTCCCTCCCTGACAAGATGCATGGCATATAGAATGCTTGGTTATAGAACTGTTCCAGTATATCCATGGACTATTTATTGACCCAGATATGAATCATTTCGTGTGTTTTGTAAGCTTGTCCCCTTTTTGTTAAATAGTTGATTTCAAGTTTGTTTTTTCTTTTTTATTTCTAAAGTTCTATGACTTTACCAGAGTGATTTCCTAATTCCAGTGCTCTTGTGGTAATATTAATTCTTTTGTCCACTTTTTATGACTCACATTTGAACCTCCATATTACCAACATCTTCCTCTCCAATTTCAGCCTGAAATCTTTCATCTTACAGGGTCCTGGACTCTACTACGTGGATGAACATGGGACTCGGCTCTCAGGAAATATGTTCTCCACTGGTAGTGGGAACACTTATGCCTACGGGGTCATGGACAGTGGCTATCGGCCTAATCTTAGCCCTGAAGAGGCCTATGACCTTGGCCGCAGGGCGATTGCTCATGCCACTCACAGAGACAGCTATTCTGGAGGCGTTGTCAATAGTAAGAGACCAATGCTCCCACCATCATGTCTGGGAGGAATCAGCGGGCGGTTGGGGGGTGATTTAAGATTGAGAAACTAGCCTGGCCAAGATGAAACCCCATCTCTACTAAAAATACAAAAATTAGCCGGACATGGTGACGGGTGCCTATAGTCCCAGCTACTTGGGAGGCTGAGGCAGGAGAATCACTTGAACCTGGGAGGTGGAACTTGGCAGTGAGCCAAGATCATGCCATTGCACTCCGGTCTGGGCCACAGAGCGAGACTCTGTCTCAAAAGAAAAAAAAAAAAAAGATTGAAAGACTCAAAGGAGGGAGAGTGGTAGGAAGGAAATTTTCAGAGTCAGAAGAAGGGCATTAAAGGCCCAGTCATACGGTTTTAAGCCTGCGCATGTGTCTTGTTGCTGCCTTCAACGTAACATCAGTGACAGGAACTTGCTGAGCTGAAAGGTGACTCCGAGTTCTTTTCTCATTTGTCCACAGTGTACCACATGAAGGAAGATGGTTGGGTAAAAGTAGAAAGTACAGATGTCAGTGACCTGCTGCACCAGTACCGGGAAGCCAACCAGTAATGGTGGTGGTGGCAGCTGGGCAGGTCTCCTCCGCGAGGGCTTGGCCGACTCAGGGACCTGAGCCACGTTAAGTCCCAGAGGAAGAAGCCTAGCCTGAGCCAAAGGCAGAGTACGGGCTCAGCAGCCAGAGGAGGTGGTGACGTGCATCTTCTGCGTGTTCTCTATCTGAACAAGTGTTTCCCCCAGGGAAGCTTCTGGGTGCCCCACTAAGTAGAATAAAGAAAAACGGTTATAAATGCCTCTTGTGGCTGAATGGGGTTGGGCCTGTGGTTGTTGGGTGGGGCAGGAAATAAAGAGACACTTTTTCTGGAGAAGAGACTCAGACCCTTATCTAAGAAATGTGGCCTTACCACATATTTCTTCCTGGGGTTTCCTTCCACACTCATCTCTCCAAGACCTCAGGAAGGCTGTTCATTGTTGTCCATGGACATTTATTTGCAATTTCACATAGGTTAGGGTCCTTTCCATAGAGGGACACCTGGGGACTCCTGTGTGCTCCACTGTTAATGGTTTGAGGAACAGGGAGTAGGGCACCTAGGATAACTGTTTTTGACTTTACAGAGTGGGATGAAAAAGCTTCCACTTCACCTTAACACGGTAATCATATAAACACCATACCATTTACCCCAAATAACACTTCGGAGATACTGGATATTGAATATAAAGACAGACATTAGGGGTCCAATTCCATGATGTGTCATGCTGAATTGCAAGATGACAGGACTATAATTCTAGAGGAAGAAGAGATCAGGGGGACTCCCCTAAGTGAGGAGTGCAGGGAAAATGTGAAAGACGCAGGTTAGAAGAAATAGACACACATCATGAGATTTCCGGAATCATGCTGGAACTACGGACCGTGTCCCTTTCCAGAGAATAAAGGAAACAAATGCTTGAAAGTAGGAGCATGAGCTTGAGCATGGAACTTTCTTCATTAGAGAGAGATACTTAAAATTCCAGAATGAATAGAGTTGTAAAAACTTTAGCGAGTCCCTACTTAAAATCCCTCCTCCCCACCACCACTGTTTTAAACTTTAAGTGACTCCTTGGTAGTCACACAGATAACATTTCAAAATGGTGATTGGAATCCAAGTGACCCTTCCTTTGGGGATTTTGTTTGTTTGTTTTTAGTTTGGGAGGTGGTTTCAATCTGAAGAGTCCTTTCTGGAATAAACGAATCTTTCTGTTGCATAGGTAGGCTCTGGGTCAGGAAGGATATTTAGAAACCTGATTACTGTTCTAAACAGTGTTAAAATAGAACAAGAACCAAAGCCCAGTACCGTGCATTTCCCTCATAGGCTGAAGGTGCGCCCAACATAATTTGGAATACAGGCTTAGAGGCATCTGAGCACGCGCCAGCTCAAGGTGCTCTGCTGAGAAGGACGGATGAAGAGAAGGACGGATGAAGAGGTCAGGGCCTCCTAAATTCAAAATCTGTACGTGAAAAGCCCCTTTGGCCTGGTGAGATTGGTTGGAACCTTCTATTTAGGAGAGCCCGGCATATTTTTTCGTTCGCCTAAAACTGGAGCTTGCATGGAACAGGGCACTTTTTTTTTTTTTTTTTTTTTTTTAAAGACAAAGTCTCGCTCTTGTCGCCCAGGCTGGAGTGCAATGACCTGATCTCGGCTCACTGAAACCACTGTCTCCTGAGTTCAAGCAATTCTCCTGCCTCAGCCTCCCGAGTAGCTGGGATTACAGGCGTCTGCCATCATGCCCTGGCTAATTTTTGTATTTTTAGTAGAGACAGGGTTTCACCATGTTGGCCAGGCTGGTCTCGAACTCCTGACTTTAGGCAGTCCGCCCGCCTCGGCCTCCCAAAGTGCTGTGATTACAGGCGTGAGCCACCGCAAGAGGGCACTTCTTAACAGTAAGTTCAGAGCTTGAAGTAGTAACTGAGAAAATCTAGTGATTCTCCAATTACAAAGCATTCTTCAATTACAAAGCAAGGACAACAGATAAAGTCCTTGAGACAACTGTATTTTACTTAATGATAAAGAAACATTTTTGCAGTTTTATATCCCAGAGTAACCACCACTAAGGGTGAGTGAGACTCATTGAGGACTGTGCCTTGCGAACCAGAGTTCGGGCTCCCGTTCCGCTGTCTGCGGGTCTCGCGCGCCCCCTCCCGGCGGCCCAGCCCAGAATGAAGGCCTTGGCTGCGGAAGCGAAAGCGAAAGCGAAAGCTGCTCGAGCCCTGACGCCCGCCCTGGCTGAGCGTAGCTGGCTGACCAGAGCCGGTAGCGAAGTTGGGAGAGGCGGAGCGGACCTCAGCGCTGAAGCAGAAGATCCCGGAGGTGCAGTCTCCCCGCCGCGGCTGGTGAGTTGGTGCGGAGGGGAACCTGGAGCGCCAACAGGGACGCAGCCCAAGTGACTACCCACTCTACGCTCCAGCTTCCCAGTCCCTCTGCACCCGGCGATAGGAGGCAGCGGAGCCCGGACCGCTTAGCTCGCTGCGGCAGGCGGGGGTGGGGGTGGGGGTCCGGGGAATTTTTTTTTTTTTTTTTTTTTTTTTAAGCACGAGGCTCCTGATGGTCATGCTTCCAGCTCCCCAGGCAGGCCGAAAGCTGTCTGTTGTAGGAGGGGTGTACGGATGAGCACCGGTTACTCGGGAGAGCTCTCAGGGTCGAATAGGATAAAATGAGAAGCCGATGGAAGGGTTGGGCGAAGCCAGGCGGGTAGGAGGGCGGGGACAAGGACTGGGACTCCACCCCCATAATTTCTCATCTCGTATCCTTGACAGAGCCATGCTGCTCCCTGACCTGAGACCCTGGACCTTCCTGCTGCTGGTGGACGCGGCTTTACTGTGGCTGCTTCAGGGCCCTCTGGGGACTTTGCTTCCTCAAGGGCTGCCAGGACTATGGCTGGAGGGGACCCTGCGGCTGGGAGGGCTGTGGGGGCTGCTGAAGCTAAGAGGGCTGCTGGGATTTGTGGGGACACTGCTGCCCCCACTCTGTCTGGCCACCCCCCTGACTGTCTCCCTGAGAGCCCTGGTCGCGGGGGCCTCACGTGCTCCCCCAGCCAGAGTCGCTTCAGCCTCTTGGAGCTGGCTGCTGGTGGGGTACGGGGCCGCGGGGCTCAGCTGGTCACTGTGGGCTGTTCTGAGCCCTCCTGGAGCCCAGGAGAAGGAGCAGGACCAGGTGAACAACAAAGTCTTGATGTGGAGGCTGCTGAAGCTCTCCAGGCCGGACCTGCCTCTCCTCGTTGCCGCCTTCTTCTTCCTTGTCCTTGCTGTCTTAGGTGAGTCGGGAGAGGACGTTGTGAGTTGGAGGTGGGAAAAGGGCCTGGGCACCAGTACATTCATGCGTTATTTTTCATGCCTCTCTCAGGTGAGACATTAATCCCTCACTATTCTGGTCGTGTGATTGACATCCTGGGAGGTGATTTTGACCCCCATGCCTTTGCCAGTGCCATCTTCTTCATGTGCCTCTTCTCCTTTGGCAGGTAGGTGATGGGCAGCTGGGCCCGTTTGCTAGCCCCAAATCTTTCCAGGGGTCTTCACTTCCCTAACTCTATTTCAGGCCCTTTCAGGCGCAAAGCACAAAAATACTCAAACTAAAATATGGCGAATGTAGTCACCATTCTGTTTCTTCTATCCATTCATTTCTTCCTTCATTCATATTCATCCAGTATCTTCAAAGTTTATCTGATCTTATTATAGGTACAAGTTATGAGTGAAGGTAGTACAGAAGGAATTGAAGTCTCAGATGGAATGCCTCTCAGTTGTCTCTCAACATTCCTAGGCCCATGAAATTCCATTTCTTTCTGCCTCCTACCGCTAAGTCTGTCTCCAAAGTATCTCTCCAGGGTCACTCTCTCCTCAGGACGGGCATGCTTCTCCCTCTCACTCTTCTTTCCCAACTTACCTTGCCAGTCCCTGAAGATCTTACTCTGAGGCTTATCACCTTTCTTTCCAGAATCATTACTCTTTTCCCTTCACTTGCTTTCCCTTCTCTTTCTAGACATAAACAAACAAACTGTTTGATAAGGCTTGGACTGGGATGAGGTGAGTGAGGCACCTGGGGTGCAAAGTTTAAGGAGGTGCGCACTCACCTTACCCAAATCCCAGCCGGCCTGATTGTCTCTATTTTTATGGTCATACTTAATTTAGAATACCCTCAAAAACCATTTCTTCATTGTGCCTTCATTCCATCCTGGCTGCTTTCTGCTGAAACTACAGTCATGCACTGCATAATGATGTTTAGGTCAATGATGGGCCACATATAAGATGGTGGACCCACAAAATTATAATACCATATTTTTACTGTACCTTTTCTATGTTTAGATACACAGAGACTTACTTCTGTGTTACAGTCACCCACAGTGTTAGGTGCAGTCATATGTGTAAGATTTGTAGTCTAGGAGGAATAGGCTAAACTACATGGCCTAGGTGTGCAGTAGGCTATGACATCTAGGTTTGTGTAAGTACATTCCATGATGCTCACACAACGATGAAAGTAATGACACATTTCTCAGAATGCATCCCTTTCATTAAAGTCCAAACCCTCATTATATCATGTCTGACTATTCCAAATGCTTCTTCAATATGGTAACTAAATTTGTGTTAGAAACATATATGTTGTAAAATACCTGCTTTTATGCTTTTATATTTTTTCCTCTAAGTTTTACTGTGGTCATGTAGTTGGTCTAAGAGGAATTCTCCAGCCTGAAGGATGAAAGATGGGAACCACATGACTCGGGCTCCAGAGAATGGTGGGGGCAGGGAGTTTATTACTGCAGTTCCCATGATGAAGTATCTATGATGACAGGCAAGGGCTTTAGGTATGGGGCAGGAAGGAGACGAAGGCAGAGGAGACACACAGAGGGACAAGCCTGAGGGAGGCCAGGACAGAAACAAGCACTGGGATACTTGTTTCCACAATATCTTTTCCCTTCTATTGTAGCCTTCTATTGTGTCTAGTACAGAGTGCACTCCATAAATACTTGTGAATTTGTACATGTTATGATTTTGTTCTCATATCTAGCTCACCATGTCTCCCCTTTCTTCTTCCTCTGTGTATTCCTTGCCTCTTCTCTCTCTGTGTGTCTGTCTCTCATTTCTTTCTCTTTTGCCTCTCCTGGCATGCTTTCCCCCGACTTTGTGCTTCTCTGCACTCCTGGCTTGCTCCTCTGTTTCACCCGCTGGCTTGCTCCTTCTCTGCATCTCCCTCCCCTCTCATCTCCTACCCCGCAGCTCACTGTCTGCAGGCTGCCGAGGAGGCTGCTTCACCTACACCATGTCTAGAATCAACTTGCGGATCCGGGAGCAGCTTTTCTCCTCCCTGCTGCGCCAGGACCTCGGTTTCTTCCAGGAGGTGAAGACAGGTGGGACCTGGAGTCCAGGTCTGGGATTCCCATGGACATCCCTTGCCCCTCAGTGATCTTCCATCCACAGCCTCTCCTCCTGCCTTCACTCGTATGCCAGGACCTGGGGATGCTTTTCTCTCATTTGGGACAGGGGGGGAAGCAGCCTCCACTGTCCCTCTGCAAGTGAAGAAGGATGTTCAGAGGAGGGGGCTGTGTCAGAGGGAACGGTTAGGAGGGAGTTTCTGGGGGCCCTGCAGTACACATAGTTTCCTCTTTCCTCACCTGCTCTGTCCTTCTTAGGGGAGCTGAACTCACGGCTGAGCTCGGATACCACCCTGATGAGTAACTGGCTTCCTTTAAATGCCAATGTGCTCTTGCGAAGCCTGGTGAAAGTGGTGGGGCTGTATGGCTTCATGCTCAGCATATCGCCTCGACTCACCCTCCTTTCTCTGCTGGACGTGCCCTTCACAATAGCAGCCGAGAAGGTGTACAACACCCGTCATCAGGTGAGTGTGCATGTGAGGGAACCCCAAAGGGAGAATAAAACTGACAGGTGAGGAGGCTTCCACATTTGTGGCTAGAGGATCTCCTAGAGAGAGATGTTCTCTTCTCAGCCCTTAGGGGAGAAGGTATATTGTATGTATATACCACATTTTGCTTGTCCAGCCATCCAACAATGGATATTTGAGTTCAGAAGGTTCATGATCCTCCAGAACTGTAAACAAAAATGTAAAAGTGTGTGTGAGGGTGTGGGGGAGGGAATAGGAAGGGGAGATGATAGGAGGTGATAACTTTTCATTAGCTTCTTAAAGGAGTCTATACATCCCCCGCCCCCACTGCGAAGATTAAAAATGATTTCTTGGAGGCTTTTAGGCAGGGAGATTTTCCCTTTAAAATCAGCAGAAGAAGTCTGGATGAAGCATAGAGAAAGGAGGCGTCATCAGGAAGTCCTGAGTCTGAATGTCAGCTCCACCTTCTCTTTTTCTCTTATATTGTGGTAAAACATACATAATATAAAATTTACCATTTTAACCATTTGAAGTGTACAGTGCAGTGACATTTAGGAAACCCACATTGTTATTGGGCAACCATTGTCACCATCCATCTCCAGAACTTTTTTCATCTTCCTAAAATGAAACTCTGTACCCACTAAACAGTAACTGCCTACTACCCCCAACCCCTGGCCCCTGGCAACCTCCATTGTACCTTCTGTCTCCGTGAATTTGATGACTCCAGGTACTGTATGTAACTGGAACCATACAGTATTTGTCTTTTTGTGACTGGCTTATTTTACTTAACGTAATGTCTTCAGGCCTCATCCCTATTGTAGCATGCATTAGAATTTCCTCCCTTTTAAGGCTGCATAATATTCTGTTGTGTGCATACGTCACATTTTGATTATCCATCTGTCAATGGACATTTGCGTTGTTTCCACCTTTTGGCTATTGTGAATTATGCTGCTGTGGACATGAGTGTACAAATACCTGTTTGATACCCTGCTTTTGGTTCTTTTGGGTATATACTTAGAAGTGGAGTTGCTGGATCATATGGTAATTCTATTTTAAAATTTTTGAGGAACCATGTATTAGTCCATTTTTACGCTGCTGATAAAGACACACCCAAGATTAGGCAATTTACAAAAGAAAGAGATTTATTGGACTTACAGTTCCACGTGGCTGAGAAGACCTCACAATCATGGCGGAAGGTGAAAGACACATTTCACATGGCAGCAGACGAGAAAAGAGAGCTTGTGCAGGGGAACTCCCCTTCTTAACCCCACCATGTCTCGTGAGACTTATTCATTATCACAAGAAGCACGGGAAAGACTTGCTCCCATGATTGAATTACCTCCTACCCAATCCCTCCCATGACACATGGGAATTCAAGATGAGATTTGGGTAGGGACACAGCCAGACTGTATCAAACCACCACACAGTTTTCCATAGCGGAGGCAACAATTTTAAATTCCCACCAGTGGTGATTAAGGTTTCCAATTTCTCCACATCCTCATCAACACTTATTACTTTTTGTTGTCTTTTTTTTTTTCTGATAGCCATCCTAATGGTGGTGATTAGGTGATTAGGATTATCTCATTGTGGTTTTGATTTGCATTTCCCTAATGATTAGTAAATGTTGAGCATCTTTTCGTGTGTTTTTTAGCCATTTATGTATCTTTTTTGAAAGAATGTAAGTTCTTTGCCCATTTTTTGTTTTTTTTTTTTTGAGTTATGGGAGTTCACTAAATGTTTTGCATATTAATTTCTTATCAGATATATGATTCGCAAATATTTTCTTGCATTTATGGTTGCTTTTTCACTCTGTCAATAGAGTTCTTTGATGCACAAGCGTTTTAGATTCTGATGAAGTCTGATTTATCTATTTTTTGTTGTCTGTGCTTTTGGTGTCATGTCCAAGAAATCATTGCCAAATCTAGTGGCATGAGGCTCTTCTCCTACATTTTCCTAGGAGTTTTATAGTGTTAGCTCTTATGTTGAGGCCTCTGATCCATTTGGAATTACATCTCCCCCTTTCTTAACTATCTGTGGCTCCTTGGGAAAACTACGCTTCCTTCCTGATTCAGACACTGGGGATGGGAGAATTACCTCAAATGAAGGTTAAAAAAAAATTGCATGTATCTCCTATACTACCTAACACTGAGAGCTCGATAATATCTTGTTCCCTCGCTCCTTCACTCTTACTCCTTCTGGAAAGAAGAGTAAGGAAGAAGGAAAGAAACAGTTTGGTATTTTTAGGTAGACTAGGGAGCATCGCATAGGCTGGAATAAGATGTGGGGGCCTGCTGTCTCTGCCACATCAGCCCCGGTGTTTGCTGACCCTCTTCCAGGCAGTGCTTCGGGAGATCCAGGATGCAGTGGCCAGGGCTGGGCAGGTGGTGCGGGAGGCCGTTGGAGGGTTGCAGACCGTTCGCAGTTTTGGGGCTGAGGAGCATGAAGTCTGTCGCTATAAAGAGGCCCTTGAACAATGCCGGCAGCTGTATTGGCGGAGAGACCTGGAACGCGCCTTGTACCTGCTCATAAGGAGGGTAAGATAGCAGAGTGGTTGTGAAAGGAGCCCAGGAAAAGGGGAGGGAAAGGGAAAGGGAAACTACAGCTGGTTCTGGGGGCCTTTGCAGGTCAGTCTCATAGAGGCAGAGAGGGGGAAAGAATGGGAAGATTCCCAGCCTCATTTCTTTCTTCTCCTCTCCCAGGTGCTGCACTTGGGGGTGCAGGTGCTGATGCTGAGCTGTGGGCTGCAGCAGATGCAGGATGGGGAGCTCACCCAGGGCAGCCTGCTTTCCTTTATGATCTACCAGGAGAGCGTGGGGAGCTATGTGCACGTGAGTGAGAAGCCAAGCCTGCTCTCCTTTTTTGCCTCTCTTTTTCTTTGTGGCCTTCTGGGCCTTGGGCTTTATTTGTTCCTTTTAACAATACAATACAAAACCAAAACCGCCAAGTAATTTTACTATGGAGAATTTTCAACATATGCCAAAAATGAGACAAAATACTTTTACAAATTCACCTGTGTACATCCTGTGCTTTACTCATGCCCAATCTTGTTTGATCTGTATCCCCAGCCACTTCCCCCACCCATATTATTCTGAAGCAAATCCAATATATTATATAGTTTCATCTGTAAATATTTTGGTATGTTTCTTAAAAAATAAACATCTTTAAAAGTATGTAACAACAAAGCCATTATCACACCAAAAAATTAACAATAGTTCTTAAAATTTATCAAATACAGTCAGTTGTCAAATTTCCACTTGTGCTATTCATGTAATATATGTGTATGAGTGTGTTTATTGTACTTTGCTTGAATCAGGATCCAAAACCAGCCACATATTGTGATTGGTTGATACATCTTTTAAGTCTGTCTGTCTATCTATCTATCTATCTATCTATCTATCTATCTATCTATCTATCTGTCTATCTGTCTATCTATCTATCTATCTATCTATCTATCTATCTATCTATCTATCTATCTATCTATGTATCTATCCATCTATCCATCTATCTATTTATCTATCTAAGTCTATCTATGTCTGTCTATCTAAGTCTATCTGTCTATCAATCTAAGTCTGTCTATCTATCTATCTATCTATCTATCTATCTATCTCTGTCTATCTGTATCTATCTCTGTCTATCTAAGTCTATCTAAGTCTATCTATCTAAGTCTGTCTGTCTATCTATCTATCTATCTATCTATCTATCTATCTATCTATCTATCTCTATCTATCTCTATCTATCCAAGTCTATCTATCTCTATCTCTCTATCTATCTATCTATCTATCTATCTATCTATCTATCTATCTATCTATCTAAGTCTATCTAAGTCTATCTATCTATCTATCTATCTATCTATCTATCTATCTATCTATGTCTATCTATCTATCTACCTATCTATCTAAGTCTGTCTATCTCTATCTATCTAAGTCTATCTATCTATCTATCTATGTCCATCTGTCTGTCTGTCCATCCATCCATCTATCCATCAATCCATGTGTCTTTCTAAAAGTTTCCCTTGCACAGTTTATTTGCTGAAGAAATAGGTTGTTTGTCCTGTAGAGTTTCTTAGGGTCTGGATTTTGTTGACTGAATCCTTGTGGTATTATATGCTCTTCTTCCTCTGTATTTCCTGTCTATTGATAAATACACCTAGAAGCTTGTGAGACTGAGGTTTTTTTTTTTTTTTTTTTTTTTTTTTTTTTTTTTTTTTTTTTTTTTTTTTTTGTCTTTTTCCAGCAACAGTGCTTTTTAGATGGTGATGCTTTCTTTCTCCAAGAGTCACACAGTGTCTGGTTCTCTATTTGTGGCAACATCAGCCACCGATGAGCAGTACCTAGATCCATGACAGAATTAGGGCTGCAAAAGGGAGATACTCTGTCATTCTTCACATATTATCTGAAGTAGGTCTATGAAGGGAGACTTCCCCTTATCTACCATTTCATTACCCAGTGGTACAGTTTGATGAGGAAAGGCAGAGTGAGCATTTAGGTCTCTTCCTACATTTACCAGTTCTCAAAAACAGCTACTTCATCCAGGGCTTTATTTAAACATTTTCCTAGACATTTGATAAACATCTTTTTTGTGTAGAGAACTGCGCTAGGCACTCTGATGGCTACACAGGTGAGTTGGACACAGTGCCTGCATTTAAGGAGTTCCTGTCTAATCAAGCAAGACAGAACTGGGCCCAAGTAATAGGAAGCAGTAACTGAAAAGATCTGGGGCTAGAGGCAATGCTGAATGGCAGGAGAATGGACTATGTATCTTTTACATTGCAAATTGGAACACTGGGGTATTGGTGCTGCTCTTAAATTCCATCCAAATTGTACATTTAAAGGTGGAGAATCTCTTTTGAATATGGAGGAGGAGCAGTACAGTTGTGAGTGGAGTGTGTGAGGAGTTGGGAGGGTGGTCTCTGGTGGAAGTGTGTTTGATTAGCCGGCTCTCCCATTCCTGTTTTCCAGACCCTGGTATACATATATGGGGATATGCTCAGCAACGTGGGAGCTGCGGACAAGGTTTTCTCCTACATGGACCGACAGCCAAATCTGCCCTCACCTGGCACACTGGCCCCCACCACTCTGCAGGGGGTTGTGAAATTCCAAGACGTCTCCTTTGCATATCCCAATCGCCCCGACAGGCCTGTGCTCAAGGTGCCTGAAAGAGGGAGGAAACCTGGACCCTTGCTCTCTGCTGCTAATGCATAATTGGACATCACAGCCTGTAGTTCATTTGCCTCTGAGAAACTGGTCTTGCCTCTGCTAGGAAGAGAAATGGAGGGATTTTGAGGGAGAAGGGGCAGGCCCTTAACTCTTTTCTGGTTTTCTAGGGGCTGACGTTCACCCTACGTCCTGGTGAGGTGACGGCACTGGTGGGACCCAATGGGTCTGGGAAGAGCACAGTGGCTGCCCTGCTGCAGAATCTGTACCAGCCCACCGCGGGACAGGTGCTGCTGGATGGAAAGCCCGTCTCACAATATGAACACTGCTACCTGCACAGCCAGGTGGGTGAGGAGGGAGAAGACGGGACAGGAGAAGGGAGCATGTACAGAGAGAGGATGGGAGATCCACGGGAAGACGCACCAGGTGTTCATTCTGAGGGAGGTAGGTGGGGAGGACAAGAGGGCCCCTGCCTTGGGGGTTTACACATAGTCCTCTGCCCCGTCCCCTCTGCACAGGTGGTTTCAGTTGGGCAGGAGCCTGTGCTGTTCTCCGGTTCTGTGAGGAACAACATTGCTTATGGGCTGCAGAGCTGCGAAGATGATAAAGTGATGGCGGCTGCCCAGGCTGCCCACGCAGATGACTTCATCCAGGAAATGGAGCATGGAATATACACAGGTATCTTCTACAAATTGTAAGCCTGCTCCTTCAGTGAAAAAGAGAAAGTCACACTTACTCTTAGTGGTGAGAGTCGTGTCCTTGTAACTTGATGTTTGCTGTTCCTTTGCCCTTTCCTCCATTCCTATGTCTCCTTCTCCATACCCTGAATTCTTCAGCCTCCATCTTGCTCAAGAGCCTTTGTTTGCAGAGAGCAATGCAGCAGTGGTGCTCCCTCCACGGGCAGCCTCGTCAGGTCTCCACCCCATGGCCCTCCTCCCACTGGACCCTCCTACCTCCCGAGGTCCTACTGGAAGTACCTGCTATGCACTTGTCCCTCCTTGTATGTTGTCTCTGTCACTTGTATCTGAGGTAGGGAATTTTTTGATGTCCTCAGATGTAGGGGAGAAGGGGAGCCAGCTGGCTGCGGGACAGAAACAACGTCTGGCCATTGCCCGGGCCCTTGTGCGAGACCCACGAGTCCTTATCCTGGATGAGGCCACTAGTGCCCTGGATGTGCAGTGCGAGCAGGCCGTGAGTACCGTGAGAGGGGCAGGGGACAGTGGGGCCTGGGAGCGGGCACGCTGGGAGGATCAGCCTGTGCAGAATTGGGCAGAGGGAGGACGAAGGACCTACTAGTGGAAACAGTCTGTGCCTTCTTGGGGTTGGGGAATGGAATCTGGTGGTGTGAAGGCAGCCCCAATTCCTCCTGGGCTCCCGTTCCTCCAGCTGTGGCAGTACAGCCAGGCGAGAAGGGCAGTCCAGGCCTTTATCTACTGCCCTTTCCTACCTTCTTTTATTTCACATCTTCTTTACCCTAAGTCCTAAGAGATGGTGCCCAGGTGGATGTGGTGTCCGTCTCATTCCTGTCTTTCTGAGGCACTGTGATCACCCCTTCAGCTGCAGGACTGGAATTCCCGTGGGGATCGCACGGTGCTGGTGATCGCTCACAGGCTGCAGACAGTTCAGAGCGCCCACCAGATCCTCGTTCTCCAGGAGGGCGAGCTGCAGAAGCTTGCCCAGCTCCAAGAGGGGCAGGACTTCTATTCCCGCCTGGTGCAGCAGCGGCTGATGGACTGAGGCCCCAGGGATACTGGGCCGTCTTCTCAGGGGCGTCTCCAGGACCCAGAGCTGTTCCTGCTTTGAGTTTCCCAGAGCTGTGTGGCCAGATAGTTATTCCTGAGTTGCAGGCACGATGGAGATTTGGACCCTGTGTGCTTTTGGTGGGATGGAAGGGTGGGGTGGGTTTGGGTGGGGGCTGTCTATGTCCAGGAAACTTAATTCCTTGGTGACTAGAGCTTTGCCTGGTGATGAGGAGTATTTTGTGGCATAATAAATATATTTTAAAATATTTTCCTTCTTACATGAACTGTATACATTCATATAGAAAATTTAGACAATATAAAAAAGTACAAAGAAGAAAAGTAAAAGTACCCGTTGTGTCACTTCCCAGAGATAACCATAGTTACTATTTTGCTGCCTGTCCCATCAGTTGTTTATCTGTTTTTTGAGATAGAAATTAACAAAAAATGACATAAATATTCATGAGATTGCCTTTCTATATCCTTCCCTGTTCCCACCAGTATCTGCTATTTTGAAGAAGCTAGGGTATGGAGGGACAGAGAACAGTTCCCTGATTAACAGTATTAATAACAACATTGGTAACAGCTACAATTTATAGAGTTTTAATGTGAGTAGGAACTATGCTAAGTGTTTTCAATGTATTATCGTTTTTAATCATTATCCCCAACCCTATGAGGTTGGTTATTACCCCTGTTTTACAGACGAGGAGACTGAAGCTCACAGGGGTTAATGACTTTCCCAAGGCGGTCGTAGTAGTGGACTTGGAGTTTGAACACAGGCCTGACCCTAGAGTCCACACGCTGACCCAAGAAATGATATTGCATCTTGGGTCCATAAACCCTAATCCATAATCAGATTGAGAAAAGCTCTGCTGCTTTGAGCTCTAAATAATTCTGAATCTATTCTCTTCTCTCCGGTCCCATTGTTACAGTCTTCACTCATAGACTTAAGATAATCCCATCACCAGAGCGGTTTCTCTGCCATTAGCTTCCCTCTTCCAGCCATTCTTCACAAAGTCATTTTTCTAAATTGTATGTCACATACGATGATGGCATTTCTGAAAATTCCTTCAGGTGCTCTTGAGCCCTACTGCAGAGATCCTTTTCAGATCACACAGTGTTCCAGCCCACCTGTCTCAGCCTTTCCTGTTGCATTCAGCTCCACAACAAACTTCTTGCCCTCCCCAATACCTTTGTGCCTTTGCATATGGTGTTTTCTTGCCCATTTTCTGCTTGACTCGCCCCTGATTTTCAAGTTCAAGACCTAACTCAGTTTTCAGGTCTTCCAGGAAGCCTTCCTTACGTCGTCAGTCTGGGCAAAGAGCCCTTTCCACGTGCTTCTATCACTGTGTGGTTACCTCTTTCACAGCCCTTTTAAAGTTCTATCTTCCCCTTCCCAGCTTTTTTGACCTTCCACCAGGCCATGAACACCTGGGTGGAAAGCCACATATCTTATGAAGCTTTATATCTGCTACCTGGTCGAGGGCCAAATTCATAGTGGAGAATAAATAAAAAGTCCGTTGAATAAATGAATAAATATCTCCTCCATAGTGCTCAATCTTAATCCTCCCTGCCCACTCCCACTACTGAAAGTGCAACATTGTACACATCACTGGTTGATGGGAGGGACTTAACTTGGAAGGTTGCTATTCTAGGAAAGAGAAACCTTCATATTCCGGGAAATAGCAGGTACTTTCCAGTGCTGGCAACGGATTCCCCAGAACTGCTGTTCTGGATTTTTTCTTGCCTGGCGGCTGTTGGGAGCAGGGTGCAGTGAGGATGGAGTAAGAGTGGGCAGTTCTTGTGCAGATTTGCCTTTCTTTCATCCTGGGGCTGACTTGCAGCTTCACACCCATCCAACTCTCAAATTTCACAGACGGTAAAATAGGCCTTTGGAGAGAAGGAACTCTGGCCTGATTCCTTTCCCTCCCACAAATGTCCTTTATTCATAAAACAGGAATAATAATTCCTGTATCTCTCAACTTTATGGAAGCTGAAGCCCTCACGGAAGAAGATGATCTGAGAAATTCTGTGATTTCCTCAGTGCAGTTACACCCATGCATCATAATACTTTAAGCCTGGAAGGCATCTTAAAAATAATGTAACAGTCAAATCTAATTTTACAGAGAAACTCACATGAAATCACACAGCTCATCATGATAAAGTTGGGTGGAAAACTTATCTTGATGGGCAGCGCAGGAAGAAGCAGTAGACCTTAAGATGTCCTGAAAGTTTCTTATCTCAGGGGAAACTCCCAGGTAGGCTTTATGTCAGGGACACAGAAAAATGTTCTCAGAAAGTCATAATATTCGGGCTAGACAGACAAATTCCTGTAAGCGTGGTGTGTCTAGGAACCACAGATGTCACTAATCCTGGTTTGCTCCAGAGTTCTTTTTGTTCACTCCTACCCTCCATCACCATTTGATTGATCTCCTTACCCTATAATTTCCCCTTCTTGTCACTTACCTGCAGTATGTTTCCCACCTAGGCATGCCTTATTCTTTCTGAAGGAAAGTATGAATGGAGAGGGGAAAGCTTGGGAAACTGATAGGTTTCCTTGGACGCCAAAACAACTCCATACCGTGTCTGCCCGGCCCTATGTGGAAACAGCATTGAGTTTCAAGTCCTTTATGCCTCCACCCAGGGATAGCCACTTGGAATCCACATGGCAATTGTGAAACAAGAGGAGGAAATGCGGAATTGTCAGAATTTTGTTGGGGAAGGGACTAGGGAATAAGGAAAACAAAGATCTTCCTTGTGTTTTAGAGCTGTCAGCTAGAGGAGCACGTGCTTGAGTCTGATGCCATCTGATGGTCCCAGAAGATACTGGATTTTGAACCTAGAGTTCCATGGACTCTTAGGAATTATACTACTACTACTAAGCATTCACTGGTGCTTACTATGTGCTATTGCTGTGCTAAGTATCTGACACATATCTTCTTACCTTATTTTCAAGATAATTCTCTGTGGCAGGTATTACTGTCTCAATTCTAACAAGGAGAAAATGGAGTTTCAGAAACATTTACTAACTTGCCTGGGTCACATAGCTAAGGAAAAAGTGGACTTTGCCCAGCTTTGCAAAACAACTCCTCAAAAGAGTTGCCTATACTCCCTGATTCCACTTATCTTCCTACTATCCTCTTTTAAAAATATATTATTTATTTATTTAAATAAGCAATATATTAATGTGGTTTAAAATTCAAAAGACACAAAAAAATATACAGAGGAAACCCTCACTCTCAATCCTTCCCCAAGGTTTGCTAATCCCTCTTGCACAGGCAATCTGTGCTTCCAGCTTTGTGTTTATTCTGCCAGAGTAGTTTACTGTGTATTAAGCAAATATGTATATCTTTATTCTTGCTCAGTAGTTTTGCAAACAGCAGCTCTCTAAGTGCACTGTTCTGAACTTTATTTTTTAAATTAAAAATATATGGCTATGTAGTATTCTATTTTATGGAAGTTCCATATTTTATTTAGCCTGTTTCCTTTTACTGATGGCTAGTTAGGTTATTGGAAGTCTTTTGCTGTTGCTAGTTAGTCTTGTATAGATATGGTAATGCACATATGCAAAAATACGAGTATGATACAATCTTAAAGAGGAGTTGCTGAGTCCAATATATACATTATGAATATTGATATTGCAAAATTGCCTTCATAGACATTATATTAATTTATCATTCCAGCAGCAACGTATGAGTTTATCTGTTTCTCCATATATATATATCTCCATATATATATCTCCATATATATATCTCCATATACATATATATATATAAAAGTATATATATATATATACTTTTTTTTGGGTATGTAACAGTTTATTTTCAAGAATGTTTTATAAAAAAATTGTATCTGCATTGTTAAGGAAATCATCTTATTAAAAGATACTGAAATTAGATTGACTAGCTATGAAACAGTGAATAAAGTACTTAGTTTTAGGAGTTAGTTTCTTTTTCTTAATACTAAGTAAAAGCATGATTTCAAATTATCTCTGATTTGTTTGAAGTCCTAAAATTCTGAGATTCAATGTAGCTTATTCTAGTATTTCAGTATTCTGGGTGTTTCAAGGTTATACATATTATCTTCTGTTGGTTGCTTTTTAATATAATGTTTCAAGAGCAAATTGATTGATGCTTTATGTACATTGCTACAGCTCAAACGTTTCCTTTCTATTTTCTTTTTTTATTATTATTATACTTTAAGTTCTAGGGTACATGTGCACAACGTGCAGGTTTGTTACATATGTGTACATGTGCCATGTTGGTGTGCTGCACCCATTAACTCATCATTTACATTAGGTATATCTCCTAATGCTATCCCTCCCCTCTCCCCCCACCCCACAACAGGCCCCGGTGTGTGATGTTCCCCTTCCTGTGTCCAAGTGATCTCATTCTTCAATTCCCACCTATGAGTGAGAATATGCGGTTTTTGGTTTTCTGTTCTTGCGATAGTTTGCTGAGAATGATCGTTTCCAGCTGCATCCATGTCCCTACAAAGGACATGAACTCATCCTTTTTTATGGCTGCACAGTATTCCATGGTGTATATGTGCCACATTTTCTTAATCCAGTATGTTACTGATGGACATTTGGGTTGATTCCAAGTCTTTGCTATTGTGGATAGTGCCGCAATAAACATACGTGTGCATGTGTCTTTATAGCAGCATGATTTATAATCCTTTGGGTATATCCCCAGTAATGGGAGGGGTGGGTCAAATGGTATTTCTAGTTCTAGATCCTTGAGGAATGGCCACACTGTTTTACACAATGGTTGAACTAGTTTACAGTCCCACCAACAGTGTAAAAGTGTTCCTATTTCTCCACATCCTCTCCAGCACCTGTTTCCTGATTTTTTAATGATTCCCATTCTAACTGGTGTGAGATGGTATCTCATTGTGGTTTTGATTTGCATTTCTCCAATGGCAAGTAATGATGAGCATTTTTTCATGTGTCTGTTGGATGTATGCATGCCTTCTTTTGAGAAGTGTCTGTTCATATCCTTTGCCCACTTTTTGATGGGGGGGTTTGTTTTTTTCTTGTAAATTTGATTGAGTTCTTTATAGGTTCTGGATATTAGCCCTTTGTCAGATGAGTAGATTGCAAACATTTTCTCCCATTCTGTAGGTTGCCTGTTCACTCTGATGGTAGTTTCTTTTGCTGTGCAGAAGCTCTTTAGTTTAATTAGATCCCATTTGTCAATTTTGGCTTTTGTTGCCGTTGCTTTTGGTGTTTTAGGCATGAAGTCCTTGTCCATGCCTATGTCCCAAATGGTATTACCTAGGTTTTCTTCTAGGGTTTTTATGGTTTTAGGTCTAACATTTACGTCTCTAATCTATCTTGAATTCATTTTCGTATAAGGAGTAAGGAAAGGATTCAGTTTCAGCTTTCTGCTTATGGCTAGCCAATTTTCCCAGCACCGTTTATTAAATAGGGAATCCTTTCCCCATTTCTTGTTTTTGTTAGGTTTGTCAAAGATCAGATGGCTATAGATGTGTGATATTATTTCTGAGGGCTCTGTTCTGTTCCATTGGTCTATATCTCTGTTTTGGTACCAGTACCTTGCTGTTTTGGTTGCTGTAGCCTTGTAGCATAGTTTGAAGTCAGGTAGCATGATGCCTCCAGCTTTGTTCTTTTGGCTTAGGATTATCTTGGCAATGCCGGCTCTTTTTTGGTTCCATATGAACTTTGAAATAGTTTTTTTTTCCAATTCTGTGAAGAAAGTCATTGGTAGCTTGATGGGAATGGCATTGAATCTATAAATTACTTTGGGCAGTATGGCCATTTTCACGATATTGATTCTTCCTATCCATGAGCATGGTATGTTCTTCCATTTGTTTGTGTCCTCTTTTATTTCACTGAGCAGTAGTTTGTAGTTCTCCTTGAAGAGGTCCTTTACATCCCTTGTAAGTTGGATTCCTAGGTATTTTATTCTCTTTGAAGCTATTGTGAATGGGAGTTCATTCATGATTTGGCTCTCTGTTTTTTTGTTACTGGTGTATAAGAATGCTTGTGATTTTTGCACATTGATTTTGTATCCTGAGACTTTGCTGAAGTGGCTTATCAGCTTAAGGAGATTTTGGGCTGAGATGATGAGGTTTTCTAAATATACAATCTTGTCATCTGCAAACAGGGACAATTTGACTTTTTCTTTTCCTAACTGAATACCCTTGATTTCTTTCTCTTGCCTGATTGCCCTAGCCAGAACTTCCAACACTATGTTGAATAGCAGTGGCAAGATGGCATCCCTGTCTTGTGCCAGTTTTCAAAGGGAATGCTTCCAGTTTTTGCCCATTCAGTATGATATTGGCTGTGGGTTTGTCATAAATAGCTCTTATTATTTGGAGATACGTTCCATCAATACCTAATTTATTGAGAGGTTTTAGAATGAAGGGCTGTTGAATTTTGTCAAAGGCCTTTTCTGCATCTATTGAGATACTCATGTGGTTTTTGTCTTTGGTTCTGTTTATATGCTGGATTACGTTTATTGATTTGCATATGTTGAACCAACCTTGCATCCCAGGGATGAAGCCAGCTTCATCATGGTGGATAAGCTTTTTGATGTGCTGCTGGATTCGGTTTGCCAGTATTTTATTGAGGATTTTTGCATCAATGTTCATCAGAGATATTGGTCTAAAATTCTCTTTTTTTATTGTATCTCTGTCAGGCTTTGGTATCAGGATGATGTTGGCCTCATAAAATGAGTTAGGGAGGATTCCCTCTTTTTCTATTGTTTGGAATAGTTTCAGAAGGAATGGTACCAACTCCTCCTTGTACCTCTGGTAGAATTCGGCTGTGAATCCCTCTGGTCCTGGACTTTTTTTGGTTGGTAGGCTATTAATTATTGCCTGAATTTCAGAGCCTGTTATTGGTCTATTCAGGGATTCAACTTCTTCCTGGTTTAGTCTTGGGAGAGTGTAAGTGTCCAGGAAATTATCCATTTCTTCTAGGTTTTCTAGTTTATTTGCGTAGAGGTGTTTGTAGTATTCTCTGATGGTAGTTTGTATTTCTGTGGGGTCGGTGGTGATATCCCCTTTATCATTTTTTATTGCATCTATTTGATCCTTCTCTCTTTTCTTCTTTATTAGTCTTGCTAGCGGTCTATCAATTTTGTTGATCTTTTAAAAAACCAGCTCCTGGATTCATTGATTTTTTGGAGGGTTTTTTGTGTCTCTGTCTCCTTCAGTTCTGCTCTGATCTTAGTTATTTCTTGCCTTCTGCTAGCTTTTGAATGTGTTTGCTCTTGCCTCTCTAGTTCTTTTAATTGTGATGTTAGGGTGTCAATTTTAGATCTTTCCTGCTTTCTCTTGTGGGCATTTAGTGCTATAAATTTCCCTCTACACACTGCTTTAAATGTGTTCCAGAGATTCTGGTATGTTGTATCTTTGTTCTCATTGGTTTCAAAGAACATCTTTATTTCTGCCTTCATTTCGTTATGTACCCAGTAGTCATTCAGGAGCAGGTTGCTCAGTTTCCATGTAGTTGAGTGGTTTTGATTGATTTTCTTAGTCCTGAGTTCTAGTTTGATTGCACTTTGGTCTGAGAGACAGTTTGTTATAATTTCTGTTCTTTTACATTTGCTGAGGTGTGCTTTACTTCCAGCTATGTGATCAATTTTGGAATAAGTGTGATGTGGTGCTGAGAAGAATGTATATTCTGTTGATTTGGGGTGGAGAGTTCTGTAGATGTCTATTAGGTCTGCTTGGTGCAGAGTTGAGTTCAATTCCTGGATATCCTTGTTAACTTTCTTTCTCGTTGATCTGTCTAATGTTGATAGTGGGGTGTTAAAGTCTCCCATTATTATTGTATGGGAGTCTAAGTCTCTTTGTAAGTCTCTAAGGACTTGCTTTATGAATCTGGGTGCTCCTGTATTGGGTGCATATATATTTAGGATAGTTAGCTCTTCCTAATGAATTGATCCCTTTACCATTATGTCTCTTTTGATCTTTGATGGTTTAAAGTCTGTTTTATCAGAGACTAGGATTGCAACCCCTGCTTTTTTTTTTGTTTTCCATTTGCTTGGTAGATCATCCTCCATCCCTTTATTTTGGGCCTATGTGTGTCTCTGCATGTGAGATTGGTCTCCTGAATACAGCAAACTGTTGGGTCTTGACTCTTTATCCAATTTGCCAGTCTGTGTCTTTTAATTGGACCATTTAGTCCATTTACATTTAAGGTTAATATTGTTATGTGTGAACTTGATCCTGTCATTATGATATTAGCTGGTTATTTTGCTCGCTAGGTGATGCAGTTTCTTCCTAGCATCGATAGACTTTACATTTTGACATGTTTTTGCAATGGCTGGTACCTGTTGTCCTTTCCATGTTTAGCGCTTCTTTCAGGATCTCTTGTAGGGCAGGCCTGGTGGTGACAAAATCTCTAAGCATTTGCTTGTCTATAAAGGATTTTATTTCTGTTGCACTTATGAAACTTAATTTGGCTGGACATGAAATTCTGGGTTGAAAATTCTTTTCTTTAAGAATGTTGAATACTGGCCCCCACTCTCTTCTGGCTTGGAGAGTTTCTGCCAAGAGATCTGCTGTTAGTCTGATGGGCTTCCCTTTGTGTGTAACCCGACCTTTCTCTCTGGCCATCCTTAACATTTTTTCCTTCATTTCAACTTTGGTGAATCTGACAATTATGTGTCTTGAAGTTGCTCTTCTCGAGGAGTATCTTTGTGGCATTCTCTGTATTTCCTGAATTTGAATGTTGGCCTGCCTTAGTAGGTTGGGGAAGTTCTCCTGGATGATATCCTGCAGAGTGTTTTCCAACTTGGTTCCATTTTCCCTGTCACTTTCAGGCATACCAATCGGACATAGATTTGGTCTTTTCACATAATCCCGTATTTCTTGGAGGCTTTGTTCTTTCTTTTTACTCTTTTTTCTCTACACTTCTCTTCTCACTTCATTTCATTCATTTGATCTTCAGTCACTGATATTCTTTCTTCCAGTTGATCGAGTCAGTTACTGAAGCTTGTGCATTTGTCATGTAGTGCTCGTGTTATGGTTTTCATCTCTATGAGTTCTTTTAAGGTCTTCTCTGCATTGATTATTCTAGTTATCCATTCATCCATTCTTTTTTCAAGGTTTTTAGTTTCTTTGTGTTGGTTACGTAGTTCCTCCTTTAGCTCTGAGAAGTTTGATCGACTGAAGCCTTCTTCTCTCAACTCATCAAAGTCATTCTCCGTCCAGCTTTGTTCCGTTGCAGGCGATGAGCTGTGTTCCACTGGACGGGGAGATGTGCTCTGATTTTTTGAATTTCCAGCTTTTCTGCCCTGCTTTTTCCCCATCTTTGTGATTTTATCTGCCTTTCGTCTTTGATGATGGTGATGTACTGATGGGGTTTTGGTGTGTGTGTCCTTTCTGTTTGTTAGTTTTCCTTCTAACAGTCAGGACCCTCAGCTGTAGGTCTGTTGGAGTTTGCTTGAGGTCCACTCCAGACCCTGTTTGCCTGGATATCAGCAGCAGAGGCTGCAGAAGATAGAATATTGCTGAACAGCGAGTGTTGCTGTCTGATTCTTGCTCTGGAAGCTTCCTCTCAGGGTTGTACCCCGCCATGTGAGGTGTGAGGTGTTGGTCTGCACCTAGTGGTGGATGTCTCTCAGTTAGGCTACTCAGGGGTCAGGGACCCACTTGAGCAGACAATATGTCCGTTCTTAGATCTCAACCTCCGTGTTGGGAGATCCACTGCTCTCTTCAAAGCTGTCAGACAGGGGCATTTACCTCTGCTGAGGTTTCTGCTGCTTTTGGTTAACTATGCCCTGTCCCCAGAGGTGGAGTCTACAGAGGCAGGCAGGCCTCCTTGAGCTGTGGTGGGCTCCACCCTATTCAAGCTTTGTTTACCTACTTAAGCCTCAGCAATGGCAGGTGCCCCTCCCCCAGCCTCGCTGCTGCCTTGCAGTTAGATCTCAGACTGTTGTGCTAGCAAGGAGGGAGGCTTCGTGGGCGTGGAAC
Organism: Macaca thibetana thibetana; assembly: GCF_024542745.1. Lineage (NCBI taxonomy): Eukaryota > Metazoa > Chordata > Mammalia > Primates > Cercopithecidae > Macaca > Macaca thibetana. The sequence goes on along the minus strand of NC_065581.1, from coordinate 33,609,503 downwards.
CCTCTGGGCCAGGTGTGGGATATAATCCTGGTGTGCCGTTTGCTAAGATCCTTGGTAAAGCACAGTATTAGGCTGGGAGTTACCCGATTTTCCAGGTGTTGTGTGTCTCAATTTCCTTTGGCTAGGAAAAGGAATTCCCTTCCCCCTTGCACTTCCCACATTAGGCAATGCCTCACCCTGCTTCAGCTCTTGCTGGTCAGGCTGCACCCGCAGACCAGCGCCACCTGTCCGACATGCCCCAGTGAGATGAACCTGGTACCTCAGTTGAAAATGCAGAAATCACTGGCCTTCTGTGTCACTCACACTGGGAGCTGGAGGTTGGAGCTGCTCTTATTCGTCCATCTTGGGCGTGCAACCTATTTTTTTTTTTAACCAACAGAGAATGTTAATTTTTTAAATTTTGACAATCTTCTGGGTGAAAACAGCATTGTATTTTAGTTATCATTTGCTTTTTAATATTATCATGTAAGTAACAGAGATACTAAACCCAGAAGGATAAGGGAGCAAAGATAAGAAAAAGAAACACACATATAAACAACAATAAGAAATCTGTCTAAAATATTGGAAAATCAGAATGAGAAATGAAATATGACTGTAATGATAAAAATCAGTAATAAAAATGACTGTTAAATTTAAAAATAAGGGCCGGGCGCGGTGGCTCAAGCCTGTAATCCCAGCACTTTGGGAGGCTGAGGCGGGTTGATCACGAGGTCAGCAGATCGAGACCATCCTGGCTAACATGGTGAAACCCCGTCTCTACTAAAAATACAAACAACTAGCTGGGCGTGGTGGCGGGCGCCTGTAGTCCCAGCTACTCGGAGGCTGAGGCAGGAGAATGGCATGAACCTGGGAGGCGGAGCTTGCAGTGAGCTGAGATCGCGCCACTGCACTCCAGCCTGGGTGACACAGCGTGAGACTCCGTCTCAAAAAAAAAAAAAAAAAAAAAAAAAAAAAAAAAAAAATTTAAAAATAAGGCAGAGCAACCACAAATGACATGAGAATGAGGCAGACAAAGTTAAAGCACCTAAAGTCTTCATCTTGTTTGAAAGGAGCATAGAGATATTGATTACCTTCAGATGCTGCCACATTTGATAAGCATGTTATAAATGTAAGACTGACTTTTAACTAATATAACTAGAATTTAAAACTCCTAAATCAGTAAGGGAAAATTAAAGAAGACTTTAAATAAAAAGTTAATTGATTTAATATAAGTGATGCAAGGAAAACAAAAGAAGCACAGTAAGACATAGCAAATACAAAGCACAATATATTGTAACAGAAACGAATGTAAATAGCACAGTGATCACAAGTATAAATAGCTTAAATATGTGGGTTAAAGGAAAGTTCTCAGATTAGATAAACAATATCGCAAAATCCAGTTACATGCCCTTTATAAGATCACAAAAAACCTAAAAACATGAAAATGTTAAATCAAAACCAGATAAAAGATACACAAAGCAAACACTAACAGGAGACAGAAAGACAGCTTATGTAGTTACAGACATATCTGAAAGTATAGTCTTATACCAAAGGCATTAGTAAAAACAAAGACAGCCATTACATAATGATAGTGAAGTCACCAGAACATTATACTAAAACTGAATCAGTCTGCACCTAGCAATAAAACTACAAAACATGTAAGAAATATAGGAGAATTATAAGAAGAAATTAATTGACAAATTGAAACACATGTCTCAATGATTAGAGAGTAAGTGGAAAAAGGAATAAGGATATCAAATAAGCTTGTTGATGTTCTTGTCTGTAACATCTAGAAGTCAAAATATATTCTTTAAAACTAATAAATCAAGTGCACGTATTTACATATTTAAGAGTACAAAGGTAGACACACATACACACACACAAAGAAAGAGGAAGGGAGAGGATATGAGCTAGTTTTATGATTGTTCATTATAGAAGACTAACAGGAATTGTCTAAAGAAAGAGAGAACTAAGTGTATTATATACAAATAAACTTATCAAAGTAACCTTGAAATATACACCTTCCTTAATATCTGAAAAGCTAAAATTTAAAAAATGCACAATAAAGACATAGTGAAAGGTTTTCAAAAATAAATACTCATGTAAACATTATATTTAACTGAAGTTAATATCTCCAAATTAGATTGAATCTATTTGCCATAAGAATAATTATAAATGGGCTTCTTAACTGAACTTTATAAATGAAAATATTTTTAAATTAGATTAAGATAAAAACTGTATTATTTGCAATATGCAAAAGACACCTAACATACCTAACATAAAGCCACTCAGAAAGATGTATTCATTACTTTCAACAAATAAGATGATGGGCAAAGGCATAACAAGAGAATGCAAACAAAAAGGAAGCAGAGGTCACATTCGTCTTATCAAACAAGATGAAATTCAGACACTCCTCACACACACGTACACACATAAAAAAACAAAAAACAAACAACAACAACAACAAAAAAAAATTGAGTGTGACAGGAAGGGCACTTTATAATGTAAAGTATAAAATTCATATGACTATATAAGATGTATATTTAGGTTCTAAATACCAAATAGATAGCTCTTATAAAGCAGAAGTTAAGGTAGATACAAGGAAAATATTCAGAAATGTACTATCAATAGAACACTTTAATTCCCTTTCCCTGGACTAGACCAGTTAAGTGGACAAAAAAATAGGCCAGGTGTGGTGGTTCATGCCTGTAATCTCAGCACTTTGGTAGGCCAAGGTGGGCGGATCACCTCAGGTCAGGAGTTCAAGACCAGCCTGGCCAACACGGTGAAACCCTGTCTCTACCAAAAATACAAAAATTAGCCGGGTGTGGTGGTGGGCGCCTGTAATCCCAGCTACTCGGGGGGCTGAGGCAGGAGAATCGCTTGAACCGGGGAAGCAAAGGTTGCAGTGAGCCAAGATCACGCCACCACACTCCAGCCTGGGCAACAGAGTGAGAGTCCATTTAAAAAAAAAAAAAAGTATGAACACAGAAGATAGAAGATATTACTATCAATAAAAAAATAGATATGCTACATCTATATTGAACTTTTACAATTGAAAATAGAGGCCGGGCGCAGTGGCTCACACCTATAATCCCAACACTTTGGGAGGCCGAAGCAGTTGGATTGCTTGAACCGAGGAGTTCGAGACCAATGTGGGCAACAGCGAAAACCCGTCTCTACAAAAAATACAAAAATTAGGCAGATGTGGTGGCTTGTGCCTGTGGTTCCAGCTACTTGGCTGAGGCAGGAGGATCGCTTGGGCCCAGGAGTTCAAGGCTGCAGTGAGCTATGATCGTGCCACTGCACTCTAGCCAGGGCAACAAAGTGAAGCCCTGTCTCTAAAACAAACAAACAAACAAACAAATAAAAATTAAATGGCTCAGTGGCATAGAAGAAACATTTTTAATGAAGCAAGTATAATATTGATGTTAAACTAAGACAATGCTCAAAAATAAAAATTGTAGATGAATTTACTTATTGTATTGACACAGAAATCCTAAATAAAACATTGCAAACAGATTCTAGCACAGATTAAAAAACACCCATCAAGATCAAGGTTGTTTTTTTTCTTTCTAGAAAACCTTTTTTAAGTTCATGATATTTTGAATTTCAATGGATATTTCCTAGGAATGATGAGTGCAAATGAATGAATATGTGGAACAAAGCATCACCAACATTTATTTTTTTCAGGATGAGGTGATGGACAAAACCATCATAGAGAAATTGAGGCAAATAGTACATATAAAACAATACTTTGGGTGAGTCCACCCATCCCAAAGGTATATCAAAGAAGTGACTGCAGATTGGAGCCCAAAGTCTTTGGTTCCTCAGTTTCCAAATGGATTCTCACTAGGTGGGATCATGAGTTTGCTTTGGACACCCCAAATTCTAGCTATTTATTTTGTTTCTCACATCCTTTCCTTCTTTCCCAGCCCCTTCCCCTCATGTTACACCTCTTGCTAGTTTGAGCTGTCAGTCACCACTGAGAAAGAATTAAACCAGTATTTTGAGCTGGCAAAATTCTTAGCCTAGTACAATTCCTTCAATTAAACTGTAGCTCAACAATAGTGTTCTCTAAAAATACGATTTAATTTTCTATCTAGCAACTCAGAATATTTTCCATAACTCCTCCAGGGCAGAGTGGATTATGTTGGCATGTTAGGAGGAAGTAGAAGGAAGAAAATGAATTGAGATGTACATTTTGCTTCCATGTTAAAGTCACCAAAACAGCAGTTGAAGGGATATTTGTGTCAGGCAGTAGGGAGAATAAATACCACCCTAAAAAAACAACCACACATACACCCAAATTCTCTCACTTCTCAGAGAATGAGGAAGGAAAGAAAAGAGAGAAGCAAAACATGAACTTGAGTGAAAAATCACAGAGGAGCCTGTAGCTATTTAGGGAGGGCTGCTGGCTGAGGTCAGACAGGAAGAAAAAGATCAAAACATCCTGCCCTATTTTTCAGGTTCATTCAGGTAGAAGACAAAAACATAAATATGGGAGAAAGGAAGCAAGCCACATCTTTTTCCTCTTGTCTCCCCGGAACTGAACAGTGTCTCTGATAAGCCCAGGCCCTTCTATTGTAGACACTGACACTAAGCACAGAAAATGACCCAAAAACATTTCTAATGGGGTGAATATGATGCTTCAGTTTACTTAGGATGTACCAGAGGCCATTGACGAAGGAGATCCATAGCTTGCTTACTGAAGCTTATTGCTTTCTCTTCTTAGTTCCCATCGCCAGGCTCTATGCCATTCCTTGCTTGTGATGTGAGACCACTGATTTCCCTTTGTTAGGTAGGATATGATTTCCTGACAGAGATCTGTCCTAACACCAAATAGCTATGATGAAATTCCTTGGTTATTTTGCCTTTTTGTGTGCCTTATCATTACCGGAATGCTAAAGGTGTAGGAATAAAATTTCCCTGGGTTCCCAAGAAATACAGTGTGATGGAAAAAGTGCAGCCTAGGGACTTACTAGTTATGTGACCTGTGGTTCATTCCATACTTACTTCATCTGTAAAAGGGAGATCATGATAGTATCTATTGCAAAGGGTTTTGTGATAATTCTCTCTCTTTCTTTCTCTCTCTTTCTCTCACACACACACAAGCACACATTTATATAGTACTTAGAAAATAAACTCATAATAAGCAATTGACAAATGTTAGTTATTATTATTATGTAGGCAGATCAGATTTTGGAGTTTGTGAGACTTAGACACATTTACACAGAAGAAAGAGCAGCCCTCCTAACTTTCTGGTCCAGCACCATATCCTCCATGTTCTCCCCACCCCTTGCCATCTATCAACCCCCATCTCCTCTACATCTAAATACAGGCCCCCATTTGATCCATATTGTCTAGGCCCTTCCTCTCCTCTCCACATGGCCCTTCCTTCAGCTCTGAGGGAAGCTGCAGAAGCCCAGCCATGGTGCTGTCTACAAAGAAGGGGACACACGCCTCTTCCACCCGCTCATGCTGTTACTGCATCTGATCATCTCCACGCCATGTCCTCATTCACTTAGCCTAAGTTGGGTGTCTGTCTCCATTTCCAAATGCAATAAAACATTTGGGAAAGACTAAGGTAGGTGTGGGCAGGAAAAAGGGAAGAAGTTAGAGCCAGTGGCTTGATCACCCTCTGATGCCTCCTTATCCTCAGCTCCACACAAGCCCTCACCAGTGTGAGCTCCACAGCCATGCACCTGGAGAAGTACTCACAACCAGGGTCAAATGCCTTGTACTTGGGGTCTACCAGTAAGCCTGTGGCCAGTCTTCCACTTCATGAATCATCACATTTACATGAGAGATGTGGAGAGAGAGGTGTCAGCCTCCTAGCTCCTGTCCTGTAGCGGTTAAGTCAAGACAGGCCAGGCTGTGGTAACCAACAACCTCCAGGGCTTTCATTAAAGAACAGTTGTTTCTCATTCATAGAGTGTGTTGTAGGTGTGAGTGATTCCCTGGGGCAGCTGCTCTTCCTGGTGACTCAGCTAATTAGACTGCTTTTCTACTGGGATTGTGCCATCTCAACACAAGGCTGTCTTGGTTGACTTGGTAGGGGAAGAGGAGAAGAGTCATGTGCGGGGAGTTAAATTCTTTGACCAGGAACCTTTTGTTCACTTTCCATTGGTGAGAACAAGTCGCACAGCTCCAGGAGAGTAGGAAGTCTAGTTTCTTGTTTTCCATGGGCCTAGAAATTAGAGGATGAACATTAGCGATGTCTTCCATGTCTTCTCTCTTTTTCTTTACCTGTTATAATCTCCCATGGGGAAGAAATTATTTTTCTGATTGGTCTGATCCAGGCCTCTAACCAAGGCCATGTTTACTAAGGGTCATAGAACAGTAAAAGTTTGCACAATTGCATTTCACCTCTCTTTTCTGAATCCTGCTTAATTAACTTTAAAAACTCACTTACAAACCACTTCTTGCTCTTCTTAGTTATCAAATATATTTTCTTTCAACTCCTTTTTGACAGATCTTATCTTTTCTCAGCTGAGTCCATCACAACCATCTAAATGGAACTCCCTCATTCCCCTCTCTCCCCTGCTAATCATCCTGTCTTTGTTCTTTTATCTGAAGAAGTGTACCTTTCTTCCCCCAAGCCTTATGCTCGCTATCTTAGTCCATTTGTGTTACTGTAACAAGATACATGAGACAGGGTAATTTATGAAGAACAGAAATTTATTTCTCACAGTTCTGGAAGTTAGAAGTTCAAGGTCATAGCTCTGGAGGATTTGATGCCTTGGCCATCGACTTGAAAAAAAAAAAGTAATTGCAGTGAACTTGTGGTTACCATGATATCCTGGGTTCATTCTTAATGTGCACAGTATAGGCAAATCAGGGCCACATTTCATGCTGAAAGATGATGTGAAATGATGAGTAAACATTGTCCTTTAAATAATAATAACATAGATGGTGGATTACAATTTGCACTTTTGGTTTTATTTGCTTAAAGATAGTGTTTTACTGTCTAGGTTTTACTGAAAGAATACTTAACTAAACACTTCAGTCGAATCATTCCAGTGTAACAGTCCTCACAAACGAGAAGGCAGAAGGGCAAAAGTGCCAAGGTATTCCCTCCAGCCCTTCTATTTTTATTGATTGACTGATTGATTGATTAAGACAGGGCCTTGCTCTGTTACCCATGCTGGAGTGCAGTGGTGCATTCATGGCTCACTGCAACTTTGAACTTTTGGGCTCAAGCAGTCCTCCTACCTCAGCCTCCAAAGTAGCTAAGACCACAGGTGCATACCAGCATATTTTTTTCTTTAATATTTTTAAATTTTATTTAGACACGGGGGTCTCACTATGTTTTCCAGGTTGGTCTCTAACTCCTGGCCTCAAGCAATCTTCCTTCTCAGCCTCCCAAAGTGCTGGGATTATGGGCATGAGCCATCATCGCTGCTGTCTCTAGCCCTTTTTAAGTCTCTAATCCCATTCAGGAGGCCTCTGCATTCATGACTTAATCACCTCCTAAAGGGACCACCTTTTGATACTATCACATTGGTGATTAAGTTGCAACACATGAATTTTGAGTGACATTCAGACCACAGCATTTTGAAGAAAATTGTCCCTTTCTTTTCTTTTTTATCTTCAGTTCCTCTTTTCTACAGATGCCTTCCACTTCACTTGGAACCTTGCTAAGATCTCTTCTGTCTTAAAAGTTTGTTTTTCCAGAACACCAGAACTCATTCCTTCTGTCTAACTGTAACTTTGTACTCGTTACCAACCTCTACCCATTTCTACCCCTGACTCCCCAGCCTCTGGTAACTACTAATGTACTCTTTACTTCGATGAGGTCAACTTTTTTAGATTCCACATAAGAGTGAAATCACGTAATATTGTCCTTCTGTTCTTGGTTTATTTCACTTAACATAGGGCCCTCCAGGTTCACTCATGTTGTTGCAAATGACAGGATTTCATGCTTTTTTTATGGCTGAAGAGTATTCCATCATGTATATATATCACATACTAATTACCCTGATTTAATCACTACACAATGTATATGTGTGCTGAAACATCATGCTGTGCCCCATAAATATGTACAATTATTACGTGTCAATTTAAATAACCCAAGAAAAGTATTTTTTCTTGGTGTTGTTTTTTCTCAAGTGTATCCCATTTTTCTTTGTTTTCACTTTCAAAATTCTTGAAAGACTCTTTTAATCTGCTCCTTTTGTTTTCTTGTTTCCAATTCAGTCTTTTGAAATATGGCTTCTACCTTTAACACTCTGCTGTCCTCTTGAAGGTTATTGGTGCCCTACTAATCATAAAACACATTAATGCTCTCTTATATTGTATCCTGGTGAGCCTTTTTGCAGAATTTTATTATTTGAGAATTCTCTTTCCGTGGTTTTATTTATTTATTTATTTTATTTTTTTTGTGGTCCTTTTGGCTTATAGGAAACCGTACTCTCCAAATGTTCTCTATGTCTTCTATTTCTTCTCTGATAATCCCTTTACTAAATCCTCTTGAGGCATATGCTTCAGAATGCTTAATTTACATACTCTTAATTCCTTCTTAATTTATACACTGCCTGTTGGCAATGTCAACACCCCATAGGGAGGGAGGCCTATTGGTCAGAACAGGCCAGGGAATAGAAGAATACATAATAAACAGTCTGCTTAGTTCTTCTACGGCCCCATAATGTGTCGAATATATATTTTTACTTCTTCTCCCAGCCCATTTTTAATATACCTAAATTACTATCAGTGATTCTGCAGGCAAACAATGGTTGAGTGGTATGACACAACTTTGTGAAAGTATCCTACCCAGTACCTGATGATGCAAAACTCTTCTATCTTGATTGGTTGTCAATCCGAGGAGTTTCCAATCCTGGGGAAGCCAGAAAAACACCTATTTATACTCTTAATGAGTACTTTTTGAAACCATTCTGAAGAGGCTGACGATTTTACTATCTCATTTTTTTGCTTTCTCCAGAATGGGTTCTGGGTGGGTCCCCTGGGTGGTGGCTCTGCTAGTGAATCTGACCAGACTGGATTCCTCCATGACTCAAGGCACAGACTCTCCAGGTAAGAACAGAGCAATTATTTTTTTCCAGTGCTTATGCAAGAGTTGGCATGGGGGAGTGATGCCTTTCCTTATAAGTCCAGGCCACAGATCAGACTGGAAGTGGCTTTTGGTTTCAAAGAGCAGTGTTCTGCCCTTTGGCCGAAAAGTACTTCTTCCCTCTTTGCATGGGATGGACTTCATATACCACAGCCACCTATTAAAGAGGGGTAGGGAGGCAGAAAGAGGGAAACATTGTGTTTTGTTTAGGGTCCTTATTGTGTATATCAACCTCAGTCAGAGACTGGGCGTGTTCAAGGCCTTGGCCTGGGTTCGAGCATGTGAAAGGCCTTGGCCAGGGTTCGAGGCATTCTGTGATTTTTCGGTCAGGACACGGAAAGAAACCTCAGTTGGGGTATATGTGGACAAATGAAACTGGAAACCAAGGTTGCTCCTTCTGTCATTTATTAAGCCACTATTATATGGTCAGAATTGTACTAAACAGTTTTGAGAAGTAAGAGAAGTTGAATAGCATACATTGTCTTTGTCCTCAGGCTACCAGGTACAAGTTACTTGTCACTGTTATTTTTCTAGCACAGGTGACAGACGATACAACCATGAAGCAATGTGAGACTATGAAAGCACATATTAATGAGCAGAAACAGGATGTAATGTGCTAAGAACAGAATCCACTTTGCATGTTAGTTTCATTAAATACAAAACAGGAACAAACCTGGCTGGGGGAGATCATCATTCTTAGAGAAGAGAAACCGCCCTGAGTCTATAATGTCCATTAAACAATACAACTGAAAAAAAAAAATCAGCACAGATTTTAAATGATGATGAAAAATTCATATTTCCCCCTCTGGTTTAGACTACTAGAGGAAATAGAGAAGAATATACATGCTGAGAAACTGCAGGCTGTAACTTCATCTGACATTAGGTACTGAGTGAGGGATAAGTGGGGTTCACCCAGGAAGGTCATTCTTATGGCTCAGTTCAGAGTTGGAGGAGGCCTCTGAACTTAGGAATGAAAGTGAATTTACAACCCAACATTAATAGCAATTATCCTTCAAGTCTTGACTTAGATGCAGTTTCTTCGGGAAGTCCTTCCTGACTTACCTACATTATTAACCCCATTTGAATTTCCTTTTTATTACAGTTGTTGCTGTTAAGTGCATAGAATTGGTTTAATTTTACCCAGTGAGTTCACAGCACATTGTAATTATTGGCAGTAGTACAAGACTCTCTCTTCTCTTCCCTTGCCTCCATTCTCATTCTCTCCCCTCCCTAGAGAATCCATTCTAAACATGTCTGGTATGTCTCTAAGTAGGAGAGTGGCCTTTAGAAATATGTAGCATTATTTCCCTTTATGTAATTTTAAAATTTAGTAAATATCATTGTGTGTTGAATCACATTCTGTTTCTTTTCTCACTTGACACTGTGCTTTTTGAGCATTCTGAGGTCAAAGGCCTCCTCTTAGATCCATGTGGTCTGACGTAACTTACCAGGCATGGGTTTTCCCAGAGGAGGGGGCTGGTTCATGGTCCCTGTTTTGGTTTTCCAGAAGATTTTGTGATTCAGGCAAAGGCTGACTGTTACTTCACCAACGGGACAGAAAAGGTGCAGTTTGTGGTCAGATTCATCTTTAACTTGGAGGAGTATGTACGTTTCGACAGTGATGTGGGGATGTTTGTGGCATTGACGAAGCTGGGGCAGCCAGATGCTGAGCAGTGGAACAGCCGGCTGGATCTCTTGGAGAGGAGCAGAGAGGCCGTGGATGGGGTCTGTAGACACAACTACAGACTGGGCGCACCCTTCACTGTGGGGAGAAAAGGTGAGCTGGAAGGTGAGGTCTGGCGGGGCTCAGGAATGTCCCCCATGTGAACCTGGCCACGGCTCTTCTTCCTTGTAAGCAATTTTCTGCTTTAGGATAAATGGTTGTCTGTATAGATGTTCTGGTCCCGGCTGTGATGCATTATCCTCACAAGTCAGCCACTGTGATCTTGGTCTCAGACCCCCAAGGTTCTCAGGGACTTCGAGGGCTAGTGTACTCTCAAAGAGAAGCAGTAATCGTGGGAGTACCTCAGAAGTCTAAATCCTCCTGGCAGACACTGACATACCCCGTTACTGAGCCTGGGGACTGAGACTTGCCCATACTTTGTGTTCGCCTGGGTGATCTGGGAAAGAGATTGACATAGTGATGGTCCCTAAAGAATCTCCTGTCCCAGCTTGGTGGTTTTCTTCCACAGCGTCTCATTTTTCTCTCCCTTCCTAGTGCAACCAGAGGTGACAGTGTACCCAGAGAGGACCGCACTCCTGCACCAGCATAATCTGCTGCACTGCTCTGTGACGGGCTTCTATCCAGGGGACATCAAGATCAGGTGGTTCCTGAATGGGCAGGAGGAGAGAGCTGGGGTCATGTCCACTGGCCTTATCGGGAATGGAGACTGGACCTTTCAGACTGTGGTGATGCTAGAAATGACTCCTGAACTTGGAGATGTCTACACCTGCCTTGTCCATCACTCCAGCCTACTGAGCCCCGTTTCTGTGGAGTGGAGTGAGAATTAGTTTCTAGTACTCTCTGGGCCTGACTCAGGACTATACTGACTCAATACAGAGCCTGTGTCACTTCTGCATTTATCTTGGTCACAGCATGAATTATTCTTTCCCTTGATCTGAGACAGTCACAGAAACCGGAGTCCTTGGGTTAGGGTGGGAGAAAACATGGTAGATATCTATCCTCATATCTTCCAAGAAACAAGGAGGTCTAATCACCTCATTATGTGCTTCCAACCCTATGAACTCGTGTCCTCCAATTCTTTGGTCTTAGTATTCAAGAGGCATTCTTATGGGCTGTAAGAATTAGTAACAGATGGCTGGTAACTCCATGGGTGCCAACTTTGGTTTCAAAGAACCATTTTAAAATTTATTTATTTTTCTCTAGCTAGCATTGGATTTGGTGTCTAGTACAGATTCTGGGATTTCAAGAAGATGCTTTAAATATTGGGATGTTTTTACTAATTTAAGACCTGTTTTCCATAGGAGTTCAGTCTGAATATTCTTGGAGAAAGATGCTGAGTGGCATTGCAGCCTTCCTACTTGGGCTAATCTTCCTTCTGATGGGAATCATCATCCAGCTTAGGGCTCAGAAAGGTAATGAGCCTGTGAGGAGTGCCCTGCCGCCTGTCCCAGACCTTCCCCACTCCCACCTTCCCTAACGTCAATGATCTGAGGCAAGGAAAGCTGATTGTACCTCTCAGGGATCACTGGGATAATTTTTTTCGGAAGCTAGAAACAGAGGATAAGCAGGAAGAGTGCTGACATTGCCAGTCATTTGTTCTTCCCTCAGGATAATCATATTGGGTCCTAATTGGGGCAATCCATTCTTTTCTCGATTTCTTTCCAGGATATGTGAGGACACAGATGTCTGGTGATGAGGTAATATCTCTTTTCCCTTGTCTTTGAGTGGCAGATCATTCTCCCGGTTCTTTGGCCAGAAGGAGATGCCATGGGGGTAGGGAGGAGTAAGGCTGGTGCTGTCTGGACGGGACTGTCCCCTGAGTCTCTGGAACGGCTGTGGGGAGTGGTGAGGCTGCCTGCTGAGACCCTCATCACTGTTCCTCCAGGTCTCAAGAGCTGTTCTGCTCCCTCAGCCATGCTGAGGTCCTCACTGAAGCTTCTCTCCCTGGAGCCTGAAGTAGTGATGAGTAGTCTGGGCCCTGGGCGAGGTAAAGGACATCCATGAGGTCAATGTTCTGGGAATAACCCTCTTCCCTGATCCTTGGAGGAGCCTAAACTGATTCTGGAGCTCTGTGTTCTGAGATCATGCATCTCCCACCCATCTGCCCTTCTCCCTTCTACGTGTATATCATTAACCCCATTGCCAAGGACACTGTCCAGAAACTCCCCTAAGACCTTACTCCTTCCAGCCCCAAATCATTTACTTTTCTGTGGTCCAGCCGTATTCCTATAAGTCATGATCTCCAAAGCTTTCTGTCTTCCAACTGCAGTCTCCACAGTCTTCAGAAGACAAATGCTCAGGTAGTCACTGTTTCCTTTTCACTGTTTTTAAAAACCTTTTTGTTGTCAAATAAAATGGAGATACAAAAAATGTACAGTTTAGTGAATTATTGAAAGAAAACCCCTGTAATCAAGTCAAGGAACAGGACTTTGTCAGCTCCAGCAGAAGTCCCTGTGTACGTCAGGCCAATCATAGCCTCTCCCTCCCCTCAAAAGTGACCATACGCTGACTTTATTGTGACCTCTTTCTTGTCTTTGTAGTCTATTCCCCCAGCGATGTGTTCCTGGACGCCACAGCTTAGTTGTCTTTTACGTCTCTTGTACTTCACTGGTTTCTCCCCCATCAACCTTTTTTCCCCCTTATGACTAATCTGTTGAAAAGCTCGAGCCATTTGACCTGTAGAGTTTCCCACACTCTGGACTTTGCTGGCTGCGTACACAGGGTGCAGTGTTGTCCGGAGCTGCACGTCCCGGCCATAGCGAATAATAATTAAGGATTAAACGCCTGAGCTCTATTCATTTCCACCTTCTACCTCCTCCCTATCTTTGCCTTTTTTCCCCTGTACTAATACCTCATTAAAGATGGTGCTCTTCCTGCTTCTTCTTCATTCATTTTTTCCCGCGCCCGCGAAAATTACTACCTGACAGCGCAGGCGCAACATGACGTCTGACCGGAGAAACCGAAACCTATCTGGCCACGCCCTCCACAATGAGGTCATTTCCACCTTAGTCCAACCCCTTCCCCTCCAAATGTATATAAGGCATTGCATTACCGCCATTAAACGAGACTTGATCAGAGCACTGTCTTGTCTCCATTTCTCGTCGTGTCTCTTGTTCCCCAAATTCCCACCCCCTCCTCCAGGGCCTACACTGACTATCCCGCGGGCCGGGATACGTGGCGCCCGAACAGGGACCTGGAAACGAGGGACTCCGTGAGGAAGAGGACGCCAAAGGACGGTCGACCGCTAACGAAGACAAAAGGAGTCAAACTCTTCCGATCACCGCGGGAACCTGCTGCGTCAGAATCAAAGGTAAGTGACGCGTCCGAAATGGGACAAGAATTAAGCCAACATCAAATATATGTAGGACAATTAAAAGAGGCTTTAAAGATATGAGGAGTAAAGGTTAAAGGTAATGATTTGTTTAAATTTTTTGATTTTGTAAAAGACACTTGCCCTTGGTTCCCACAGGAAGGAACTATTGATATTAAAAGATGGCGTAGAGTAGGGGATTGTCTTCAGGACTATTATAATACTTTTGGGCCAGAAAAAATTCCTGTAACCGCCTTCTCTTATTGGAACCTCATTAGAGATTTAATAGATAAGAAGGAGGCCGATCCGCAAGTCATGGCTGCGGTCGCTCAGACAGAGCATATTTTAAAGGTTAGCTCCCACTCTAACCTCACAAAGCCTCCGCTAGCTACGGAGGAGGATCTCATTTCCCTCAAAAGTGATCATGAGGAAATCAAGTCTCCTTCTGTAACAGATAAAGAAATACCACACGAAAACAAACCAAAAAAATACCCAATTTTACAGATGCTTCAAAAGGAGGAGGAAATTAATAAGCCTAATCAATCGGATATAAATTGGGATGATTTAGAGGAAGAGGCGGCTAAATATCACAACCCTGATTTGCCTCCCTTTACTTCATACCTGCCTCCATATAATAAAACACATAATGAGGCTTCTGCGCCCATTGTTATGGCAGCAATAGATCCCAAAGAAGAATTAAAGCAAAAAATTGCTCAACTAGAAGAACAGATTAAACTTGAAGAGTTACATCAATCATTGATAATTAGGCTCCAAAAGCTAAAAACAGGAAATGAAAAAATACCTAACTCAGACGCTATGGAGGGTTCCTTGCGCCCACTTCAGCGGCCTGGACAACATGTTCCAAGAGGGGGGTTAGTTGCTAGTCGACATAGAGAAGACTCCTCCCCCAAAGACGTTTTTTCCGGTCACTGAAACCATAGATGAACAGGGACAGGCTTGGAGGCATCATACTGGATTTGATTTTACTATTAAAAAAGAGTTAAAGACTGCTGCCTCTCAATATGGGGCTACTGCTCCATATACTCTTGCTATAGTGGAATCTGTAGCTGAGAATTGGCTCACTCCTACAGACTGGAATACCTTAGTCAGGGCAGTTCTTTCTGGGGGAGACCACTTAATTTGGAAGTCAGAGTTCTTTGAAAATTGTAGGGATACAGCCAAAAGAAATCAACAGGCAGGAAACGGTTGGGATTTTGATATGTTAACTGGTTCAGGTAATTATGCAGACACTCAGGCCCAAATGCAATATGACCCTGGACTGTTCTCACAAATCCAGGCTGCTGCTACAAAGGCCTGGAGAAAACTTCCTGTTAAAGGAGATCCAGGGGCCTCGCTCACAGCGGTTAAACAAGGACCCGATGAGCCATTTTCAGACTTTGTGCATAGACTTATGACCACGGCAGGTAGAATCTTTGGAAATGCAGAAATGGGTGTAGATTATGTTAAACAGTTAGCTTATGAAAATGCTAACCCCGCCTGCCAAGCGGCAATCAGACCTTATCGAAAGAAAACAGATTTAACAGGATACATTCGTCTTTGTTCAGATATTGGGCCCTCATATCAACAAGGCCTAGCAATGGCCACCGCTTTTAGCGGCCAAACAGTAAGAGACTTCCTCATTAACAAAGGTAAAGATAAAGGGGGATGTTTTAGATGTGGTAAAAGGGGACACTTTGCAAAAGATTGCTGTGAAAACCAAAATAAGAGTCCAGAAGCGAAAATCCCAGGCCTTTGCCCAAGGTGTAAAAGAGGAAGGCACTGGGCAAACGAATGTAAATCTAAAACTGACAGTCAAGGAAATCCTTTACCCCCCAGGCAGGGAAACGGGATGAGGGGCCAGCCTCAGGCCCCGAAACAAGCATATGGGGCAGTCAGCTTTGTTCCAGCCAGCAACAGCAATCCATTTCAAAACTTAGTAGAGCAACCTCAGGAAGTGCAGGATTGGACCTCAGTTCCACCTCCCACACAATACTAACACCTGAAATGGGACCGCAAACCTTAAATACCGGAATATATGGACCCTTACCACCTAACACTTTTGGGCTACTTTTAGGAAGAAGTAGTGTCACCATGAGAGGCTTACAAGTCCTCCCTGGAGTTATCGATAATGATTATGAAGGAGAAATTAAAATTATGGCCAGAGCTATTGATAGTATTATTACTGTCCCTCAGGGAGTTAGAATAGCTCAGTTAATCCTGCTACCTTTGGTTAAAACAGATAATAATATCCAATACTCTAATAGAAATATAAAAGGTTTCAGATCATCAGAGATATATTGGGTGCAACCAATTACAAATCAAAAACCCTCTCTAACCTTATGGTTAGACGGGAAGGCATTCACTGGACTAATAGACACAGGGGCTGATGTAACGATCATTAAACAGGAAGATTGGCCCTCTCATTGGCCTACTACAGAAACTTTAACTCACTTGAGAGGAATTGGAAAAGCAGTAATCCTAAACAAAGTTCTAAATACCTAACATGGACAGATAAAGAAAACAATTCAGGCCTCATTAAGCCATTTGTCATCCCTTACCTACCTGTTAACCTTTGGGGGCGAGATCTGCTCTCTCAAATGAAAATTATAATGTGTAGTCCAAATGATATAGTTACTGCACAAATGTTAACTCAAGGATACACCCCTGGTAAAGGTCTTGGAAAAGGAGAGAAAACGGTATCCCACAGCCTATACTGGTTTCAGGACAACTTGATAAAAAGGGGTTTGGAAATTTTTAGCTCAGGCCACTGACATACCTGCACCCCAAAGGTGCGCTGACCCCATTACTTGGAAGTCAGATGAGCCCGTTTGGGTTGATCAGTGGCCTTTGCTCAATGATAAACTAAGTGCTGCCCAACAGTTAGTGCAGGAACAACTAGCAGCAGGACATATTGAGGAAAGTAATTCCCCTTGGAATACACCTATTTTTGTTATTAAAAAGAAGTCTGGTAAATGGAGACTCTTACAAGATTTAAGAGCAGTAAATATCACTATGATCCTTATGGGTGCCTTACAACCAGGATTGCCTTCACCGGTTGCGATTCCTCAAAAATATTTTAAAATCATTATTGACCTTAAAGATTGCTTTTTTACAATTCCCCTTCACCCTGCTGACCAGAAAAGATTTGCCTTTAGTCTTCCATCTACAAATTTTAAACAACCAATGAAGCGCTATCAATGGAAAGTCTTACCTCAGGGTATGGCCAATAGTCCTACCTTGTGTCAAAAATATGTAGCTGCCGCTATAGAGCCAGTCAGAAAAACATGGGCACAAATGTATATTATACATTATATGGATGATATTTTAATAGCAGGAGAAATTGGCGAACAAGTCTTACAGTGCTTCGCCCAACTCAAACAAGAGTTAACAGCAGCCGGACTACAAATAGCCCCAGAAAAAGTACAATTACAAGATCCATACACCTATCTTGGTTTCCAGATTAATGGACCCAAAATCATTAATCAAAAGGCCGTTATATGTCGTGATCATTTAAAAACTTTAAATGATTTCCAAAAATTACTGGGAGACATAAATTGGCTTCGACCGTACTTAAAGCTCACCACAGGAGAGTTAAAACCTCTTTTCAATATATTAAAAGGAGACTCTAATCCAAAATCCCCCAGGTCCATTACTAAAGAAGCATTAATAACACTCCAACAGGTAGAACATGCCATTGCAACACAATTTGTTACCGGTATTGATTATTCTCAGCCATTCTTATTCCTTATTTTTAACACAACAATAACCCCTACTGGCCTATTTTGGCAGGACAATCCCATTATGTGGGTACACCTGCCCTCCTCCCCTAAAAAGGTTTTGTTGCCTTATTATGATGCCATAGCTGATCTAATTATCTTGGGAAGAGAAAACAGCAGAAAATACTTTGGAATAGTACCCTCTACCATTATAACGCCCTACACTCAATCACGCATCCATTGGCTGTTACAGAATACGGAAGCCTGGCCAATTGCTTGCGCTTCTTACACTGGCGCGATTGACAACCATTACCCACCTAACAAACTCATTCAATTTTGCAAACTTCATGCGTTTGTATTTCCCCATATTACCAGTAAAGAACCTCTCAATGACGCATTACTAATTTTCACTGATGGATCTTCCACAGGACTTGCCGCTTACACTTACAATAATGTAGTCGTTAAGTTCCAGACCACTTATACATCAGCTCAGCTGGTCGAATTGCAAGCTATAATTGCAGCACTATCAGCTTTTCCTTGTCAGCCACTTAACATTTATACAGACAGCGCCTACCTGGCTCATTCAATACCCCTCTTAGAGACCGTGTCTCAAATTAAACATATTTCAGACACTGCTAACCTATTCTTACAATGTCAACAACTTATCCAAAAAAGGACTACTCCCTTTTTTCTTGGGCATATTAGAGCACATTCAGGATTACCGGGACCTTTAACACAAGGTAACGCAACAGCTGACACGGCAACAAAAACCATAGCCACAGTCACTACAGACAATTTGCAACAAGCGCAAAAAGCACATGCCTTACATCATTTAAACGCCCAAACCTTAAGACTTATGTTTAAACTTACCAGAGAACAAGCTCGACAAATAGTTAAACAATGCGCCAACTGCATAACACATTTACCTGTTCCCCATCTAGGAGTTAACCCCCGAGGACTCATCCCCAACGAAATTTGGCAAATGGACGTTACTCACCACTTAGAATTTGGTCAACTGAAATATATCCATGTATGCATAGACACTTATAGTGGATTCATGAGTGCAACTCTCCAAATAGGAGAGGCCACTAAACATGTCATAGCTCATTTATTACACTGCTTTTCTATTTTAGGAATACCCAAACAAATCAAAACAGATAATGGCCCCGGTTATATAGCCAAAACCTTCTTACAATTTTGTAATACCCTACAAATTAAACATACCACAGGCATTCCCTATAATCCCCAAGGACAAGGTATAGTAGAAAGAGCTCATCTGTCATTAAAAACTATTATCACAAAATTAAAAGGGGGGAGCTGGTACCCCGTGAAGGGTACCCCCAGAAACATACTCAATCATGCCCTGTTTATTCTTAATTTTTTAAATTTGGACAGTCATGGAAAATCGGCTGCCGACCGCTTCTGGCATCCTGAATCTCAAAAACAGTTTGCAATGGTAAAATGGAAAGATCCACTTGATAGTTCATGGCATGGCCCCGATCCAGTTTTAATTTGGGGAAGAGGCTCAGTATGCATCTTCTCACAAAAAAATGATGCAGCCAGATGGCTGCCTGAAAGATTGGTAAGACAAATAAATCATAACCATTGTCAGTCCAGGGAAGATAAATCTCCCTGAGAAGTTCTTTCCTTCTTGTTTTTCAGAAAATGAAGCCTAACATGAAATTCCTTTGGAGAATAATCGCTCTATATAACATAGTGACAGTCTATGCAGGTTTTGGTGACCCTCGTAAGGCAAGAGAATTATTACGAAAACAATACGGCCAGCCTTGTGACTGCAGAGGGGGACAAATATCTGAACCTCCATCAGATAGAATCACCCAGGTGACTTGCACGGGCAAGACAGCTTACCTAATGCCAAACCAGTTATGGAAATGTAAGTCTACCCCAAGAGATACCTCACCTAGCGGGCCGCTCCTAGAATGCCCTTGTAGCTCTTTCCAATCTTCTGTACATAGTTCCTGTTATACCTCCTATCAACAATGCAAATCAGGCAATAGAACATATTATACGGCCACGTTACTGAAAACGCAAACAGGAGGCATCAATGACGTACAAGTATTAGGATCCACTAATAAACTTGTACAATCTCCTTGTAACGGCCAAAAAGGAAAGCCTGTTTGTTGGAGCACTACCGCCCCCATTCACATTTCTGATGGAGGAGGCCCATTAGATATTGCAAGAATTAAAACCGTCCAGAAAAAATTAGAAGAAATTCATAAAGCTCAATATCCTGAACTTCAATATCACCCTTTAGCCCTGCCTGAGCTTAGAGATAATTTTAGGCTCGATGCCCAAACCTTCGATATCCTCAATGCTACTTACAATTTACTTCAAATGTCCAATACAAGCCTGGCCCACGATTGTTGGCTTTGTCTTAAAATGGGCCCCCCTATTCCTCTAGCCATACCTAACCTTTCATTGTCCTATGTCAATTACTCAAATGAATCCTTGGTAAATAATTCCTGTCCTATTACCCCCCCGCCTTAGTTCAACCGATGACGTTTTCTAATTCCTCTTGCCTCTTTTCACCATCATATAATAACACTAAAGAAATTGATTTAGGCTATGTTGTGTTTGGCAACTGTACTTCCATAATCAATGCCACCAACCCTTTGTGCGCTATAAATGGCTCAGTTTTCGTTTGTGGAAACAACATGGCATATACGTATCTACCTACAAATTGGACAGGGCTTTGTGTTCTGGCCACTCTTCTCCCCGACATTGATATCATCCCTGGAGATGAACCTATCCCCATCCCCGCTATTGAACATTTTATTTATAGACCGAAATGAGCCATACAATTTATTCCCTTATTGGCTGGGCTAGGAATCACCACTGCTTTTACTACAGGAGCCACAGGCCTAGGAGTCTCACTGACCCAATATACTAAATTATCCAATCAATTAATTTCAGATGTACAGACCTTATCCAGTACTATACAAGATTTACAAGACCAAGTAGACTCGTTAGCTGAAGTAGTTCTCCAGAATAGAAGAGGTCTAGATTTGTTAACGGCAGAACAGGGAGGGATATGTTTGGCTTTACAGGAAAAGTGCTGTTTTTACGCCAACAAATCCAGAATCGTCAGAGATAAGATAAAAACTTTGCAAGAAGAACTAGAAAAGCGCAGAAAAGGCCTGGCCGCCAATCCACTATGGACTGGGCTCCATGGACTTCTCCCCTATCTCCTGCCATTTCTTGGTCCTTTACTCACTCTTCTACTCTTCCTTACTCTCGGGCCTATAATCCTTAATAAGCTTATGGCATTTGTCAGACAACAAATCGAGGCCTTCCAGGCCAAACCTATACAGGTTCATTATCATTGCCTTGAGATGACTGAAAATGGTGAGTCTTATTTACCTTAATAAGACCACCTCCCCTGTGTGCTGAACTGGACAGTCAATGACGGGTAAGAGGACACTATCTCCATTGGAGCCTAAGACAGGAGGGCCGCCCTTGCTGCTGCCTTATCCCATGACGGGCCTAGAAGGTGGGGATGAGTTGACCCAACCTAAGACAGGTGCAGTTCCCGAGGGGTTTTCTTATCATAAAAATATAAAAAGGGGGACCTGTCCGGAGCTGCACGCCCCGGCCATAGTGAATAATAATTAAAGATTAAACGCCTGAGCTATATTCCTTTCCACCCCACACCTTCTCCCTAGATTTACCTTCTTCCCTGTATTAATACCGCCATTAAAAGATGGCGCTCTTCCTGCTTCTTCTTCATTCATTTTTCCTGCGCCTGCGAAAATTACTACCTGACAGCGCAGGCGCAACATGACGTCCGACCGGAGAAACCGAAACCTATCTGGCCATGCCCTCCGCAATGAGGTCATTTCCGCCTTAGTCCAACCCCTTCCCCTCCAAATGTATATAAGGCATTGCATTACCGCCATTAAACGAGACTTGATCAGAGCACTGTCTTGTCTCCATTTCTCGTGTCTCTTGTTCCCCAAATTCCCACCCCCTCCTCCAGGGCCTACACTGACTATCCCGCGGGCCGGGATACAGTGTAACACGTCCTCTGCCCTCTGGGTGTCCTGCAAATTGGCATCTGGATGCAGAGCCTGGATCAGTCTCTGGTTCGATCTTTTCCTTTGGAAAATCTGTACGCGGTGTTGTGGCCTTTCATCATGAGACACGTAATTTCCAGCTGTTTCTTTTTGTGATGTTATCAACCATTGATACTAATTGCTTAGTCTGTTAATTTATTGGGGATTGCTGAATGGTGATATTCTGTCATTTTTTTCTTCATTTATATGCTTTATTAATGCTACAAAAAGGCAGTTCCCTTCATTTACTAGTGGGCTACTCAGTGGTACAGTGGAAAGGCAGGATCAGTGTTTGACTCTCCTTTTATTT
Organism: Macaca thibetana thibetana; assembly: GCF_024542745.1. Lineage (NCBI taxonomy): Eukaryota > Metazoa > Chordata > Mammalia > Primates > Cercopithecidae > Macaca > Macaca thibetana. The sequence goes on along the minus strand of NC_065581.1, from coordinate 33,587,361 downwards.
ACCAATTTTCAAATTAACAAATTGGTTTCCCACTACTAATAAAATCTATAGATGGCCAATCAGGTTTTACTTTTCATTCTTAAAATAATTATAAACAGAAGGATTTAAATGTTTGATAGGTTTTACTCTATTGCAATTTTTATGCTTGTTAAAGCTTATTGCTATATTTTTGGTGAGTGAAAACTTCTTCAAGTGGCTAATAATGAAACTGAATTCTTTTGACACAAAGTTCTTTTGATAATTTCTTTGTTATCTGGGATGACAAGATGTTTCTGGTTCATCCTGTTCATGTCTTGCCCAGACCTGGAGGCAGCCATTTTTCCAGAAATACCTGGTTTAGTTTAGTGGGAAATTACATTTAAGACTATAATCCAGCGTTAGGGTGTTTTGTGCTAGAGTCACCTCAAAAGTGGCATCAAGGGAGTTGCCACAAGGAAGTGCCTCAAACCATCCTGAGATGGTGTGGGTTAAGACTCAGAAAGAAGCGCTAAATGCCAGGGTGATCAGTCCAAAGCATTTATTCGGGGAATTTACCTTCAGAGGGCTTTAGGAGTCCTCGCAGACAGCAAGAGAAAAGGGGTGTTCTGCCTAGGTATGTCTGCGGCGAGGGGGTCAGGGTTTAGAGTTTATATGGAGGTTTAGGGAATCTGGCTCAGGGCTGGGACAAAGTTTCAGTGTTTAGAGTAACAACCTAAATACGTTTATCAGTGCCTGGGCGTGTTCAAGGCCTTGGCTTGGGTTCGAGCCTGCTGGGAAAAACCTGCAGTTAGCTGGGTCACAGAGGCATTCTGTGATTTTTTGGTCAGGACATGGAGAGAAAGCAGGGAGAGGGGCAGTGGGGGAGCCTAAATAGATAGGAGTGGTCGTTGTGTCTGGCCTGATCAATGGAAACAAAACATTTATACATGTATACATTTTTAAAAAATCAGTCGTCCAGGCACGGTGGCTCATACCTGTAATCCCAGCACTTTGGGAGACCGAGGCAGGCGAATCACGAGGTCAAGAGATTAAGAACATCCTGGGCAACACGGTGAAACCCCGTCTCTACTAAAAATACAAAAATTATCGAGGTGTGGTGGTGGGTGCCTGTAGTCCCAGCTACTCGGGAGGCTGAGGCAGGAGAATCGCTTGAACCTGGGAGGCGGAGGTTACAGTGAGCCAAGATCGTGCCACTGCACTCCAGCCTGGTGACAAGAGCAATACTCCGTCAAAAAAAAAAAAAAAAAAAAAACAATCTTTTCTATATTACATCTGCATATCCTTTCTTTTACACCAAGAACTCTGGTTTTCAAGGATGCAGGGAATGTCCATATTTATTTGCTGTTCCTGGGTTAACATAGACAGCAGTCTAAGGATAATAACACTCATACTAAAACCACCAAAATCGCTACTGAAAAAGGTTGAAATTCTTTTTACCTACTTTTTCCCTGTTACCTGTGTTCTCCCTTTTTACCTATGTTCTCCCCCCATTTCTAATTGAACTGTATCTATCCTAATTGATCCTGTGCCATTGCATAGACTACTTGCTCCCTTATTAGTCTTAGTTCTGTGAGTAGAGAGGTGTTTAACGCTCACCATCATTCCTTATGTGGATATCCCTGTCATGTGGTGGTTTTCAAGGTGTGGTCCGTGGATCCCTGGAGGTCCCTGGGACCCTTCAAGGGGCCTATGAAGTCAAGCTATTTTTGTAATAATACTAAGATGTTATTTGCCTTTTTCACTGTATTATTTACATAGTGGTACAGAAATCTATGGTGGTCACGTGAAACTGTTAGTGCCTGAGCACAAATCAAGGCGGTGACACCAAGCTGTACAGGTAGTCATGTTCTTCACTGCCATAAGCTTACGGTAAAACAAACAAACAAACAAACAAAAAGCAAAAGCCAGTGACCTTGATGAAGCAATAAAATCATTAGTTTACTACGTTTTAAACCTCAAGCACACATCTGTTTAATAGTCAGTGTAAGAAAATAGGCAGCATTTCTGGTGCATACTGATGGAAAGGCAGTTGTCCTATGGAAAAGCTATTGTGTAATTGCGTGAGTTGTGAGTGAAGTTAAACATTTTTTTTTTAAGTGGGTCATCATTTTCCTTGAAAGAATGACCGAAAGGCACTCTGTGATTATTCAGACTTGGGTATTTGGTAGAAATTTTCTCAAAAATGAACAAAATGAGCCTATCCCATCAAAGAAAATAATATTGACAGTGGAAATTGGAATTTCAAGAGAAAATTAAAAGTTTGGAAAACTTATGTGTGCCACAGCTTCTCACTACTTAAATATTTTTCTGATGAGCTTGGTGGTGATATTAACAAATATGGTTTAAAAATATTTTAATAAAATATGTCAACACTTTAAAGATCTGCATAACCCTATGAACCAATAATTTACAAATAATCAATGCATGATATTGCAAAGTCATGCATAGAGGAAAAGATCCATTTAAAGATAGACTAGTGAATTTTAACATAACAGAATATGAAAAGTTAATTGATAAGGTTTCAGATTCCACACAGCAACTAACCTGTAAGAATCTGCCATTTCTCGAGTTTTGGTGTCTTATCAAGGAAGAACAGTTACAATAGCTGAAATGGCTATTGAAACTTTCCTTCTTTTTCCAATTGTGTATCAGAGTGAGGCCAGATTTTTTTCTTGTAGTTTAGCCAAAACAATATATTGTTACAGCTTGAATGTAGAAGAATATATAACCAAGCTAGCTTTATTAAGCCAGACATTAAAGAGATTTTTACAAATGTAAAATAATTCCTTTTTTTCACTATATTTTTTGTGCTGGAAAAGACAGCTATTTTCCATAAAAGTATGTTGTTTATGTTAACATGTAATGGGTTTGTCATTGTTATTTAATAACAAATAAACAAATTAATATAAATGTCACTTTACATGACCCATGTAAACTAAAGTTTCTTGGTGTTCTCAATAGTTTTACGAATAAAAAGGAATCCTGATCCAAAAGACTTATAAACTACTGATGTACTATTTCTGCTAGGTGCCTCAGGAAGGCTTAGGAAAGTATCTTAGTTTGTATGAACTGCTATAACAAACTACCAGAGACTGGGTGGCTTAAAAACAGCAGAAATGTATTTTTCACAGTTGTGGAGGCTGGAGGTCTGAGATCAGTGTGTCAGCCTGGCAGGGATCTGGTGAAGGCCTGCTGGCAGCATCTTCTCACTAAGACCTCACGTGGCAGAAGGAAAGGCAGCTCTCTGGAGTCTCCCTTATAAGGGCCCTAATCCCATTCATAAGGGCTGCACCCTCATGACCTAATCACCTTCCAAAGGCATCATCTCCTGATACCATCACCTTGGGTGTTAGGATTTCATCACATGAATTTTGGGAAGGCACATTCAATCTACACCAGAAAGTTCTTGCACTTCATAGTTGAAAGTAAGTTTTGTGACTATAAAAATCTTGATTCTATTTTCTGCTGAGTATCTTAAAAAGTTACTACATTTTCACATAACTGCTATCAAAAAATCTGATGATAATCTAATTATTAATAAGTCATTGCTACTTTTGCTGAGTATCCAGACGGTATTTTCTTTTTCTTTAGTATCCACAAATTTTATTGAAATGTATCTTGGTCGGGAGGAGGGCAAGATGGTCGACTAGATGCAGCCAGGTGGAACAGCTCTCAATGAGGAACCCAGATGACTGGCTCCTAACAGATGTTCAGACAGAAGGCACCTAGAGTGGACAGAGGGAAGACACAGAAGCTGGGCTGAAGGGGGAGAAAGCTGGGAACCCTACATGGGGCTACAGCACATCCGGACTCATTCCTGTCCTCCAGTGACTCCAGGGAAATGGGTGAGTTGAACTGGCAAGGAGCAACCCATTGTCACCATGACCTCTGGAACCATGGCAGGAGGAGACTCACTGACCACCGTAGACACTTGAGTTGGCAGGGAGAACTGCTTAAAGAAGTGCTAGGGGCAGCAAGCCAGCTGGTGTGGAGCCTAGAGGATTCGGTGCAGGAGCATCTGCAGTGGAGCATGGCCAGGGATGGCCATTTCCCTAGGCTCAACTTACTCCCACAGGAAACATTAACCCTAGGGGAACTGTTGGTCCTGAAATCTATAGGGTGGTCTTGCCCATAAGATGGGTCTGGTTCTATCTGAGCACCCCTTGGTCTTCTGGCCTCTCCTGGGGCCCCAGCCTGGCCATATCTGCTTGCAGGGCAGCCTCAGGTGCCCTGTGGGCCTGCACCATAGCTTCTACACTGGTAGACCATGCCTGATCAGTGAGTGGAGAGGTCCAACGAGGAGGCCCCTATGACCAGGCACCAGCCTGCATGCTCCCTCCCAACACTGCAGCTTCCTCTGGGCCCACAGCAACTCCCCGCATCACTTTGCTGGTACATGTCTGCTGGGTAGGTTTTGTTTTCCTTGCTTCACCAGCATATAGGAGTGCAATTCACCCCTCACCACTCTCCTGATGACCGCCATTGTAGACAGAGCCTTGGTGGGCACAGAGTCAACCAGCCCCACTCCCTCCATCGTCCCACCCTGTGCTAACACTGTGCAGAGAACAGCAGATCCTCCCCCACCTGAGTGACCACTCCTGCACAGAAAAGGCACGCAGACCTGCACCTGCCAATGCCCTGTGTGTGAGCCAACACCACCTCCTGTGTGACCACACACACATTGCCAGCAGGGGCCCCTCTGCCCTTCCTACAGCTGCATTGCCTCTGCCACTGTGGTGGATGCCTTCAGGGAAGCAGGCACCCTGGCACCCGCTAGTACTCTGCTGCAGCTGCCACTACTGCTGCTGCTGGCACACTCAAACAAGGACAGATCCCGCTGTCACTGTACTATGAAACACTTTGGCTGACACCACTCATTGGAGTGTGACCAGCGGTCTGGGAGCACTTTGGACTGCACCACTCCTGCTGTCCCCCCAACCACCTCATCACAGCAGATTCCTAATTCTGAGGAATCACGGAACAAAGTCAGGGCCCCATACAAGTCCCAAAGGATTACAGCATGCAGTCCAGGAGTTGGGAGTGGAATATTGGCCAAATAAAATCTTCCAGAAATGAAGTCAGTTGGCTGAATCCACCTTATACCACAATCAAACCTTCAAAGTCATCAAATAGGATAAGTAAAAAAGGTCAGCAGTCTCAAAGATTAAAGGGAAATAAGCCCATAAATGAGAAAGAATCAGGGCAAGAACCTTGACGACTCAAAAAGCCAGAGTGCCTTCTTTTCTCCACACAACCACATCATCTCTCAAGCAAGGATTCTGAACTGGGCTGAGATGGCTGAAATAACAGAAATATAATTCAGAATAAGGAGAGAAATGAAGATCATTGAGCTACAGAAGTACATTGAAACCCAATCCAAGGTAGCTAAAAACCATGATAATACAATGCAGGAGCTGATAGATAAAATAGCCAGTATAGATAAGAACATAACCAACTTGATAGAGCTGAAAAACACACTACAAGAATTTCATAATGCAATCACAACTATTAATAGCAGAATAGACCCAGTGGAAAAAAGAATCTCCATGCTTCAAGACTGGCTTTCTGAAATAAGACAGTCAGACAAGAATAGAGAAAAAAGAATGAAAAGGAAGGAAGAAAACTTCTGAAAAATATGAGATTATGTAAAGAGACCAAATCTATGACTCATTGGTGTTCCTGAGAGAGATGGGAAGAATGAAACCAACTTGGAAAATGTATTTCAGTGTATCATCCATGAGCATGTCCCCAGTCTAGCAGGAGAGACCAACATTCAAATACAGGAAATGCAGAGAACCCCAGTAAGATACTTCACAAGAAGATCATTCCAAAGGCATAAATTATCAGATTCTCCAAGGTTGAAATGAAAGAAAAACAGCTGGCAGCTCGAGAGAAATGCCAGGTCACCTACAATGAAAAGTACATCAGACTAACAGTGGACCTGTCAGCAGAATCTCTACAAGCCAGAAGAGACTGGGGGCCAACATTCAATATTCTTAAAGAAAATAAATTTCAACCCAGAATTTCATATGTGGCCAAACTAAGCTTCAAAAGTGAAGGAGAAATAAGAACCTTTTCAGAGAAGGAAATGCTGAGGGAATTCATTACCACTAGACTTGTCTTACAAGAGCTCCTGAAGGAAACACTAAATATGGAAAGGAAAGACTGTTACTAGCCACTACAAAAACACACTGAAGTACAGAGACCAGTGACATTATAAAGCAACCACATAAATAAGTCTGCAAAATAATCAGCTAACATCATGATGACAGGAGCAAATCCACACATATCAATACTAATCTTAAATGTAAATAGGCTAGTGCCCCAATTAAAAGGCAGAGTGGTAATCTGGATAAAGGACCAAGGCCTATTGGTATGCTGTCTTCAAGAGACCCATCTCACATACAATGACACACATAGGGTCAAAATAAACAGATGGAGAAAAATCTACCAAGCAAATGGAAAACAGAAAAAAGCAGGGGTTGCAATACTAGTTTCAGACAAAACAGGTTTTAAACCAACAAAGGTCAAAAAAGACAAAGAAGGGCATTACATAATGGTAAAGGGTTCAATTCAACAAAAGGTCTAACTATCCTAAAAATATGTACCTCCAAAAGAGGAGCACCCAGATTCATTAAGCAAGTTCTTAGCGACCTACAAAGAGGCTTAGACTCCCACACAGTAATAGTGGGAGACTTTAACACCCCACTGACAATATTAGATAGATCATCAAGACAGAAAATTAACAAAGATATTCAGGACCTGAACTCAGCTCTGGATCAAATGAACCTGATAGGTATCTGTAGAACTTTCCACCCAAAAAAGACAGAATATACATTTTTCTCATTGCCACATGGCACATACTCTAAAATCAATCACATAATTAGAAGTAAAACACTCCTCAGCAAATGCAAAAGAACATGACAAACAATCTCTTGGACCACAGCACAATCAAATTAGAAATCAAGACTAAAAGTTCACTCAAAACCATACAATTACATGGAAATTAAATAACCTGCTCCTGAATGACTTATGGGTAAGTAATGAAATTCAGGCAGAAATCAAGAAGCTCTTTGACATGAATGAGAACAAAGATACAACCCACCAGAAGCTCTGGGACACAACTAAGGCAGTGTTAAGAGGGAAATTTATAGCACTAAATTCCCACATCAAAAAGTTAGAAAGATCTCAATTTAACCTAACATAATAACTAAAAGAACCAGAGTACCAAGAGTCAACCAATCTCAAGGCTAGCAGAAGACAAGAAATAACCAAAATCAGAGCTGAGTGGAAGGAGACTGAGACACAAAAATGATTCAAAAGATCAATGAATCCAGGAGCTGGTTTTATGAAAAAATTAATGAAATAGATTGAGTGCTAGCTAGACTCATAAAGAAGAAAAGAGAGAAGATTCAAATAAACACAATTAGAAATGACAAAGGAGATATTACTACTGATCCCACAGAAATACATACAACCATCAGAGAATATTATGGATACCTCTATGACATAAAGTAGAACATCTAGAAGAAATGGATAAATTCAGGGACACATACACCCCCCCAAGACTGAACCAGGAAGAAATTGAATGAATGAACAAACAAACTAATAATGAGCTCTGGAATTGAGTCAGTAATAAATAGCCTGCCAACCAAAAAAAAAAAAAAAAAACAAAAAAAAAAAAAAGCCCAGGACCAAATGGATTCATAGCTGAATTCTGTCAGGTGTATGAAGAAGAAATGGTACCATTTCTGCTGAAACTATTTCAAAAAATTGAGGAAGAGAGACTCCTCCCTAACTCATTCTATAAAGCCAGCATCATCTAAATACCAAAACCTGGCAGAGACACAACAAAAGAAGAAAACTTCAGGCCAATATCCTCGATAAACACTGATGCAAAAAATTCTCAGCAAAATACTGGCAAACCAAATCCAGCAGCACATCCAAAAGCCCATCTACCATGATCAAGTAGGCTTTATCCCTTGGATATGAGGTTTGTTCAACATATAAAAATCAATAAATGTGATTCATCACATAAATAGAACTAAAGAAAAAACCCACGATTATCTCAATAGATGCAGAAAAGTCTTCTCATAAAATTCAACACTCCTTCATGTTAAAAACTCTCAATAAACTAGGTATTGAAGGAACATACTTCAAAATAATAAGAGCATCTTATTATTACCTATTAATAATCAATAATAAATAACAATTAATTAATAGGTAATTAATTAATTGTTAATATTAAAATAATATTAAAATATTAAAATTTTTAATAATATTAAAATGATATTTAATATTAATTTTATTATTTAATAATATTTATTATTTAATAATAATATTCAATATTACAGTATTTAATAATATTTAATAATAATATTCAATATTACAGTATTTAATAATATTTAATAATAATATTCAATATTATAATATTTAATAATATTTAATAATAATATTCAATATTAAATAAATAATAAATAAAATAAATTAATTTAACAATATTAAAATAATTAATAATTAATAGGTAATTAATTACCTATTAATAATTAATAATCAGTAAATATTAATTATTAAATATTATTATTAATTACCATCATATTAATATCTATGACAAACCCACACCCAATATCATACTGAATGGGCAAAAGCTGGAAGCACTCCCCTTGAAAACTGGCAGAAGACAGGAATGCTCCCTCTCATTACTCCTATTCAACATAGTACTGGAAATCCTTGCCAGGGCAATCAGGAAAGAGAAAAGAGTAAAGAGCAGCCAAATAGGAAAAGAGGAAGTCAAAGTGTTCCTGTTTTGCGGACGACATGATCGTGTATCTAGAAAACCCCATCATCTCAGCCCAAAAAGCTTCTTAAGTTGATAAACAACTTCAGCAAGGTCTCAGGACACAAAATCAATGTGCAAAAATTACTAACATTTCTGTACACCAACGACAGTCAAGCCTAGAGCAAAATTAGGAATGCAATCCCATTCACAATTGCCACAAACAGAATAAAATACCTAGGAATACAGCTAAGCAGGGAGGTGAAAGATCTCCACAAGAACTAAAAAGCACTGCTCAAAAAAATAAGAAATGACACAAACAAATGGAAACACATTGCATGCTCATGGATAGGAAGAAACAATAACATTAAAACGGCCATACTGCGCAAAGCAATTTGTAATTAAATGTTATTCCTGTTAAACTACCATTGAGATGCTTCACAGAACTAGTAAAAACTATTTTAAAATGCACATGGAACCAAAAAGGATACATAGATACAAAAGAAGGACATGAAAACATGTGCAATGTCATTAGCCATTAGAGAATTACAAATTAAAACCACAATGAGATTTTTACTATATACCTATCATGATGGCTAAAATAAAAAGTAGGCACAATACCAAATGCTGTTGAGGATGCAGAGAAAATAGATCACTCACATTTGGCTGCTGGGAATGTAATATAGTACAGTCACACTGGAAAATAGTTTGGCATTTTCTTTAAAAGCAAAACATGCAACTACCACACAACCCAGCAATTGCACTCCTGAGCATTTATCCCAGAGAAATGAAGACTTACGTTCAGAGAAAAATCTGCACATGTATGCTCATAGCCACTTTATTCAGACAAAAACTGGAAACAAACTGTGGTATATCCGTACTAGGAAATACTACTTAGCAATAAAAAGAAACAAACTGGATATAGGCACCGCGACCTGGATGAATCACTAGGGAATTATACTGAGTGAAAAAAAATTGCAAAATGTTGTCTACTAAATGATTCCACTTATATAACAGTCCTGAAATGCCAAAGCGATAGAAATGGAAATTAATAGTTGCTGTGTTAATGAAGAAGTGGACACGGGAGGGAAGTGGCTGTGGCTACAAAAGGGTAAAATGAGGGATATCATAGTGACGAAAACGTTCTTTATTTTAATTATATCAACGTCAATATCCAGACTGATAATTTACTGTAGTTTACAAGATGTTATCATTAGGGGAAACTAGGTAAAATGTACATGAGGTATCTCTGCAATATTTCTTAAAAGTGCCTGTGAATCAACCATTGTATCAAAATAAAAAGTATAATTTAATACAACATCTTAACATTTTCAACAAAACTAAGTGTCAAAGTATCCCCATAAACCTCAAATACAAATTGGTGGAGACAAACCACTAATAGTTGCACGTTATTAATTTTTCCTGTTTTGGATTATGTCTTTGGTGTCAAGTCTAAAAGCTTTTTGCTTAACCCTAGGTCCTGAAGATTTTCTCCTGATAGTTTTATGACTTTATGTTTTACATGTTAGTCTTTGATCCATTTTTATTTCTTCCTTTGAAATCTGCATGGCTTTTTTTTTCTTGCCCATTACACTGTCTAGAACTTCCAACACTATGTTGAATAAGCATGGCGAGAGTGGACATTATTGCTTTGTCCCCGATCTTTGGGGGAAAAATTTCAGTCTTTCACCACTGTGTTAGCTGTAAGATTTTTTGCAGATGCTCATTATCAAGTTGAGGTAGCTCCTCTCTATTTGCATTTTTCTGAGCATTTTATCATGAATGGCCATTGAATTATGTATTCTAAAACCTCATATATGTACATTATTAACTTGGATTACACTTTTTAAAATAACTGCCTTTTCTACTGGTTGTCAAATGAGCATATTCTTTCTATTTAATGCCTACGTGAAATCTTTAAATATGGACTCTATGTCATTTATTTAGTCCCTTTCAGGTTTCCAACATAAAGTGATACTATTTCAACGACTTAAGCACTTATTTCGGCTTTATGCCTCATGTAGTTTAGATTTGTTATGAGTTTGCACTTACATTTGATTCCTTTTTATACTCCTAATGTCTTTTTTTCTTAAACAAGTGGCTTACATATTTGGACTCACAATATTTATACATCCTCTGTCAACAGGGGTACATGTCCTTACGTTTTAAAGCACCTGCTTCAGAGTCCTGTCGTGTTACACATTTCCTCTAAAACAAACCCTCCATGTCATTTGAGAGCCAACCCTGCTTTTCAAGTTATTTAGGCTGCTGTAACCTCCATTAATAAAAGATTCAAAAGTCATAATTGTGTGATTCTTTAGGAATTATCGAAAAAGGCAATCTGATTTATTTTCCAAATATCCTGGATCTGAAATAATCTATCAGAGTTTATTTCTATGCTTGGAAATCTTCCTTTGATGTCAGCATTTGCAATTTTCTTACTTAGCTTATGTAGCTAAGTAAGAAATGAATTGCTTTTGTTGATTTCTTGGTACATTCTGTCCATCAAGTACATTGAGTTGTTTAGAATTGTTTTGAGTCAACAGTGTAACGGGCATCCAAAATCTTGTATAGTCAATTTTCTTTGACTATTGTGCAAGAAGGTCTATTTCTATTTCCTCTGTTGACAATATCCTGAGCACTATACAATCGCAGTGATAATTTATCAGAAGAGTGTTAACATTTTAACCTAAAATAATTGATTTTGTATTAAACAAATTCTGATATAGGAATATGTTTAATATTAACTGTACAGAATTCTCTATAAATCTCATAAACATAGTAGCTTTTTGAAGGGGATTAAAAATTAAATTATCAAAATTTTCATTTTAGAAAATAAAAATGTAAGTCTTTTTTCTTTTCAAAATTTTCCTATTTTAATATTTAAGATTATTTTTCAATTTTTTTTAAAGTATATGTGACATGGTTTAAAACATCAAATACAGATGGCCCCTGACTTATGATGGTTCCAGTTAAGATTGTTCAGCTATGACGGTGTGAAAGCAGTACACATTCTGGAGGAAATGTACTTCAAATTTAAAGTGTCGATCTTTCTCTGGGCTAGTGATAAGTGTTATAACACTCTCGCCTGACGCTGAGCAGCAGCAGTGAGCCACAGCTCCCAGTCAGCCACGCTAGCGTAAGTGTTCTGAGCATGTTGAAGGTAGGCTGGGCTAAACTATGATGTTTGATAGGTTAGGGGTATTGAATGCATTTTCAACTTGCAGTGGATTTATCAGGACACAACCCCATCTTAAGTCAGGGAGCATCCATATTTCTACAAGGGTTGTTATGCAAAACAGCTAACCACACTGCCTCCCCATTCCTCTTTCCAGACAGAAATGTTAGTAAATAGTCCCATTTTACAAGTGAGAAAATGGAGGCTTAGGGAGGTTAATTAACACACCCAAATTCATATGGGTAGGAAACAATGGAGCTATGATAAGAACTTAAATCCATATGGCCCCCAAGCCTGAGCTTTGAGCTATACTGCTTCTTACTTACAGGATATATTAGTTTCCTATTGGTGCTGTAACAAATTACCACAATTTAGTGGCTTAAAACAACAAAAATTTATTGTTGGACAGTTCCGGAAATTATAAGCCTAAAATGGGTCCTATTAAATTAAATTATTTGGCTTAAAACTGTCTTTGTACTTTGAATTCCTACATAGTATACTGAAATCTAACTTAGTGTGTAAGGAAATTGTACCCTAACTTTAGGGCATATTCTTGTAATAAATAGCTGAGTCTCAGGCAAACACAGCAACCAAGCTTCAGGCAATCACAGGTTGCCAACTGATCAGACCATGATCAAACAAGGCAAACACTGCAATGTAAACAATCAAGCTGCTTCTGTATACCACTTCCCTTTTCTCTCTATAAATATTGCCTGCCCCTGTTGTGGAGTGGAGCTCTCTGTACCTCTTCTGGTCCTGTAGGCTGCTCAATTCATGAATTATGCTTTGCTCTAATAAATGGTGCTGAATTGAATTTGTTCAAAGTTTTTCTTTTAACACTTGTACAGGGCTAATCAAAGTATTAGCATGTCTGTGCTCCCCTTCTGAAGGCTTCGGAGGATAATCTATTTTTTGCCTTTCCAGCTTGCAGTGACTGGCTACATTCCTTGGCTTGTGACCCCTTCCAGCAGTCACTTTCCTCCGATTTTTGCTTCTAATATCACATCTCCTTCTTCTATTCTCTTGCCTTTTTCTTTCACTTAAAAGGACCCATGTGATTACATCAAGACCACTTGGCTAATCTAGAATAATCTCCCCATCTCAAGATCCTTAATCTAATCACTAATGCAAAGTCCCTCTTGCCATGTAAGGTAACAGATTCACAGGTTTCATAGATTCAGATATTTCAGGGTGGCAGTGGGGGGCATTATTCCATCTACCACACAGAGTAAAGTTTCATCTGGATGATCCATAGGCCCTATAAATACAAAATGTCTAATATGGAATGTTCTGTTAAACTGTCCCTTCTCAATGACTGGAATTACTAACCACTTGGTCTCCCAAGTATCTTCTGCTCTCGCCTTCTCCTCTCTCCCATATACAATGGATGAGGACACATCATGCTGCATCTGCTCCCTCACATGTCTCTGATTCTCTCTCTAGATCCCTGATCCTACTTTCATTCAAGCCCCATCATGTCTGGTCTCTGTTACTCTAACAGTCACCCACCTGCTTTCTCTGCTAACCCACTCTTCCCACCAGAGGAGTCTTCCTAAAACATGAAGCTGCCCATGACCCTTCCCTTACTATCAGTCTGCATACTGGTCCTACTGACTGCAGGTCAAAGACCCAAGTCCTTAGCCTGGTGTGTGAGGCATCCGTCCCTAGCCCTCTGCTTCATCTGTTCCCCACCCATTTTACCAGTTCCGAATGACTTTCACTTCCCTTGAAGCCTGTCCAGGTGTCCAAGCCTCTTATGCTTTGTTAGACTTGGAAACCATTCTCCATTTGCCCTCGATCAGCTTGAATGTCATTTCTCTAGAAAATTTTCCTAGTTGTTTGTGACTTCAATGTCTCCATTTTATACACATTTCTGCTGAGCCCGTTTGCTAATATGTCTCCTGGGTGGTAAGCAGGACTCCACGTCTTATTAATTTTTTCTGTCTCCGGAATTCAGCCACTGTCTGTCACACAAGTGCATAACGAGTTACTATACCAATATTTTATAACCATGTCCCCTGTACAGCAGTTCCCTGGATCTCATGGCTTCTTTTATGATTTGCCTTGTTTGTTACCAACTTCCATCAATAAGACAATCTATCCAATCCTTGTCCCCTTTGCCACATCACATCCTCAGGGCAATAACAAAGTTGTTAAGCTTATGAACCTTCTCCACTTGGAGCAAGGCCTCACCATGTCAGGCCTCCCCCTGATTCTCCTCCCTGCCTGGGATGGCAGATTTTGCTCTAGCGAGTCTCCAGGCTGTGAAGTCTCCTGCCTTTTATGTTCTGATCTGGGTGGTGAGCTGCAGCTGTAGTCCTTACTTGTCACTGCTGGCCTTTAGAGATTTTGTACTCAATTTGGAGGAACTACTCTTGATGGATTGTAAGTGAGAGGATTTCCTGGTCTCCCTCTGGTGTCCACCAGAAAAACCACATTCTCTAGTTTTCAGCGTTGAGTGCTCCTGCTTATGTGATTTCTAAGAGTAAGATCCTATGGACCATCCCTGGCAGCAGAGAATTCGCTCAGGATTTTGCCTGAAGCTGCACTTCCAGGGTCTCGCTTCATCAGAAGACTTCTTCGTTTTCATCACTGGCCCAGGTAACTCTTAGTGTTTGACTCCAGAATGTGCTGGGGGAGGGGAGGGTAAAGTAACGGGGGAGGGAGTCAGAGTTGTAGGTCATCTGTGGCTGGAGTTTTGCATCCCTAATAAACGGGAAATGAACTGAAGGAAGACTGGGTTTTCACGTCAACACGAAGGACACCATTACGATGCTAGATTAATCATCAAATAAAATTCCAGATGGAAAAAGTTCAGAAACTTAATTTAGAATTTGAGCCCCGCTCTATTGGACAACGTTCCCAGCCGTTGCTCCGAGGATGTAACGTGGACTTTCACCACCAGATGGCGACCGAGACCGTAATTTAAGTTGGTTTTCTCCACTTGCTCTCGCCTGAATCCCCGTGAAAATCCCCAGTTTAACGAGGGGCTTTCCTCGCGTAACCTTCGCTTCTGCTTCCTCTCTCATATCACCTCAACCTGCGAGACTCTGAAAGGGATAATGCGGGTTGGGGGGAATACGGAAATTCAGGGAAGGGAGAAAGGGTGGTGTGAAGCTCTCCAGACCAGCCAGACAGAAATAGCATACCAACAGTGGTTTAGAGCACAGACGCCAGAGACTGAATGAGTAATTTAAACAGCCCTACTGTGTAATCGTTGTGTGCATATGCATCTCTCTCTCTCTCTCTCTTTCGTCTGAGACAGGGTCTCACTTACTCTGTCCCACAGGCTGGAGTGCAGTGGTGCAATCATGGTTCACTGTAGTCTCGACCTTCTGGGCTCCAGTGATCTGCCCACCTCAGCCTCTGAAACCACAGGGTCTTGAACTCCTGGGCTCAAGTGATCTTCCTGCCTCGACCTCCTAAAGTGCTGGGGTTACAGGCGTGGGCCACCCTGCCTGTCTGCTGTTTAAGTGCGTAGAAGAATGCCTGGCACTCAGTAAGTGTCAAATATTTATAAAATAAATTAAAATTTTATAACACTACACACATGTTGTTTAGTATGCTATAAATAGAGACATATTTAATGAGATGTCAACATATATCATGTTAATGGATTAAGTAAGTTTGAGAATATTAGAGAAGAATGATAATAGATCAACGAAGGAGGCTGGGCGCAGTGGCCCACACCTGCAATCCCAATACTTTTGGAAGCCGAGGCAGGCAGATCACTTGAGGTCATGAGTTCGACAGCAGCCTGGCCAACATGGTGAAACTCCATCTCTACTAAAAATACGAAAAGAAATTAGCCGGGTGTGGTGGTGCGCAACTGTAATCCATGCTAATGGGGAGGCTGAGGCACGAGAATCGCTTGAACCTAGGAGGTGGAGGTTGCAGTGTGAGGAGATTACGCCACTGCACTCCAGCCTGGGCGACAAAGCAAGACTCTGTCTCAAACAAACAAACAAAATAGACGAAATAGGGTTTGAGTATGTAGTCTGTTCTCAATATGAGATAGTAAAAAGTCTTTGCTTCCCTTATATTCTGCTAATTAACTCATTGGGTACACATCAATGTATAAAGCTTTTAACTTCTATTTATTCTTTTCCTTGAAAAGCATGCGGAATGCCTTCTCAGGACTCTCCCATTTTTTATTTGTGAACACCCACTGGCGTTCCTGGATAAGAGCCTGCAAGAAGGTGTGAAGGCCCCTATACCCGTGAGCCCCTGGGGCTCCGCACTCTTTCCAGCCCACATTTGACCTCAGTCAAGTTTTAAATGATTCCAGCTGAATTCTTCTTACCAGTGCCCAGCTGTACCTGCCTTAGGTAAGCAAGCAGTCAGGCGACAACTCTCCTAGATTTCAAGCCAGTTGGAAGCTCAACCTCAGCTCTGTGATGGGTTCAAAAAAATTGCAGTCTTGCAATTTGTCTGATTTCTTTCTTGTTGCAAGGGAGCATCATTGTTTCCAAACCAGAACTCTGTATAAATGTTTTTAAATGGAGACATTGAGAAAAAGTGCCTGAGAAACCAATGAGATCCAGGAAGAATGCTTCCAGCACCAACATGAATGGGGCTTGGCCATAGAGATAGAAGGGCTGGAAACTCTTACACCTTGATTTACACTCTCTATGCATATTCTGAGCACACTGGGCAATGTACTACTACTAGGTTTGATTTGGATTCATGGCTACTACCTCCCATAAAATGATAGGTCTTCTGTTTTAGTACGTGAGATAATTCCTCAATCAATCTTATTGCTGCTATTTCTGTTAAGCACAAACAATGATTTGGGTCATGAATTTTAATGGAGCTTAAATTCCTTTGTGCATCCCAACATGTAATCCTCTTACTTCTGGCTATGAACTTGCTGCTGCCAAGATGGATGCCATGAAAAAAAGAGATCTCATCAAAATTGTCACAGAGAGATGGAGGACCTCTGCGTAGATGGCAGGGTGGTGGTGGCCATGTAACTAGCTGCGCGGTGAGGAGCAGCCCTTGGGGAGAGCCCAGGTAGCCCCAGGAGAAGCAGAAATAGAGAAAAGTGAAAGACTGAGGTGGAAAGAACATGACGGACAAGAGCTCTGCATGGCCACATCACCAGCAGTCTTGTTATTACAATGAGGACGAAGGGACTGAAAAGAGGGGAAGAGATGGCATTCATTAAAGAACAGTGCTCATTCATACAGGGCAAGCATACGTGTGGCCTTTTCTATCTCTATCTGAAGACATAGCTTACTGTAACAGGAACTATCATGGGCGTTGGACGGCTCTCTCACAGTGATCCCATCCTCCTCTACATCCCAAACTTTGTTTTGAATGCATTTCTGTGTTTCGACTTCCTCTCTCCCCAAAGTTCTTCTTAACTTCTGAGTATGACTTAGCTTCCGTATTCTTTGACATATTTGAAACCCCTAACTTCCTCTCCTCTGTGGTGTAACTCACATGGCTTCTTGATACCAGGAGGCACTGCCTGAGTACAACCTCATATTGTGAGGATGAAATGCCCATGAATCCTACCAATCTGACAACAACCAACGTTTGTCTTCTCTGACAAAATACAGGTGCCACATATTCTGTAGGAAAAGGTGGTGTTGAGGTCAGAACTTCCCTGTCTCTCTGTCTCTCCCTCTGGTTCTGGAAACGTTGAGAATATGAGTGAAGGGAAAAGGTGGGCACCATGTGGAGGCAATTTCCTGGTGGCATGGAACAATTTTGGGGGCATGAATGCCATGGGCAGGACATCAGGGCCCCAAAAGGGAAATACACAGTAGTTTCTTTGGACTTCAGTGCTCTCTGTTATAGTTATGGAAGCCACAAGTGCAGAGGAAGGGGAGCTGATTCTGTAAAAAGAAGTTTATTCCTACTTTAAAAGATGCTTTTCTGACTATCTTCCCACAATAGAGCTGGAGGATCACAGGGGAAAGCTATGGTCCTCAATTACAGAAAATGATGTTGGGTGCATCTAGCATCACAGAAGCTTTAGAGGACACAGTCATCTCAGGTACCTACAGATAAGGAAGAAGTACCGTTGAGAGTACCTACTCGTATTCTTATTCATGGAAGCAAATCCCTTCAGGAACCAAATCATTAGCTGCTGGTAGAATGTTTCTTTTGGCTCCTGTCTCTCCTGAGCTCTTAAACACAGAATTTTTTGTGTGTGCCTCTGCTTTTGGGACCTCTGCTCCAAGAATAAGACTATATGTGTGTAGGTGAGTTTGCTAGGTCAGGGATTCCTTATACAGGGAGATGGCGAATCACTGAGCAGGACACAGAGGCATGGGTTGAAGTGGTGAGATATACCTTAGTTTAAAGGGAGGTCACAGAAGCTCATGGACCATTATTAGATAAACTCGAAATTAGAGAAGAGAACCACATTTCTCTTTTGATAGTCACATAAAAATTGGAGCCATACTCATTCAAATAAAAAGTAACATGCACAGCTCTTCATTGCAAAGCTCATCTATGATTCCTAACAGGCCTCTGGGGTCTATATCATTTTACAGAAGTGGAAATAGCATGCAACTAATAATTTAGTTTATTCATTAGTTTTCCAAAAGTGAAAAAAAGAATTTTCCCTTTGACTTCCTACCTGGTGATTTGAAAGAGATAAATTTGTGACTAAAAAAGGAGTACTTCACATCATACACAAATAATTAACGCAACTGATTGACCCAAGCTAGTGTATGTGATATTGTGATATAATAGGAAGCATATATTTGGTCTCTGACCCTGGTTCCTGCCCTTCAGCTCCTAAAACCCTTGGAATCTCCAGAGTGATAAGAGTGTCTTTTGCATGCTCATGAGGTGACTGGTGGCTGGGGCTGGTCACCAGAAAGACCAAGGCAGGATTAGAGAGTTGGGATTTTCAGCCCGTTCACAATCTCTGGGGAGAAGGGAGGGGCTGAAGGTTGAGTTGATTGCCCATGGCCAAAGGTTTAATCAACTTATCATGCTGACATAACAAAGCCTCCACTAAAACCCAAAAGGACAGAGTTTGGAGAGTTTCCAGATAG
Source organism: Macaca thibetana thibetana (assembly GCF_024542745.1). NCBI lineage: Eukaryota > Metazoa > Chordata > Mammalia > Primates > Cercopithecidae > Macaca > Macaca thibetana. Next base: position 33,568,412 of record NC_065581.1, on the reverse strand, counting down.
CAGAACACAGAAAGATGCCTGGAGGGTAGGCTCTTGAAGAAGGCATGGAAGCTCCGCACTCTTTCCCCCATGATTTGTCCTATGTGTTTTGCATTTCTTTATCAATCTGTTCATCTGTATGCTTTGTCTTATCCTATGTAATAAACCAGTGTATGTAAGTAAGTGTTTCCCTGAGTTCTGTGGGCTGCTCTAGCAAATTAATTGAACCTGAGGAGAGGTTTGTGGGAATCTCCAGTCTATAACTGGATGGCCAGAAGTACAGGTGACAGCCTACTAGCAACTGGCATCTGAAGGTGGCGGTGGGGGGTGGAAGCTAGCAGTTTTGCATGACTGAGCCCTCAATCTGGGGGATCTGACGCTATTTTTAGGTAAATAGTGTCAGAATTGAACTGAATTAGAGGATACCCAGCCGGTGTCTGCTGGAGAATTGCTTGGTGTGTGGGGTGGCAATTCTCCACATACCTGATGTCAGAAGTAACTGTGTAAGACAGTAGGAAAAGTGCTGTAGAGTTCTCCTCGCCACCCCCATCTCTATATAGGTTAAAAATGTGGCTGCGTGCATGCCCGTGATCTGAGCACTTTGGAAGGCCCAGTGGGAGGATCACTAGAGGTCAGGAGTTCAAGACCAGCCTAGGCAACACAGTGAGACTCCTGTCTCTAACAAACAAACACACCAATCAATCAATCAGTACAAGCCTCAAAATCCATTATGAAAGTGTCAGAGTGATGAAGGCCATGGGCATAGTTAGTAACAGTTAATAAAGAAAATCATGTGTTGGAGGAATATTTAAGATAACTGAGGCTGCTACAAGCAAAACTACAGAATAATTTCATCATATACATTTTTTGTTTGTTTCCAAAGTGGATACAAGATTAAACTTTGGGTCTCTCTGGCAGTAGAGGGCGATTCTGATATTCACATATAACTACCCACAGGGCATGGACTCTGAGAGATGCTGATAAAAAAAGTTGGTGTCTTCTTGGCATTTGTCCCCAAGGATCTTCCAATACTCAGATAATCTGCATTTACACAGATCATGCTCCCTTGGGAGCTTCTCTTGACTGCCCCCCACACCCTCATTTGCGGCTTCAGTCCTCACACCTGTCAACACTGTGCTTATTGCCACGTGGAGTGGAGTGGTTAGAAGATCCTCTCCCAGAGTCAAGACATTTCCAGGGTCACCCTTCTCTTAGGCATTTCTTGGTATGACTGTCCTAAATAAAGGAAAGGAGGTGAGGGTGATGTTGAGAAGCATCTAGAGGGCTGGAGTCAGCTGGAACCGGCTGAGGCTGTTGGATCAAGTTTCAGCCATTGGTAAAAGATCTCCAAGCTGCGAATGCTGTTGCCATTTGTGTAAAGTCGCCTCTGAGTTTAGAATATGCCAAAGACTGAAGAAAGAGGTCTAGGTAGCACGAAGTCATCGCGTAATTGAAGTTTCTTCTGTTCCCAATGACAGGAAGCAGGCTCTGTGTTCTCAGTAAGGGTGGGGCTAAGAGATGAGCCTGCAAGTGGTAGTTTGGGCGAAGACTTGTGTGATCCATGTGGGGACTCAAATTTAGTGTCCTCTGAACATGAACACCCTCTATGATCTGAGTTAGGTATCGCTCCTATGAACGTTCAAAGAACACCTTATATTCTGCGGGGACACCATTTATCATCAGATCACTGTTGGCGGAAGCCGGCTGACAGCTTTGTATTTCGTGTTTTCCACTTTAGTAATGTAAAAATAGAAGTTATTTATCCATTTTTCCAATGTAGGATTTTTTTTTTTTTTTTTTTGGACAGAGTCTCTGTCACCCAGACTGGAGTGTGGTGACACAAACACAGCTCCCTACATCCTTGACCTCTTGAGTTCAGGTGATCCTCCTGCCTCAGCCTCCTTCGTATCTGGGACCACAGGCACATTCCACTAGCCTGGCTAATTTCCTTTTAAAGTTTTTGTAGAGGTAGGGCTCTCACTATGTTGCCCAGACTGGTCTTGAACTCCTGAGCTCAAGCGATTCTCTCACCTTGGCTTCCCAAAGTGTTGGGATTACAAGCGTGAGCCACCAAGCCCAGCCCAATGCAGGAATGTTTAATTCTTCCACTTGCTATCAAAGAAAACTGCTAACTTTCTTATTTCCTAATTTCCCTTTTTCTGATTTGCTTCTCCTTAGGTTCTGCTCTTGGATGCTGTCTCCTTAGTTTTGAGAATATGAAGGTTTGTTTAGAAAAAAAAAAAAGAAAAAATTCACTGGAAGATTTCACATTTGTATATGTCTTTATGAAATGTGACAATCAAGTTTTAGGGTGGAGATATTTGATCTGATCACCATTAGGATAAAATGAAATCTCCTTACCATGTCTTACATGTGTACCTGTCCAACCTTGTCTCCTACAATTATCCAACCAACCCGTTCTGTTCCAGCCTCACTGGCCTTCTTATTCTTTCAGGAAGCTCAGGCTGTCCTCTAGAGCCTTGCACTCTCTTTTGCCTGGAATGCTTTCCCAGATCTTAACATGATAGGAAAACAAAAGACAACTGTTTGTCATGTCTACTAGAATCTCAGCCCCATGAGCCGAGTCCATGCCCGTTTTCCTTCCCTGTAATATTCCTGGCACCTAGAGAGTAACTGATGCATACTGGCTGGTAAAATATTTGATTAAAAAAAATTTTTTTTAGCGTATTTCCTCCTCCAAAATAAACATACACAACAGAGGCAGTTATTTTATCTAAATCTTTAGCATATTTTAGGCATTTAGTAAATTTCTGTTGAATCCATATGGAATTCTTCAGATTGATCTGTGAACACTTTAGGTTTGAAAAACCAGAAAATCATAAAACTAAGGGTAATAGGGAGAAAGCAAAACCAAAGGCAGACATGGGAAGATTCTCATTATACAAAATACTTTTTCCATGTCTATAATAAACCCCCAAATTATCTGGATACTTACAATGATGGTAGCAAGGGAATGTCTCATCAATGCAGGTTCTCTATTCTCCTCAATTCATTTCAGGTCCTTAATTGTACATGACATATGAAACATAAAGGGTGTTTATTTGCTAATCACCAGCATCAATTAATTGAGAAACTTACCTGAGATTCTGTTTGTGCAATAAAAATTAAAAAGATTACTCAGTAATCCATTTGGAGAGGTGCAACTGGGGCATTAAAATACCAATGTGTGTCTAATTTTCAAACATCATAAGTATTTCGAAAGCACTTATACAGAATCAACTAATATATGTTGTTAACTAAATTCATATTTAGTAATATGTGATATAAATTAGTGTTTTGTATTAATTTCAAGACAGTTGTAAAGAGAATGTCACAATCACTCCTTTGATTCAATCAACAGTCCTTAGACTGGTTCCTTGTAATGTATTTAATGGGTTAATAAAACCTGCATTATTTGAAATTATGTAATTTTGTTTTTTTAAATATTTTGCTCAAACACTTTTCTTATTAGTGTAAATGACTGAAGTATTATGTACATTTCAAAACTGATTATCTAAGGTATATCATTAAAACAAATTGTGAGTTGTGCTCTTGGGCAAGGTACTCAAACTGAAGGATGTTTTCCTTATCTGAAAATTTAGATAATAATAATTACCTCATAGTCTGTTAAGAAAAGTACATGTGATAATGTGTTTTAATGTACAATGTGTCTGGCACATATTAAGGTCTAAAAAAGATAACTGTTACTGTTATACCAATAAGTATAATAATTTTGATAAATATAATGTAATTTAAATATATTTTTTCCAACTTTTAAGTTCAGGGGTACATGTGCAAGATGTGCAGGTTTGTTACATAGGTAAATGTGTGCCATGGTGGTTTGCTGCACAGATCATCCCATCACCTAGGTGTTAAGCCCAGTATCCATTAGCTATTCTTCCTGATGCTCTCCCTCCTCCCATCCCCTACCCTCCAACAGGGCCTGGTGTGTGTTGTTCCCCTCCATGTGTCCATGTGTTCTCATCATTCAGCTCCCACCTATAAATGAGAACATACGATATTTGGTTTTCTGTTCCTGTGTTAGTTTGCTAAGGATAATGGCCTCCAGCTCCATCCATGTCCCTGCAAAGAACATGATCTTTTTCCTTTTCATGGCTGCATAATGCACCATATTTTCTTTATTTAGTCTACCATTGATGAGCATTTGGGTTGAATCCATGTCTTCTCTATTGTGAATAGTGCTGCAATGAACATATGCATGCATATGTCTTTATAATAGAGTAATTTATATTCCTTTGGTTATATACCCAGTAATGAGATTGCTGGGTCAAATGGTATTTCTGTCTCTAGGTCTCTGAGGAATTGCCACACTGTCTTCCACAATGGTTGAACTAATTTACACTCCCACCAACACAACCTTTCCAGCATCTGTTGTTTTTTTTACTTTTTAATGATAGCTATTGTTACTGGTGTGAGATGTTATCTCACTGCAGTTTTGGTTTGCATTTCCCTAATGATCAATGATATTGAGCTTTTTTCATATGTTTCATGGCCACATGTATGTTTTCTTTTGAGAAGTAGATGTTCATGTCCTTTGCCCACTTTTTAATGGGGTTGTTTTTTTCTTGTAAATTTAAGTTCCTTATAGATGCTGAATCATAGATATTTGTCAGATGCATAGATTGAAAAATTCTCTCCCATTCTGTGGGCTATCTTTTTACTGTGTTGATAGTTTCTTTTGCTGTGTAGAAGCTCTTTACTTTGATTAGATCCCATTTGTCAATTTTTGCTTTCGTTGCAGTTGTTTTTGGCATCTTCATCGTGAAATCTTTGCCCATGCCTATGTCCTGAATGGTATTGCCTAGGTTTTCTTCTAGAGTCTTTATAGTTTTGAGTTTTACATTTAAGTGTTTAATTCATCTTGAGTTGATTTTTGTATATGGTGTAAGGAAGAGGTCCAGTTTCAATCTTCTGCATATGGCTAGCCAGTTCTCCCAGCACCATTTATTAAAGAGGGAATCTTTTCCCCATTGCTTGTTTTTTGTCAGATTTGTTGAAGATCAGATGGCAGTAGGTGTTCTGGGTTCCATATTCTGTTCCACTGGTCTATGTGTCTGTTCTTGTACCAGTACCATACTGTTTTAGTTACTGTAGCCCTGTAGTATAGTTTGAAATTGGATAGTGTGATGCCTCCAGCTTTGTTCTTTTTGCTTAGGATTGCCTTGGCTCTTCGGGCTCTTTTTTTGGTTCCATGTGAATTTTAAAATAGTTTTTTCTAATTCTGTGAAGAATGTCAATGGTGGTTTAATGGGAATAGCTTTAAATCTATAAATTGCTTTGGGCAGTATGGCCATTTTCATGATATTGATTCTTTGTGATATTGATTCTTCCTATCCATGAGCATGGAATGTTTTTCCCTTTGTTTGTGTCATTTCTGATTTCTTTGAACAGTGATTTGTGGTTTTCCTTGAAGAAGTTCTTCACTTCCCTTGTTATCTATATTCCTAGATATTTTATTCTATTTGTGGCAATTGTGAATGGGAGATCATTTGTGGGTAATTTAAAATTTTAAAATGAAATATTTTACCACTCATTATGCATTATTTTTCTCTGGAATAGAGATTTCCCAGAACTCCGATAACCTTTATTTTAACCTATTTACTTCTGATTAATCTGTTTCACCTTCTGGTTGTTACTGTAGTAACTGGGGTTATTAATAGCCTCAGAGTTACCAAGACTTCTCTGTAAAACGGATTATCTTTTTCAGGATAGCATCCTCTAAATGTTTATGCAAGATTTATGTCTTAAGAATGGAGGTAGCTGATTAAATAATTCAATGAACTTTACTCAACGATCTAGTTTTCACAGCCTCTATTTTGTCCCCTGTGGAAGCACATAACAGGGCTTAGTTTTGGTGGTGTAGCTCTTCGTCAAAATCTGCAATTAGTAGGTCTCATATATAAAATTTTATTTCATCTTAATATTAATCTCACCAAATGGAAGCTACCTAAACTTTAAAGTTAAAATGACTGAGGCTAACATAGAATATGTGATTTGTTGAGGGTCACAAACTTAATAAACTCTCCAACTATGGGACAAATGCATTTTTCTCAAAATCTGTTACTTTTTATATTATATCCCAGTGTCTCATAGTGCAAAGACAAGGAAAAAATGAACAATTCTTAGACAATTATCTTCTTTTCCAGGGAATATCTTTCCATTTTCTTTCTCCCATCCCTCTCCCACCCTCCTCCAGCTACAGTCAAACCTCAAATATAAGAACCTGAGAATTTACATAAATGTCACAAGAAGAAATATCCTGAATTGTGTTCTTCTTCTGGTTCCTGAAACTTCCAAACATAACTTCAGCATTATCACAAAGTTCAGTGATACTTAGGAATGACCTAGTGCTGGACACCAAGTAGATGATCAATGAATCATTTTTGTATTTTTAGTAGAGATGGGGTTTCACGATATTGGCCAGTCTGGTCTCGAACTACTAACCTCAGGTGATCCACCCGCCTTGGCCTCCCAAAGTGCTGGGATTACAGGCGTGAGCCATTGCACCTGGTCCAGAAACAGATTTCTTATTTGAAATATCAGAAGGCAGAAAACAATAAGAGGGAAAAAAGGCTGCTAACTTAATGCACGGGAAAGCAGGGTGTTGGCAGGAAATGCAGTGTAAGAGGGGAGATTTTTTACAGGGCAATGGAAGAGACAATGGAGAGAATATAATCTGAGCAGAAGCTGTGAGGAGTAGGTAGATACTGGGGAAAGGGACTGCTAATTATGGTGTTATTTTAGAACTAGCTTTGTGTTTAAAATTCTCATTGTAACACCCTCAAAGACCTCCACTGCATTGCAAAAATCTTGGATTTATATTTTGTTTATCTTCTGGTGTAAAACTGAGCTGAAGCACACTGATTCTACCAGAAGTCAATGTCCTAGGAAGACATTGACAGCTGTCGGGACGTTAACTGGGTCATGTTCACCAGTAGGTGGGGACATTGCATTTTAAAAATTCAAGGGAGCTGCTGCTTTCCCTTCTCTCCTGGCCCCTTGGCAGGTCTGGATTTGAGAGGTCAGCATTCCTTGAGGGTGGTAACCCAGCCACTCTTATTTCCCTTACTCTTCCTTCCATGTGTTCAAAATATGATGCAATCTGAGATGTGATTGTGGATGTTTGAGAAGCAATGAAGCAGGACTGGAGCAGGAGTTAAAGTCTGCTTTTGTTTGAGAACTGTAGAGCTCAGTCTTTTACACGCTCTCAGGTAAGAGATTGGCACTATAAAATTACATGCTTAAAACAAACTTTGCTGCTGTCATTCTAGTGCAAGCCACTATCCTTTTTCACATTGAGCATTCTGCCACCATCTGCAGCATTCTTGATATTTCAGTGAGAATTAAATTTTATTTTACAATTAGTATTTTAAATTTATCAGGATACCTGTATGTAGTTTGAGGATTAAACAATAGAGATATATTTTAATGAAAACAAGAGCTCTTTATGCCATTCTTTTCCTCCACTGGCATTATCCCCTGATCAATGAGTTTTAACGATAATATGCATGTCTTTGTGTATGTGGGGTATTAATTTAGATATCAGTTGCCTAATTATCTGAAAGCAGATATTTTAGACCACCAGCAATTATATGTCTCTGGCATCCTTCTTGCAATTTTATTATATTGCTATTCTTAGTTCCTCTGTAGGCAATCCCTGTATTAAAAAAAAAAAAAAACCCACAGAAAACCTACACCTAAGTATATTATATTTAAACTTTTAAAAAAGTTGAAATACATAGATACTGCTAGAAAAGCAAAGAGGGATGAGAAAAGTACAAGTTATTACATCTTAGTATATTTCTTAAAAATGGATGTAACAGGTAGATATTTGTTAGTATGCATTACAAAATTTGGGCAACATAGTTATGAAGTATATTTGGATATTTTTCAATACATATATTACACAAAGGAAGAAATAAAGTACTACTCAAATCAATGGATTAAATAACCTAGTTGAAATATTGGAAAGTAGATGAACAGTAATTCAAAGAAGAAACTCAAATGGAAAATAGCATATGCAAAGATGGCCAACTTTCTCTATAATATTTGACACAGTAACATTACATCATTTAAGTTTAAATAAAATTATACATCGATAAAAATGTGAAATCACGTCTTTGGGGGTTACTAAGAAACCGTCTAGAAGCATTGTTCTAAAAGCTGATGTGGTTTTGGAAGATCAAGTGTGAATATCCAAAGGCACTTCCATTTGTTGAATAAAGCACCAAGTGGAGAAATTGAAGATCCCTGATTGTGAAATAGAACTCAGCTGAAATCCTGAATGATCTTTCTCTACATGTAGCAGGAGGAGCAAGTGACTTGTGGAAATAATGGGTTTATTTCCATTCAGGCCATGACAGACTTATTTCAAAAGAAGCAGAAATATTTTATTATTTTTCCTTGGGTTATTAGTGTCACATGTAAGAATAGTGCACTAGATTTACTACCACTGATTTTTATACTTATACTTATTTTGAATAAAATAGCAATGTCCAGACAGTTCCTTTCCTCCTGCAAGAACTAAGTGTATGTAAGTCCTCTTTTGTAACCTAGTTTAGTTTTTTCACATGTGAGGATCCTAGATATTATTAGAATGACTTCACTGCTAATTGGATATTGGAAAGTATACTTTCTTGCTTTACAAAATATATTTCCTTTTAAGCTCTCAGAGTGAATTTTGAAATGATCTACACATAGATTAGTCCTCTGATATTAACTAGTATCATTATTCTAGCTGTAAAGGACATCTTTTCAAACTGTGTACAGGTGAGATTATCCAGGGGGTATTGTTTAGAGCACCCCTATAATTTTCAATAGATTATGTGGTTTTACAAGAATCTATCAAGTTAATATTTCAAGAATATTGATAATTACTTTTAGAGGTTTTGCTGAAAAAATACAAATAGAATCAGTAATTCTTATGTGAAGGAGGATGCCAGAAATGAGCAACCTAAACCTTAACAGAGTCTGAAAACACATCTCAAGGTAGAGGTTAAAATGAATCCACCTGCCATCCCAGCCTGATACACATGCTAGAATGGGTTATAGAAATGGACTAACAGGAAAAAAGTCATTGAAATCATGGAAAAGACTGAAATGAAAAATTGAGATAATATAAAGGTCCATATATGTTATTAATTTCAGTAAAATGCAAGTAGACTTGACTTGTGATTAAAAGACAGAGATTGACAAATTGAATGCAAAAATACAAATTCAGATTATACTGTTTACAAGACATATGTCTAAAGCATAAAAGTCATTTCAGAGATTGAGTGTAAAAGATAGAAAGGACATATGCAACTACTAATTTTGAAAAATGATATCGATTTATTAATGTAAAAAAATGTTAAGGAAAAAAGGCATTGTAGATTTTTCTCCATCTCTTTATTTTGAGCCTATGTGTGTCGTTGCATGTGAGATGAGTCTCTTGAAGACAGCATACCAATACATCTTGGTTCTTTATCCAGCCTGCCACTCTGTGTCTTTTAATTGGGGCATTTAGCTCATTTACATTTAAGGTTAGTATTGACATATGTGGATTTGCTCCTGTCATCATGATGTTAGCTGGTTAATTTGCAGACTTGTTTATGTGGTTGCTTTATAGTGTCACTGGTCTGTGTACTTCAGGGTGTTTTTGTAGTGACTGGTAACAGTCTTTCCTTTTCATATTTAGTGCTTCCTTCAGAAGCTCTTTTAAGGTAGGTCTGGTGGTAATGAATTCACTCAGCATTTGCCTGTCTGAAAAGGATCTTATTTCTCCTTCAATATGAGGCTTCATTTGGCCAGTTATGAAACTCTGAGTTGGAATTTCTTTTCTTTATGAATATTGAATATTGGCCTCCATTCTCTTCTGCTTGTAGGGTTTTAGCTGAGAGGTCTGCTGTTAGTCTGATGGACTTCCCTTTGTAGGTGACCTGATCTTTCTCTCTAGCTGTTTTTTGTTTTGTTTTTTTTTTTTTTTTTACATTTTTTCTTTCATTTTGACCTTGGGGAAGCTGATGATTGTGTGTCTTGGGGATAATCTTCTTGTGAAGTATCTTATTGGGGTTCTCTACATTTCCTGAATTTGAATGTTGGCCTCTCTAGCTAGGTTTGGGGAAGTTCTCACGGATGATATCCTGAAATATGTTTTCCAAGTTGGTTCCATTCTCTCTCTCTCTTTCAGGTACACCAATCAGTCATAGATTTGGTCTCTTTACATAATCCCATATTTTTCAGAGGTTTTGTTCATCATTGTGGAAGATAGTGTGGAGATTCTTCAAAGACCTAAAGACAGAAATACCATTCAACCCATCAATCTTATTACTGGGTATACACCCAAAGGAATATAAATCTTTCTATTATAAAGGCACATGCATGTGTGTGTTCATTGCAGCCCTATTCACAATAGTAAAGACATGGAATCAACCTAAATACCCATCAATGATAGACTAGATAAAGAAAATGTGGTACATATACACCATGGAATACTATGCAGCCATAAAAAGAAAAACAAAATCGTGTCCTTTGCCGAGACATGGATGAAGCTGAAAGTCATTATCCTTAGCAAACTAATGGGGGAACAGAAAACTGAATACTGTATGTTCTCACTTATAAATAGGAGCTAAATTATGAGAACACATGAATTCATAAAGGGAAACAACACACACTGGGGCCTGTCAGAGGGTGGAGGGTGGGAAGAGGGAGAGGATCAGGAAAAATAACTAATAGGTACTAGGCTTACCTGTTTGACAAAATAATCTGTACAACAAACCTCCATGACGCAGTTTACCTATGTAACAAAACTGCACATGTACCCTGAACTTAAAATAGTAGTTAAGAAAAGAAAACAAACAAACAAAAAGCAAATTAAAAATAAAAGCTATGGTTGAATCAATGATGACAGTGAGGAATAAAACAAGCATTAGGATCATGAGATTACTACAAAGCCATTCATGAGGGATCTGCCCCCATGGTCTAAACACCTCCCATTAGGCCCTACTCCAACATTGGGGATCAAATTTCAACATGAGATTTGGAGTGGACAAATATCCAAACTGTGGATGGGAAAGTATGTGGAAGAAATACTTAATACAATTGCATTTAAAAAGTAGAGAGGGTAAAATATGCTAATGGTACTAGAGGTATGGACTCTATGCTTCACTCAAAGTGGTAAAACATCAATACCAGTAGACCGTGATAAGTTATATGTATATATTGTAATAAGTACGGCCACCACCAAGAAAGGTATATGAAGCAATATACTAAAAAGGATTAAAAAGTATGAGTGTAGATACAAAAGTTCTTCCTGAGAACTTCAAATAAGATAGATATGCATATGGTGAGTAGGGCTGAAGTCTTGACTTCTATGCCTGAAAGTAGGCATTATTGACTGGGAATTTAATTCCTACGTGGGAAAGAAACCAAAAGTGCTCCATGGAGGAAAGAGAGCCAAATTTTGACTTTCTGCTTCTGGCTAGGAGCTGAGGCTGGGCTCCCCATGATTTCAAAGGAGGTTGAGGAGAATGTTTTCAAACACTTGTATGCTATAGATATAGGGAAGTGAGAGGACACAGAATAACTTTCTCAAAAGGAGTTGAAGCAAATTAAAAAAAAAAAAAACTGTCCTGAGAAGATTGTTATTGTTCCAGATATTACAACAGGACAATAAATCTGAATGACCATTGAAGAACTGGGATTTTGATTGGAAGCCTGATGGGCTGAGGTGGAGTGGCTAAATAAAACCTCTTGACAGGGAGAGTGGAGTACAGAAAGGAAGAGGAAGGAGGAGAGTAAAAGAGATGGACAATGCTATGGTTTGAATGTTTATTTTCTCTGAAACTCATATTGAAACTTAATCCCCATTGAAATAGTATTAAGAGGGCTGTAAATCCAACTATGGTATTTGAGAGGTGGCACCTTTGGGAGTAATTAGGATTAGATGAGGTCATGAGGGTGGGGCATTAAGAGCTTTTTGAGAGGAGAAAAAGAGACCTTGAGCTATACCCCTTTGCCCCCTTGTCACACGATGCTCTGCACCTCATCAGAACTCTGCCGAGAGCCCACCAGTAAGAAGACTCTCACCAGATACAGGCACCATGCTCTGGGACTTCTCATCCTCCAGAACTATAATAAATAAATTTTGTTTCTTCATAACTTACCCAATTTTTGACATTCTGTTACAAGCAACAAGAAACAGACTAAGGCAGAAAATTGGTGCTAAAATATTGGGCCGTTGCTAATAACAAATATCTGAAAATGTGGAAGCAGCTGTGGGACTGGGTAATGGGTAGAGGTTAAAAGAACTTAAAGGGGCAAGCTAGAAAAAGCCTGTATTGCCTTAAATGTCAATTCTGGTGATAAAGGGTGATTTTGGTGAGGGCTTAGAAGAAGTCAAGAAGACTAGGAAAGTCTGGAACTCTTTTGCAATGGCTTGAGTGGTCAGGACCAGAATGTCAATAGAAATATTGATGGTAAAGGCTGTTCTGCTGAGGTCTCAGATCTGAGGAACAAGGAATTGGAAACTGGAGTAAAGGCCATCCTTGTTATAAATGGGTGAAAAACTTGGCTCTGAATTCTGTCTATATCTGAGAGTTTTATTAGGCTATATGACAGAAGAAATATCTAAGCAGCAAAGCAGTCAGGCAGCTGCATGGCTACTTTTAACTGCTTACATTAAAGCTGTGAGAGGTAAAAATAACTTAAAGGTGGAATTTATAATTAAAAGGGAAGCTACGTGGAAAGATTGGGAAAATTTGCAGCCTGGCCCTGAAAGAGCATTTTCAACAGAGGAAACCAAGGGTGTGTCTGAAAGAATGATTGATAAGGAGGGATTGATTGATAAGGATAATTGTATGAATAGAATAAAGCCAGAAGATATTCATCAAGACAATGGGAGACAAACACTGAGTGCACTTTAGAGATCTTCAAGGCTACCCTTGCCGTCACAGGCCCAGAGCTCTAGGAGGGTAGAATGGTTTCAGGGGGCAGGCCTGGGGTGTCCTCCATGGGCTTCCTGCCCAATGCCACCTCAGGACAGTGCTTCCCTCATCCTGGTTGCTCCAGCCATAGCTCAAGTGGTCCCAGATGTGACTCATATGGTAGCTACAGAGGGCACAAGCAGTAAGCCTTGGCAGTGTCCACACGCATGTGGTGTGCTAATTCTGCAGGTCTTCAGAATGCAAGACTAGTGGGAAGGCATAGAAACCTCCACCTAGATTTCAAAGGATGTATCAGACTGCCTGGGAACCCAGGGAGAATCCTGCCACAGGGGCAGGGCCACCACCCAGAGCCTCTACTAGGGCAATGCTGAGAGGAACTGTGGGGTTGGAACTGCTACAGGGAGTCCTCCCCAGTGGTGCTGTGAGAGTGGGACTGCCACCAAGACTCCAAAACTGTAGAGCTAGCTACCAGCATGCAATGCTAGCTTGGAAAAGCCAAGGCACCTGACTCCAACCCATGAGAACAATCATATGTGAGCTGCAACCAGCAAAGCCATGAGGGCAGGATTGCCTGAGGTCTTGGGGGCCCAACTCCTGCCCCAGTGTGCTCAGGATGAGGGACATGGAGTCAAAAGACATTATTTCCAGCTCTAAAATTTAATCTCTTCCCTGTTGAGTTTCAGACTTCCTTGAGGCCTGTTACTTCTTTCTTCTGGCCCATTTCTCCGGTCCCAGCATTGTATCTTGGAGGTAGATAATTGGCTTTAGTTTCTCAGGCTCATGGATAGAGACTTTAGACTTTTGGACTTTTGAGTTGGTACTAGAGAAAGTTAAGACTTTGGGGCTCTGGGGATAAAATGAATGTATTTGAATGTGAGAAGAATATGAGTTTTGGGGCTGTAGAGGTGAAATGCTATGGTTTGAATGTTTGCTCCTCTAAACCTTATGTAGAATCTTAATCCCTATTGTAACAGTATAAAAGGGTATGAAAACAGACCATGATATTTCAGGGGTGGGACATGTGAGAAGTAATTAGTATTAGATGAGGTCATGAGAATGGGGCAATGGGGCACTAAGGGCTTGATGAGAGGAGAAAGAAATAGCTCAAGGCTAGCCCTCTCAGCCTCCTTCCTATGTGATGCCTTGCACCACAATGGGACTCTGCAGAGGGCCCCCACTAGCAAGGAGGCTCTCACCAGATGCTGGCACCATGCTCTTGGACTTCCCAGTCTCCAGAGATAAATTTTGATTCTTCATAAATTACCCAGTTTCAGGTATTCTATTGCAATCATCAGGAAATTAATTAACACAGCAAAATCAACATCTAGAATGTGAAATAATCACAGCACTTTGGGAGGCCGAGGCAGGCAGATTATCTAAGGTCAGGAGTTTGAGACCAGCCTGGCCAACATGAGGAAACCCCGTCTCTACTAAAAATACAAAAATTAGCCAGGTGTGGTGGCACATGCCTGTAATCCCAGCTACTCAGGAGGCTGAGGCAGGAGAATCACTTCAACCCAGGAAACGGAGGTTGCAGAGTGAGCCGAGATCGCGCCACTGCACTCCAGCCTGGGCAACGGAGCAAGACTCTGTCTCAAAAAAGAAAAAAAGAATATACAATAATTGGAGATGAAATTAATTTTAGTGTTCTGGTATATAGTATGTAAGTGTATGAAGTATAAATAAGTAGAATACAGAAGACACCAATAATAATGACTTCATTTTTATTTCTGTCTTGGTGAAGAAGGGGTCCTGTAGGTATGATTAATTATTCTCTTAGGTGTGCCTTCTCAATGTCAGCAAAGTTAGGTGCGGGTTAACAAAATGCCACCTAGTCTTTTTTGTTAAGTGACTGTAAATATCATCAGATCCCTGTGCTTCCCTGTCTTTATCCCCAGGGATTCAATGACATTTATACACTTGGTTCCCAGGTAAGATTTGAATTAATAAACTCATCTCATGACTCTGTCAGCAATTATAATTGGATATTCTGTCAAATTCCTAATTCTCACATCTTCATGTCCTATAATTTGGTATGAAGGGGCTGAGAATTTGGACTTTGAGCTAACAAGATTTAGACAGGATATTGGACTTGATCTGATGCTGTAATGGAATGAGACTTTGGGGGTCCCTTGAGAAGGGGTTAATGTATTTTACATTTGAGAGGGACATGAATTACAGGTGGCCAGAGGACTGAAGAGGTCAGAAGGAAAGCAGAATTCTAAGATGGCCCCCAGGAATATCTATCACCCCCTGTTGTACATACCCTTATAAAATTCCGTTCCTTTGAGTGTGGGTGGAACCAGCAAATTTAATGGTATGATCACCACTGTGATTGGGTTATGTTTTGACTGCAATTAGCCTTATGAAAAGGAAATTATTGTAGGTGAGCATGAACTAATCAGGTGAGCCCTTGAAAGGGACTGAACTTTTCTTGAAGAGGGAGATTAAACACAAGAAAGACTCTCTATTACTGACTTTGAAGATGTAGGGGGCCATGTGGCAAGGAACTAAGACTGGTCACTGGGAGCTGATACTGATCCCTGGCTGATAGTCAGCTTGAAAACATGGACCTCAGTCATACGTGGAAATAAATTCTGTCAACAGGCAGTGAGCTTGGAAGAGGACTCCATACTCAAATGAGAATTATAATGTCAGCTTGTGACTTCAGTCTTGTGAGATCCTAAGCAGAGAGCCCAGTTGAGCTTTGCCTAGACTTTTGACCTAGAAAACTGAGATAATGTTGGGGGCCGCACCGGGGGTGGTGGAGAATGAAAGAACACACACAAAGACAAAGACACACAGAGAACATGGCGGCCGCACTCAGAGCCTCCGCCTCACTTTATTTATACTCCATAAACCTCACGTCAGCAGAAAGAATGCAATGCAAAACAAACTTTCTTTTCCCACATATAACCTTCTACTCAGTACCTTGTTTCTATATTCTTTCTTATTTACCAGCCTTCTTGGCGCCTACGGGAGTTCATTAAAAGTTCAGTTGGAGATACTGTCCTTGAGCCCTATCTATTCTCAGCATACTGTTTTCAAAGGCCCCTGCATTTCCCCCCTTTTAATTTTGTTTTGCCTCAATCCTAAAAAGATAGCCCATATTTGTTCCTGTGTTTTCTTTTGTTTTTGGTGGCGACGGAGGGAGCATCGAATCACCAAAAGAAGTAGACCCAAACCAAGTGCCCAAAGCAATATACTTCCAGAGATTGTAGAAATCCATGTTTTTATCTGAGTCCATGGGTTAAAGGCAGCAAGGCGTTTGCCCAGCTCCTGCAAGGTTACAGTTCCAGACAGCACACGTAATTGTTGTCGAAATGCTTCGGAAATGTTCTGAGTGAGCTCTTGAATGTCCAAACTAATATTTTTATGGCCAATTAATAATTTTCGGATTACAGTCCAATTTTGAGACATGTTAAAAGGCACAGGCGTTACACAAAATTGAGTGGAATTCCAATCACATTGTAATGTTACCCGAGTACTGAGTACAGTGAGCTGATCTCCAAGCCATGTCAACGCTTGCTCCATGTTGTCCAATCTTTCAGCAAGTTGAGAATCAATGTTTCGTTGTTGAAGCCATAACCGGTGAGATTGTTCATGCCATTGCTGCACAAATTCAGCATTTTGTATACTTTGATGAAGAGCGAGCCCTGCTACAGCCGCAGTGGAGGCAATGGCAACAAGACTCATCACCGAGGCAATTATAAGTCCAAGGGCACGGCGGGTTCGCTGAAGAGAAGTCCAAATATAAGTTTCAAGAGGTGATGCCCCCCACGGTCGCGTAAGATTAACAGGTAGCCAAATTTCCTTATGAGCCCTGAGGATATAAATATCCCCAGCAAAGTTGTGCCACCAAGAATGATTGAGGCAAGACAAAAATGTACACGTATTTGTACAATTAACAATTCCCGTATTATTATCCCATATCAAATTCCCTGCTAATAATAGGTAGGGCTTACGGACACAAGCAATAATATATTGAGAGGTATTCCGATATAACTGAATATGAAAGGAATTAGTTGGGCTAGAAAGATTAAGAGACATATTCCCCACAAAAGTGCTAATGGCATCGCCTGCAGCTAACAACTTCCAAAGATGACTCTGTAGTTAGGCCTCCTTCACACCATACCAAGGTTTCATTATTGTTAGCAGCAATACTTTTATTTACCCGGTGCCATTTCAAAGATATGTGACTAAATTTTATTTGAAAATCACCGTGCACACTTCAATCAGTTGTTTGCATCCCATTGTATTCTAATAAAATCCGGGTTTTATTTCCCCGACATAGTTGCCACTCCAGCACCTCAATATTAGGAGAAACCTCTGGAATAGGACAAAAAGGTAAAGAACTAGGAATAGTTTCATTACTATATACGGTATGATTATAATAACAGTATTAGCAGCCACATAACTATGATTATAGCGAACAACCCAGGCTTCATACGATTTTCGGAGACAATGAGAACTATTTCCCATGCATATTGGAAGTTCTTCCACTCCAAATTGGTATGTGTTGTTTATAATTTCCGTTTCCCGTTCTATATTGTCCTTGTCTATATAGGGGGACGGCATTCAAGTAGTGTCATTGGTGAAAACCTTAATTTCCACCTCTCCCCAGGCGACTCCCTGATACAAGGGTGGAAAGGGAATATAAGTGCAATATTCATACAAAGCCTCACTAAAGGAAATAAGTCCCCCGCCAAGGCACATCCAACAAAGGAAGAAATGCATGCTGAATCCAGTTTTCTTTTCAACAGGGTTTCAATCATCTTGTAGGAAACCACTTAGGTCCGCTCCCTGTAAGGACAAGAGCATAGCCCCGTTCCTGTTTTAGAACTTGCCCTTGAACATACTTACCTTCTTCATTAGGATACCAAATCTTTAAATTGTCAGCGGGGACTATCACCGAGGGAGGTGAGGAAAGATGGGTTACGACAGCGGAGTCTTGCAATTGTCTCCATTGATTCAAAAAATAATTAAGGTAAAAAGAAACTTCAAAATCAAAAAAATTAAGGTAGAAAGGTTAACCTTCAAAAAAATCTGTTTTTTTGGGGGGGCTCATTTCCCCCTTTTTGTTTTAATAGTTGAGTTTTTAAAGTTAAATTTGCGCGCTCAATGATGGCTTGACTTTGACTGTTGCCCGGGATCCCGGTGATATGTCGAATATTGTATTGCTGTAAGAAAACTTGTAATTTATGAGAGACATAGGCAGGGGCATTATCAGTTTTAAGTATAAAAGGAATGCCCATAATGGCAAAACAAGCTAAGAGATGTGTAATAACAGAATCAGCTTTCTCAGATGGCAACGGAGTGGCCCATTGAAAATGAGAAAAAGTATCAATGGTATGATGAACATACTTTAATCGTCCAAAAGAAGGAATATGTATAACATCCATTTGCCAAATTTGATTAACTTGAGTACCTCTCGGGTTAACTCCAGGATGGAAGGATGGAATGCTCAAAGGAGCACAGGAAGGACAAGCTCGAATAAGAGAACGAGCTTATTTATGAGTTAAATGAAACCGTCGTTGAAGGCCAGAACTATTAGTGTGATGTAGAGCATGTTCTTGTTCTGCAGCCTGCAAGTGGCCAATTAGAAGTGAATCAATCTGAGTATTTCCATGAACTAATGGTCCAGGCAGTTGAGAATGAGAACGAAGATGAGTGATGAATAAAGGAGCTCAACGTTGGCTCAAAGTAGAAAATAACAAGGAAAAGAGTTTTTGAAGAGAAGAAGTAGCACAAAGAGGTAAAGTGGCCTGAGAAATATAAGAAGTAACATAAACGGCATATTGAGAATCACTAGCAATATTACAACCAGTAGTAGGGAAATCAAGTAAGACCATGAGAATAGCAAACAATTCTCCCTGTTGCACCGAGGGATAAGGATAAACTGTAACTCAAGATTGATGAAGCTTCTTGCCAAGAATCAGAAGTTGCAAGAAGATAAATGATCTGACTATGAGTGAATTGAGAGATAATTAAGGAAGGATCTCCTCCCCAAAGTTGTCGACAGTGATGCCGTCCTTTGATGATCAGTTCAGCTAAACGATCTATATAAGTAGCCAAGCGTTTAGATGTTTTATTGGACAAAAAGATCCATTCTAGCGGCCGATTGGTCTGATGAATCATTACTGTAGGAGAATGTAAAGTATGAAATAAACAAAGGGAAAGGGGAACATCGGGAAGGATATAATGTAAATGAGCCTTTTGAAGTTGCTCTTCCACAAGCTGGAGTTCCTGTAAAGCCAAAGGAGTTAAATGACGTGAGCTGTCCAAGTGACTGTCTCCTTCTAGAATGGAAAAAAAGATGTAACTGAATAGAGAAAAAACAATTTTTGAGATCTATGACCATTAATTTTTAACTTTGTGGGATAAGGGCAGGATTAGGAAGACCAGGCTGTAAACTTTCCCTAGGTTTAATGTAAACATTTATAGTTTTAAGACAAGACAAAGACGGGAATTCCATGCAGAAATACGTGGCTTTATATTCCTCTCGGCCATTTGTTTTTTGACTTACTCTTTTAGAGTCCTAAGTATTTCTTTAAATAATGATCACTGTTTCACATAAATAGGAGTGGTGGCTATGAGTTTAAAGGATTGTAGCCCATTTTGAACATCATATTTTTGGCAGCTGAGGAAATATGAGGAATGTTTAAAAAAGCAGCAAATTATTGTGAAAGATCTTGTTCCCAAAAATTAATATTGATAGGAACAATATAAAAATAAAAAAAACCACTTGACCTTGTTGACCTTTAGGACCGACACAGGTTAAAGGTTCTACGTCTTGATAAATCACAGAAGCAGCACCCAAGCCAGTAGGTATAACTGAAACTTGTCTTTTTTCCTATTGTATAGGCCTCTAATTTAAACAAATAATAGACATATTCACCACCGTATCAATTAACCCTTTAAAAACTATTTCATTAATGTGCAACGAACATAAGGGCTTTTGATTAGAAACTAAAGTTTCCCAAAAAACAGTTTTTTCTGTGCTACCAAACCCTCCCTATTGAGAATATGTTCCCTTGCCTCTAGGCATATAAATTGTGAGACTTGAACCATAATAAGAATTTTATTAGTAACATCATGTCCTTTTGGCAAAGGGCCACACTCTCTAATAGCTAATTTATATACTCCTCTATTAGGAGACAAAGTATAAGGTTAATAACTAAGTCAGCAGCGGCGCTCTGCTTAGTTGCCACGTAAAGCTGAGAAACTGGGGTAAGGTGTGAGATCCTTAAGGAGGACTTGAATTTATTCCTTGATGTTGTAGGCCATTGCTCACTGGGTATTGTATGCAGATTTAGTCAATAACAAATATTTGTAAACAAATAAGGTGATTACAGGTACAGAAATTCAGTTCGTAGCTTACTATTCAATAGAGTATCTGCTTTGTAAAAAATGGCGGACCACAAAATACTCAACGGATTTTGGTTTTCAAAACACAGTGATGCTATCCAAGGCTAAATGGATACTTGAAATTGGGATTGGATCTGGTGCTGAGATACAACTTTTACTTAGTTATTGATTTTTCTTTCCTCCGATTATTCCAAGGAGGGTGACTACCATTTTTGTACTTTATAGAGCAGTCTAGAGGAAAGGGTTAAGCATGTAAGCTCTGGGGACAGAAAGTCATATTTTCAAAATATAATAGCTATATGACCTTGGATACATTTATAAAACTGTCTTAACTCTGTTTTCCTGTCTACAAAATGGTAATAATTATAAAATTTGTCAGTCTTAAAGAGATGTTGGAAGAACTAAATGCAAGTGAAGATTTTTTCACAGTAGTAGACACATAGTAAGTACTCAGTATACTATGGCTATTATTACTGTTATTATTGTTAATATTACGTCTATTAATTTTAGCTCTTTAATGTAACAAGTGCAGAACCATAATCTCACATCCTTCAGAGTCATGCTGATCTTGTATTTTTTGGTCCTTTGACTAGTTTAGTGATTTATTACAAGAAACCTAGTTAGTTTGTGCATTCTTTTCCTTTCTTATATTTCTCATTTGTAAAGACTGATAAACCAACTACACTTTCAGACCTGGTGACATAAATTGTTGGGGCCCCAAGCCTGTGGGCCCCGGCTCCCATTTCCCAGGAGAGGAGACAGTAAATTTCCACTTTTATCAGTTTTGAAATGACATTTATTTGTCCAATGTCGACCTTTACCACAACATTTGTACACCTCTGAAGGCAGCTTTCTGCCTTGAGGGATAAAAGTGTTCAATTTTTATGACATTCTTTTTTGAAATGTCTAGGTTTACCACACTGAAAGCAAACACCTTGTTTGTTATTTCCTTTTAAGGCTTTAGACAAAGCTCCAGCAAATAATTGAGCATTATAAATAGCCCCTCCAACACTAACACAAGTTTTAATATATTTATCTAAGTTGGCCCCATTGGCCTTTAATGATTTTAACAATTTTTGACAGTCAGCATAAGCATTTTTAAAAGACAACGTTTGTAACAAAATTTTTGAAGCAAGGTCAGCACCCACAATTTTCAAGACAGCATCCTGAAGACGGGCTACGAAATCTGAATATTGTTCATTTGTGCCCAGTAAAATCTTCACAGAGGAAAGGGAAGATTTTCCTGTTATCTCTACCTTATTTTAGGCCCTTAAAAACAAAGTCTTGATTTGAGTAAGGGCAACATCTTCTAGACCAGCCTGAGCACTAAGAGTAGCATATTGGCCCGTGCCTGTGAGTTGTTCCTCAGTGGCTCCTGGGGGATCACACATAACATTTTTTCTAGCCTGTACATGCGCCTTGTTCATTTACCAGCTGTGCAATTGTAACCACTGAGAACGATCAAGAAAAGCCTTCCCCAAAGTCTTCCAGTCTATAGAAATTATCAAATTTTCTGATGAAAAAATATCAAGAAGACCAAGGATAGGGGTTCATAGTTAGAAATGGCAGCTTTCATTTCTTTTAAACATTTAATTTGTAAGGCATTAAATTGGACATTATTGCCACCATTTGAAAACTAAGCATTAGGAGCAAAAGAAGCACAAATAACTGGAAACAGATCCAGCTCCTTAAAATTTTTTTTTTTTTTTTTTTTTTTATCTTTTCCTTTTCTCCCTCCCCCAATGGTGGGCAAGGCACTGAGAAAACGTTGCCAAACAAAGGTAGAGATAAGGAAGCCGGGGGGTTGGAGGCACTGGAAAATCCTCTTTTAACAGGGCAGAAGGAAAAGAAACAGGGAAAGCTCACAAAGGTGAATTAGAAGAATGTATCTGTAATATTTGTTGAAGCATTTCCATAATACACTGCATGTCAGAATTTCCCTTAGAAGAAGGAAGAGCTGGCTTTTTCTCTTCTCCCCCTTTTGCTATCCTGGCACAAATAGGCTCCATTTCAGATTTATTTTATTTTTCCAAATCCTCAGATACCTTTCCTCCTGTGGCTACATTACCACACTCCGAATCAGTCTTAAGTAACTCTAATGTCTGAGTGATAGAGTTACACAAGGTCCACAATTTTAGAGGCATAATATCCCCTAACTGGAGAGCTCTAAGCAAAGCTTTTACTACCTGTAACCATTTTTTCCGATTCAGCTGCACTTTAGTCTGATACTGAAACCAGTAACAATGTTATTCAACATGGGCAAATAATCGCTTCAAAGTCTTTTTCTTTCACTTCTACTCCCATAGACAGCAACAGTCCTTGAAACAGCCATAAATATTCTGAGGCCAGAGAGATGGAATTCCCATAATGAAAGCTTAAGAAGGTTCCCCTTAACAATATCCGAGCCTTACCTGCTCCTAGGGGGTTCCCCTTCTTGTTCTCCCCTACTCACCCGTGCTGACCCTGCTCGCTGCGCCACTTGTTGGGGGCCGCACCGGGGGTGGTGGAGAATGAAAGAACACACACAAAGACAAAGACACACAGAGAACATGGCGGCCGCACTCAGAGCCTCCGCCTCACTTTGTTTATACTCCATAAACCTCACGTCAGCAGAAAGAATGCAATGCAAAACAAACTTTCTTTTCCCACAAGTAACCTTCTACTCAGTACCTTGTTTCTATATTCTTTCTTATTTACCCGCCTTCTTGGCGCCTACGGGAGTTCATTAAAAGTTCAGTTGGAGATACTGTCCTTGAGCCCTATCTATTCTCAGCATACTGTTTTCAAAGGCCCCTGCAAATAATAAATGGGTGTTGTTTTAAGCTGCAAAGTTTCTACTAATTTGTTATGACAGTGGCTAGAAAATTAATACATCATGCTTTGCTTATTTAAGTTTTACATACTGCACCATAAGCACCTTTTGACATAAACAGAATGCTTAAAATTGATATACCTTTCACATATTAATTCTTTAGTCTTTCTTAATATAGTCTAAGAGTACTTTCCTGTATGGTTTCTTTCTTTGTTTTGTTATTTGAAGTCATCTCATCACTTTTTAATAAAATAACTATTTATTTTTTAATATATTTTTGTTGATAGCTTTCATGAAACTTCAGTTCTCGTCTTCTTAGTTTAAAAGAATTTAAACAAGAGACACAGCAAAGGAGATGCAACAAAGAGCAATTTATTGCAAAGGAGAAAGGATACGCTGAAAGTTAGGTGCAGAATTACACCCTGAGAGACGATTCAGGGCAGGCTGCTTGTGAGGATGACACAGTGTTGAATGTTACTGGGGAAACTCCCTTTATGGGAGTCTTACATGATTATTCATAAGGGGGTGGGAAGAGGTGTTACTAGCAAGCATGTTCTGGGTGGTTCCTCCTCAGTTTTCAGTTCCTTCTCATTTAGCCTTTTAATCTGCCTCAATATAATCTCTGTATGTGTATATGTATGGGCTCTTTTTACTATCCCACTAACTCACTAATTGACCCAACACTAGTTTTAGTAATTTTTCCTATTCCACTGGATTAAAAGTTTGCTTTTATTATGCACTACATTCTTAATGTATTCAATATAAATGCAGGATAACTTGTTCTATCCTTGAAAGCAGTCCCAGTGTGACATTCTTTAAAGAGGCCAGAGTAAATTTCCCGGTACTCCATTTCAAACACTTCAAATTATTATTGCAACCTCTTGAAAAATATCAAATTAGGATTGTATTTTAAGAAAAATGATTTAAAATTCTTTTAAAATAGCTTCTTGCCCTAAAAATCTCACCATAATTTCCTCATCACTATGCTGCTTTCTCTTTCATTCAGTCTCACTGGTTCCTTTCTAAAAGCTTCCTCCATTAAGAGGGTCAGAGCCTCGGCCTCCTTGCCTTCTAGTCACAATTTCCTTTGTTTTGGGGGATTTTAACTTAGGGTGCTTAAGGACTTAAAGAACATGGGAGGGAAGAGGATATAACCCCAATTAAACTACATGTGTCATTTTCCTTTGGAGTGAGAGTGGTTGTTTAACAAGACCTTTCTCTGTGTAACTTCCTTTTGTAGGACCTCGAGGGCCTCCACCAGCAGGTAATATTTCAGCTGTGATCCAGTCGGGGGAGAGGGCACAGGCATAAGAGGGAAGAGCCATGGTGAAACCCCATCTCTACTAAAAATACAAAAATTAGCTGGGCATGGTGGTGTGCATCTGTAATCCTGGCTACTTGGGAGGTTGAGGCAAGAGAATTGCTTGAACCCAGGAGGCAGAGGTTGCAGTGAGCCAAGATAGCGCCACTGCACTCCAGTCTGGGCGACAGAGCTAGACTCTGTCTCAAAAAAAAAAAAAAAAAGGAAGAGCATGACCGGAATGTTCCAGGGCACAGTGGTCTCTGTTTATGGCCTGTTTGCTGCTATGAGGGTAAGACTTAGGGGAGAAGTTTGCCAGTTTCTAGGAATCTCCAGAGATTGTTTCCCAGAACCAGGCCTTAACTTTGGTGGCATCTTTTTGTGAAATGTGGGGACAGAGCCACATCTTGAATGTTAGATAGTAGGGTGATGCCCACTTTGTGCCACATTTTGTTAGCTCCTGCCTGTAGGCATTTTCAGTGACTGAAAGAGGCTGCTAGTGGTGGAAATGAAGTGTCATCCAATTTACTAAAAAAACCAAACCCTTCATATTACCCAGAAGGGTAACTGCTGTTCCCCCACCTCCACATATCTGCATCAAGCTGAAGTTCCTCATGAGCTGATTTTACCTTTACACAGATCTTGGGGAATGTGATGATGATATGCCCTGGACCTCAGCATCCTCTGTTTGATGCTGCAGAGGAACCTGAGGAGTGGGGGAGAGGGTGTGTCCCTGTGCTGACCATGCCTGTGGGTACCCTGTGCTGACCATGCCTCGTCTCTCTTCTCCAGGGCTCCTGCACTGACTCCTGAAGACTTTTGTCTGGGATTGGTTATCACTCTTCTGTAATGCCCACCTGCCCCTGCCCAGAATTCCTAGCTGCCTGTGTCACCCTGTCCCACTGAGGTCAGAGTCCTACAGTGGCTCTCACGCAGCCACCAGGTCACCTCCTGTGATCCCCACCCCAAGGCACTGGCTGTGACTCTGCTTCCTGCACTGACCCAGAGCCTCCACCTGTGCACTGCAAGCTGTGTCTACTCAGGCCCCAAGGGGCTTCTCTGTTTCCATTCTCCACCAACAGACCTGTCAAGAGAAGCAAGACAAAATCATTTACCTGAATTTAGTGCTTTTTCCCATAATTAAACTTGATTCTGAGCTATCTGTATTTGGAACTTCCTTAACTGAGCAGAGGTAGGAAATCACTGCCAAGTGAAGGAACATACCTTGAGGTGACCCAGCCAAACCGTGGCTAGAAAGAGGGTTGTACCTTGAAAAGACACTGAAAGCATCTTGGGGTGCAAAGTAAGGGTAGGCAGAGGAGTAGAAAATCAATTCAGTCATCACATCATTCATGGTTCTTTAATATTGATGTTCAGTGCAATGGCCTTAGGACATCCCAGCCTTTCTTCCTGTTTGGTGAGTGTTGTCTAAGTAAGCATGGTGGAATTGTTTGGGGACAACTATAGTGACTGATATTCCAAATATATTCTGGCTGGCAAGTCACATCAATCAAGACTAATTTTTATTTTTAAGAAAACATAACCAGCAATGAAAATACTATTTTGGGTTCCAAATGATAGACACCCAACCCAAACATATTTGATTCATGTTACAAGGAAGGTTGGTTTCAGAAGTGACTAGTTCCAGATATTCAATGAGATCTTCATCTCTCCTCTTTCTGTTATAGTTCCATCTGTGCATCCTCCTCTCTGTGTGTCTCTTTGTCCCTGTGTAGTTCTTTCTGTGTGTCTCTCTCCAGTTTTGTCTTTGCTCCCTTCTTTCACTGCATCATTGCCTTTCTTTACTTTTATAATCCTTTGTCACTATTTATCTGCATTTATTTCTCTTTCTCTTTTTGCATCTCTCTATTTTCTGCATCTCTCTTATCACCTCACACCTTATCTCATCTCTCTCTTTGTGTGAGTGTTTGTGTGTGTCTGTCTGTCTTTGTTATATATGTTTCTAGAGTGTCTACCAGAGTTTTAATAATTTGGGGAAAGATTCTGATTGTCCGAGCCTGGGTAACATGTACACCTCCCAAACACACTATCCTGTGCACAGGATGCTGCCAGCCAGCGTGCTCATCCTTCTTATTAGGAAGGAGGACTGGATTTTCCAGATCCTTCTGATGCTGGACATGACTTCCAGTGTGCAGATGTCTACACCAGCCATGTGGAGCACCTCAGCCTCCAGAGCCTCCTCACAGTGGAGTGGTGTATGGGGAAGTTTGTTTCCTGTGGAGCCCACAGGTCAAACGGTGGAGCTTCTTTTGATTCTAGGGTCCCTCAGTGGGGGTACCTGTTCACAGCAATCTCATTCCTTGTCTAAGCTCCCTTTATCATTGACATCGTAGCCTGTTGATTCCTGATGACACCCTCTTCCTGGTTATGAGGCACGTCACTACACACACCGTGGCCCCTTTGATATGGGCTCAGCCCTGAAGATGGTCTACATCTCAGTCTCTGGGTTTGTCATTAAAGCAGACAAGCTTGTCCAACCCTCAGACCACGGGCTGCATGCAGCCCATC